>NW_024881554.1:0-725596 GCF_019059575.1 Amphibalanus amphitrite
AGTTTGTAGTTTTGTAACCGAGTGCTAACCTCGCTGTGCTAGCTAGGGAATGAAGTGAAGATCGTCGTACATGGAACTGGCGCCTCACTGATCAATGTGTATAGATGTGCCAACCAGCCCTAGCTCTTTGCAGACAGAGGCACAGACTCAGAATAGTCGGTAATTAGCAGCTCGGGAAACATTGTTAACCTTGTGTCTAGTTATGCGATTTGTCAACGTGCTGTATGATGCAGCTATTTTGATTGTCTATTTATCATTTAGCTTATAACCGTGATATCTCGCAATCAACAAATCTGATCGTAATGGGACAGATGAATATGCCTTTCTTGCCGGTTTGCTGTCTGTCGTGATGCGTTGAGATATCTTATACGCCTACTTTTTATTATATCAGCTGGTTAGTGGTTATACGTCAATATGACAACAAAGATGATTGCTCTTCGTCGGGTCATGTCGGGTCAAGCCCGAGGAACAATATAGGGAAAGAAGGGTAAGACGTCGAGGGCAGGGAAGACGGCCACCGCCTTTGCAGACCTAACCAGTAGCGATGCGAGCGAGAAAAATTAGCACCAGGCTTGCCTGTCCCACCAAAGCATTGAAGCCTGGTGACATTGCGTTCAGGCTTCAGCCGATGATTTGTCATTCTGTCAGGGAATATTCAAAGCATTCATTAACACTACCTAAGTCCTAAACATGGGGACTGGTGCTCACCTTTTACAGTTTTACCCTATGATGACAATTTTATCAAATGGATGGTGACCGGATGTCTAGCCGATATTTCATATTTGGCGGCATCATGCGCTCTCATTTCCGTAGTTGCCATCATGATGTCCGCAAGCAGACGTCCCGCAACATTGAGAGCACAACATGTGTTAGTCATAAATGCTGATTCATGTGCCACATGCAGCATTCCGTTCCAAGATCTACGCCTGTATTTCTATAAGAATTTTTGTGCCTTCATACTTTAGCAGTAAAATAGCTCCAAGAATTTCCTTCTGTCAACCTTGAATGTACACCGTTGTCATGGCAACGGGGCACTCATCCCTACTTTGTTTACATTTGAGTTTGAGCTGTTTTGGAGCCTGGTTTTGGAGTGGCGTTGCCAGAGGTGTATCCATTTCATTATTCATTTCATATTTCATCGTTTGTTTTGCTTCAAAGTGAAAGGGGAGCATGTCGCCCGCGAAAAACGTTAAGTATATTATACGGCCCATTAAAAGTTGCAGTTTTGCAGTTACATTGTTAGATGACTTTCATTGCTATATTCCATTGTAGCGATCATTCGTTGAGTAGGTACCTACCTACCATGGCATTCGTATCGTACCGCAAAATTTTAACAAATAAGTATGCTTATTTTGATTTTTATATAAACGTTTAATGTCAGTGCGATTGGTAATAAGATCTACCTATTCTTGCTGATTTTGTTGTGTTTACCCTCGAGGCCTTCAGGCGTGCGATAGATTAGAAGTCTGGGGCCTGATTCCGTTTGAAATAATTTGTAGCTGTTTCCTCGATTTCAATATGTTATCCTCAGCAATAATTTTTTCTTGTACCTGTGTATGTTCATTATTCACATTTTTACAGGCAACGTCCGGCGAGGCAGTCAAAAAGGTTCTTGCCGGGGAGAAGCCAGGCAAAAAGAAGGACAAAGATAAAGACAAAGACAAGTCCAAAAAGAAAGACAAAGATGGGGCCTCGCCCAAGAAGCCCAAAGGTGGCGCGTCGTTATCAGACGCAACCAACAAGTCGCCTGACAAAAAGGTGAGTACGAGTATAGGTACTTACTACCTACAGCCAACGACCACCAACTTCAGAAAGGGGGATAAACCTGTATGGTAGGTAGATATTTTACTTCCATCATGATCAGACTACATGAAGAATGCATATGCAGAAATGAAAAATGTCGGGCCGAGAATAAGAGACATAATAATTTTGCCGGGAGTTAGTAGTTACGGTATCCAGTGTGATACGAGGAATGATAAAAGGGAGCTTATAAACTGCATTGCTCAAAATTGTGTTGACTGTACCCAATTGTTTATGTGAAACACATGCCTAATAATTTGTAAATTCATTCCATCGTCGTTTCAGACTTGCTTGTTTGACTGAATCGAATAATTGCCTCTATTACCGTCGATCATTTTTCTCATTCTATTTAACGTATAATAATTGATTTGGCACAGTAGTTAGTTTTTAAGGTAATCAATTAATCCATGTAAATTGCGACATACAAATGTCACAGGGTTGATAATAAACTCCGATCTATGCACACTCGATTCGTTCATATTAAGAATGCTAAAAAAATTATTGTATCACGTTCTATGTATTTTATGTTTTATTTCAGTCAAAGAAGGATAAGGACGATAAAAAGAAGTCCAAAAAAGATGATGGTGACGAAAAGGGCAAGAAGTCAAAGGACAAGGACTCGGACAAACCGAAGAAAAAGAAGGGGTGAGTCCGTCATTCAATTAGAAATCCCTATATACACCATGGCATATTCAATCCCATAGTAACATTTCGAGCTGTGAAGAGGGCGTTTTCGTACCCCCTTTCACTCTAGATACGAAAAGGGTGAAAGTATCCATGCACTCTAGATACGGTGCATGGTTGACCCAGCGACAAGCGGCAAATGGCGTTCGATGTCAACGGACAGTAAAGGGTAATTATGTATTGTAATATTGCACTGTCAGTCTATCCATATTGTTGAACTGAACGTTGTTATCATCGATCTATCACCCATCGATCTATCATCTTTGCCAACACTCATCACCGAAAACAAAACTGTTCGTTGGCCATTTGCGTAACAACGCAAGACCTCAACTGGACCATGTGGGTTAATGGCCCATGGGCACAATTAGTCTTTATCTGTTTATTAAAAAAGCCTAATCTACTAAAATTATCGGGCCGAATAGCACAACAATAGCGCTACCTCGCGCTACGGCGCCGGATAGGTTATTCGAATTTCTAGATGGTTTTATATTGCCGATGCCAATTCATGTCGGTCATGCTTAACGTGTATTTTTATTGCAGAGAGGGTAAAGAAGATGACAAAGGCAAGAAAGGAAAAGATGACAAAGAAGGGAAGAAGAAGAAAAGTAAGTACGATCGGCTCAAGTCTTCTGTCCTGGTGAATGTGTGGTGCAAGAGCTTAGGAATGAGTATTGCATTTACGGGAAAACCAAGCGATCATTTGGGGGTAGGGTTACATTTATCCCTCAGCAACGCTACGATAGTAAATTATGTAATATGTTGAATGTTACTAGAGAGGGAATAAAGGAAGGTGTTAAGAAAAGCAGGTCTGTTTTAAAATTCGCACAAGTGCTTCGTCAATTAGGGTGAAAATACTCTTCAGGCAAACACTATCTATATATTATATAAGCAATAAGCATTAGTCGTTTTCGATATTTTCGAAACTCTGGTTTACTATCTTTCCTTCCTTTAATTAAAGGTAATGGTGAAATTGATGATTGATGATAATCACAAAGGTGATTAAATGCATCCGATTTAAAGTTGGCATTTGGTACGAGGTATGACCCTTATTTCATTCATGAGCTTATCAGTGTGTAGCTCGCTTACGCGACTGTGGCGCGTGTTATCAGTGTGGGCGTTCCCGTGCCGTTTTCACCGCGTAGCTGGACTGTCCGCGCTCCTTGAATTGTGACTGAGTCGGCGGGCCGTATCTAGCGCCGCAGCCCGCCGAGGAGAACGTCCCTCCACCGGCGGCTCCGGACCCGGTCCCGGAACCGGAGCCGGCCCCGGAGCCGGACCCTGAGCCGGAGGACCAGGGTCCGGCCGTGCTCGAGGCACGCCCCATGTCCCAGAGGCCGACGTCCGGCCGGCCGAGCTCCCAGCGACCCGTGTCGGGCCGACCGGGCTCCCAGCGACCCGTGTCCGGCCGGCCTGGCTCGGTGCGGCCCAGCCGCGCCTCCAGCCGGCCCGTCACGGCCGCTGCTCTCGAGGAGGAGGACGAAGGTGACTGGAGAGCTCTGTCGGCACCGGCACAGCTGCACCCGTGTCCGCCTCATGTCCGCAGCTGGCGCCCGGGACCGGCCAGCGCTGTCAGAGCACCAGCGTGTGGTTCCGATCAGAGTCCACTGCATGCTTGTCCGTGTGGCGTGTACTTACATGTGTACGGTTATACACAATGTACATACATACGAAGAAGTCGAAGATACACTCGTACATCAAAAATGAGTGGCGTGGCAGATATTGGTGCATGAGCATTATCGTGCAGATTGAGCATGCCTTCATTCGTTGGGATCCGCTGCATGCTTTTGTCTTTTGCAGGCCAGTGGGAGTGGAGCCCTTTATCTGGTCATTTGCCATCCACTGCATGTCGTTTCGTCTTTTTTACACGAGTTACGAGTGTACATCGGCAAGTCCTCATTGTGGGCGTTTTCGAATGTCACTATTAGGCGCAGCTACCTGGCTTCTAACCTCGTCGGCTTGTGTGCGTGCTGTGTATACAGACAAACATACACAGATCTACATACATATCTCACACCTCGGCAGCTTTGGAGGACTGGCTGCGATGTGGTGCTTCGCACTGCGGAGATTATAGTGTTGTTTGCTGTGGGTTTCGCTGTTGCATGACCGTGAAATCGGAGTACCTACGTGTATGATGCCACCGTGTCTTGTTCTTATGCGCTTTTTTTATTATCGGGCAAATGACGGACGGTCCACTCCACAGAACAACGATCGTGTGAGTGAACTTGTCAGTGGGTTCCACGGTTGTGTCGCTTCCTAAATCATGGGTTTCGAAACGGGCATCGGCAATCATTTTTAGCTTGCACCGGAATTTCCTTCGTACGTACGTACCTGTGGATAAGTCTTGCACATGGATTGTTACCCACGCTTATTTTGCGTCATGGATTGCCGAATGCCATGACCCATGAAATAAACATACATTGCCCATTTGTAGGTTGGCCCAGTGGCAACCTTGTCGTGCTGTTTCGATGCTGAAGGGAATATTTGTTAGTGCCGTAAAAGAAGCACCAGGTTGTCAACGACAAACACACCTACACAAATCAGCATGAATAATTCACACCCGTGCCATTGATTCAACAACTATGCACGTATCTAGATGGCTTAGCTAGTTTGTCGCAAATCAGTCTGACCTTTTCTACGACTGTAACCGTTGAACCAATCGATATAATCGATGGCATTACTGCTAATTCTGATATTGCTTCGGGGAATAAAATAACGCGCTATTGCTGCGACAGTGACGCAATGTGGCAAGTGCGACATCAATAACTGAGTCGTGTATTCCAGACTGATTGGTTTCAGATGGCAATTCTGAAATGCTTATAAGGCAACAGCTATAAATTATTTGTAATACCCGTTTGAGTATGGTCAGGTGCACGTATGGATCTTTCGCTTTTTTCTCTCTCTCCCCTTTTTATCCCCGTAGTTCCTTCGCTTAGCTCTCTCACTCCCAAGCTGACCTAATTCACTGTGTGTCGCCGTACAGAGAAGAAGATTCCCAAGTTCGAGGACATCATGGCTGACATTGCTCCGACGGGCTCGGAGCCCGGTGTGGAGGCGCAGCCGGAGCTGCAGATGGAGGCCAAGGAGGCCGAGCCGGCGCCGGCCGAGGAGGAGGGCGACATCACCATGGACACTACCGTCCCGCTCAGGTACTGGCGGTAGGCTGCAGATGGACCGCTGGGTGGGCAGTACCGGTCCGTGAGCGGGTGACGATTATGTACAATGTACATACATGGCTTTGGTCAGGTAAAACATGATCGGCTGGTTTCGCCGTAGTTGAAATTACGCTGCGTATTAGTTGCCGACAGGCGTCGCAATACGTTTATTAGGCTAAAGCATCTCCGGATATTGACATGAGTTGGAATAAATTACATAACCGGGAGTTTCTGTACAACCTTTCGCATGGTTGATATGCGTGAACATAAACTACGCGTCGCATATGATATCGTCCATCTTCATGTATCCTTCGGTCATGCACCCTTCCAGCACCACCACAGGTGTTTAACCATTCCTGACCTAACCCCGGTCCTTCGCAGTGACGGTGGCACGGGTTTCTCGGCGCCTCGGCCGCGCACGGCCCGATCAGCGCGGCCCAGCAGCGCGCGGCCGGCGGCCCCGAGACCCAAACAGCGAGCGGCCATCGAGCAGCAGCTGGATGATGTGGCGCCCGGTGGAGCGGCCGCCGCCGCCGCCGTCATGTTCGACGAGGATGACGACGACGACGATCACTTTGTGGTCGAGGAGAAGAAACTGGCACCTGACCCGGTGGGTGGGGTCTGGGGATGAGTTTCAAAGGAAGTGACAGAGAGGTGGTGGCTACTGGCTGTAGATGTGTACAAACTAGGAAAGAAATGTCAAGCATAATAGCACAATGTGTGACGTGAATGCATGTAGATTGTGGGTATCGTAAAAACTCACAATACTAGCCTTCTTTATTGTCCCTTGTCTTCACTAAACAGTCCAGCTTGAGCAGCATTTACGCAGCGGCAGATCAACCGACGCTCTCGTTGACCGCAGTGAACCTGATTGTCCCCGTCCCCTGACACAAACTGTCCGCCCCGACAGGGTCTGGCGGCGATGATGCAGCCGGACGAGAACCTGGCGGAGCAGGCGGAGGAGGGGGAGCACGGCCTCCTCGTCTCGCAGATCCTCGAGACCAAAAAGTCCATGGAGGAGGAGCTCAAGGGAAAAACGCAAATCGTAAGTGCGCGTTAGCCTAGTTTTGCTCTGTGACGCTCGGAGTCCGTGCCCTGCTCACAATGCAAGGTTATCCTGTTATTGAATGTCGGAGCGAGTCCACTGACGTCTCGTGGACATTCAGCACACCATACACATGTAATTGATGGCATTATGCATTTTGTATGATCTACAGCTATGCAGTACCCTTCTTGGTCACGCTCCCCCCCCCCCCTCCACACACACACACACTTACACACCACCTCCTCCCCTGGCGCGGAACCGTTTGTCACGCCCAGGTATGACCGTCGATTGCATGAAAACCACAAGTAAAAGCACCTTCTTGTACTGGTATGCAGCCTTTCCATGAAAACCACAAGTAAAAGTACCTTCTTGTACTGGTATGCAGCCTTTCCATGAAAACCACAAGTAAAAGTACCTTCTTGTACTGGTATGCAGCCTTTCCATGAAAACCACAAGTAAAAGTACCTTCTTGTACTGGTATGCAGCCTTTCCATGAAAACCACAAGTAAAAGTACCTTCTTGTACTGGTATGCAGCCTTTCCTTTGGAAATACAGCAACGCAATATGAACCTTGCACAACTCTTGTCGAATGTCTGGTATGTGACAGGTGCCGGCTGTGCCCAAATATAGCATGTGCTGCATTGTTACGAATGAGATGTGCCTAATGTCGCCGTCAAGTGCGCTCCACTAAGACGTAGCGCATCACATATTATATAAACACGAGATGACTGGATGATGCACCATAGTGACACCAATCTATAAATATGCATTTTATTTGCAACTCAAAGTCCTAATGACTTTGAGTAATGAGTGGTCACTTGTGTGCATACAATAACAAGGCACAATCACTTTATGCTGTCAAGGAATCTGCAAACAAGGAATTTGGGGTGAGTACAGGTGGATATAAAATATGCGGTGTCTACTTAGAAATAGAATGATAATCATATTTGGTCGATATTGTTCATTTGCTTATTTTTCATGAGTCCAAAACGCACGACATTAATTGCGAAATGGTCCAACCAGTCGATTTCTTTTACAAGTAGGTAACTTTTGGAAACTGTAGCAAAGCTCCCTTTCGAATCGTTCGAGTGCGATAATGAATTAATGGATGGTATGCGACGCTTGCACTACAATGCATCAATGATTATTATTCATAAGCACAATGCACACAGTTATTATCTTCGTCCATATAACGCATCGCATCAGCTTTCATCAATTGCTTTGGAACCACTTGATTGATTGCCTTCACAGCTCGGTAAGGACTAATAGTCTACCCCCACTCATCTCAAATATCGCCCGTCTCATCTGACATCCGTGTTCCGCAGTCGAAGTCGGCTCTGAAATCCGAGCCAGCCATCACCGTGCGGTGTCCCCTTACCCCCGCTTCCCATCAGTAACCTGACCTCTGTACCGTCCGTCGGCAGGAGCGAGACTCGGGCGCCGACAAGGGCAAGAGTCGCGACAAGGACGCCGTCCGTAAGGAGGTGGCCCGACTCAGGGAGAGCATACAAAAGGTCACCAAGTCGGCCAACCCGCTAGGTGGGTGTCCTACCCCTGGTATGGGGTACCATTGTGTGGGTACCCCCCCCCCCACACACACACACATACAATAGCTGAATGAACCTACTGAATGAACAATTCAGTGGGTTCATTCATCCAATCGTAGCTCCCTGCCATGAATCTTCGTCGTTGCCTCAGAATAACCGATAGCGGCGATGGAACCCACTTTTGTGTTATTGTAGGCCTTCATTGCAATCTAACCGACTAGCCGCAGTCTTAGAGTACTTCTATGCATCGTAGAGTCTTGCAACGTCAGAAAGGCATCCAAACTGACGCATTATTCCTGCCGTAGGTAAAATGATGGACTTCCTTCAAGAGGACGTGGATTCGATGCAGCGTGAATTGGACAAATGGAGACTGGAAAACAAGGAAATGACGCAACAAATCCGCTCAGAAATGGAGTGAGTATGCTTTAAAAACTAGTTCACCGTATCCCGCTAGTTAATTGACGCACACTTTTTAATGGAGACCGCTTACCTAACCCCTCGTGTGCGTCCAAACAATGTTTGTGAGTAAATGTCGGATGTGTCCACTGCCCGCTGCCCAGGACGTCAATGTATGGCCAGATTATGTTCATTCATGTATGGAAGAAACGTCACTTTCATTTCTTTTTTTTAAACATTTATTTCGTTCATATACGCACATATGATGTATAGGTACACGTACATCGTGAATCACATGTCACTCATGTATATGGATGCTTGCACATATTGGGCATGTCACAATCTTTCACTTTCACTTTCACTTTCATTTCGGTAAAAGGGTCACTTCATTTCGCATTCCTTGATATCGATTCAGGGCACTGGCTATGGAACACGCAATAAGTTCGCCTGCCGTGCTAGATCGCTACTACTGATCGTAACTTCTCATACCATTATGTCACGCCCACCCCATGACCGCGTTGCTGGGCCTCGCTGACCGCCTTCCCTACGCACAGCACAACCAACACGTCTATTGAGCCACTGAAGGCGGCGCTGTCCGAGTACGAACAGAGCATCCAGGACCAGCTCGACAAGATCTCGGCAGTCCGCGCCTCAGTGCTCAACAACGAAATGAAAATCGCCAAGATGATGGCGGGTGTGATGAACGTAGCGGCGTCGGCGCCTTAGGAACGGAGCCTCTAGGTCTCCCGGGCCGCGAGCGGTGGATGGAAGACCTACGCCTTCTTGACTGTCTCCTGTCCGTCAGCTGGCGGTGGAAGCTGTGATAACGGCCGCACAGCAAGACAGATGATCTGGAGTGCACCAGGACGCGAGGCCAGTTTGGCTCTCGGGTGCCTCACATGTTCTCGGCCGTCTCCCCGACTCCGTTTGGTGGTGTGTGAGGAGATGCACGGAATGAAAGGGGGACGGCAAGGATGGCTGCCTTCAATGTTTGTTGTCGTTACGGGAACTGTTAACGTTACTATGAAGCGCTGTTGACCTTCAAGTTCCGCTAAGTTAACCTCACATGCTTCTGAGTTCCATTCACCTTATCAGTCAAGTAGCATTGTTTTTATCACATTAATATTTGTCTTGGTGTTATCGAAACCCAAGCATGGTCTCGTATCACCATTGGCGTCACCACATATGCATGTCTTATGTTTGTGATGCATCCCGATATAACCGTTTGTCTGAGCGTATGCGTTAAATACTCGAAGTTGTGTCCTCCTCAGCCATTTGTGCCTGGAGTTGACCGTATCAGTGATCTCAGTGCGATCGTCTCGAGTCAGTCGGTCGCGCACAGAAGATATCGAGAGTCGTGCCTATCAGTGGTTCAGACTTCAGATGCATGCGTGGGTGAGACGGTTGGCAAACCCAGTGTTCCGGCACCACGCTGAAAGTCGGAAGTGCGCCTCATTTCGTCAACCAGCTGATACCATTATCTCGCTGTTTTCGTGACGTCACGGCGCGGGCGGGAGAATGTTTGACACAACTTACCAAGCGGCGTTCTCTAACGAAACGAGTTTCACCGACGCGTGTGTTCGATGTGTCAGAATTCGCCGATGCTGTTCGCATAGCTGTTCGGCCTGTGGCGGACACTGATGTTCATTGTAGACGTGTTACCCGGCTCACGCCACGGAGGAACTGTGCGAGTGGTGACTGACTGGTCATCGGATGATGGTCGAATGCACGATATACACAATACAGGCGCTGTGGGTTTGAGAACGCGAGTGTATCATTCACTGGACTCAGAGATACGACCATCAGTGAGTGATGTTCGTTTTGTAATGGCTGCCCATACCGCCGCAGGTGTGTTGATTTCATCACGGCGCGGTTCGCTCTTCAGGCTTTGATTCAAACACTCGGACGTAAACACAGTAGGTAAAGAAGAACTTTATTTTTGAAACGCACGCAAAGTTGAGACGATAAGAGAATGATTACAACACCTATAAACAGAGCCGTGAGCGCGGGCCGAATTTCGCCAATTGCCACCGTGATTCGTGATTGTTGGCATGGTCCTGAAATACGCGTGCCGCATCACACTGACAGGACAATAAGCATCCCAGTAGTTTAAACAGAATACATATAAGGCTGTCTCCGGGGATAAAAGCGTCTAAAAACCAAATCACCTCGCGGGTAGAAGGCAGGAGCTGTGAAGTACGCTCGCGAGAAGTCGGCAAAATTGCCAACCCTCTAGCAAAAGCAGCGGGCAACGAGCGGGCGAGTGAAGCGAGAATATCATACAGCATACAGTCTTAGCTTACAGCCGAAACAGACCGGTGTGTTGCCAGCGCGCGAAGCAGCGTGCGGAGCGCGGTTAAACCATCGCCGGGCGCGCGGCGCGGCGCCGGCCACCTGGATTTGATCCTTCTAAACTAGCATCGCTAGCACGGCTGAATCCCTGAGTCGGATGTGAGCGCCGCAGCGCACCCTGAGAGCCGGGCGACCTGAGGTCACGCCCGCGGCGCGCGCCAAATGACCTGAGGTCGACACGCTGGTTAAACCGGACTGGGGGGCGCCGGCGGGCCTGAGGCCCCGCGGCTCCCTCGTCAGCAGCACCACAGGCGGCAGCGCCCTACAGAGACAAGATTACGCACGTAAAACCGCTCGCACGCGTATAGCTAAAATCTTACCAGCAGACCCGTGATCAGAAAATCGACCCGCCCGCGCCGGCGGCCGGCGGCAGGGACGGGGACTGCGGCAGCCTCGCCCGCCCCCACACCCCAGCTCGCCCCGCCAGGCACACCCGAACCATTCTCAGGAACCCGTAGTCGTTCGCCGGCCCTCACGCAGCATACCCGCCAGGAGCCGGGAGGGGGCGGCCGGGTCGCAGCAGAGGCACCGGCCGCCGCCCGCTCCCGCTCCGCACAGCTCCGAACAGCACGATACACCCGAACACCCGACCCGCAGCGCGACGGCCGCCGTCCGCCCCGTCTCACACAGCTCTCATCGGTACGATGCACCCGCACACCCCGTTATAGTCACAAAACCTGCGCGTCGATTCCAGCTCCTGGCTACATAGTACGTATGTGCACGGCGGCATACGGCCAGCACCGACCGAAATGCCGTCCTACGCAACTGTCGTGGCTTCCTAGTCACAAACCGTACCACGCCAGTCAACCTAACTCCCTAATAGTGTACAGAGGATAGAAGAAAAACTGTCAAAAGCGCTCTCACGTCTCTCAATGTTGTCGGAGAGCCCCGACACGCCGCCGGCGCGCTCCACCCGTCTGACAGCTCAAACCCTGTACACTTCCGTCTGACGGAGTTGGCGCGATTCCGTCTGACGGCTACCCGGCAGCGTGACGCGCCGACCGGGAGCGGGCAGCTGTGCCCTCGGCTCCGTGACGCGTCATCGGCCCTGCCGAGCCGGCCACGCGATACAGGAACTCGAGCCGCGCTGCCGGGCGGCGCCCTCCCCGTCTCAGAGACGGCTGAGGTGGCGCGCGCGCGCGGCTGCGGCCTCTACCGGTGCGTAGCGCTGTTTACTTGTCGACCAAGGTACCCGTATCGGTAACGTGAGGAACCGCGCACCGCCGGCGCCACTGGCGCGCCCAGATTGAACCTGAGCCTGCAACCCTGAGAGGTGCCGTCTGAACAGCACCAGCCTGAAACCCTACTTTGTACAGGGCGCCGCCCCGCGGAGCCCGCTTCACGCGAGCGCGACAGCGCCTGGCAAGCAACACACGACGTTGGACGAGCTGCTAAATACATATGCAGCCGCCCAGCCGCGCGCAATTACATCTATGTACAATCAAGGCGATAGAATACGCACATCGACCCTGTCTTCATTCCTGAGAAGTCGTTGGCCCATTAGGGCGTTGTACCCGAGGGGTCGGGGCGGCGTGCACCCCGTCCCCGAAACACACGTAACTGTTACCCGTACAAATAAAGGTACATATGTTTGAACACGCGGGCGGCCGGAGACGGCCTATTTAACCGTCCCCGGTCGCCCAAAAAGTCCCTGATCGTTCCGCGACGGTGCGCGTGACGAGGTAGATACCCTGCCGTTTGTAGCGGACATACGCTGCCCGATAAACCAGTCCAGTGTCCTCTCCCAATAACCAGGCCACCAGCCTCAGCCCGTCTCGACTACTGTAGACCTGAATCATTCAGTCATAGTCCAAGTTCGTCACCACTGAACTTCCAAAGTCATCTCTCTCTCTCTCTCTCTACTCAGTCCTCAGTCTCTGCTCTCCCTCTCCGCGGCTCTACCCGCTCCCCAGCACCTCACTGGCCTGTAGGGGACCGCCCGACGGGCCGCCCCCTCAGAAGAGCTGCACGCGGTGGTTCTCCAGGCAGACCACAGCCAGCTGGCCGCTCGGTCCGATCGCCACGCCCTGCGGCTGGTCAAACTGACCGGGCCGACTGCCGTGCTCACCGAGCTTCATCAAGAACTCGCCGTGTGGCGTCAGCACCTGGACGCGTGAGTTGCGGCAGTCCGCAACGTACAGACGGCCCTCGTCGTCGGCGGCAATACCCTGAGGACAGAGAGGGGGGCGGTTAGCAGAGGGATGAAGTCGGCCACCGCCCTAGGGGTGTCACGGGGTGCCAGTGACATCCTGGAGACGAAGGCCGGGCAGGAATGGATGAGTTACTGCCCATCAGATTTGACAGCAAAAGCCAGCGAAACTCAGCAAAGCAAAGAAATATTAAAACCCCGTGTTTGACCAGTCATATGAAAACTAAACTGAAATCATCCCGCAATGTCACCGAGATTCAAATGTATTCGAAGACGTCAGAGTCCTGGGGTCGACCAGCCCCACGGAGCTGGCTAATGGGACATTCTATCAATAAGGGCATTTTTAGGGCACTACAAGCCCCTGAAGATCCAAATATTATCGCCAACAAGAGACGAGTAGCGTCGAATAAAACTGACCTGAGGTCGCAGGAGTCGGCCGGGCTCGGAGCCCTCGCGGCACAGGTAGGTCATCTTGCCCGTGTCCGGGTCCAGCACTACGATCCTGTGGTTGTTGAAGTCTGTGATGTAGAGCTTGCCGTCCGGGTGGAACGTTAGGCCGCGCGGAGAGTCCAGCTCCTTCCACTCAGTGCCGTCCTGTGAATGGAAAGGGTCGCCGTAAGGCGGTGATGAGAACAGTTATGGTTTACTGAAGTCGCACCGTGCTGCGTAGGGCGAGGCACGGAATAAGTTGGCGGTGAAGGCACAACTCCAAGTTATAACCCTGCATAGCACAGCCATGAAAATTTTTAATACCTATCATAATTCCGGTGAGAGATAGCAGTCTACCATAACTGCTACATTTGGTTTCTACTTTCTAGTCACTATCAACTTAACCGCAGCACTGACTAAAAATAGTGCGAGTGAGCACCAAAAAGAAATTTTTACTTGATCTATCCTGCCTTGTGTATTTGACGTATCGTCTCTTACCTGTGTGAATTTCTTCAGAAGCATTCCGTCGGGCGAGAAGAGCTGCACACGGTGGTTGCGCGTATCGGTGACGGCGATCTGGTCCAGGCTGTTGCACGCCACGTCCCACGGGTAGTTGAACATCCCCAGCCGGTTACCCTTCTCGCCAAACTTGAGCAGAAACTCGCCGTTGGCGCTGAACACACAGATGCGGTGGTTATCCTTGTCCGCGACCACGATACGCTCAATCGAGTCGACAGCCACGCCGGCCGGTCTGTTCAGCTCCCCGTTCTTCGATCCGGGTCCTCCAAAGGCGAGCAGCAGCCGGCCGTCGGCGGAGAACACCTGGACGCGGTGGTTGCTGCGGTCCGACACCACGATCCGGCCGTCACCGCCAAACGCCACGCCCCAGGGGCGGCACAGCTGACCGGGCTCGGTTCCCTCCGAGCCGACCGTCAGCCGCACCGGGCCCAGGGAGGAGAGCCGGCGCGGGGAGACGGCACGCCGTGTCCACGGGCTGTGCGTCAGATGGGTGCCGTTCACGGTGATACTGAAGGTGTGCTCCCCAGCGGTGCGTGCTACGAACGCCGCGCGGTACCGGCCGCCGGCTAGGTGCTCCACGTCACAGCTCAGCATGCGCCGGTCGGGCGTCACCACGCGCGCCTGCACGCGGTCATCTCCCGAGCGGCGGTCGTCGCCGTAGTGGTCTCGCACCTGCACCACCAGCTGGTAGGGCCGCCCGACCACCGGCACTGCTGCACTCTCCATGAGCAGACTCTGCGCGCCGCAGCCGGCCGTCTCGACGGTTCCGGCGGCGCGCAGCAGCGACTCGACAGCGGCGCCACCGGGTGGGGACACGAACCTCACGGCCGCGTCCTCCGTCGGCGTCAGCTGGGCCTGCCCGATCATCAGTCGCAGCTGGTGGTCGGCCGTCAGACCCCGCACCATCCACTCGGCGTCACCGTCGGCGCCCGAGCCGCTGGCCAACTGGTCGAGGAGAGCCAGCACCCTGCCGCGCAGCTGATCCAGCTGTTCAGCCTGCTGGTGGAGCCGCGACACCTTCAGCTGGCACACGGCCGCCGCCTTCTTCTCCAGTCGCGTCTGCCAAGCGGCCAGCGCGGCGCGTAGCTTATCCCCGGCAGCCGCGGCGTCCAGCTGAGCGCGCGCTGATCTCTCCCGCACCAGCTCTGCCATGGATACGGTGCGGTGGCGCGCCTCGGCCAGCGCCGCCAGGAACGCCTGCGCGTCCTGCTGCGTGGAGCGGGTGCGCTGCTGCGCCATGGCCGCGGCGCCGTCCACCGTATCTAGGCTGTGTTCCGAGTGATCCAGCGCGCAGGTGTAGCAGAGTGGCAGTTCGCAGGTGTTACAGATCATGGTGAAGACTGCCTGGTGGAGCGGGCAGTTACCGGTGGGACGGGCGTTCACTGGGAGAACCGTGTGGGAGCGTGTGACCCGCACACGCCGGTGGGCACACGCGCAGTTGTAGCAGAGGAAGTCGTTGCACTCGACACACTGGTGTGTGGCCGAGATGGAGGTATCGTCACAGGTGCTGCAGAAGAGCATGCCCATCAGACAGGCGTCCCTGCGGCGGAGAGCGGTACGGTCAGTGAGGTCACAACGTGGACAAAGATCGAGAGTCCGAGACCTCGCGGAATAAAGCGTAATGGGTGCTGAGGGGAGACAATGGGGACAGAGTTACATAACCTGATTTGTTACAAAACGCCAGATACTGATCAGCTGCTTAGTCAGCGCCCAAAGAGCAGCGTTACATAATGGGAAATGGGAAATGAAACCAATGGAAAGGCTTATTACGACAGGCAGCGTCACAAAAAAACATGTTTTCTATCACATACGAGTAATGCTTCAAAAACCAACCCTAAAATACATTAGCTTTCCAGATATTTCAGCAACATTCGGTCATTCTATGTAGTTAATAAGTGAACAGGTAACTGGCAGTAACAACCACTTTCCACTACTGCGAGCGCCGTCTAATAACCAATAACCATGCCCATTAGAACTAACCTGGTGCCGCTGCTGTGACCCGAGTCGCTGCTGTGCCGCGATATCTGCTGTTCGGAGGAGCGCATCAGCTGAGCGGCCGCGTTCAGCACGCACTCAGACTGGGCGTCGAAGGCGGGCGGCGCCGAGCCGGTGCCGGTGGGCCGCTCCGGCCAGCCGCCGCCGCCGGAGCTGGTGGTGTCCGTCAGTCCCAGGGAGCCCAGCAGCGCCAGGGTGTCGAGCGCGGCGCCCGCCGAGCCGGCGCCGGCCGAGCCCCAGCCGCCGCCGCCGCCCAGACAGCCGTTACTGGTGCTGACAGAGTCGGACAGGCTGGCTTTGGCCAGTGTCTCGCTCAGCTGGCGGGCCGCCTCGTCTCCGGCCCGCCAGCGCGCCGCCGCGCCGAACGTGTCCGTGTCCAGTCCTCCTCCGGCGCGCCGCATCCCGGCGAACAGGTCGACTGTGGCGCTGCCGCTGAGCACGGAGGCGGCCGGCCGGGCGGCCACCAGGTGGCGCAGCTCCGCGGCCTCGGCCATAGCGGCCTCTCAGAGCGGCCGGCACCGGGAGGACGGGAGGGGCCCGGGCGCCGCGGCAGTGGGGCTCGCCGGGACACGCCGCATTGAGGTAGCGAAATCAGGTCACTGAAAGCACAGGGGAGAAAATAAGATTAATTTCGAGCAGTGTCAATGCGAGATCATGAGAAGCAGCTCAACTACTATAGATAGATTGCCTGTTGCGATCACCCGTCATCTCAGCAATCATAGCAACAAAATATCTACCTATCAATGTAGCTTGTTAACAGAAATACCAATAGCCAAATAAAGTTGTGATTTTTATGAGCAAAATTAATGCATAAACAAAATATTATTTTTGAACATTGATGAGCTTCAATGCCACAGTGGACTGAGACCTTCCCATTTGTCTCATTTACTGCAGATGGAACAGGCAAGATGTATTCTCTTAAGGAAGTCATTAATTAATGACTATTAATGACTATTATTATCATATTATATATCATTATATATTATTATTAATGTATTAATGAACTAAAATTATTATTAAATATTATTATTAAAATTATTATTAAATTATTATTAAAATTATTATTAAATATTAAAAGTATTAAAATGAACAGGCAAGATGTATTCTCTTAAGGAAGTCATTAATTAATGACTATTAATGACTATTATTATCATATTATATATCATTATATATTATTATTAATGACTAATAATATATATATTAATATATATTATATATATATATATATATATATATATATATATATATATATATATATATATATATATATATATACAGGGTGTTGCAGGTAAATCCGACACTTGGAAAAAACGTGTTTATTCGAGTGCTATGCTCACGATGAAAAGTTGGGCAGTATGTTACATCTCTATGATCAATTGCCTCCCCAAAAACACAAACACAGGATCGCCAACGGACGCCCCCACGTCTTCCAGCAAGACTCCGCCCCGGCGCACAAGGCCAGGACGACGCAGGCGTGGCTGCTCAACAACGTCCCTCACCACTGGTCGCCGGACTTGTGGCCGCCCTCCTCACCTGACTGCAACCCCCTCGATTATTTCTTCTGGGGCGTGATCGAGGCCAAGACCAACAAGCACGCACACAATACCGTCGACTCTCTCAAGGCCGCCATCGCGGCAGAGTTCGCCGCCGTAGACAAGGGCACGGACGCCAAGGCGTGCGAATCATTTCGCCCTCGGCTTGAGATGGTCGTCGCCGCCGACGGCGGTTACATCGAGTAGAAGTGCAGCATATGACTCGAACTGGTGCTGAATAAAATGACAGGCCTGTGTGTGCAATATTCATGCTTTCATTGCCGATTTCGTATTTTGCCTGTCAAGTGTCGGATTTATCTGCAACACCCTGTATATATATATATATATATGTGTATAAGCAGGCAATATATCTTCTTTGAGGCAAGTTTGGTTGAATACGATCGCGTATTTGTTTTTTATCACTTTCTTTTGAAGCTTTTCTTTCTTTCTTATCACTTTCCGGTCAGTTTCTGGCAGCTGGTGTAAAGTATCTCCAATGTTCATACATGCATTATATTGATTTACGTTTTGCGACGCGTTTCGAAGTACTCACTTCGTCATCAGGCATTTACACTTTACACTCTCATCACATTTAACACTTACATTATATCTAAGTTACTTCATACATTTTTGTTGACCTTAAAACAAATGCGATGTGACCTGTCAAAATTCAGTGCACGGTTGTTCGAATCTAGTTCGAAAATTCAAACGTGCTGCTTCCATCATGCAACATCTCCATCTACTACCACCGATCTAGCAGATACTAACGTATCAGAATGAACGAAATGTCTCGTTCACTATACACTGAACAGTCCCCTCCCCACACACACACACACACACACACTTCACCATCACCTCCTATCCTGTCAGCGTGATCCGTCCCCTGTGTTCGCGCTGATCACACATGGACGGGCAGTGTTCTAGGATGTAGGCGGCCTCGAGGATCCTCAGCTTCCACATGTTATTCTCCCTGTCCAAGATGCTTGTGTTGTCCACCATGTCCTGTCTTGTGATGCGCTCACCGTGGGCACGCTGGGAGTGTTCAGCTGGACCACCCGCAGACAGATGGTATGAGAGTCGGCGGGACAGGGTCATCGTTGTGCTGCCTATGTAAGAGGATGTGTCTCGGAGCTTGCAATCTCCTTTTTGACAATTGTATTTGTAGACAACATGCGTCTCTTGCAGGCAGCTTCTTTTGGGGCGGTTACAGATCACCAAATTGGATGTTTTGGGGCTCTTGTAGTATACGATCAGTTTGACTTCATGCCCTTCCTTTGGAATCACATTTTTCTTCAAAATGCTCTTCAACACCTTCTCGTCACTCAGGTAGGCCTCATTCATCTGGTTCATGTAGAACAGCTTGTGAACTTGAGACTTGGGTTTGGGCTGGTCTTCACCTGTCATTTCTCTGCCGTTGGTGTGTGACTGTCTCGCTTGGTATTTGTCCAGTGTTGATTTGACTTCGGCATCAATGTCTGTACAGGAGTAGCCGTTGTTTACTAACATTTGCTTGACATGTTGAAGCTCTTGTTGCACTAGCTCCCATGTGCTACAGTGTGTCATGGCTCTGCGCACGTATGTGCGTATCATGCCAGTCTTGTAGCGTTTGGGGCACGCGCTGCGAGCGTTCATGCAACGGCCGATGTCAGTTGGCTTCCTGTACACTTGCGTGACAAACTTGCCTCCTTGTGCTGTGTCCACGTCAACGTCAAGGAAGTGGAGTCTGCTTCTTTCTTCAATCTCGTACGTGAACTTGAGGACGGAGTTGTCTTCGAATGTTTTCTTCACAACTTCTAGAGCTTCAGCGTCTTCAACCTGTAGGCACACATCGTCAACGTAGCGCTTGTAGAAAGCAGGCTTGTTGTCCAGCTTGGAGAGCACCTTGTCCTCCACCGCACACATGTATGCGTTTGCAAAGAGCACCCCAAGTGGGGACCCCATTGCAACGCCGTCGATCTGACGATACAGGTTCCCTGATGGGCATCTGAAGGGGGCTTCCATGGTGCAAATGCGCAGCATTTTCTTGAGAAGCTCGGGTGATAGGCCCCTGGGTGGTGGTAGACTATCATGGCTAAAAGCATACTCCGTGATGATGTCGATGGCTTCATTGATGGGCACGTTCGTGAATAAACTCTCCACGTCCAGAGATGCTAGAATCCCGGCTGGTTGACTCGATTGGATAATTTCCAGGAATTCTTCGCTCGACTTCAGCGTGTTCTGGACCGGAATGTATGGGGTAAGTAGAGAGTTCAGACGTTTGGCTAGCTGATAGGTTGGTGTCGGTATTTGTGAGATGACAGGTCGCAGTGGGTTGTTGTTTTTGTGTGTCTTTACCGTTCCGTATAGATATCCTGGTGCGAAATCTCCCACAATCGGTTGAAACTTTTCCCCGTCTACGACTGCATTTGCGGCTTCGATTACTTGATTTGCCTTCTTTTTCAATTCATTCGTAGGGTCTTTCAAATTTTTTCGAAAAGACGTAGGCAGCTTCCCAAAAGAAGCTGCCTGCAAGAGACGCATGTTGTCTACAAATACAATTGTCAAAAAGGAGATTGCAAGCTCCGAGACACATCCTCTTACATAGGCAGCACAACGATGACCCTGTCCCGCCGACTCTCATACCATCTGTCTGCGGGTGGTCCAGCTGAACACTCCCAGCGTGCCCACGGTGAGCGCATCACAAGACAGGACATGGTGGACAACACAAGCATCTTGGACAGGGAGAATAACATGTGGAAGCTGAGGATCCTCGAGGCCGCCTACATCCTAGAACACTGCCCGTCCATGTGTGATCAGCGCGAACACAGGGGACGGATCACGCTGACAGGATAGGAGGTGATGGTGAAGTGTGTGTGTGTGTGTGTGTGTGGGGAGGGGACTGTTCAGTGTATAGTGAACGAGACATTTCGTTCATTCTGATACGTTAGTATCTGCTAGATCGGTGGTAGTAGATGGAGATGTTGCATGATGGAAGCAGCACGTTTGAATTTTCGAACTAGATTCGAACAACCGTGCACTGAATTTTGACAGGTCACATCGCATTTGTTTTAAGGTCAACAAAAATGTATGAAGTAACTTAGATATAATGTAAGTGTTAAATGTGATGAGAGTGTAAAGTGTAAATGCCTGATGACGAAGTGAGTACTTCGAAACGCGTCGCAAAACGTAAATCAATATAATGCATGTATGAACATTGGAGATACTTTACACCAGCTGCCAGAAACTGACCGGAAAGTGATAAGAAAGAAAGAAAAGCTTCAAAAGAAAGTGATAAAAAACAAATACGCGATCGTATTCAACCAAACTTGCCTCAAAGAGGATATATATATATATATATATATATATATATATATATATATATATATATATATATATATATATATATATATATATAATATATTAATATTTATTATAATATTTATTTATTATTATTAATGACTATTAATGACTATTACTATTAATAGTAAAAGAAAAATGCTAGGTATGACATAAAAAATGTTGATACAGTTTCAGCTCACCAAGACCCTATGCTTATGTTTGAAAAATGACAAATGATGGCTTACTGATTTGAAAAGTGGCAAAAGAACTTGGTGAAGTAATATGTAAAGGGCATACATCAATGGAAAATACAGAGATTCTGAATAAAGTCAAGGTCAGACAAAGACCAACTCAAGGGGACATTATTAGCATTAACATAATTTCTAAGGACTTCATCTTATAGCACTTTTTAAAAATCATAGCCAATAAAACCTTATGTACTGATAACTTGTAGATGATGTATAAAAAGCTATTATCATTGTACTATTATATCAAGTACAGGGTGTCTAAAAAAAGTGTCACGGTTTTGAACGCCTCCCATTTCCTAACTACATGACCTACATCGTTCAAATTTTCCAGATTTAGTGGCAATATTATGACATTTTGTGTGGAAGAATTTCAAGTTCCTGAGCAAAATGGTTTTTGCACCGGAACAAAAAATAAAAAAAAACTCGATTTCGGGCTCTATAGGAGATGGTATACGTCACAGTCTGCCGACGATTTCGGTAAGGCTTCGGCTTTTGCTTGTTGCACCCAGCAACGTGCTTGTCAGTAATTATCTACAACTATTAGAGACCAAAAAACGTCACGCAAAACAGACAATGGAATTGCAACCACCCATTAGTCTCAGGACAGCGCCGTTGACTTGCCTGACTCTTCCGACAAAAGCTGCAGTCGCTGACACCGTGCGAAGGACTTGTGACACGTGACACACTGCCACATTGCGCACACCCAGAAGCTGTGCAAGTTTGTGTAGGAACTTTAAAACTGTCCATCATCTATCCTTTCTTCTCTTTATGTGTTTCGGAACAAAACCGAGTAGAGGATTTTGCCATCAAAGATGCCGTCGACCAACCGTCGACTGTCGAGGCATGGAAACTCGCGTCGTCTGACAATCAATCAGTGTTGATCGTTGCCCATGTTTGTGGCTATGCTTGATGCTTCAGCTTGCTGCTGTGCTCCAGATGGCAGTTGTACACGGTGTTCTTACCTATAAAGATTTCAAAAATGTATTGCTGAGTTTGTTTCTGGATTCATGATCAGGCGAAAGGGGCCCAGACTCTTCAGGATCGACGGCAGGCTGTGACGTACCATCTCCTACAGCACGAAAATTGAGCTTTTTATTTTTTTTGTTCTAGTGTAAAAACCATTCTGCCTAAGAACTTGTAGTTTTGCCACATAAAATGTCAAAACATTGCCACTAAATCTGGAAAATTTGAATGATGTAGGCCTTACGGTTACGAACTGGGAGATGTTCAAAACCGTGACACTTTTTTTGAGACACCCTGTAGAACCACATAAATTATGTGGACATAGGACAGGCACATGATTGAATGCACAAGCCTATGCAATTGAACCTTAATTTCAATATACCCAACAGGAATAAAGTAAGAACTAGGAGCAATATTAACCTTGAAATATCATGTATAGATTGACATGATTACAAATCTGAAGCAAGCTTCAGGCAGGAGACCTGGAATCCAACTTTAACTTAACATCACAAAATTATGTACCTATTCTAGATCATTCTTGCCCAATGGCTCTTATCTTTAATTTTGCAGTCAATGCTTTATTGCCAAGTCATAAAACATTGCCACTTTCCTTTTTAACTTGGGCATAACTCTAATCCAACAGCTGATTGTGCAGAAAGGTACAGTACCTACAGAGTTGTAGAGCAAGTGATTTCAAATGATATTTTGGCAATAAAAATCTTATCAGCAAGCAAAATTCTCACTGTAGGGCCAAGGAAAAGAGGTATATAATGTAGAATAGGTACAAACTCGTGGATGTCACCTTATTTACACATTTTGCTTCACATACCTATCAAATGATAACTGACAGAAGGATTCAGTAATATAAACTGCATTGAATAAATAAAACAGTGCAAAAATATTGTGAACTAAAACTAATACATATTAAAATAAATGCAATGTAATGCAGTGTTTCATTTTTCAGCCTTTTTGGTGGCAAATCACACCTAATGGGGAAAATATTTTCATCCCTAAAATATGAATGACCGACTTAACTTCATCTCTGAAAAGAGTTTCATGTATTCCCAACGGCCAGTTCACTTGTCACTTGACAGTTGATGCACCCACATCTTTTTGTTTCACACCCTGTCAAGATCCTGACTGATGAAATCCTGGTTTATCAGTTAGCATAAAAATTGGCATTACACCATTTTGCAAAAATACTGCAGTTATAGTCCATTTTTTTCAAAAGGCTCATGGCCCGAAGTATTATTTTGGAGTTAGCACGTGCGAGACGCTAGAAAATAACGCAAGCCGAGATGAATTTCTCGGCCATTTTTGAAAGATAACCGAACTGCAGTGCCACGGAACGAGTTGTTCAGTTGAGCTTATATTCTGTGTCACGTTTCAAAATGTTAGTAAATTCATAGATTTGAGCCATTCTGTTAATTTTGCATGCTAATGTAACGTCACTCCTGTAGTAACCTTGATTCCACAGCCAGCCCATCACTTGGGAAACTAGCAAGTGGCAAATATTTAAACAACCAAGAGAGAACAATGATTTTTGCTACAACGCTCTGTCGGGGGCCAGAATTCTGAACGGCAGGCTCATGGAAAACATGTCATTGTCAGCCGCTGAAGCTGGTGACGCTCTATATTGTTGTCTTACATTGTGTTTTCGCATGCTACGTAGAAACTTCGGTCGTCTTTTCAACAACTCCTTCCACCGACTTTATCCCAATGCAGAAATCGATCGATCAGTATTGTAATAGGTCGGCAGATATGCTGGCGCATGTTTCTTTTTGTACTTACCAGGAAATAAACTTAAAACAAAATGTCAATCCGTGTGTTATTTTTGTAGGCGTGCAAACAGGTCATCCACGTGATCATTTTAATCATTTGTTTAGGGCCTATGGCTAGACCCCGTGTGGAAGCATTTTCAATTCACAGTTCCTCATTTTGAGTCTTATTATGTCTATACTTTATCGCAAATCAGAGACCAGCCGACCAGTCTGATTTCGAAACGTGCCAAGTGCCAAACCGGTGTTTGTTGATATTTGTCAAAACCACCACTTTGAACGTGACAATTCTGCTACTGGTCTATGATGACGTGTCAAGACGGACAGATGAGGGTGCGGTAACGGATGTTGTTCTTTTCGATTTTAGTAAAGCGTTTGATGTAGTTGTTCATGAATTGCTTATAGATAAACTGATAAGCCTAAATATCAATGGAAATCTTTTGAAATGGATAATTTCATTCCTCACAAACAGGTTCATGAGGGTATGTGTCAAGGGCAAGTCAAGCAGTTCCAGACCTGTACTCAGTGGTGTGCCCCAGGGGTCTGTGTTGGGCCCGATCCTTTTCCTTATTTATGTGAATAGCATTGCATCCGATCTTAATTGCGACTACAAAATCTTTGCAGATGATCTGAAAATATACAGCAGCTTTGAGCACAAACGTGACTCGGCACCGGGCTCCCCTATGTACCACTCCGTTCAACATGATATCGACGTTTTGCTGAGGACTGCCACATCGTGGGGTTTGCACATGAACGCAAAAAAATGTGTGGTCCTACGCTTTGCTGGACCCTGTCCCAACATTAGCCAGCCATCCTACATCCTGAATGGTGCTCCGATAACTCCAGCAAGCAAGGCCTCTGACTTGGGCGTCCTTGTTGATGTCACCATGAAGTTTCATGAACACATCCGAAATGTAGCCCATAAGGCGGGTGGCCTAGCTGAAAGCCTACTTAAGTCCACAGTGTGTCGCTCTCCTCAATTTATGCTGTCCCTTCTCACAACCCACATCCGACCAATCATGGAGTACTGTTCTTGCATTTGGAATACCGGGTATGTACAAGACCTTCGACTTCTTGAACGGGTTCAGCAGAGATGGACGAGACACATTGATGGAATGACTGGACTTAACTATGGTGAAAGGTTAGCTGCATTGGACCTCTATTCGGTACAGGGTAGACTGCTGCGGGCCGACCTGATCCAGTACTGGAAAATCCTAAATAACCACTCCTGTATTAATCCTAATGACCTTTTCCAGAGGCCCTATCGCAGCGGCACCAGGGGTCACGGATGTAAGATATTTCCCCCAGCCACCAGAACTGACACTCGCAAGCGCTTTTTTTCTGTTCGCTGTATTCGTATATGGAATGAGCTGCCTGCAGAGGCAGCATGCGCGACTAATATTAATAGCCTAAAACGCATTCTCGATACATGTATTCGTAGCAAACTGTTCGACTATGTAGATTAACTGATATGAAAATGTGAACTGTGTTGTGGTAATGATAACTCTATAGGTAGGTATCGTCTTAAAACTTGTTTTTCTTATATGATATAGGTCTATCTTGTACGACTATGTTTCGCGAGGCGCAACTTCTGGTCCATTATTAAATGTTATTATTTCTTGTCTGTCACCATTTGGACTGGCGCGTCTCTTTCATTTAGGGTTCCTTACATCCACCCAACTTGACCCCTTCCTATCCGGACAAGCGAGGCAAAGAGGAACCCAACGAGGTAAGAATACGAGGTAAGAATTCTAAAATCGATTTTCGGGCCGTGCGCCTTTTGAAATAAAATGGACTATAATTACTTTCTTTTTTCATCCTAGGATTTTTTCTTCATCGGCACACCCAACCAATATCCAATTTTAGAACACTGATGTAATGCGACAAGATGGACGATGGAGGTGTAGCCATCCCTCAGCATCTAGTTTTCTCAAAATTTTACTTTCACTTATGCTGTTCACTGCTGGGTAGCATTATACATAAAATATATCAATATCAGAATTTGCATGTATATGTACAATATACTTTATTATTGTTATATCAATGACAAAACCCATGCCGCGCCGGTTTCGCCGCAAATTTCAAAAACAAGTCAGTACAAGCCACATGCGACAACTTCTTTCTAACTCACCTTAAATAATGGTTTTGAACCAGCTCAAGCAGCTAGCAATTTCACAAAAAAAAATATATTGTACCTAACATTAAATTAGAACGGCTTGAAGCCAACCCATACTACCCCAACCATTTCAGCCAGATGTTTGCGGCAAAATATCGTGCATCAGGAATGCCCATTTTTTAAGCTGCCAATTTTCCACTGCTACCATATTTCTATTTTTCCTTCATAAAATAAGAGCTGAAGTTTTTATTGCACGAACTTCCTGATAAATACATTTCTGACTTTTCTGATGCTAAAGAATGAGAACTCATGTGCAGGTTCCTGACTGTTGCCATGTGCAGGTTCCTGATTGTTGCCAACTATCAACTATCGTGGCCAACTATCGGTAGCAACGGGAGAAGCTTATTAGTATGTTTATTGATACCTACATGATAATCGCACTGCCGTGACGAACAGGGTGTATAGAACATCGTGACGAGAGACTGGCACTTGGTCACATAGCTCACAGTCACGTATGATGTCTTCATGCATTTAGGCCAGGTCAGGTCAGGTCAGGTCAATTAGTAGGCGTCGTGCCGTATATCCATAGTAGGTTCAACCAGACGTCATATTTCATAACATGTTACGAAGGCATTTAATTATTTTAAACTACTTCGTAACTTTTGAGATATATGGATGCTAGTTTTGAAATCAATTCCAAAAACTAGCCTAGAAACATGTAAACTCGAAAAAGCGAGCCAAGACCATCTAAGATCAATGACCTTGACCTGTCCTTCACGAGACCTTGGCACCCACCATAAAGCATGGGACCGAATTATAATCAGTCCCATGGGCCATGGCCCATGCTTTATGGTAGGTGCAAAGGTCACGTGAAGCCGATTAACATGTTTGAACGTTTACATTTTACAATCACCAAAAGACTGGACTAACGCGCGAATAAGGTCAGTGACATCACATATACCTACACCGAATCGCGATTCCGGCCAAATACAGTCTCGAGAAACAGGTCCGAGAGGATGTCGAGAAAGTCCGAAAGGGTGTCGAAAAATTTCCGAGAGGGTGTCGAAAAAGTCATTTAGACGAAACGCGTCCACCCAATGTGTTGTGTAACCCGTCTCAATATTAACATTAGTCGCATGGGGCGTTGCATAGAAAGGAGGGGACCAAAAGTCGGCAGTGCCCCCCCCCCTTACTTGAAGGTGTTCCGCCGCTACTGGAGACGTTTGACTTTCGTCCGATAAAGGTAGAAATCATTTTTTCATTGACTATGGGCTGGTAAAGAGATCACAAATAGACCTGTTCTGAGGTCAATGAGCGAAAATATGAGATGATGTAACTTTTTTAACTTAAAAATTGAATCACATGACATTCATGCCGTCGGTGTAATTACGGCAAAAATTAATGGCTTAGGTACATAGGCATCCATTATTTTAGGTGGTCACTTGCCCGTGATCTTTTTACCTATCTAACATTGAATAACCTTTTTTTGTATAAATTTAGTCCGATCCTTTTTCATGAATAGAAGGATTCACCAGGACAAGGCCCTCGCTAAGCGAAGATTGTTGCGTTGACCCTGCCCTCTACCCTCCGATTGCGCTATTCCGGTTCTATGGATGGAAGAATTTGGAATCCAATCGCACCTAATCCAATCGCACTTAGCCGCGCACGGCTGGCCCCCTCACTGACTTCGCCTGGCTACGGCCTGCCACCGGCACCACCCGCAACCATACCTGTCAGGAGGCTCATAAACGTCAAGCGCCCGTCGCGCTTCGAACCCGGACTGCTTTAACCGGGAACGCGTGCTCTACCACGCGGAGTCTAACGCTCTACCGACTGAGCTGCGGATCGACTCCGTCGGTGCCTGAACCGAGTAGTAAAGGAATCTTGCCTGAACCTGTGTCTGAAAATTTCATAACGTTAACATGTGAACCTTATGCATGCGTCATGCGTGCCGAACCGTGAGATATCGGTGAATTAAAACTTTTGTAGGGTGGGGAAGTAAAAAAAAAAAAAAAAGCCACCAGCGGCCGCGTGTCAATTAACTCACCCATCCATTATCGGTTCCGGTTCAGGTTGAATGCTTCCATCGGCGGTCGGCCCGAGAGAGACCTCAGTCCTCTCGAGTCTCGACGCCACCATTCGCTGGGTCAGGCTCATCAGGAGGGTGAGAGTTGCCAGAGCCGCCGGCTACGTGACTCAGAAGTTCGGCACGAGTTCGAACCGCTGGGCAGCGCACACACCCTCGGTTTTCTTCCGGAGAGACGAGTGTCTGAGTGATCCGGGGCGGGCGCCGAGTCGGCAGTCACTGCCATAGCCTGACTTAGTGACTAACCTCGATGAGTCATTGTTTGACGGCGACGGGTCAGTCTGACTGAGGAAGCCGAAAGCTAGAATGAAACCTTCTCTCGTCAATGACTGCTACCTAACTATCTTAGCGTTCTCCCGGACAAATGACAATGCTTATCAGTTGGTAAAAGGACGCACGCAAAGACACATACACGGCTTCTTTTTCAAACGTTGGTTGCATGGTCTCTTTCAAACGTACCTAATTCTCTTTTTCGAAATTATTTATTTCCTAATTCCTTTTTCATTATCGTTCATTTATTGTTATTACTCGACGTATGCTGTTTGCACACTTAACACTTTAAAACTTTTGTTAAGTTCTTTGGTAGCGACCTGCCACCTGGCATGAGCATAATGCGTGCACAAGCGCATGTACCTAATGATAATGAAGTATTTTTGCATAATCAGCCTACGCATTTCTTGAAACTTGAAATAGAATGTGGCTGCTCTACATGGTTGATTGTTTTTTCTCATTTTCCCTTGTTTTTATCGTTTTATCCATAGATATATTTATCCTTCGAAAGTCAAATTGAGTGCATTTTTTTTTGAATAATGAATGAAAGAATGCGTAAATCTTTATTATTTCTTTGTTTAATTATTTCTCTTTTTCGTTTGCCGAAACGACCTGAAAAGAAGAGTACCGGTACTTTATTTATTTAGCCCAGCTCTAGAATATCGGATTGGGTTTTGTCCAGCACTATTGTCAGAATGGAGGCGATCGTGGTGCGTGTGGTGGTGTGTGCTCTGCGGTCGTTCTTGTTATGATGTGTTTGAAGTGATTTTTTTTTATGGAATTGAAATTAGCGGATTAGGACTACTGGTGCTTATTGTGCTTCATGATACGTAGCACATCAAGTCAGTGCCATGTCTGCTGGCGACGTGGACCCATCCCAGATACCGGACGATGTGAAGGAACGACTGGCAGAGTTGGATTTGGAACTATCTGAAGGTAGGTCCCTTAGAGGGTTATTTTACATTACTGATCTTATAAATGCCAATTTTTGTCACAACTTTAACTGTTTGACCAGTATAAAACATCCATTTTTTGCTTATTTCTGTTATGTAATTTGCATTGCTTTTGACAAAATATTATGTTCCGACAGCTAGGTTTATGATAGCAATTCTCATCCATATTTGCTTGCTTTTAGCTTCCTGGCATACTATGATGACATTTTGTGAGACACTCATCCAAGCACAACTTTTCCTACTAAACGAATAAGCTAATCATATTTTGATTTCATTACTTCCGTTGTTGCCTGCTCGCTTGGCCAGGGATTCTGTAATCAACCACCCAACCGGACCTGAGGAAGTTGGACAAAATACTTTTTTTGGAGACACTAGGTCCATCAGTCAGTGCATATTAATAGGCTGTTTTTTATGAGCTGACCAAGCCTCTTTTGATCAAATGATACCTATAGATTGCTGATCAAGACCTGCAGATCAAGGTGTTCCAAGAATTAGTTCTTAGTTTTTGCCTGGAAAATCTGTGCTTTAAAACATAAAGACATTTTTATCTAGAAAAAAGTTCTGGATTGTGATATGTCAATAGGTTTCTGTAAGTCTCAGAGTCTACAACAGACTAAGTCAAGTGCAGAGGTGGGACAACATTGCAGCAAATGGCATGTCAATTTCAGCTGGGGACTAGACAACATTGATATGCTGCCTGATACTAAGTTTATTGACATTGTATTTGCAATCTTTGAAGTGCAGTGTCATTCATGCAATATTCAAATGCCTCAATTTTTACATTCATTTGTGCAATATGCAGTGCACTACCTATGTGTAAACTTCTTTGTACTCATGAACTGGAACTCATGTGAAGGTGATACAAGAACCTTATGTCAATGAGACCTTTGTCACCTGATAATCTCATCCTATCTCACACCCTAGAGGCCCAGTTAGCAAACAGACAGACGGTCCCACCTGAGAGTTGCCGGTTGGTCAACCTCAACAGTGCCCAAAGAAATGAGGGTCAAAGCAAGGTCAAAGGCACCAGGGTCCCCAAGATCAGTGGCAACTGGCAACCAACAGGGGCGTCTGGGTGTTGCTACATTCCAGCAATTATGTTGTAAATAATCAGATGATAATTGTGCCCAGGAACTCCTTTTCTATTATTGATAGCTAGCTGGGGTTGGAGACTGTAGTAATAGTGATAGTAAGTCAAATGTATCATATCAAGTGGTAGGCACTAGGCTGTACCAGTACGATTTGGCCTTTTACTAGTGACCTGGGGCCTGGGGGTCAGTTGATCTTGTGTGGACATTAGTGCCCAGTGGTTATTAGACTCCTTCCACCTTAGTGAGAAATTGTCAGCTTCAGTCAAGAAAAGTCGATAGGTAGATAGTTGTTGTCTTGATACCAGCTTCTCACTTTCATAAGCGTTGACAATATCATTGAAACGATCTGCCTATATTCGTTTTTGTCTCGCGGTAATCTCTGGGCTGTCGCATTGTTGCGTGTTTGCCGTTGCAAAATTAACCTCCAAGGACATACAATGCATCGAAATCCACGGACAATGGTAAGGCAGGAGGAAATATCTTTGCAGAGGAATGGACTGTTAGCTCTCCGTAATGCAAGAGGCACGCTTCACGAGAATTCAGTTCGTCGGCCGGGGGGGGGGGGGAGGTGTAGCGCAGTTTACGTACGGCTCGTGAACGCCTCCGCCTTCTCTAACCGACGCTGGACTAGGCTCGATGACCGTCGCAGGTCCCGCCGACGGGCCTATCGTTGGTCTGATTGGAGGGCCCTCGGCTCTGCCGACTCGATAACCCTTGTCGTCTCAAGTGTCCGCGCCGCCGGTGGTCGCTGGGACGAGCTGGGATCGGTCTGTTCAGAAACTGGGAGGTCGCTGCCTCACTGAGTCGGGTCCTCTGCGGTAGGGCCGGTTCCCCCTGCCGCGACCCGTCGCTGGACCCGCATCTCCATTCTCCACCAAAGTCGCCGCTCGAGAGGCCCGCTGCCTACGGCGCAGGGTCGCCAACCGACCACCCTTTGTCCCTGCTGCGTCACCTTTTGTCTCCGGTGCGTTAATGTGCGCCGGAAATGCCGCACCGGACGCCGGCGTCCTTGAGGCGTGTACGCGGTCGCAGTGGGGCCCGGTGGTACTAGTCTCACTCACTCCCTCTCTCCTTCCTTCCCTCTCTCTGCACTGCGACTAGGGTGACAGGTCGCTGTGGAATGAGGCTATTCAGAGGAATTTTGCGCCCTGTATCTCGTGCTGTCGTATCGGTCTTGTTGTATGGGCGCTGTGCGTAGCGCCTGCGTACACCTCCCTTGTGGCCCAGCTCTTCGATCGTTATGTAATCTCCCATCTAATTCCCCACGATCACAAAAATACCTCCTCAGTCTTCGTTATCGTGCTGGGATCTGCTTGGAGGCTGGTGGTGCTTGTACATAGGCTAGTCTCGCGGAGGGTCACCGAATTGGTCTATCGGTCGCCACGCGGGCCCGCGACCGATTGGCGAGTGCCCGGCTCGGACGCATTCTCGGGGCCGGGCACCGTGCTCAGTGCCAGGTCGATGTCTCCGTCTGTCCGTCTCTCCGTCTGTCCGTGTGTCCGCCGCCGGGGAAGACGCAGCTGTGTCGAATGACGCGTGCCTCGGGAATGTGTCGATGGCCGCAGGTGCCCGGGATGCGCGGAGGGTGGGGTGTGCCGGTCCCGCCGTGAGGGTAATCACCGGTGTCGACCGACGCTGGTGGGCGTGCGTGGTGCCGGGGCGGTGTCAGAACGTGGAGAGATGGTGTTAGAGCGCCGAGAGATATCAGAGGTCGTACAATGTTGTGCCCGGAAAAAATAACACTGAAGGGGATAAAACGTGTAGTTTTGCAATTAGCTTCGAGGTTTGACGGCTTATCGCTCCTCCCTTCTGTTTCGCTGTCAAACTGACGCTTAAGATTTATGAAGCAATAAGCTCGATTGTTTTTGTGGGTTGAATCAGTTTAGGTAGGCGTTCTCTTACTCGCTTAAAAGTTACGCTCAACTCACATATATCAAAATTCACATAGATTCATCGCCTAGCCGCGCAGGTCCTGATCGAGGAGTGTTCAGCCGAGGACAGTAACCTGAGACTCAGCCTCTATGTGCCGTGAGAGCCGGGAGGCTGGCCGGCCCACCGGGCGGCGCTTCATCGGGCGATAATGACGCCTTGTCACGGCCCGGGAGGCGTCCGTTAATTGATGACGCCACCGCCGCCCGCCCGCGTGGACCCGACCCGACACCGTGCTGGCCTCCGCGGAGATGGAGTGGAGAGGTGGCCGATCGGGATGAAGATGGAGACCAGCGCGGTTGCCGACACTCGCTGGAGCTGTGCGCCGCTCATCTCTGGTCCATGTGCCGTATGACTGGCTGGTGGAGCTTCTCAATATCCTGCCGCCAACATCTGCACCTCTTTTTTCGACCACATTTCTGACCACCGTTGCACCTCTGCTGTGACGGTCACCGCCGCCGCTGTCGAATTTTCACAAGCCAGTCGAGCCGTTTTAGCCCATCCCGGTGTCCCGACTGTGTTTTTGGGCGAGAGCCGAGCCGGCTGCTGTCACTGGCCGACCTCGTGAGTGTCCCCATGGGAGACACTGGGCCCGATCGGTGTCGCACCAACCGCCGCACCGGCGCCGAATAGCCGCGGCGCTGGTGGCGCAGTTAAGCCTCAATTCATTGGCCGGAGTCATCAGGGCCCCAGCAGCGGCACAAAGCCACCAAATTAGTGGCACCAAACGAGACCGAGCCTACACGGACCGGCGCGCGAGATATATTTCCAGGAATAGCTGCGCTTACTGGCGGTGAGTATTGAGCTCGGCTCGGCGTTCTGCGTGGAGGCTGGAGAGCGGCCTGCGTCGGGCCCCGTCCCGCCCCGCTGGGTCAGCAGAGGCCTGTCGGTGCGGGTGGCGCGGCTCGTTCGCCGAGAGTCGCGCGCAGGACGGACAGATCGAGGACCGGACGGACCGGATCGGCCGCTGCCGGCTCAGAGCGAACGAGCGAGTATTTTTGTGCCTTGGCTGGCCTCGCACGCGGCCACCGGCGGAGCGTCGGAATCGTCTCTGCGGCCGTTGACAGTGCGGGCATGCGCTGCGGCGACGCGCGCGGACAGAGGTCAGCGGTGGATGACCGGGCGAGGGCGAGTGGTCTCATCGGCTCCTATTGGGGCGGGTGTCCCTGGCCGCTCGTCGCCTTCGATTTTACGGCGCGTCGTATCTCGTCGGTCCTGAGCGCCGGTCGGTTATGTCGGCAATCACGTTGGGACTGTGGCGGCTGCGGCTGCACGCTGGGCGGGGGCGGCGCTGCAGCCGCCCCCGCCTCCGCCTCCGCCCGGCGGCTGGTCTGTTGTCGTCCTTGGCGGACCGGCGAGTGTGTCGTCCGCAGGATGCGATCAATGCGTTCCGGCCCGGCCGGCAGTGCCCGAATCCCGGCTCGGCACACGCGCTCGGCCGACGCGGAGAGCAGCGGCGCGCCGCCCCGGGTGGCGGCGACCGTGGCGCACCACCCCCTGTCCCACTGTGGACCCGGCTGTAAGCTACGGCCATAACGGCGCTAGCACCCACGGTTCGTCGGAAGGTCATCTCAGGCTCAAAAGAAACGGTATATACCATTCGAAAGCTGACGGTGAGCTGAATCCAAAAATGTATTTTTTATAAAAATCGATCGATGGCCTTTTTTGAAAATTGCGTTTTTGTAAAAACTTAATAATCTTTTATTCAACGGGCTGTCCCGGACATTCTTGAAAACATAAACATGTATTTTTGAGTTCCAGTGAAAGCTGAACGCCAAAAGAACAATATTTAGCGAAGCAATATTTCCAAACGTTAATATGCGTCTCCCACAGCCGAAAATAAGACGCAATCACACAGCTCAGTGTCACGATGGACCAAAGTCAGCCACACAGAAGCGTGAAATGACCCTTATCGACTCGCAGACCCGGCGCTCTCGGCCCGCCTGACCGGTCACGGAAAGAACGTTCGGCTCTCGTTCTACTAAACAAATGTCATATTGGTCAGTTTAACTGTCCACATCGCTATTAAAGTTATTCAGGATACCTGTGAAGAAAATTCATTGTTCTGCTCGATTTACAACATGCTTTAATTTACATTTTTCTTATGCATGTTTTGTTCCATCCAGCTGCGATCAGTGCCCGCGCAGGGGAAGTGAGCGGGGTTTCACTGTCAGAGGCTGTACTGGTGACAGCTGCTCGGCCGTGCGACCGGTCAAAGGTTACCCTGCCCCGCCGGGCGCTACCCCCACTCCACCCGAGCTGAGGCCGGTGCAGCCTCTGACATTTCAGCGCGGCCAATTTTCCTTATATGGGCATGATACCAAGCTCAATTGAGCAAAGAAGACATGAACAAATGCAAATTAATGCATGATGTGAGTATGACAGAACAATGAATTTTCTTCACAGGTATCCTGAATAACTTTAATAGCGATGTGGACAGTTAAACTGACCAATATGACATTTGTTTAGTAGAACGAGAGCCGAACGTTCTTTCCGTGGCCGGTCAGGCGGGCCTAGAGCGCCGGGTCTGCGAGTCGATAAGGGTCATTTCACGCTTCTGTGTGGCTGACTTTGGTCCATCGTGACACTGAGCTGTGTGATTGCGCCTTATTTTCGGCTGTGGGAGACGCATATTAATGTTTGGAAATGTTGCTTCGCTAAATATTGTTCTTTTGGCATTCAGCTTTCACTGGAACTAAAAAATACATGTTTATGTTTTCAAGAATGTCCAGGACAGCCCGTTGAATAAAAGATTATTAAGTTTTTACAAAAACGCAATTTTCAAAAAAGGCCATCGATCGATTTTGATAAAAATTACATTTTTGGATTCAGCTCACCGTCAGCTTTCGAATGGTGTATATCGTTTCTTTTGAGCCTGAGATGACCTTCCGACGAACCGTGTGCACCGGCAGCGGCGGCGGCTCTGTGGCAGCCACGCGATTGAAGGTGAAACGCAGACCCGTCATGAAAGTCAATGAGCCGTCGGATAAACATAGCCTCTCCGAGCGTGCCGACTTAATGCAGCAGTTATCGACGGTTATGGTGCGACCGAAGCGGCCAAACGGCTTAGATCGACGCTTCTGAGGGTTGGCAGCGCGTGGGTGGCTGACCTAAACGCCACCTAAGCGGTCTGTTTGCTCCCCAGAGACGGTGATCTGCCTCTGCAGTACGCGGCAGGGCGGCCGGTGCTGTCCATAGCGGGGAGCTGCACGGCGCGGCCAACGGGCCACCAGCAGTGGCCGGTTTTTATGTGGCGACTTTAGTGCCGGTCAATAGTGGTGGGAGGCCGAGTGTGGCAATTGGAGCGCAGAAATCAAGGCGTCGTTGAGCTCATCGCTAGTGATTCTCAGAGCCGGCTGCTGCCTTTGTTACGCTCTGCCTCGGACACGTCAATGTTACGGAGTGACTGGCCGCAATAAGGAAGACTTCTTCCCGTAAAAGCAAAACAATTTACAGAAAAGCAAAGCAAATAAGCAAGCACCTTATTCTGCTTACAGTTAGAGCATGATTTCCGTTTCTGTCATTCTGCACTCATTTCTTTCCAGCTCATTTCTCTCCTCTCTTCTCCCTTCCGTCAGCTCCCCGGTGGAACGTTTGACCGATTTGTCGCACGGTGATCGCTCCATCCCTCTCAGCAGTCGCTCCGTCCCCTCTCAGCAGTCGCTCCGTCCCCTCCCAGCAGTCGCTCCGTCCCTCGCAGCAGTCGCTCCGTCCCTCGGAGCAGTCGCTCCGTCCCTCGCAGCAGTCGCTCCGTCCCTCGCAGCAGTGGCCAGTGTGAACCGGGGTCGGCGTCCCGGGGCGCCATTGTGGTTGGCACGGGTCGGACGGCGGGCGGTGCGGCCGCCGGCCACCCCCGATCGGCCAAATCAAACACGGCGCCGCGCCATGGGGCGAGGTCAGCGCGCAGTGCACCGGTCTGCCCTGTCTTCGGGCAGGTCGGTGCCATGCTCAACGGTGTGCTCTGGCAGTTTGTACTTTCCCTTATGAAGTCCTACCTCAGTTTCTTGTTTTTCATCCCAGTTGGGGGAGGTTTGGTCAATGGTTGTCATTTTTAGCATATGCCATTTTTGGCAACCATGTGCTAAAATTGACAACGCTATCAGCTATTTTTAGCAACGATGAAGCCGATTTCACTCCTCAGCGAGGAAATCACGATTTTGGAAATACAAGCACTGATTTTGGAAAAGAAGTGCTGCCACCTGGTGCAAGAAGAAGAAACCAGCTTTAATATGGCCGTTGTTTGTATGGTAGTCCAACGTTGAAGTATACCCTTTTTTGTGGCCCGAAGTTGGAACTTTAAATTGAAGCATCCGAAAATGATCGATATTGATCGAAATCATGATGTTGATGAAAAAAATAATATGTTAAGTTGAGAGAGGAGGCCATTTTATCCAGATGCGGTGGTTTACTTCTTGAAATTATTTTTGCTTACGACGACTGCCATGTAATGAGGGATAATTAGCAGCCGTCATTAGCAAAAATAATTTCAAGAAGTAAACTACTGCATCTGGATAAAATGGCCTCCTCTCTCAACTTAAAATATTATTTTTTTCATCAACATCATGTTTTCGATCAATATCGATCATTTTCGGATGCTTCAATTTTAAGTTCCAACTTCAGGCCACAAAACAAACTACCATACAAATAACAGGCATATTAAAGCTGGATTCTTCGTCTTGCACCAGGTGGCAGCACTTCTTTTCCAAAATCAGTGTTTATCTTTTCAAAATCTTCATTTCCTCGCTGAGGAGTGAAATCGGCCTCATCGTTGTCAAAAATAGCAGAATCGTTGTCATTTTTAGCACGTGTGACAAAAATAGCACGTGCTAAAAATGACAACGATTGACCAAACCTCCCCCGACTGATCCTGTACTTTGTTCTGGATTGTTTTTTATGTCATTTTCTCGTTATTATGACCCATGCCGGTCTTCATCTTTCCATAGATCTATTGTCCTGCGCCGTGCCTCATGCCCCACTAGTTTCGCGTTGCTCCCGTGCTACTCGGTCGTTGCATTGCAATAGTGTCGAGATGTATCTCGTGCGGGAGCTGATACGGTGCATGGTGATATCACCACTATCCACCAAAGCCCAGCTCACCACGCCCCGGCCCACATTGCTGCCCGGCTCATTGCGCACCTGTCACGCTGCGGTGGCCGGGGCACCCAGAAATCTACTGGATCCCTGATCTGCAGCTGTGCAGTGTGCACTGCACCCATTCACCGGCTCTGGGCAGACTGTCCCTGATAGTGGACGTGCTCTGGGCGTGCATGACTGTGATGTATAGTGTCTGAAGTCAGGAATGCGACCAGTGAATGAAATGCTCTGGGACATTTAGTCTTCTTAGGTAGGCGCCTATCTGGTAAATCCTTTTCAGCTTCACTATCCGGCTGCAGAATGGCCGAAGGAATCCAGTCAGGTCAAAGCCACTTGTGCCGGATCCGGCCGAGTTGTCTGAAATAATATCGCCAGGATTTGAGTGTGTTTATTGTGCTCGCTGAATAAGCGCAGGCCATCTGGCATAAGAAACCTTTCCTTCCAAATGTCATCACGTCCAGAAGTCCTGCATTATCGCTGTCGATGTCGTTTATTTCTCCTTTTATGCGGGACTAGTTAAGCAGTTCCTCTTTGCGGCATTCCCCGCCTCCCCGCAGTCTGCCGCTGACAGGAAAACTATCCGCTACTTCCACCTGCTTCCCGGTCGGCTGCTGTTTATTTTTACATCCCAGTAACCTCCGCATGCCTCCCAGTCACCGGCACACTCGCTCGGCGCTCGCTCGCTGCCATCCCGGGGCTCTCGGGACGGCCGCAGTGGTCCCTGCACGCCGCCGCTATTTCGGCCACGTCGCGTGCGACGCCGGTGGCCGGTCGGCCGGTGGCCCGCGGCGCGGAGCTCGGAGCACCGCCCAGAGACGCGGTCCACCGGGCCACCGGAGTCGCTACCGTCGGCAGAGAGCGGCCTGTCGGCGCCGGGCGCCGCGGCCTCCCGCGGCGGCATTCACGGCTTCCGCGGACCGGCAATTGCCGCCGCGGAGAGACGGTAGAGTGTAGAGTCCGGGTCAGAGACGGTAGAGTCCGCCGCGGAGAGACGGTACAGTCGGCCGCAAAGAGACGGTACAGTCCGACGCAGAGACGGTCGATTCCGCCGCTGAATGGGCCTGTGGCCCACACACGGCCGACCGGCCGGCGCTGGCTGCAGCAGGGCTGAGGGACGAAGGTGCAGATTGGCTGAGGGTATTTGGGGAGTGCAGCCAGGCCAAATGCGGACAGTGGGTGGGTCGTAGCGAGGGTAAAGTCGGATATCATTATCTATGGAGAGACTCCTTTGTTGTGGACTATCCAACCACGTTTGTTGATTTTGTTCTTTTGTGGGCCGTCCATTATTATTATTCGAGTCTGCTCTCCGTCCCCAGTGGGCATTATATTTCGCCTTTCTCTCTTTCTCCCGAAAACTAATGATCTCCCGCTATTTTGCTCAAAGTCTCTCCCTTTCTGCAACGCTTTTGTTTTCTTTTGCCGTAGGCTCGTTTTCTTTTCCCCATCACTTCTCTGCTACTTGGCCTCATTTTATACTCGCCCGCCACCCAGGTGGGAGGGTGGTGGGGCGGGCGTGGGCGGTTTATTTTCCCATCACGCGCCACGCCGCCTCTCTCCGCCGCCGCCGCGGGCTATCCACCGGCACTGGGCCACTCCCCCGCACTGGGGAGGGGCGCGCGGCGTCTCAGGCCCGCCCTCTGATATCAGAGATGGGGCCAATACAGGTGGGAGAGCCGCCGGCGCCGCCGGCGCGGGCGGAACGTCGATGGCACGGCGGAAAGGTGGGGCGGTGCCGACATGGGTAGATGCTGCCTCACCGCGCCCTTTCGTTAGTCTGAGGCCGCTCATTCATTCAGTTTGTCTACACGGCAGTTGTTTTCTGTATCCTGTGCAGCAGTTTGTTCTGCATCCTGTGCAGGCATAGTTCTTTCACCATAATCCATTTGACTGTGTCCATATGCGGTTGCTTACTAGACCTCGGCTGATCGTTGGTAGCCTTACGTTTGACTTTGTCCTTTCTTTTGGTGTTGGTCCTTTGCGACCGTTCGTTACCTTTGGCCTGTTTTCGGCCATTCGTTAGTCTCCGTCCATTCGCAGCTATTCGATAATTTTGGGCCGTCTGGTATTTAGCATGGGCGTATGGTGGCCCTGGGACAGATTGGCGACAAATTCCCACGGGCCCTCACGGCTCGGGAGCCGGCGTGGTGTCAGTATGCATAGGACGTACTCAAAATACAACACATCGCGCGCCTGCCTGACTGCCAAAGCGACGTGTTTATTCAGCCTGTAAATAGAGACTGGGCTGGTTTGAGCGGCTCTAGGTCGGCCTATTGAGTGCTGAAGTTTCCGTTTGTGATGAAAATCCGCCCTACAGCCGTATCCTAGTTTGACGTCAGCATATATCTAACCTTTGAGTGGTTGCTGATAAGAGACACATAATCAGGGTCAAGTGCTCTCGTGGGAGCAGAATTTCTTTGCTTTCTGATACTGAATGAAAATATAATTTTGTGATGATTTGGCAACAAAACGTGAGTGTCCAGATGTCTTTCAGATTTTAACTAAATTGAACGAATTTTAATGTGTTGATAAGCATTAGTTATTCAACGGATGAATTCGCAGAAAATCCAAAAGTTGAAACATTATTTACTCGCTGCTGTGGTCTTATGGTTGCCAAACAACTTGCAGTTCAATATGTCCACTCAACAGTCAGCAGTGAAGCTTATCAATGGACCACAAATATTCTTCCTCTGCAACTACGACGAATGTTTAACCTGATCCCGCACCTGTCGCCAGCGTTCGTGTCAGCCGTGCGTTTTCGTCGAAATCGTCGCTGCTGAACACCGATTGACATAATCACGCTTCTCTAACCTCACCTAATCTGCGTGACACGCCACCGGGCTGCGTGACTCGACTGATCAGCCTACGTGGTTGTGTGCGTGAGGTAGCCCATTGAGCCAGTTAGTGGTCGCCGCCGGTGACCGGTCGGCGCCACCGTTTGACAGCCAGAGAAACTGCCCGTCATCCCCGGTGGCGGCCCTGATCGGCCACCGCGGTCACGGGTCGGGCTCGCCGCCCAGCTGGTCAGGACGTGACGGCCGAATTTGGCCTGATTTATTTCGGAGTATGGTGTAATTTACACTGTAACGAAATGCTGGAACCCGAAATGAAATGCACGCTTGCAGCTTTTTTTTTTAGTGGCCTTATATCTCGTCAGCCTCGCGAGGAGGCTACCCGGCTCGGAAAGCGAGACCGGTGGCCAAGTCAAATCTCTACGTCGAGGTGTGCGTTTGAAGGTTATGTGGGTATTTACGGACATGACTTAATGGACACCAAATGACCTTTCTGTCGACGCGGCCTCATAATAACGTTCCCCAAGCCGTGCCGCAACGCACTCAAAGGCGTCCCGGGCAACAAGCGTCCCATTTCACATAAGCCAACCATCATCAAACAAAAGCATTAGACTGAGTGGGCCACATTTCAGCGTGACCTCTGCTCGGCGGATCTGTGGCGGGCGGGGGCCGCGAGAGCCCTGATATCGACCGTACCGCTGTGACCCGGCGGGGCTGTTGTCAGCTGATAGGTCACGGCGCACCAGGTATAGGTGGGGGCGGGGGTTCAGGGAGGGTAGGGTAGGATCGACAGCCGTGTCCCGTCCGACGCCACACCCCTCGTCTGGGGAGCGGGGAGCGTCTTTGGCTAGATGGATCTTTGGCTAGATGGATTTGACCCAACTCGGAGTTGGGTCAAAGTTTGGGTCGGGTGGGATGAGGAGTGAGGCCGAGCGAGCAGGGATATTGGAGCTGCATGCGAAAAGACGGTGCGTTTTGGCAGGGCTTCCAGGTTGAGCTTTAAGTTGGGAATCACCGGTCAGTAGCCTACATATTGAAACTCCAGGGAGCTGCAAAGCTCTTGAATAAACCTCTCACATTACAAGCCATGCATCGTAACCTATGATTCTTATGCATGCAGACATCTTGTTTCCTTTTCCGACCTCTTCAGTTGTGTGAATCCATGATTTATTGATCCTCTCTGGCCTCGGAGCTCCCACTTGTGATACTGCCTGAATTTCCATCCTCACCACCACCGCGCCGTGCCGGGAGCGCTGCCAGGGCCGGTCCATACTGTCGGCCACAGAACTACCGCTGACAGCACTCAAGTACCGCGGCGATGGAGCCGGGACCGGCTCTGACGGTCCTGCCGTCCTGGCAGCTCCGGCAGGCGGCTGGCAGCTGATGCCAAACGTAAACAGCGGCCCACCGCCCCCGCCCCGCCCGCGCCGACACCGACGCGTCGCACCCCTCCCCCGCGCCGCTGCCGACGCTGGATGTGTGCCCTGCTCGTGTGCCCGTGACCCAGTGAGCTGCCAGGGACCCAGCTGGCTCGGAATGAAGCAGGGATGAGCACACTTTGCACACCTGTCAACGCTGATGACCAGACGGAGCTGGGGCGTGCCTGCAGGGGTGGGAGTGGATTAGAGGTGGAAGGGAGGAGTGGCTAGAGGGCGGAGCCGGCTATTATTGGGTGTCGAGTGCACCATGTTTGGACTGGGTATATCTGGGGGCATGGCGAGGGGGAGTGGCAAGGACCAGAAGTCAAGACGAGGGCGATTGGATTCTGCCTATGTCTGGAGGGATGAGTGGGTTGTTGGTGTGGACTGTGGAACAGCCTTGAAGTAGTTGCAAAGAGCAGCTTAAGTGTTCCTTGAGTTCTTGAGACAAATAGGACACGTTGCATGTGGTCCGCGTTTCTTTGGCCAAGTCTGAACGGACTGCGCAGGACCCAGCTCCGGCCCGCTGTCGCCCCTCATTGCCAATCGCCGAGTACGGCCGCCCTTCGCCGCCGCCTCGGTCACCGGCCGATGCGGACCGGCCTGCTGACGTGCCGTGAAGGAGCCGCTGACTCACAGGCCCGTGCATTATGCAGTGTCCCGAGGACGGCCACGGAGCACGACAGCGCCCAGTGTTGGACCGATGGCGACCGGTTTACCACCGGCGGTGCCGCCCCGCCGCTCGGACCTATTATCCTGTATTAATTGTCTGTGTAATTTGGCACACTACGCGGCGTGTTTGTGTGAATACGAATAATGGACATTCAATAGGTGCTGTAAGAATGAATGGCTGGCTGCCAGTACCCCGCGGAAAAACTATCAATAATCGACATAGCGGCACACGGTACGCATTGTGTAATACGCGTATGCGACTATGCGTGATAGCGGGGAATTGGAACGCCCCATCGACCCTTCCCAAAAGGCTTTGTGTAATGACGAACAAGAACAAGAAGCCCTGGCTTATGTCCAAATGTGGAAGTTGGAACGTAAGATAAATTGCCTACATGACTTGAATGTCAGCACCCCGCGTTTGGCGTGGAGCGCTGCCTTTTCTCAGTGCCCTGCTGCAGTATGCAGTGTGCACCATCCGTATCACCCCGCGTCCTTGGCGGATACGCACCCGCGGTGGCAGTGGCAGCGGCGGCCCGCACCGTCCCGTGTCTCTGCCGAGTGCGTGCGGGCCTCGCTCGTCGTTAGCTTGAAGGTCGCTCGTGCGAGTCGGTCTCGGTACGCGCCGATGTCGTCTCCCGCTGTCCGCCGCGCCTGCGCCGGTCGCTGGCATGCCGACCGGTATCCACTGGCGTGATTTATCCACCGTGCACTGAGCCGAGACGCTCTGCGCCGTCTCTCTGCGGTCTCCCTGCGGTCTCCGTGGGAGGAGACACACAGGAGACACACAGGAGACACGCAGGGGACACGAACTCCCGCTGCCACCGCCGGCACACCGCCGTCAGACGGGCGGATGTTTAGGTGTGATTGTGCGAAACTGTCGCGCCTGTAAGGCGGCTGTTATCGAGCTGGCGATGGGACGCAGTTTGATTTGGCACGGATGGCCATTGTTTGGCCATGGTGGTTGGCTCGTGGGATTGTCGCCGCCTCGGTGGCATTCAATGTGACCCACTTGGCGCTGCGTTTCTGCTGTTAATTAAAGGAAGTGCGGTTTATCATGCCATCCGTCTTCAATTAATTACGTCATTTATCATATATGGCCGCTTAATTCAAATCCCGGACGCTAGCGTGTGAGTGCGTTAGTCGGGGAGCGGAGATGGGGACACGGTCCCGCACGGACGTAGCTCCCTGGTGTTCCTCGAGGCAGAAAGGTCGTCCACTGGCCATCGTCTCTGCGAGGGCTGCTGCACCGTGATGACACTGCTAAAAGGGAGCTGAAAGGCTGCAGCGACTGCCTACAACGAGGCGACCCTTACAGGCATATCTCAATTGTTCATCGGGTGAATCTGATGAGCCTCTGTCGCCCCTCGTCGTGGATGTCGAACCAGTGAGGCGCCTGGCACTGCTGCCTGCCCTTCTTCCCCTCCCCCTGACGGGTGCCGGTGCGGTGGGCGGCCCGCAGCGGCCGACCGTGCGCCGCCGCAGCGACACCGTGAAATAGACTGCGTTCCCGGGATGGCTCAGCCTGAGAGGCCGAGGGGAGGGGCGTCGGCATTGTGCTGTGCCCTGGCGCCGCTTCCTACGTCTGAGCTGGTAGCTTTGGTCGCAGCGCTCGCGTGTCCAGTGCCGCGTGCCGGGACCTCAAACATGCACCCCCTTTGAGCGGACATAGCTTGCAGAATCAATGGTGCGTAGAGTTCTGCACGGCTGCAATTTTCCACAGCCTAGCCGCCCCGCAGCCGTGGCTCCACAGCCACAGCCGCCCACAGCCGTGGCAAACTGTGGGCAGCCAGCCGTCAGCCGGCCGTGGATACTTTCAATGAAATGCAACCAAATAGTATATAATAAGTTGTTTTTAGTTGAAACATATAGCCAAAAGCACATTGCAATGAGCTATAGATTCTCAAGCTCATGAAGCATCACAGGTTAAGTGGTTGTGTATCTGGCTTTAGGCCGAAGGCCAGAAGCCTGATGCGCATCGCATACCTACCTACACAAGCCCTTGCAACTTGCAAGGGGTTAAGAAAGATGGGTAGGTAGGTATACCTACATCAACAGAAAACATAAACAAGGAACCAGAATAGAAGCACTAGCAGTGTAGACATCTAATGCCAAATCCTGAAGCATGGTTGTGGGACAGAACAACAGACTCTGATGCTTTTCATTATCAATGTTAGGTATGGAAAATGAAACTTGAACTGAAGTTGATGGACTGTCAAACAGTGATTGTCTAGTCAAAACTCTTGCTTCTTTCTTACCTTGCATATTTTCTGGGGTGTGATATGCCAGGCTTGAAGCAGCCTTCTGAGCAAGTCGATCAAACTAATTTGATATGCAACGCATCAAAACACTAGTGAGCATCCAAGAAAGAAAAACATTCATCTATTTTGATTTTTCCAAATAATGATCTTCGCTCAAATCCCCAAGGACGTACGAGCCACAATTGCCTCTTTCAATTTAAAATTTTACTTGAGTTTTTAATGACGTCAATAGCAAAGAAGTGGCAATAAATTGTTTTGTGTCACTATAAACAGCCATAAAAAATTTATTTAATAAACAATAATGCTATATAGTTCAAAACCTGCTCTCAAACAAAGATAAATTATCAAATTTTTACATTTTCAGAAGAAGACGTCATTTTATTAGTAAAGTCAACAGCTCGCGTAAGAAATATTGTGTTCAGGGTTTTCACCGTCATGTGAATTACGTGTTCAGGGTTTTCACCATCATGTGAATTAACCGTAAGTAAGGTTCATGCTCACTTATAATCTAATTTCATTGGCTTCGTTGATCAGCATTTTCTGTTAGCGGTCACTCACACACCAGTTAGAACATAAAGCGCCAGTTTTATATTATGTAATTGGACTTGCCGAAAATCCAGAAATACATCTAAGAGTTATTTTAGATAATATTTTAGGAAGCCTTTACATGCCTTTACCTAGACGTGATTTCTTTTTCTATTACCTGAAAGAATCATTGAACGCTCGTCTTCAATAGCTGTAAGGTGCTCTCCTAATGACCAGGTGAGATTGATTTGAGAGGGATGTGACAATGCAACATGTTGCATTTTCTGAAACTGTAAAGTCTTGATGATGAAGGAACAATTGGTACCTATAATTAGTATTCTGTACCAGAGTGCAAACTCCCCTACAGCAAATGGTAAAACCTTTACAGGTTTTCAAAGGCTTCACCACTTTCAATGTTGCTGGGCATCCTTTGCATGATTTTTACAGGCTAGACTGCTTCGGAATGTAAGATTAAGGATTTGAAATTTTATATTTGAGTACTTAAGATTGAGCTTGAAATCTCACAGCCGTGGCCACAGCCGTAGCCGTGTTCTTGGAGATATTTGCAGCCGCCCCGGCCCACAGCCGTGGGGCTGCAGCCAGCCGCGGCTGCAGCCGGCCGGTGCAGACCTCTAATGGTGCGTGTCGCTCTGCGTTAGTGAGGGAGGGGGACGGCTAACATCGTACAAAGGGTGGGCGGTCACGGCGTGACGATAACCGCAGTCCGTCGGCGCTCTTTGAAGTCAGGTCGCTGACGAGGCGACGCTCGTCGTTTGAAGTGACCGCCTGTTCTGTAAGGTGCTGCTGATACGGCGGAAGGTGAATGAAGTGGACAAGCTGCTAATGGTCTGTGCATGGAGGCGGATGTAGAAGGGGAAGAGAAGAGAGCTTCGACAGAGCTTTCTAGCTTAGAAGCTCAGAGCTGAAGAAAACCTTCCCTGAGATTCATCTAGTACTATTTCAAGCTCGAGCTTTTCGCTTTGTCTTTATTCACGCGGTGTGTGACGTTCGAGGGGGAATATCAGGTGTTCTAATGCATATATGAATTATAAGGCGCCGTTTGTGAGGGATTTTGTTTGTGGTTCATCTCATTTCATATTCGCCAACCTGACTGAAAGTGAATATCGTCGATCAGTCTGATATGCGGAACACATCCCGTAAAGCGGGGTGAATGGTTTAGCAATTCACTCCGGTGCCAACTGCCAAGCTACGCAAATAAACGTTGTGCTATCGTCGCCAGGTTCTTACGTCCTCATTTTAAAGCCGCCATTATATGGTGGAAGATACCGCTTGCGTACACACATTCCTTCAACCGCAAACCAACAACGTTTTACTTGACACTAAAACGTTGCTTGTGTGCGTGTAGATTGTGTTATCATTGCGCGTCATTACATCCACAGCTAGCTGCTAATCATCGCCTCCCCTCGGACACGTTTATGGTGACGCCGACTCTCTTGTCACGACATAATCGCTATCTCCCCACGGACCGTGGAGTGTGTTTATCCACGGTTTTGCCGGTCGCGTGTGGGCCAACTGAAGCACGTGAGTCAGTCCAACAGTGTTTGTTTGTAGCTACAAAAATATCGAACATGTTTCTTTAATTGTTTCCTTTTAATGTTAAGAGTTCTTTTTAAGTGAATCACTTGGTAATGTTTCTCAAAACCAAACCACTTATCATCTCCCCTCACCTGTGTCCGTTTTTATCAATAACATGCTCTGCGTCTTTTGGCATTAAACACAATGAAAATCCAATCGTCATGCCGCTGTTCTGTCTGTACAGTTGGCGTTTTTGCTCGCGTTTGCGGCGCCGGCAGTTGCGGCAGCGGGCCCGAGCCCTCACATCTGACCACCTGCGCCGAGACTAATAATACCCCGATGGGTTATTTACGGCGCCTCGAGCGATGTCGGTCGTTAGGGACGGATGCCTCACTCATGGCGGTGCTCCCAGGTCACAGAAGGCCGTTATGGACACCGAACTAGCCGTGGGTTGAGTTGCGACTGTCTGGTCGGACTAGGGGCGTGGCTGCCTCTTGCTGGTACGAGTTGGATTCCTGTGACATTTTAATGGAGCCGCTAATGACTGTGTGGGTTAGTCGGTATGCGATTTCGATCGCAGTTGGCTCGATGGCAGCTGTGCCGGCTCTGTCTGTCATTGGCTGCCGGCCATTGGCCCCTGGAGACCAGTGACCTTCCACGGCCGGCCATCGGTTATTGGAGGTCTATGAATGGCAACATCGACCAGCGGTCTGACGGGGTGCCGGTCGAACCACCGAGTCCGTTTGACGTCAGCTCACCGATCGCGCCGAGCTCAGGCATGGCGGATTTATGTGGTGATTGTTTGCTCCAATCCACTGTCTTCTATGGGTACCTTCCCCTATTTTCTCTTTTAGGAATCTTCCCTATGCTCATTAGTGCAATTCTCTTCCCACTGCTTCAGAGCCGAATCACGCCGCCCCAGCCAACTCTCTATGCCTTGCGTTCTAACGAGCTGGCTGACTGAGCCGTCCGTCTCTGTCCGCTGTGTGCTGACCACACACGGTCCATGCGGAGAGAGCCGCGCCCTTCTGACCCAGCCGACCGCCGAGGCCAGCACGGGTGGCCCGTCAGAGCTCGACGTTCCGTCCGGTGCATCGAGCGTCAGTCGGGACTGCGCAGAGAGCAATCCCTCAGTGGGCGGCCATTGCCCCTTAGTGGGCAAAGGACGCTAAATTGACACTGCTTGGCGTGGGCAGGAGACGGAAAGTTCGGTTCTCGTGACAACCGAAGTTTGAATTAATATGTAAATCCTTTGTTCAAAAGGAAACGTGATAAGTTTTGAAGAGGATGGGGAGTTCAGGTGATCCACTAGAATCCTCAGCTCACCGAGCCATTAGCCCAAGCCATTAACCCCAAGCGCACTGTCTACTGACAAACTTCGTTTGTAGTACTGCCGCTTGGTCGCTTCCCTCTATCGTCTATCCTCCCTCCATCGCCGTTTCTCGTCGGTGTGCCGCACGCCCCTCCGGCCCGGCCGCCTGAGACGGCTGATTGGTATTCAGCGTCCACGCACGACGCACACACATGGCAGCGCTCAGTTTCTTGCCCCGTCGCCGTCCGGTTTGCCGCATGACTAAAGCCGACAGCCAGTCGGCTAAAGGCCCATTAGTCCCAGCGCTGCTTGTGGGGTTCCCTGTGCCGTGCAGCAAACAGGCAGTGGCTTCTGGGCTGGTCGGCATGTCTCTATTTGTCAAACGAAGCCGCCTTGGTTAACTCCCGGCGTACTATCAGCAGTGCGATGTCCGGGTCGTAGCTAGCCCCCAGACCGCAGCGGAGGGATGTGGGATGAGCTGTGTTCGTATGGGGGCCTTACAGGGGACGATAGCCGAGTGCAACTGATGTATTGTGGCCTCTGCTGTCGTCGTGCCATAATCAACACATTTTCAGTAGATGCAAGGAAGAGTAACAAACTTGATATGTCCTGGTATGTTGGTTCTCCCGTGTTTAGCTTTAGATGACGCCACCACCAGGCCGCCATCCAGTTCATGTTGACCTCCAATGCGGCAAGTTTGGATCTATTTCGGCCGACGCTCATCTAAGCTCTTTAAAGGGACCCTCCCACCTTAACATTAGATTTGAGTTGAGATAGCCAAAATGGGGTCCCTGGCTCACAATTACCGGTTTCGGCACTCACAACATCGAGAAATGCCTTAAATCGGAAATATTGAATTTCAAAATTGCAGCAATTTGATTCAGAGGGGCTAGTGCTTAGGAATACCCCTCTGAATGTGTGACGTCAGCGCAAATATCTAACGATTTTTAAATGTTTGACTAAAACGTTTTGTAGCACGCGGTGGTATATGCTATTTGCGCGCAACATCTGCCGCAAACGCCACACTTCTAAAATAAAGTCGCTAGAAACAGCGGAGATTCCAAAAAAGTAAACAAAAGTAAAAGTCTAATATCTTGAAAACCGGTGAATATTTTTCGGTGAAATTTGGTAGATATTCGTTTTCGCTCTTTCTGAACCGAGCGACATCACTTTCATGCCAATTCATAAACTTTTTTGAAGGTGGGAGGGTCCCTTTAAGGCCATTCGAATCGGTTTCAGACTCATTTGGACCGGTGGCGGTCGACCACTGTTGTTCGATTCTCTGATTGGCCCCCAGGGCTGCAGCTGCTTGGTTTCAGGTCGGTCTTTTTTTCGCTTCAGGAATATTTATTTCATCATAAACGGATGACACAACGGATAACACAACAAGACGACAAAAACAAAGCAAGCATGACACATCAATCACGATGTTGCCATGTCCGCGGTGTTATGTGCGGCCCGTCCGGCCAGGTTCAGGTCTGTCGTCATTAGTTCGCTGTTTCGTCTGTGCTCAGTCTTGGCTCAGTCTAGGTCTTTACTTGTTCTTAGCTCTTCTTCTGCCTTCCGTTGCTCGATCTCATCCCGACTTTCTCCCTCAGTTTGCTTAGTCGCAGCTTCCATTTCATCCTTCTGGTGGCCCTCAGCTCAGTCTGTGTTTGGTCTCAGCTCCTCCTCAGTTCGACGTCAGCTCGCCTTCCTTTCTCCCTCTGCTAGCTCCCAGCTCAGCCTGTGTTTGGTCTCAGCTCTTCTGTCCTGCCTTTACTCGCTCTCGGCTCAGCCTCTGCTTGGTCTCGGCTCGCTCAGTTCGGTCTGAGTTCGGCGGCCGTGACGGCTCGGCGCGCTGTACCGGCGGCCGCCCGGCCTCGGCTGACTGCTTTATCGATGGCTGGTCGGTCGGCTGCCGCTGTAGCTGTGCCGACCCGGTGTCGGTAGGCTCGGACCTGATGCGTGACGGCTACACGGAGGCTTCGGGGTTCCTGGCCAGAACCGGAGCCGAGCCGGGTCGATCGATGGTGTTGTATGATCATGTGGTCACGTGGTTACTGGAGAGATCGCTCATAAAGTAATGCGGCTGGATGCGGAGATTCATATTCCCTAGATCCGGATTCGGACTTTTAGCTAATGCTAGCTGGAGTCTGGAGATAATTAACCTTGAGACATTGAATTGTTTGCTGGTATCTTAGCATTTGATGATGGTGATACAATTTATTGCATGTGATGCGAAAAGCCCACTCAAAAAGGGGCTAGTCTTTCAGGTCAATTTACTTTGGACATCCTGACCATTCAGCCCGTGACCCGTGCGCTATCTGGTAAGCGGCTGTAGCATCGCCAGACGTTGACCTGACCCGAGCCGCGGTGCCGTGTCAGAGACGTCCGGACGACGGACGCGGGACGCATCTTGCCGTCGGTCGTGCCTCATTGGCATTCCGCTTGGACAGCCACTCAGGCGTTCGTTAGCCTTGCTGGTGGTCGGCCCCGAACCTTCTCCTCCGTGCGTCCGCTGTGCGAGGGGCGGGAGGGAGGCGGCTTGACCCGGAGGTGAGGTGGCGGATACAGGCCCCGCGGGCAGTGACTCATTCAATTTCACCTGCACTACGTCTACGCTCGCCGGCCGGGGAGGGTAGTGACCCACGCCGGGGTCACGGTGTGCTACACCCCTGCACTACCTGGAATCTGGATGGCCTACGGTATGTACCGTTCAGGCGGGACTGCAGGACACTTGGTATGTGTGGGATACCTGCCCGTGCCGCGAGGCGCCCGCCGCCGGGCTGGAAATGGACCTGGCAGCCGCACACCTGCCCTTCCTGTGGGGCAGCGCGCGGTCGGACCGCGGCCGGGCTGGACCCGCCAGCGACGCGTGGCCACCGCAGCTGTCTCCTCACCTCTGTCACGGTCGCCGGCCGTCCGGGCCCGCCGGCCATCCGGACTCAAGGGCGGTGTAGAAAAACGCACCGCCGTCCGGATGATAGCCGTGGCGATAAGTGAGCCAATCGCGCCTGAGTGAGTCATGACGTCTGGTGACCGCCGCGAGGTGAAACTGGTTGAGTCGAGAGGGCCGGCCGGACGATGTGGAGGCTGGCCGTGTGGGGCGGAGCGGCGTGTGTTGTGTGAGCTGGTGGTGGGAATGAAACTGTAAATGGGAAGGAATCATTAATTTACCCGATGTCATTATGTCGTTGGTCAGTGGCCACCGTCTGGCGTTTAGCGACCTTGTGGAAGTCCTAGTTCCCAGATGTTCAGTCCGCCCTGCCTCAGGTGATTATTAGCGCCCCTGAATTCGGCCCACCGCTCCCGGCTTCCTACCTGGCACCTGCTGGTGAGCGGCTCACACCTTGCCAGGCTCTCCGCGGCTCCCCCGGGCTGGCCGGCAGTGCGGCGTCTGGCCATGGCCGCACCTGACCTCCGGGTTTCCGGTTACCGCCCCCGCTGCCGCCTCCGCCGGTCGTAAAGGCGAGTGGAAGATGCTGCAGCTTCGCACCCGTGCTGACTAGTCACGAAACCCAGCTGGGCTGATGAGAGACCGTTGTGGGGAAGTTGGTGCGACAAGTGGCTATTCATAATGCGGTGAGAAATCCACCCACTGAGGCATGTTGAATTGTCTAAAAAAGACACGCATTCAGGACAATTGAGGTTCAGACATTTCCTGTAAGACTTGCCATACGTGGTTGCTATGCGGTAATTGTTTACAATAAGCGAGCGATCCTTCCGTTCTCACACGATGGCGTGTTGGGGTCCGGAAATGCTGTGTGCTGCCTACCTTTCAATTAATGGGTATGTAGCTTTGACTATCCGCCTCAACATATCGCTCATTCAGCGGCGGGAATGGCTGTGCCAATTTCCCTGATCCGGTGTGCCATTGTGACGCAGAGGAACTTCAAGATCGCTGCCGTTCACACGCGGTGAGTCACTCAACAGAGGTGCACGACCCGTGCCATGCTGCCAGCCATGCTGGGTCGAACCTGCCAGATAGACGATCCGGGGACTTATCTGAGCGATTGCCGTCTAGTGACTTTGCACTGTGCTGGGTAAACGGTGCATTGTGCAACTGGCAGGATGCGATTTCGCCAACCTCCTACATCAGGGGAGTGCATTTGGTAAAAGTAAAGACGTCATAAATGACCCTTCCCCAAAAAAGGAGAGAAGATTTCAAGTAAGCAGCTTGCATCGTGTCGTGCTCCAGCACCCAACTCAGACTCTGGGGCTCAAGACGTGGCGACCTACATCCTCTCCCATCCTGCAAAGCCCCGACTTCATTCCACGCCTGCGTACGCCATCCCTTGGCACTGTCGGCGACCACCTGCCTGTGCCGCGCGCCAGCTGACGGCCGGCCTGCACCGTGCCGTGCACCTGGCCCGTGCACAGTCCGTGCACAGGCCGTGCACCGGTGTCTGCGTGCACAGTGGGGGAGTTTTTGTCGGGTGTGTCGACTGAACGGGCCGGCGAGAGGCGGTGGTGACGCCGCGCTGAGTCAGACTCCCTGGACCCGTTCGGCCCAGGGGCCAGGGCTCTGTTGGCCCGGTGGTGGTCAGGTGGGCGGCGCCGGCGGCGGGAGAGAGGAGGGATGGAGGGAGGTGGTGGTCGCGGTCGACCCGAGTATTTGTGTGCGGGAGCCAACGAGCAGGAGCTGCCAACACTCCACGTCGTGAGTGTCGGACCCGTGTCGCGGTTATGAATGGAGCTGTCGGGCTCTGGCACCCGTGTCGAGCCGCTGTCTACTCTGTTTACTCAGTCGGTGGTAATGTTTCACGCACCTGTGTCGGATGTAGGATGTCCAGCGAGGGATGTTTGAGACATCTGGTGTTGCAGGAGGGTGAAGCGGCGATGTTGTATGGTGATGACAGTGATGGCTTCCTGCGCTCCGTGACATGACGTTTGCTGTCAGAACCTCGCCGCAAGACCTGTGAGCCACTAGGCAGATGTTATCCTCGATAATCGAGAGTGTCGGGACGCAAGTCGTGGGAGCCGAGACCTGTGATGCCGTGGGTCTTCAGTCCGTGTTGAAGTTATATACTGAAGTGCACTGAGGCGGAAAAAGCGTTGCGGGCCGTCGACTGTGAGAAGTCACATTTGGCTATAATTACACTGGTATCTACCAAATCATCGATGATCAGCGTGGATATCTATTGTCTGAGTTGGGTGATGCCTTATAAGCATCGTAAGTGTCTAGACATTGCAGGACATGGCTTCTGCCCGAAGATGCCTGCAGGACATGGAGTGTCTCAAGGCTTATGCAGTTGAGTGAGCTGTATCTGAATGGATAGTCGCTGCACGCTTGTGAAATATGCATGTGACGGCGTATCCACCGTCCAGCTTGCGTGCTTCACCACGCCCCGAAGGTAGTTTTAGAGCCGTTACTGTGCGAGCTCAGAAACACACTGAAGCGCCGAGCACGCCGACTTTCATCGATTTACCGCCCGCCGACATCACTGTTTATTTCCAACCAAAACGTTAGCTCATGGCGCTAGTTGGAAACGTGGTTCGCAGAAACAGTGCTGAATGAATTATCTCGGGACCGTTTTCTCATCGGGGAGTTTTATCCACATCAAAGCCTGTTTCAGCATTGGACTTTTATCCAGATCAAGGCCTGCTACAGTATTGGGAGCTGATCCTGATAAGGACCCATTTTGTCATTGAGACTTTAACTTGATCAGAGCTCGTTTCATCATCAGGATCATATCAATGCGCCATGGGCGTGGCTTTGGTCTCGTGACGACGGCTGGTGTGCTGACGCGTTTTGTGCTGGGCATAGAGTAAAAGATGGTATGGTCTTCATTGGGTGGGATGGTATGAGAGTGAACGCTGGTATGTATTTAAGGTGCTGGTGTCAGCTTCGAGGCATTAGAGGCTGTGGAGATGGCCCCTCGGAGCGGTCTTACCGAAGCGCAGTAATCAAATTAAATGGATCGTCATTCGGCCGGCTTAGCGACCACATGTGGTAAATTCAGCCCAGTCTCCTTATCTTGCCAGCCCTCAGCCTTCTGCCTCCCATTCATCTTCTGCTGCGTTATGGCCGAGTGTGTGCCGGAACCCTCTGCTGCCATCTACCGGTCATCTCCGGTACTAACCGCAGCAGCCATGCCATAGTGTCCAGGCTATTTTGTCCAACGCGACGTAAATGAATAAGGCATTGCAATGATGGATCAGAGGCTGGGGCAAAGCCATATTTGATAACGAAGACTCAGGATTTTCCGTGTCTACGATAATGAAACTCGGACGAGGAGAATAAGACGAGAAACATATCAAACCTATTATGTAGATTTCTTTTCCGAGTCTTTTTGAAGTGGTGTGATCGTGCTGGGCATACAGAGACGAGATGGCTGCGAGCCGATATCCGCCGGCTGTGTGTTTGGTAGCGTGGCTCCGTCATGATTACAGGCTATTCGGAATAGAATGGGAATGTCACCGAATGTTCGTAAATGGGGCCTCATTATCCGCTCTATTGTCCTGGTGTTTAGCCGGAAGAACCGGGGTTTACTCGGAACACTCCGTGACGTAATTGGGTCAGCTGGACCGGGGCGGTGAGAGGCAATAGGCGTGAGATACAACACAGAGAGCTTCTCAGCGGGTCAGCAGGTCTTCAGCCGATAGACCTGATCTGGGCTTAGAGTTAGGGCGTTATCTACCACTGCCTGTCTTCGGGTCGATTGAGGCGATCCGGTCCATTCAGATAGCTCGGTTGGTCTACTCCGAGCCAGCTTTGAACCGCCATTGACCCCGCGGCTACTGCCGACTGGCGATTCTCGGTTTGGTGAGACGTGCCGAGCGGCCTGAACTCACTGCCGGCGGCTGTGGTTGGCCCGGCCTGGCCCGGTCAGTATCGGCTCGACGCGGTCAGTGTTGGCCCGACCCACCATTGATATCGTGTGTCCGCGTCAGCCCGGCCCGGCCAGGTCAGGTCGCCCGGGGCGGCACAAAGGGCGCCCTGCCGGGTCGGTCGGTCGGCTGTGCCGGTCTGCGTGCGGCGCGCCGGCCGAGGTGCGTTCATCGATCCGCCCCGCCGGCCGCCACTTCCGCCGTCGATAGCGACGAGCGCAGCGCGCGCGGCCCGGCGACCGACGGCGGCCGCTGCCGCGGGCTACCGGAGGATATTGGGGCTTTTGTGCGCTGCTGGTGGCTACTGTCAGCCATTGGCCGTTTCTGGAGACAGCTGTGGTCCAATGTAACAGCATGTAGTACTTCGCTGCGCAGAAGGGCTCATCGTTTTACATAGCCGCACGATGCTGGGATCACTCGTACGCGGGGAGTAAGTCTGATTTCAAGTACCAAAAGTGCCTCTCATTATATCGACAACATAAACCTTGGTACATTTAGTACAGTGTGATATCATCCTAACGTTTATGTCCGACATGTTCCACGAGATATGGTGCAGGCACCGTTAGAATCTTACTATTTTGCATTCTTTCAACGTTACGCCCGCGGCTGTGACCTCCCATCAGCCTACGCCGGAGCAATAGCTCCAGTTCCCCGACAGTCCATTTATTTCCCTCGGTGACTGTCATCGGATCGGAACCGTTGGTCCGGCGCGGTCCATCAGACCTAGAGTGGTCCACGGACGGTCCACGCCCTGCTGTCCGTGTCGACTGCCGTGCGCGGGGAATGATTGACCGGCGGACGACCTGCTGACCGGGGTGGACTAAACGGCGCCGGCTTCGGTGTCAGTCAAGGCCGGCGTCGGCGGGTAGGCTGAGGAGAGATGTATGGGCTGTGGTTGAGGGTTGAAATATTTGTAATTGCCTAGCAGCTTAAATTGTTTATCGTTGGCAATTGCTTAATGCCTGTGAGCACTGAGCAATGTGTATTCACTATTTAATAAATTGAACGAAACAACCCTTCCGAAAGGACGACCACTGAACAAAGTATGGATGGCGAGGCTGGCTCGGCCACATTTCTATTTTACCATTTCCTGTATCGAAACTGCATTCTTACTGGCTTCTCTTACCCATCCCTTGTCCTCTCTGCTACCCCACGGCCCTCCCTGCCGCCCCCGATTCTCCCTGCTGTCCCAGGCTCTCTCTGTACAGGGTGCGTCATAAGTTCTGGTACACTTTTTCTTTTAGTAATAAAAAGAGTTACAACAGGTTTACAGAGTTGAGTATTTCAGTAGAGGATCTTTATGAAGTTAAGTCAAAGCACGTGTGATATCATGAAAAAATATTAACTAGATGAGCCTTAATTAAACAAATGGTAACTGACCGCCCGACAGCTAAGTGCACACCATGCCGCCTTTCTCCCTAACAAAGAAAGTTCGCGGGGCCATCGTCTGCATGAAGATGGCGGATATCTCGGTAGCAAAGATATGTCGCACGCTTCGCTGCACGCGGAATCGTGTGTATCGGATGTGGACCCGGTACCAGGAGACCCAGAGTACCGGAGACCGATTCCGTTCCGGCTGCCCCCGGTCCGCCCACACGCCTCAGCTGAAAGCCGCGGTTCGCAGCCGGATTGTCCGCAACCCCGAGTGTCCCATGCGCCAAATGGCCCGGGACCTTAATGTGTCCGAGCGTTCCATGCGCAGACTCATTTCTAAGGATATCCGCGTGAAAAGCCTCCGCAAGAAGCACGTTCACTCCCTCAACGCTGCACAGCGCCACACACGGAAGGAAAGCGTTCTCAAGCTCCTCCGGACCGGGGGCGGCCGGAACGGAATCGGTCTCCGGTACTCTGGGTCTCCTGGTACACTCGGGGGCAGATTGATGTTCCACAACTCTTTATCCACCGGGTTCCTATGGCTCAGCATTGGCAGCAGCCGCCTGGTACCGGTAGACTGTGCCGCTTCACTTACTTGTCAAGCGGCACAGCCTACCAACACCGTATGCCACCGGTCTGGGTCGGTGGCTGGAAGGCGATGTGGGCCGCCTGTGACGTCAGCGCAGCGGTGAGGGCCGAGCCCGGAGGCATGGCTCGGGTCGGCGCGGCGCGGCGGCTGGCGAGGGCTGGGGAGTGAGGTGGGGTGGGAGCACGGACATCGCGCGGCTGAGCGAGTGTAGTTAACTTTCGCGTCTCAAGGCGTCAATTATTCTACCTAACAATTGTGCTAAAGCAGTTGTTAAAATGTCCTATCCCCAAGACAGCGCCTATCATCATAATTGCAATGCACATTATGACACACTTAAGCGTGGCAATGGGACAGCCGATAGAACTTATGTCACTCGTGCATCGAGGTGCGGAGCTATATTTTGTATAACATATTAGTATTAAGGTTTTGATTGAGCGAGCAGATTGGTGTCTATTGTTTCGCACGGCAATCGTCCAGAGCCGTGGGAACTGGGGGTTATGAGTAGTGCCGCAGCCAACACTCCAATTTAAAGCGATTATTACTGTTGCTCTAATATGTGGTCGCAGCCTCCAATAGCAAACCGTTCCAACTAGGAGCAAAAAGTCGGCCACTCAGGGGGGCTCGAACCGGGCTTCTCCCACCGGCCAATTCACGACACGAGCGTTCATCCACTGAGCTACCGAGAATGGTCCTCGTCCGCACAAAACAAAATGACATTCACCCGCTGACCGCCAATGAAAGTATTGTGACATTTGATCGCGTTTGACCGCGGCGGGTGGTCGCTGGTTTCGGCAGCTCAGTGGATACACGCTAGCGTCGTGGGGTGACCGGTTGGAGAAACCCGATTCGAACCGTCCCAGGTGCGCGACTTATTTGTTCCTATGGAACAGTTTGCTATTGGTGGCTGCGACCACACATTAGAGGAACAGTAAGAGTTGCTTAAAGTTGCGACGCCGCGCTATCCAAAACCCCAGTTCCCACGTCTCTGGACGATTGCTGTGCGAAATAATAGACACCAATGAGCTCAATCAAGACCTTAATACTTATCTGTTAAAAACAATGTCAATGTAGCTCCGCAACTCGATGCACGTGTGATATAAATTCTATCGGCTGTCGCAATGCCATGTTTAAGTGTGTCGTAATGTGCATGGCAAGTATGATGATAGGCGCTGTCTTGGGGATAGGACATTTTAACAACTGCTTTAGCACAATTGTTAGGTAGAATAATTGACGCCTTGAGACGCGAAAGTTAACTACACTCGCTCAGCCGCGCGATGGTCCGTGCTCCCACCCAGGCGCGGATCCAGGGGGGGGGGCGACGGGGGCGGCCGCCCCCCCCCCCCCGCCATCCGAAAAAGGCGCCCATATCCCGCGGCAGAGAGGGCGCCCCGAGCAGAAGAGCGGCGACACAGCAAAGGTTCAGCAGAAATAGGGCGCCTCCAGCAGAAGTTGGGCTCACCAAGCAGGAGAGTGACGCCCAATTGCCTATTCCCAGCAGATGAGAGTCGCCCCAGCAGCAGATGGGCGCCCCCAGCAGAAGAGGGCGTCTCGTTGCAAGAATATAGAATACCTTCTGTTCAAGAGGGGCGCCCCTGGCAGCGGAAGGGCACCCTTAGCAGGAGACGTGTCCCCCTGAAGAGGAGCGACGCCCCCAGCAAAAGGAGAGAGGCGCCCCCATTCCGAGAAGAGGGGCGCCCTGACAGCAGCTGGGCGCCCCAGCAAAAAAGGAGCCCCATAATAAGAAAATGGGTGCCACTGGCAGAAGAGGGGCGCCCCAGCAGAAAAGAGGGGTCTCCAGTAGGAGACGGGCGCCCCAAGCAGAAGAGGGGCGCCCCAGCAGAAGAGAGGCGCCACAGCAAAAGTTAATCAGAAATAGGCAGCCTCCAGCAGAGGTTGGGCCCGCCAAACAGGATATGGGCGCCCCATTGACAATATCCGGCAGAAGACAGACGCCCCAGCAGCAGATGGGCGCCCCCGGTAGAAGAGGGGCGCCCCATTACAAAAAGAAAAGGAGTATATTCTACCAAGAGGGGCGCCCCTGACGAGAGCGGAAGGGCAACCCCAGCAGAGGGGCGGTGCCCCAGTAAAAGGAGAGGTGTGCCCCGTTCCGAGCAGCAGAGGGTCGCCTCGCCCCAGAAAAAAAAAACAGGAGCCCCATAAGAAGAAAAGGGGTGCCTCTGGCAGAAGAGAGACGTTCCCCCCAATAACTTTTGACTCAAGAGAGTCTCGACATTACGTTTGCCAGCATTGCGTTTCTGTCGTCGAGACACGTCGAACAAACTAAAGGTTGACCTTATTAAGGGTAATTTTGAGAATTTGACCTCAGGTCAAGGTCATGACCTGACCGGGAAAGGTCATGCTGCATAGCAGTCGATGCGTATCGTCGAGCTGAACACAGCTGAGGTGTTTTTATCGCTCTAGCTTGAATCTATCAAAAGTTATTTAAAAAAAAAAACTGCTGCGGACCTTTCATGACATGGGATGACCTCTGGGACATAATGAGTAGTCACACTAGGTGCAATGTTCTTATTCAGTGTGTTAATTGTATATGTATCCCAATGCTTGATATTGTCTAGAATGGCGCTCGTCCAAAAGAGATGCCGTTCAGTTTTCTCCCAAAGACTTAATTATACCTACCTACCTAATGGAGACGTCGCACAACTGACCTGACCTTAGGTCACATATATCGAAATTCCGAGATATACATTTCATGAATAGTGTTGCTTTCATCAATCGCTGAAAGGTTCAAAGCAATCGTTCAGTCGGTATAGCAATGGTAAGCATTTGAACTTTTTCTTAGGCTAGGTCACTTGGCATAACCTGGTGACCTGACCTTCCATCACCCGCGTCAGACATTTTTACAACATGTGCAAAAAAGATGCATGATAAGGTATGCTGAAAATGGCGGCGCTGCGCGCAGCCGTTTTTCAGATATTTGCGAAAACCTGAGGGGGAGCGCGATAACGCCCCCTAGCACGGCGCGGGCTTTTAGCTCCCGATTTTGACGGTTTGGAGCCCCCTTTGTATGGAGCGCCCCCGGATTGCCAGGTCGCCCCTATTTCGACTTGCCGCCCCCCCTCCCGAAAATTCCTGGATCCGCCCCTGCTCCCACCCCACCTCACTCCCCAGCCCTCGCCAGCCGCCGCGCCGCGCCGACCCGAGTCATGCCTCCGGGCTCGGCCCTCACCGCTGCGCTGACGTCACAGGCGGCCCACATCGCCTTCCAGCCACCGACCCAGACCGGTGGCATACGGTGTTGGTAGGCTGTGCCGCTTGACAAGTAAGTGAAGCGGCACAGTCTACCGGTACCAGGCGGCTGCTGCCAATGCTGAGCCATAGGAACCCGGTGGATAAAGAGTTGTGGAACATCAATCTGCCCCCGAGTGTACCGGGTCCACGTCCGATACACAAGATTCCGCGTGCAGCGAAGCGTGCGACATAGCTTTGCTACCGAGATATCCGCCATCTTCATGCAGACGATGGCCCCGCGAACTTCCTTTGTTAGGGAGAAAGGCGGCATGGTGTGCACTTAGCTGTCGGGCGGTCAGTTACCATTTGTTTCATTAAGGCTCAGCTAGTAAATATTTTTTCATGATATTACACGTGTTTTGACTTAACTTCATAGAGATCCTCTACTGAAATACTCAACTCTGTAAACCTGTTGTAACTCTTTTTATTAATAAAAGAAAAAGTGTACCAGAACTTATGACGCACCCTGTACTCTGTAGTCTCTGGTCCTCCTCGCTGCCACCGCCGCCGCCGTCACTACCGCCACCGTGACCGCTGATTTCCCTCGGGCTGTGGTGTCGTCCCTGTCTCTGGTTCGCTCCCTCTTCATTTCCATCCTCGGCTCTGATGTCAGATTCTACGTTCCTATGTCTCTCTCTCTCTCCCTCTCCCTCTCCTTCTCCCCCTCCTTCTCTCTCCCTCTCTCTCTCTCTCTCTCTCTCTCTCTCTCTCTTTCCCTTTCTCTCTCCCCTCTGTTCTCTCCTCCTTCACATCTCTCCTCATCTTTTTTGTTCCTGCCGCCCTGATCCTCGGCTTTGTCCACACTCCACTTTTATGTCCACCCTTTCAATCCTTTTCAATTTTCGTACCACGTCCTGATGTTCTGGTCATTTTCCTTTCCCCTTCCACCATCTTGTCTCCATTTCCACTTCTAACACCCTCCGAACAGATACGCTCGCAAACGGCTCACCCTCGGACGGCGACTGTCTTCATTTGGCGTCGGCTGCCGATTTCAGCCGGCACCTGTCAGACCCAAGCCCGGGATTTTCTGTCGCTCTCCTCCGCCGCCGTCCAGCTCCGTCGGACGACGGGGCTCGGTAGATCCGTCGAAACCGACGCTCGACGTGCGTCGGCCGTCGTCGGCCGACGGCCGGTCCGCCGAGATCGACGGCGGGGTCCCATCTGGGTCAGGCGGTCACCGGTCATCGTAGGACGGGCGCCGCGGCCGACGGCGGCGGTTCTGACTTCTGAGGATTGGGCGGGACGGGCGCAGCACACAGTCGAGAGGCTGACTGCTGAGATTTGCCGATGCTGAGATTTGACCTACCGATGGGTGGTCCGTGTTGGTTTAGCTGGTTAGTTTAAGTCGGTGGCTGCTTTAAATGGATGGATCGATTGGCTGAGCTATGTTGATTGTATATCTAGAGGACGGTTCGTGTTTGGGCTGATTTATTTGAACTGCTGATCGAACGCCGAGGCGGTTTTGCTGTGATCTAACCTGCGCCACGTTCGTCGGGTGGGCAGAGGAACGCGTCACGAAGATATATCACGAATTGTGATTTTCCTGTCTGATATGACCAGTTTGCAAGAGATTCTGAGTACGTGCCGAGGCTGCTGAGAAGTTGGGATAACGTTTTTATAGTCGGCATGATCCCCTCCCAAGTGGCACTTGGCGAGACAGTGGTGTTGCTGTACGGTGGCGTCACCTGTGGTAGAAGTAGCAAACTATAGTATTGGAATCTCCGGCTAGGTGGCGCTGTAGGTCTGATCGTGGCCGTTCTTGCTGCCCTCTGGAATGCCCATTACGAGGATTTATTTGGAGCGTAAGCCGCGTTTCAGCTGACGTTCGGACAGTAAACTGGGGATTTGTTGCTGCTTCCCAGGGAGCCGAGTGTGTATGCAATCTTCTTTGTGCAGATGTGCTGTGTCGTTGCACCCAGCTCTTCCAGTTCTTCCAGATAAAAGGCTAATTGTCCCGAGTACCCACTGGAAAAGTTAGGCTGTTAATGTCATTCACACAATTTTACCGCAAAAGTTCTCACGAATATGCATTATGCGGTTGGTGGGCTGGGTTCGTGAGAGGAACACAGACGCACCTGGGCATTACGTTATTGAGATGAACGAGCGAATGAGTTGCATTGCAGCTCGCTCAGATTTATAGCTCTTTTCTTCTAAACTAAACTCCATTCTTTGTGTTGAACGTGACCGTGAGATGACCGGTTTTTGCCGGGTTGATTCAGATCTAATCCATTGTGTTTTGGCTTAGGCCGCAATTGTGGTGGTTATTCCCGGGAGATTACATCAAACAAGCCGCGCTCTGGCTCAGTGTCTGCGTTTTAGCTCCGCCTCTTCCCAAAATCCCTCGATAACGCACTGCTCCGGATGATCTACCGGTGTCGACGGGCCATACCTCATTCAGACCTGTGACAGCTTAGATGAGGTGGTGATGAGTTAAACCAGGCAGGACAGCGAAAATTACCACACGTGCGCCTGCGGCTCCGAGGGGTGCAGTGTCCTATGGTTTGCCTGCGGGCATCCCTCGCTATTTGCATTGTAAGTGGGGGCGTTCACATTGCGTCGGCACTTTACCGGACCGTATAATCAGCGTCCATCAGCGGCCCCCCTACGGTCCGTCGCGGCCCGAGCCTTTGTCGCGACACCGACCAGGAATGTGGCGATCACCGCGGCCCGGCCCGAGCCCCGCGCGGAGCGGCGGCCACTTGGCACCGCTCAAAATACCTGACGGGGCCGCCCGCCCCTCCCTCCACTCCCCTCACCCACCGCGGCCGGTCGGTCGGCCGTCTCCCCGAGGTAAACAGCGGCGGACCGCAGCGCTCGTGCTCCTTCTCAGGGGACGTGGCAGGGCTCCCATCAAGGTCGACCGGCGCCGGCCGGGGGTAACGTCCGCGCCACACGCCGCTGGGCGGCAGCACCGTCGCCCGCTCGAGCCGAGGTCCGCCGCCGGCCGAGCGGCGGCCGGCTGGCCGGCCAGTGTGAGTGGATTGTCGACCGGGCCGGGTGTGTGTGCCGGAGGTGCGCCCAGACCGCGTGAGCGCCGCGCCAGGCGGGCGAGTCAGCGGAGCCCAGGCGCCGGTCGCCGGCGGCTAAGACCAGCATGAGTGACGTGTGACGCTGTGACTATCACATCACCATGAAGGGCACACTGGAGAAGCTGCGGCGCATGTTTTCGGCCAAACGCCGACCGGAGGACGACGTGACTGTGTCGCGGTTCGCCCGGAGCACCTCGTTCAAGAAAGCGTCGATGCGCCGTTCGGGTCGACGCGCCGCGCGCAAAAAGGCTGTGGTGACCAACCGTGGTATCTACTATGTGGACGATGACGGTCACGATGGCGAGGAGGTGGTGGGAGAGACCGAGCTGCCCGGCACGCTCGAGAGCCAGTCGACCCAATCTCAGGGCACCATTTCGTACACGGACTGGATCCAGATCAGTGACGACGACACGCTCGACAAATCGGCCGGCTCGCGCAACTTCTCGCTCGAGGGCAAATCGGTGCCGTTCGACTCACCGCTGCCGGGCGGCGGCGGGGTCAGTCGCGGCGGGAAGGCGGCCTCCGAGTCGCCGGTGACCCGGCAGCGCCGATCGCCGCCCACCGACGACGGCCTGCCGGTGACCTCCACGTTTGGCTCCTCGTGCACGTCAGGCGTGCACTCGATGGAAAAGCCCCGTCTTGAGGATGCCGATGAGGAGAGCCGGTGGTCGCGCGCCGGTGCGCGCCGCCGCCAGCCGACCGTGGTCGCCACCCGCGACAACCTGCGCCGCAGTCTCCGCCGTCTGTCCGGCAAGAGGGCGAAGAAGGCTGCGAGACGCCTGGACGGTGAAAACCCCGAGTCAAAGCCGCTGTCAGTGATGGACGATGAGTTTTACAGACGCTTTGCGCGACTCCCGCTCGTGTACGCGAACGACGACTCGCCCGCGTCACCGACGTCTCCGGCGGGCGGTGACGGAGTGTCTCCGCTGACGCCGACGCGCGCGCCGTTCGCGTTCAGCCGTCAGAACCCGATCACCCGGTGGCTGGAGGAGTCTGAGAAGCTGAGCCCTCGCGCTGGCTTCACCGACCTGGAGCGGCCGCTGTGGTCGGAGCTGGTCAGTAGGCCGCCGCGGCCCGCGCCCGCCGCCGCCGACGAGCGCGCGCGCCGGCCCGCCAAGGCGGCCAAGCGCACCTCGCGCGCCCGCACGCCCTCCCGCAAGAGCATGCGGAGGAAGGCGGCCAAGGTGGCGCGGCCGCGCGTCGACCGCATCCGCTCCGTCGTGGGCGACGCGCCGGCGCCGGAGGACACTGCTGGGGCGTCGGCGGCGCCGGAGAGCCCGGTGGCGACACGCCGCAGCCGTTAGTGGCTCGATGTGTGGTGCTATTTGTCCGCGCGGCCGCCGGTACGTGCCGGCGCTGACTCTCGTGACACTGCTGGGACCGACCGTGACGCTGGCGGAGCCGCGTGATTTTCGTGATTATCGTGATTGTGTGTGTTCGTGAATGGGCCCGGTCGTGCCCGCCAGTCTGTGATAGGGCGGCGGCCGGGCGCGTGGGTGGCTTTAATAAATCGCCTGCAGGGGATCTGCGACCACCAGTCGACTGTTTGCGGTGCGCTGCACTCGCGCCTGACACGAGCGGAGGGGTGGGGTACCGTCCATCGGCTCTAGTTTTCCGGCGCTGACCGTTCGACGCTCACACCTGTGGGGACACGGCTCAGCACCGGCCCATGTACGCTACTAATGATCCACAGTTGGGCACGACCCTGGCCGGCGCTGTCGCTCCGTTTGGGCCGGCCAAATCCGGGTGCGACACCCCACCCCTGCCGGGCTCGCTCGTTATGGTCCGCCCGCGTCGCCAGTGGGCTTTTTCCCCGTGTCAATGAGGCGACCTGCCTACCTCGGCTTGTCGCCGGCCGGGCCGCTCGCTGGTCCGTTAGGGATGGCGAGCAGTCAGCCTTGGGCGGCGACCGGCGCCCGCACCCAAACTCGCTCCAGTCGACATTTCGTGCCGAGCTAACTGTACACGGATCGGCGAAAGTGTCAGCTGCTATCTGAGCCGCAGATTGCAGCGACCAGTGTCGGATTAGCGATTCTATTAACGGGAATGTTTCACGTAATTGAACACAGTTTGGCCAAGTTTTATACCAGTAAATTTCTTGGACGAAAAAGACCTTACGGGGAATGTTACCAGGCATGGTTCACTTGTTTCTGATTCAGGGATAACCGCGTAGAATCCATGTTTCTGTCAGTCTTTTTACGGTATAACATTAGCGAATGTCAGTTTGACGTCTACTAAATCATCCGAGCCTCTGAACCTCCAGGAAATGCTTTTCACTAATCAGTCACAGTATTAGCATCTTTGTCATGTAATTAACTTGTGCGCCCAGATGATTCGCACATTATTCATGGGTTTAATTGATTTAGGGGCCGCCAATGCCTGCTGTAAATTGTTTGCTGACAGCGTGTACTTTACCCGTACTCGATGAGTGAAAAGGGAGGTCGTCGATGAAAGGTGGATAAATCGCCGCAAACGTACAAGCCTTAAACAGAAAATTGTTAAGTATCGTTCTCGCTTTCTATGCTTTAGTGATCCCACTTTCTGATCAGTTTTGTTTTGTCTGAAGGCAGAGTTCTGAAGGTACCATCGTGGAACAAAATAGTTCACTAAGCTGCCACGCCGTTATAGTTAAAATGCTGTTGCACTAATGAGCTCGCAGGATTATTGCATTGCTAGCGGTTTGCATCATGCTCGGAGAAAACCCATCCATCAGCTTATCACTCTAGTCTGGTATGCACTGGGTAAGACCACGTCCACAATGAAGACATTAACCCGTCTGGCTACGGATATATTTGTATGTAAACTTTGGGGAAAGACACCTCAGGTGGTCTGGCTATTTTCCGTGTTGAATGACATTTCAGACACTCGCGGATGCAATCACTGATATTTCCCATCTCAGCGCTGACGGTTTCGACAAGGAATGCAAGGTCTCGTCCTTACTGAACACGTGTATTCCCGACAGCTGGGCCTCTACCTAACTGCACCATGTGTCGCTAATTAGTAACAAAGACGTCTTTGAAAGATTAAAGAACTGCGACAGAGCACCGTTGCATATAACAATCCAAGGTAATAAGCATTTACAGATGTATTGTTATACCAAGCAATAGATTAGGATGACGGCAAATCTCTGGAACTTACTTTTATAATAGTCATATCTTTCATGGGGTCATGGGGTCCTATGGGAACGATAGCTGAGATTTGGTTTTACACTTTTTATGTCCTTTTCAATCCAAATTTGCAAAAAAGTGCCCGTTTTCGCCACAAGACAAGCAAAAGCATGTTATGCCCACACCCTGGGTGCCACTCCATTTGTAGATCTCGACCATTTTCAGTGCATTTTCCGTGTCGAATGTGAGCAATCTGACAAAAAATTAGCCGGTTTCGGTGCCAGGCTTTCCTTGAAACGTTCTGGTTGCATGCCACGTCAATTAGCTGAGCTTTGGCTGGGCAGCTCCATGGCTATCGAATCCCCAATGGCGCCGCGATCCCGTCTGCAATGTGGGCAGCACGAGGTGCTGCCTTCGGTGACGTCATTATCAGCTGATGAACGCCCTGATTGCGTCATCGGTTCGGCTGATTGGTTCCCTGCTGCCAGGTTGGCGACACTTTGCACCGCCCGGCAGGTTTAGAGGACGATGCATCGCGCCGGCTGTGCGCCAGTCACGTTTAACCCGCGCACCGACGGGGGTCTGCGCCAACTTCGCACCGACGGGGGGGGGGCGGATGACCGCCCCCCCCCCCCCTGAGATCTCGAGAACGAAGCAAGATAGCGACAAGCGGTAAACGGCATCGGATACGCACGGCCAAGATCTACAATTTTTACTAAGGTCATTTTTAGGTCAGGTCAAAGATGACGTCACAGGGGTCGAAAAAGTCAAAATGGCGGCGCTAGATATGGAGAGTTTTTCTCGAATAACTTTCGAATTAGTCAAGATAGGAACAAACTAAGGGCATCATCGTGATCCTCTCGTCAATCCGCATCGAACGATATATATGTTGACCTCGAAAGGTCAAGGTCAAAGGTTGACCTCAGGTCACGTGACCTCGAGGTCATCATGTATATCATTCGATGCGTCTTGACGAGCTGAACACAATGAGCCCATCCACGCGTCTGTATCTTGTTCCTGTACGGAGTTATTGGCCAAAAACCTTTGGTGACCTTTGATGACGTCACATGACCTCACAGCTGCCCAACAGCAAAACAGACCTCAAGGTAGTGAAGGTTGATCGTATATGAAGTCATGTATGGTATATGGGGCCATTCCGACCCGTTTTAGTGGTAAAAACAGGGAGTTGATTTTTCCCCCATTGACTTATAATGGGGAGGTCGCGAAATTGACCTGACCTTAGGTCACCGATATCAAAATTCCGAGATATACAAATTGTAGCTACTAATGACCTAATAATATCCTGCGACTTTCAAAGGCCTCCGACATCTACTGTAGCTCTGGCACGGTGACAAAGTTGCAAAAAAGTGACTTGAGGTTGGGTCATTCAAAGTGACCTGGTGACCTGACCTTAAAAGGTAGGAGGTTCAAACTTGCACACCATGTGTAAAATTGATTAGGTTATAGTCATCCCAAATTTCGCGGCGCTACGCGCCGCGGTTTTCCCGCTATTCGCGAAAAACCTCAGGGGGGGGGCGGATATCCGCCCCCCCCCGTCGGTGCGAGGGTTAAGTGTACAGTCGATGCTGAGAAAGACGCTGTAACTCATCGGCTTTCAGTGAGACCTTTTTAAACTCGTGACTTCAAAGTTGGTGGTGGGTCAAGGCGGTTTATTGCAAACTCGTAGGTAGTGCGGCCTCTCATCACCTTCCAGCGGGGGCGGACAGGTGGGACAGACCAGTGGCAGGTCTGGAGGCTCCAGGACAGACCCTGACAGACCCGGACATATTCCACCGACAGGCTCTAAGCAGGCCGCCCGTATGCCACGACAGGAGCGTGTAACAGGCCGCGAGGCCACCCCCGTTGCGACATCCTTCTCAGGCGGACTTGCGGGGGAGGAGCGGGCCGTTTTACTGCCTTTCCGAGTAACGTTCGGCTGTCGCGCCGCACATATCTGGCTCTGCACGTGCAGAGGTTCGCTGGAAGGTCACGGCTGGTCCCGGTGCTGAGGTCGGCTCTGTTGCGTCCCGCCGCCTTCGCACGGGAGATGCAAGGCGTCGCAGGAGTTTCGGCAGACGCTAACGAACTGCGGAGGTAGTAGACGTGCAGGGCGGAGGCCAACGGAGCGTGAAGAGTGGGTTACCTACTCTGCGTGGGGCAGGCCGTGATCCACGTGTGCCGGCGATGCGGGAGACAGACACACGCACAGGAAGAAGGTGACGTGCTGTGCAGAGCGGATGTGCCGCAATGATGAGCCGTCGGGCCGCGTGTGTTACCGTGATGCCTCGTGTGCTGGCGCTGAGGGTGGGTGAGGCCGGGCTCAACTCTGGGTGCGCCGGTGGGGGCACTGATCTCATAACTGCCATCATGTGGGCGTACCCCGTGTCACGGCAGACCGGCCAGTCGGCTCACCGCTGTTTGGGTGGTTTAAAGGTAGTGTGCCACCTTTGAAAGATTTCCCATTTTATTTTTCCTAGGATAAGAAGCTTCTGTTTTTACCTAATATCGCAAAAAAATCAAAAATGGGCCTGGAATAGTGCCTTTTTCGCCTAAAAGTTTTTCGGTTTTTAGATATGTATAACAACTGTAGTGGGCTCACCTGCAAACAGGCGTCGGGCAACAATCGCGAATGCGGCGCACTTGTGACAATAAGCAAAGGTCATTATAGTGTTACGACCATACGACGTACGGGAATGAGTTATCAGCTGTCTAATCGTAGACAACACAATGTCGAGCCTTAAACTGTAAGCCCGTATTGGTATTGTTTCTTTTATTTGGCTGTCGAACATTATTTATGGTTTGAAATATGATTTTATGTAAAATAATTGATATGAAAAAGCCGTCTTATAAGTTATGACCCCATTTCACCACACGCAAGTGGCAGAAATGACAATGATCAGCTGACGCATTTTTCTTGGCCGAAGTCAGAGCACGCGGCCCGACGCACCACGCGTATTTGGAAATTCCGACCTCGACGAGCATCAGAAGCCACCTAACAGGCGTGTTCGAAACCGCAGGAGATGATGATGAACGGGTTTATCGAAACTTGATTGGATGAGCATAACGGTAATAGCGATTTCAGTGTGTGCATTTATTGTTCATAGTGGTGTGAAATGTGGTTGGGGTACGACCGACAACCCGTCGGGGCGAATTTCGCACTGGGGTACTCAAAATTTGAAGAATTTAAGACGTTTCCATGAGTTTTGAAGGTATGGATAAGTTCTAAAAATCCGGTTCTCCTTATCTGGGCCATTAACTCCATACGGTCCAAGAAAGCTGGCACACTACCTTTAAAGGGACCCTCCCACCTTTAAAAAAGTTTATGAATTGGCATGAAAGTGATGTCGCTCGGTTCAGAAAGAGCGAAAACGAATATCTACCAAATTTCACCGAAAAATATTCACCGGTTTTCAAGATATTAGACTTTTACTTTTGTTTACTTTTTGGGATCTCCGCTGTTCCTAGCGACTTTATTTAAAAGTGCGGCATTTGTTGCGCGCAACGCAGCATATACCACCGCGTGCTACAAAACGTTTTAGTCAAACATTTAACGGACGTTTGAAAGCCTGATGACGTCATCAGATTTAAGTGCCTATACCAATACATTGTGGCACTTATTTGCACAGATGTCAAAATCAAACTCAAATTTCTTTGCGATGAAGTAATTGCTGGAGAAACGGTTTTCACGGCACTGATTTTCAAAGAACGTCCATCAAGATGGCTATCTCAACTCAAATCTAATGTTAAGGTGGGACAGTCCCTTTAATGGCGGATATACTGGGTGCTACCTGTCACGCCGGTGGCTGCTCAGTGCAGGCGGAGGTGGTAGATCCACTATCCAGTGGCCGATGTGTGCGCGGGTCAGTAGCACTCGCCCGTCAGAAGCATGTCGCATGCGGTACAAAACTTCCTTACATGAATTTTTAATGTTTTTAATATATCTCTGCAGTGCTACTGCATGGTGCTTGGAGATGACAATATCCGTTTCTTGCCTGTATATCCATTCTTTTTATCGACTCCTTTCTAGTATTTCATTCAGCCTTCGTGTGGTCCATCCTTGACTCGTCCACCTCCTTTCCGTGGGGTCAGCACGCGCCTAGTGTCCGATTGTTCGACCGTCCGTGACCCGTGGCACGCGCTCATTGGGCCACTCCTCTCACCTCTCGCTGGCTCCAGCTGACCCCTCTGACCCTCGGCACTCTCCCTGGAGAGTGGAGAGGCTGACACAGCCCGCTCGACCTGGCCACCACCGCGGCACGGAGATCCCGGCGAGTCAATCAGCATTGCGCTGGGTCAATCTGGCAATTCGAAGGGGATTATGGGGTTCTGATTTCGCACGCTTGAAATGTGACGTCAATGGAGCTTGGTCAGCTAACTTTGTCAAGCGGTGCTATAGGGGTCCAATTATTTTACTCATAGCTCCAGCCTCAGCTGAACTTGCAGTTAGCCCTCACAAAGAGAGATACCATCTCCACCGTCCTTGTCCAATGTCCACTCCTCTACATGCCATCCGCAGCCTCAGCTAGGTGACATGTTTTCCCTGCTGCCACTCTGAATCACCCCTCAGCACGTCGCTGCTTTGTCCTTCCTGACAGTCCGACTCTGGCTCTACCCTCCTCGCCCGCTCCCCGTCGTCCTCGCCTGCTCCCGTCCCACACGGCACCCGTCTTTGGTGGTCCGTACACCACCACCTGTCACAGTGATGACAAATGGTTCGATACGGGGCGAGTATCGGCACTGCCGGGACTTCAGACGACCTTGTGAGGAACGGCGAGCCTACGCCGTTTGCGCGGCGTGTTAGACCGTCCGGGCGGCCGTGGTGTTTGTGCGTTTGTCGCTGTGTCGTGTTTGTGCGCCGTCGTCAGACCGACGGCGGCGCGCTCGGTCACCTGTGTAACGGTCACAAATGGCCGGGCAGGAAATTGACCGTAAACGCTACGGTCTCACTTGCTCCGGCCGTGTTTCCTGGTGTTGAGATCGTCAGCGGGCTGTGCGGTCCGCGAGGAATCATCCCCGCCTTTCCTGGTGATGGCACTGACACAGGGCGGCACGGCAGAGCAGTCATCCTCCCACATTTCCTTCTGATTACATTAGCGGTGGACATAAGGTCGAACGGGAAGCACCTGATTTCCTGACGAATGGTTAGGCGTCTGTCTGTGCTGGGCTGACGGTAGCTGACTGTCTCCGTCTGACAAAAACGACACCAAATACACATGGTTCCCATGTGGTCCGTTAAATGGGAGCCGCCGCCTGGTTAACTGTTGTGATTTAACTGTTTGAACTCGTGAGCTATAGATGATCCGTTATTCAGTGATTTTCCGGGGGTAAATATCAGCAGATACTGAAATAAACTTTAGATAACTTACCGGTCGTGTGGCATTATCAGATGGTGGTGCTGCTGGATTCGTCTTTATCCGAGCAATTGCGGTGCAACATGACCTCGGCTGTCGGCCCATTCTATAGCCTTGGCTGTTGCTGTGTGAAGATTGTTGTCCGTTAGGCAGCCGTGGATTGGGATTACTCTGGCGGTGGAAAGTACGGCTTCCGGTCTTGGTTCTGACATGAGCATTTGGGCATTCCTTCTCTTTCTCTCGCTGCCCGCACTGGACCACCTCTAGTTCTGTGTGTCCTCTTCACATCCCCGATCCCCACCATTCGCTCATTACCGAGTCGTGACCGGACCTGCCTCCGTGCGCGCGCCTCTTGGGGCGTGTGCGTCGTGTCCGACACGGTCCCGGCCCACGCCGCACCGCCCATCCAATCTGAACTGAAGGTCGTCTGTATGACCTGCTAGTGGCCTTTACTCCCCCTCTGACAGTTGACGTGTCTGTGGGCTTTTGCCTTCCAATGTATACGTCTCCTAACGCTCCCAGGTATGTCAGTTTCTGAACTGTCGAGCTACCGGAGGGACCAGAGGGGCCAATTACCTCTGCACTCCTCTCTCATTTCTCTCGCGCTCTCGCCTTTCAGTCTTCCGCGTGCCCCGGGCTCCAAAGCAATCTGCGAGCCCCTGTCGCGGTGGTGAGACGCCCCTGCTGCGCCACTGTCACGTCCCTGGGGCGCCTCTGTCTTCAAACCAATCTGTGTTGACCACGGGATCGTCCGGGTCGGGCGGACCGGGCGGAATGGAGACTGAAGAGACCAGCGCAGGGCGGAGGGCACAGTGGGCGTGCTGATTAATTGTTGACCACGGACGTACCGAAGGAAATGGAAAGTGCGGCGTGGCGTGGTGTGGTCGGCGGTGGTGGCGGTGGTGGCGGAGTTTAGACGCAGCCTTGCAAGGTCATACGCGCGCGCCTGTAGCGGGAAAAAGTGGGACTGAGGGAGAGCAGATCTCGGTGCTTGTTGGTGTTCTGTTTGGCTCTGGCTGAGTCACCGAGAGTTTGTATCCTGTCCCTGGCGCTCAGTTTTCCTGGCTCGTACGGCTGAGTGACAAGGCGACCAGGCATGAGCGATACCGACGAACCAACGGAAACCGTAGGCACGATATTCATGGCGATTGAGACATGCGCTGACATTAGGGCATTGGGACATGCGAAAGTTTTCAATCGATTTCTGTTTTACCTTATGTTTTTTCGATGACACGTTGTAGTCATCACGCGAGGGAGTAACATTCGGGACACTGTGACTGAATAGTTCCAGGAATAACGTGTTTTTGTTGTGTATCGGGTCACGACAGTCCTAACCAGCACTGGCATTTGGCCGACCACAGTCGCTCGTGGGAAAAAGGGGTCTGCGCGTGTCAGCAGAAACCTTGTGGAACAGCCCTGGCCTGATCTCGGCACGCTCTTACCGGGAAAAGGTGGACCGTCGAGAAACGGGCCCGCTTTGCTCGGCACCTTCCTCGGCGGTCGGCGGCGGCTGCTGCGATTGTGGTCACCCTAAGCGGATTGTATCGGCATATCGGCCTAGACCGGCGCTTTGTTTTGCTCTCAGAAGACAAACGCTTACCTGGCGAAGGTCACGAGTTGCTGGAGCCTGCTCAGCAGTCCGATGCGCTGTAACGGTAGCAGCGGTTTCATTTAGCTCAGCTGTCTCGGACGTGTTAAGCGGCCTGTCGGACGTTCTAAGAGAATCCAAACCTCGCCTGTGAGCCGACGCCGTAAGCTCCGTCGCGATGCATTATACACCAACCACCATCTCGTCTGACGTCAGGTGATTGAGGAGTCCCGGGTTCGTTGACATTCTGACTCGGGGAGTGGTAAGCGACTGTTTATGCTCGTCTCCGTGACAGCAGACATCAGTTGGGCCGACCGCAGGCCGCAGGGGGCGGGCTCATTAGACAAATGGTGAGAGACAGACGCCTCGTTTGGTTACCATCCGTGATGGGTCCGTGACTGGTGGACCTGGTGGCGCCGTTCCGCTGACGAGTACCTTGTTTAGCTGCTGCGCAATGCCGCATGCCGCGGGATCTCGGGTATTGTTTGCAGCCACTACCGTGTGGTGATGGCGCCTGAGGCTAGTGTTAGTATGTACTCGGTTCTGCTTGTGATACGCTGTGCAAAGGTAAGACCTTCCTGCTGACTCGGTACAAACTTTCGCCGTTTCCGCGCCGGTTGTGATCTCTCCGTTGTTGGCAGCAGTCGGTGACGGTACACTCCGTTATACGACGCACCAGACTCGCCCCTCCGACCTTCCTGCAGGTCAGCCCCGCTCGGAGGGTGGAGGAACCGGTCAGGAGGCACGTCCGGATGCTCCGGCCGACGCTGCCCGAGGCTGTCTCCCAGGACGGCGTCCGGACCGGACCCGTCGTGCCTTCACGTCCACACGAAGAGACTGTCTTGGGGCGGCCGGAGCGGTGGTCCGGGAGGCAGGGCCTCAGGCGGTCGTGTTGCTGGTCTGGGAGATGACCGAGCAGACCTGAGGGTGGCAGGAATTTGACATTGAACTCTGCTTCGTGAGATAGCTGGGTGGATTTTCAGACGGCTGGATCATGACGCGGCGGAGGTTGCGTTGACGCCAGACTCGCTGACATCAGGTTATCATCAGGATGTTTTAGAACTATGATCACTGTTTCGCCATTGTTATTCGGTGATACAGCCAATATTTTTTGTTGGGTTTGGGCTCTTATGTCACGTATTTCCGTAGTTTCATGTTATGGTTTTATGATGCATCACCATTCAGCCACGCAAGCGTATTTACCTAAACAAGTCTTTGACCGAAATCGGGAACACTGCCTTCCGGTTTCCCCTTTCCGTACATCACGGTACCATCATGTTGACACCAAAACGCCGGGACAATGGTGTTCCCAGTCAGCTGACAGCACCCCGTCCCCTCCACTCCCTACGAGGCGGTCCAGACCTTCACATTGGGTGGACCGTCGTGCCGTGCCGTGGCCAACCTTGCAACGCATGCAAATTGGGCGGTGTTTCCGCAGAATGCGGTCGTTTTCCTCGGCGCCGAGCGACGGTGCCGCTCCGGCTGGGCCAGGTCCGGGTTCGTTTTCCGCCACAGCGCTGTCGGTCACTGACGGCTGATGTCTGTCGCTAACTGATGTCAAATGATGGCTGACTGACTGATGACAAGACCATTGATGCAAGTTCGCCTAGGGATGACTGGCTAAGCAACGAGCATGCCTTGGTCCGGAACACACTGTTTTGTTTGTTTACTACACAGGAGTTTATCCAAAATATCCATGACAGTTCCCTTCATATTTGCGACTTGTGAAATCGCGTGCAGAAAGCGATTCTTCCATTTACTATGACAAAGGTTACGTCAAACTTGTGATTTTCCGACTGCAATGGAAAAGCAAAATACTGATTTTTAATGTGAGCCTAATGTCTGATAAAACTGACTGGTTGAGTAATGAGTTCACCGCCTTACATGACACTCTGCAGCTCGTCGCGCAAATAAGCTGCGGAATTAGTCCTGGTAAGCCATTTTATCAGCCGTGCTCAAACAGTCTGGGAACCGGCCAGGACCGCTCCGGCCAACTTTCTTCACGCCAGCTCTCCGGGCGGATAAATCGGCCTCATCACCGGGGTCGATTATATGTGAGTGGCCGGGTATTCTGGGAACTGCGGCGCCCCGTTCTCACAGCGCGGACCGTGTCAAGGCAGGACCCAGCTGCTGGAACTAATTGCTCTCCCGTCGGGGTGTCTCCTAAACCAGCGACTAACCAGACTGGGCCCTGGCCTGGCTGCGGGACCGGAACGGACGCCGGTGAAGCCGTCCGTCCCAGGGTGGGCGCCGGGCGGTCTCCCGCAGCGACTGTCACCTAAACCAGCGTCCCACCGGCGTCCCACAGGTGTCCCACAGGAGTCCCACGGAGCCGGCCATCCGCTGGTCTTCCCTCCGGCAGCTGTGAGCGGATCCCCGCTGTGCTGTGTCGGGTTGGATCCACCGGGCATGGAGGGATGGTCCAGGCTGGTACTGTTGACACTTACCCTCCCGGTATTTTGTTCTGACTTACTGTAACCGTAATATGTTTATTGCGGGTGGGAGCTTGAAGTCATTGGCAATGCATCTGTCTGACAGTCAAGGCCGTAAAGTATAAGGAACTCGATGACTTTAGGTAGGCGCTAGGCACGTGTTATCTCCAGCATACTTACTCCTGGCTCCTTAGCTCGTCTCTCTTGTCCCTTACGGCTCAGCATTCCGCCTGCTATTGTTGTCTGTGCTGAGCCGCTTCCTTGCCACTCCCATGTAGAGTCCCGTCGCCACCCGGTACTGACTCAGACGTCTTACACTCCCAAAATGAACCTCTTCCAGGCTCAGGCTGAAATTCCACCCGATTCCGGCTCAAACGTGCTATCCTATCCAAGTCTGGAAAGTACGCCATCGGTGATGAGCCCCACACAACCCTACTCTGACAAAAGTACAAGGTCGGTTTCATGCTGTTCTCATGTGCACCAAGTTTTACCCCAACCACTTAGCTGTTTTTAAGCTGTGTCTGCTCTGGTCTTGCCTCGACCGTTCCCCAGTCATTTCTTATCCCTTCTTTATTTTTCCGTTGTCCTTTAACAACCCTTCTATGCTGAACTTTGGTATTTATGATTTTAAAATCTTGTCAAGCCAAAGTTTTCATATTCTTCACAAAACATATGCAAGCACAAAAATTGTAAATATGATTTTTTAAATCCAGCTTCAGCCGTATCTCAGTTGTGTCTTGGCTATCTCTCGGCCTTAACTCAGCCATTCCTCAGCGTTTCCTAGGTCCTTCTCTCCCGCCCTGTCCTCAGGCCGACCATGCCCCGTCGACGGCGGTGTTTGTGTTTGCTCCATGTCGGAAGTACGGTCGATTGGAGCCCACTGACGGGTGGCGGGAATGTAGCAGCGGTGGTCTAATGTGCCCTATCGGTATGCCAAACATCGTAAAAGCGGAGTTGCCAAGCAGCACATTTTACCATCAGAAAAAAAACTTCTTACACTACTAATAGTCGAAGGGGTGGCATGATACCGAACCGAAGTTAAAAAATATTCGGCGATTTTAGCTCACAGTGTAAAAGAATATGACCCCGCCGAACAGCGAATTAAGGTCGATATCCTGATACTGTGCTGGTTAGGGCTGATTGGTGTCCGCTGTTCCATCTTTCCGCTGACGTTATCAGCAAGATAGGGGCTATAAGCGCTGCCCTATTGGGGTAAAGCCTCCTGATTGGCTCGATTTCACGCAGAGCGAAGATAGGATGGACGTGTTTTAAAGGCCGTAAGTGGGGCGGTTGGTTGGTCAGGGTCAAAAGAGGGCGCTTGGAATGGAGTGCTGCGGGGCTGAACTGCAAGCAGAAATGCCTGAAATACCACTCATTGCATTGCAACGCTGCAAAATGTTGACTATACTTAGATAAGGGATAAGTTTTGTAAGTATCGTCGGATTGATATTAAATTAATGCGCTCTTAATAATGGACAATAATTTTCCTGCCAGCTGCTGGCGAAAACTCGATTGTGATCAATGCATGCTTTTATAAGCTTTGGCTTATTTTATTTCTGCTTGATTTATTGTCTGGCTTTGATGTTCCGCTGCTGTCTGGTCCTTTTTTAGAGCTGTCAGTCGGCCCGGGAGCCATGGTCCGGGTCCATTGACAGCCGTCTGCTACCGTCGACCGATGTCTCGATCGGTCGGAGGGAGCGGCGCACCGACCGACCTCGGACACACTGAAAGGCGATTGGCTGCTGTCATGGGCCTCCATTGATTGGCGCCGTGACAGTGTCGCGGGAGACGATCAGAGAGCTCCTCTTCCATTGGAGGAGGTCCTGTTTGGGATCGTCTTTGAGATTCTGGTGACGTTGGGAATCATCGATACAGGTCAAAGCCTGGCTCCCCGCGATTATTCGTGCGTCATCTGAACGAGGACGCGGTCATCTCTCTGGGCTGTGGTTGTGGAAAGACCAGCTGTGGGTGCCAGCAAGCGAGGTCTCTCGGTGCACAACGCGCCGGTCTGTGGCGGCTCGAAACTCCTGGGAACTGGCGGCCAGAGCCGGTTTACATGGCCAGCGGGTATGAAACAGCACCCTGCAGAAAGTTGTCTGCCAAGCATCGTACCTACATAAAGAGCCGTTCCTCTCGTGAGATAATAACCGCCTTTCCACCATGAGTGCCTGTTAAACATTGACGGATCATTGAACACGGATAGCCAGACACTTGAGAGCGCCCTTCGGCTCAATCATCTTCATTACCAGCGGCAAGTGGCTGGTGGACAAAAACCACACACGAAAGAAGTGAATGGGCCGGAGTCAATGAGATGATGGTCGCTTAATTGCATAATGGCCGTGCCAGTCGATCGTTAATTGTATACAGTTAAGATGAGAAGCATTGAGTAAGCCCGATATGAATTGGATAATGGGCATTGGACATGCCATTTATACCGTAAGCCGTGCTCTGTTAATCAAATGAATTACCTTGACTATAGCTGTCGATGATGCATTTTTAACACCTGCGACCTCCCACGAACTTGTCAAACTTGAAGCAAGGAACTGTCGTGGAACTGCCCTCTTATGTGAGATTTTCCTACCACGGTGTGGACGTATGGCCCGAGGTGAACTACCGCGGCCTTGTGGTCCTGTCAATGAACCACCGGGACACCAGTCAACGAACCAGTCGACACCAGTCAACACCAGCCGACACCCATCTGGCGTCTCACGGCACATCGAACTCTGATCAGGAGGGTAGCGCCCAACCCAGTACAGCGCAGCATGATTCTTCACCGATGACCTCGGCGGCTCGCCAGGCAGCCGGCGGCACCCATGTCCGGGTGTCACGGGCGGTGTCACGGATAGTGATGTCCGGCTGATATCACGGCCAGTGTCACGGTGTGGACTATCTGCTGGAGTGTCGCCTGTCGGGACTATCTGTTGGACTTCCCGGATGTTTACTAGTGGTGTCTGCTGCCATGCTGTCAATGGATTACTGTAGCTGCATCGGACGGTGTTTATAGCATTTGATTCAGTATCGAGGTGTTTATGTTGTCTTCTGCTATACCGGTTCTGGTCACCGGAGATGGGTGGTGGTTTGTATAACATTTGCGTTGAAAGATAACTTCCCTTCCTCTTCCTTTCCTACGTCTCGTTTTGGATGCAGTGATCAACTGCTGATGCAATGACGTCGCCTCTTCTCCTCATGCACTTATGCACTTGACAAGCTTCATGGTAAAGCTCTGAGCATCAATATTCTCAGAACGAATTGAAGCCACAAAAACTGCGGCGTAGTTCGTCAATCGACATGTCATGTTCCGTCCCATCCGTCCCCCACAGTCGCGGGGGCCAAGAGGCCCACCCTGGCCGCACCTTTAGTGTCCAGCATGCACCCTGGCGCTACTGCGATCCATCTGGAGAACAATAACCGAGCTGCCAGCCGCAACTATCAGCGCCCTCAGCCAGCCACGTGGCAGGGAGGCCGGCAGGGCGCCCGGCACGCTACTGTCGGCCGGGCCAGGCCCCAAATTGGAGCCACTTTTCGGCGGTGTTCTCTGGCCGACCACAGCTCTCGTTTAGGGTCTGTTCACGCGGGGAGTGGTGCTGTTTATCCGGTGGTTAGCTGGAAATTCAAGGCCTGGGATCGGCACCATCGGGTGAGAAAATGCGGTGGCATAAATGACATGGTTTGACTGAAACAACTTGTGGCAAAAAAAGGATGGATTGGTTATATTATGCTTTTTGTAGGTATTGTTATTGATAGTTTGATCTGATTATGGTTTTCTCTGATCAGTCGATTTACTGATCAGCTAAATTGATATCTATCACATAGTTAGTTTATTTGACCGCAATACTCGGAGATACATCATTGTTCGTGTAGACTGGCCTGACACGCTCGCAGTCGGCATGCTGAACCCAGTTCACCTCGAACCTCGCTCACGGCAGTGCATTGACAGATGGGAACTGGGAGCGGCCTTTGCACTGTTCGTGACGCCCTGCGACGCATCAGACGCTGTGGGCCGCGATTGCCGAACGGGAAGCACATATTCGGCGGTGGGTGATTACCCGATACGGGGCAAAAACAGCCCGCCGACCGCGGCTGTCGAGCCGCCCGTCGGCGAACGCGCCCCTCACGTGCAACTCTGCAGCGTGGCGGGCTCGATTTGCAACGAGTCTACGGTCAACAACGGCCCAATCGAGCCCAATCAGTCGTGTCGCGCCGTTGTGTCGCGACTGAGTTTGCATCGAGATTGAAGTGAATGTGACTGGTTGATATCTGTTCACGGTATGATGATCGCCTATCGAATCACTGTGTGGGTTGATGTGGGTCCAATCCCGTTAGGGTGACCTTAATGATGCTGGTCGCTCGCCGTCGAAACAATGCGTATTTGTTACTGAGTTCGTGCCGGCCGTGTTTTGTGCCGCCGATGATGATCAGTGGGGAGGGAGGCACAGAGGGATGCCGTGACCGGCGATGGCCTGATGGGCGGCTGGGGCGGTGGCGGTGACGCGCGGGACACGCAAAAACCTCGCGCGCGTCCGGCCGCCGCGCCAGAAAGTAGGTGACTGTCCCGTGGATTCCATTGTTTGGGGAAAACGGCTCATTGTGCCGCGTTCCGACCGGTCGCCGGCCGGTGGCGCTCGGACGGCAGGCCGGCGGACAGGTGGGCTGGTGCGCTGATCCGACCTGCGACCAGCTGAGCTGGGAAGCCGGATCAGGAGCTGGGCTCCCTCGCCGCCGGACCGGACGGCCTGCTGGAGCCGGAGCCGGTGTCGATGCCGCGGGTGTCAGTATCGCCGATACGGCCACGTGCCGGTGTTGTTTTCACGGGCACGTGGGCGAGACGGACACCTGTGGCGCCTCCCGGCAGCTGTTGTCAGCGACAAGGTCACTTCTGGGCCGCCTCCGCTGCTGCCGTGATCGGTACAGCACCCCACCAGCGCCCTTGCCGACGTCATCACCCACCTCGCTCCCACTCCCTCCTATCGCCGCCTCTGTATGCGAGACGCTGACGTCTGTATTGGCGGCATGCCGCTGTGGGCGTTGTCGCTGTCGAGCTGTGTTGAACGGGACCTTGTCCGCCCGAGGTCGTTTGCCGTCCCGCCTGTGTTGACATTGAGCGGGCCCGCACGGATCGCCGGGCCCTCGACAAACGGACGTCTCTATCTGCGACGACGCTGTTTGCGCCGAACGTCTGCAGCGGGGGCTAAGGGGCGCCTTTGTGCCACAGGTGTGCGCGAGGCCGCCCGCCGCCGCTACGGCACGGTGGGAGGCATTGAGGGCGGCAGTGGAGGCGAGAGACGCCGCGTGCCGAACACTGGGGGTATTCTCAGCGCTGCCAGGCGTCCTTTGGGCTTTGAGTACTCAGTACCCAGATAAATCGGCAGGTCCTTTTGGACAAGAGCTCATTCTTGTATTCCGTGAAAGATAAGGCCAAATGGTGAGTTTTCAAAACTAAAATAAATTTGGCATTAGAGTCCCTGGCCTGTCGAATTTCCGCACACGGGTATCGTATGACCTCAGACGCCCACGAATCACCAAACGTGCCGCTCTAGTGGGCGTGTCCGGACAACCCCTTCATTTGGCACTCCCGGTGAGCCCTTCTTTGGGCCTTACCGTGGGCGGTCTCGAGAACCCTATCCTTGGCAGCCCGCTCCCTGGGGGTCCCGGCGGGCCCGACAGTGACCGGCGCGGCAGCCGGGCAAAAACGATGCAGACCTCCGGCGGGGCTGACGCCATCTCGGCCGGCGACGCCCACGGAGGCTCCTTTACGGCAGGCGCGCCCATGGCCACCAATTACCGTCCGTGGGAGGACCGCCTCTCCTGTGTGCCCGATGCCGGTGGGAGGTGCCGGGATCCCGGGGACGGGCGAGAGGAAAGGTGAGGAGAGCGATCCGGCGAACGGGGGAGATGTGTGGAGAGTCGTCAAGGCGGGAAGAGGCGCCGCCCTGTATCGCTAATGGCCCCATCAACCTGGCTGGAATGCAGAGCTCGTGACTAAGCTATTTGGTGGAGGAATGCGTTACGAGGGGTTGGTTGAGTGGTGCGAGGGTTTTGTGCTGTTTGTGCGTGAACTGTGCAGGGAAAAGATAACCCATTGTGATTTACTTGTTCTGATGTGTTTCAGTATGAATGGTATATTGGTGAATTGCATGACAGCATGAGTACATGAGATGTCGTGGGTCGGTAGTAAATTGAGTCATTGAGACCGACGCTTCAGACGAAGCGTCGGTCCAAAGTCCATCTGCCTGGCCTGTGGAAAGTTGTGAACGGACCGGATGTGGCACAGAATGAGTAACTCGTGCCGCAGATAGCGGAGGAAGTGAGAGAGAAATGGAAACGGAGATGACTGAGGCGCCGTCAGGAGACGTGCCTCCCAGACAGATGAGATCCCGGAACAATGGTCCGACAGCGGCACGTGGCTCACGGCGGGCGCCCCAGTATATCACCAAGCTTTGTCCTGGAACTCTCTCCGATGGCGGAGATGACGCATCCTGCTGGGTGTAGTTCAGTTGTCCTCGTTCGAACGGTCCCGGCACACGCACTGTCCGTGTTCGCTTCTCACCCGGTCTTTGCCTGGCACGGAAGTCGCGCCTGTCGACGTCAGGCGTCGTGTCTGGCGTACACGCCAGTACCTCGTGTCTCGTGTACCGGAGGTGTAGTTGCCGCCACCGAGGCACGACTCCTGGTAAAGACATGGCGGCACAGCCGGCGGTCCGGCGGGGCGTGACTGAGTGTTCTTGGGCCGACACGCCATTCCGCCAACCCCTACACCACGTCACCTCTTCGGCGTGTGTCAGCCGCCTTGTACCGTCACACTTGACTTCTGGAGCACCTGTAGCGCACGCCTTTTTCGCTCTTCTCGCCCACTCGAGTGCTCTCGGCGTGTTCACTTCCTCATCGCTTTTTGTAACTCTTTTGTTGAATTCAATGGAGAGATTATTTGCTTCATTTGACCTTTCGTGGTGAATCGAATCGGGCTTCGTTCGGCTTTTTGAGACCGGCCCACTTGAGCAAATAGGCTGGCCTTGATCGTTAGCCTTGGCGGCGTATGGTAGCCAGCACCTGTGGCCTGTGCCGCCTAAGTCGACACGCGCCGTCGCCCCGATTGTCGCTGAAGTCAGCCGGCTCTTCTGTCTATCTCCCGTTCTGACGAGGTCGTCGCTCGCATTTCGGCGAGTGGAAGGTGAAGTGGCCGCTCTCCGCCGACCCTGGGCGCTGTTGATGTCGCGTGCGGCACGTCCATAACGCAACGCGGGTCGCTGTATGTGGTAGAACGTGGTAGATCTCGCCGACCGATAGCCGCGCGCCTGCGCCGCCCGCGTGTGCGCGTGCGTGCGCGCCACCATTGTCTGGCGGTGGCGATCGTGGCGCTCGTGCTACAGTCGTGGCGCGGAGGCGATTGTGATGCTGGATGCTGTTTTGATGGCCCCTAGAGGCATAATGCGGTCAGACAAGTTCAAGTGACTTGAGGTCTTCTCCGAGAGGACTTCTTATTTGACCTCGGTCGACGGATAATTGAAATCAGAGGCCTCTTGCACCAAACTACCTACCTAGGTAAATTCAGATTTTACCTAAATTCTCTTGCACCAAACTACCTACCAAAAAACGCTACCGTGAAAATTTACCTAGAAATTCTACCGAGCGGCATGAGAACTTACCAATTGTTAAAGTCCGACCGACTGTTTTCCTCTTGCACCGAAAGCCGGAAAGTAGTACTCGCGGAGGAAATTTTGACGTTTTGAAGGTAAATTCGGGCCTCCAAAATAACTAGCAAAAGCTTAGGTAAAAGTGAAGTCATCGCAACAGTGAAGACATTGAAAAGGTGAGTGAGATGAACTATTGTGTAAATAATGATATCAAAATGTTTCTCTTGCTTGGTAATGTTTCATCTATGCATGACGTAGCCAATAACACATAATAAATATCAATATTCTTGAGAAAATTGCCATGCACTGCAGAAGGCTTGAGACTGAGTTTGATTGCTTTTAAATATGCATTTAAAGGTGATAATTGTGGCATTAGCCCACTAGGAAAATTGAGTACGTTAGGTATCATGTTTTGTTAAAAATGCTTGCTCTCTGTAATGAATTGCAATGAAAAGTCAAAAAAATCTTCCCTTAATGTGTATGTTCTTCATTTCAAATGCTGACAATAAATAGGTGTCTTTCTATCAAAATCAAAATGTCACAATGACAACACTCGCTGGGTTAAGGGATCATTTGCAAACTAATTGACATGGTCAAAACAATAAAATTCATGTGCTCTTCAAAATAAAGAGAGGCATCTAAATATGACAAAAGCCGAGGTACATCAAACAGTCAATGTTGAAAAAGAAAAATTACAATTTCTGCTCTATGCTCTCAAGAAAACTTTAATTTGAGATTACTGGATATTTCATCTTCCATTATAGTACATCTCAAGTGGCACGTCAAAGATATTCGGTAGCTGTTAGGTAGGTTAGTTTAGTATCATATGTGCATGGAGGCATGTGATAGATCAATTACATCAGTGGATCTAAAAACAAAAAGATAAGATCATACCAGAATTTGGATCCCACACAAAAATTATTTCTTGCGTCTATGATCTAATAAGATCTGACAACAAACCAAAGCATAAGCCAATAACAGCTGTTCGCACAAGGATTTAAGCTCTACCACCATTTGCAAAATGTGAAGCGGTTTTCCAGTGTGATTTGATGTCCTTAAGTATCACAAAACTATAAATTGACAGTAGTGGCGGAACACCTTCAGTTAGGGGGGGGGGGGGGGTACTGCTGACTTTTGGTCTCATTCTTTCCATGCAATGCCCATACGGCTAATGTTAAAATGCCAAAATCAAAGGGGGGCACGGTACCCAGGTGCCCTCCCCGCAGTGTTCTAAAATTGGATATTGGTTGGGTGTGCCGATGAAGAAAAAAATCCTAGGATGAGAAAAAAGAAAGTAAGTAACTGCAGTATTTTTGCAAAATGGTGTAATGCCAATTTTTATGCTAACTGATAAACCAGGATTTCATGTCAGGATCTTGACAGGGTGTGGAACAAAAGGATGTGGGTGCATCACTGTCAAGTGACATGTGAACTGGCTGTTGGGAATACATGCAACTCTTTTCAGAGATGTCATTCATATTTCGGTTGTCATATTATGTCATTCATATAAGTCGGTCATTCATATTTTAGGGATGAAAATATTCTCCCCATTAGGTGTGATTTGCCACCAAAAAGACTGAAAAATGAAACACCGCCTCCCCATTCCGCCGCCTATGTAAATTGCTATGTGTATTGTGTAATCACACAATATCCCTTAAACACCTAATGTAAATTGCCACAAATGATCCCATTATGATTATATGGCCACAAAAAGAGAGCACCGACAGAGGTAATGATGTATGATACCAATGAAACCATCAACAAATTATATAGGTAACTGGATACATGATTGTGATGCTATTGTAGGTGAGATCAAGATCAGTGGTATTAGAGTTTAAGAACATAATTCAGATCCCAGGTCAATTTCTCGGACCCATGTGAATGACTGGCTAGTAAAATTATATTTTCATCAACAGGGCTTTTTAAGAAAGTGGCCTTGTGGAGCACTATCAATAATTCAGTAGGTGGAACTATGGTCATGAGTACCCAAATATAGGAACGTTCCCATTTTTGGGAACGGAGTTCCCAAATATGGGAACGGGCGTTCCCATTTATGAGGACGGAAGGTAATTTTTCGGCCGTTCGCCCACTAAAACTCATTAGTGCATCACGTCTCAAAAAAGTGCACGCTAATTTAAGTATCTACGAAGTCTCTATAAAATTATCTTTAATCTGACCGTTGAACAAGGAAATTGACCGTCGAATGATATTTTTAATGATTTTTTGAAATGACGGAATGGTGAAAACATGGGTTACACTACATTTAACATGCAATTTTAAGGAAAATGAAGCGTTTTTTACATTTTGAGGTCAAGTATAATAATTTTCGCCTGGTTATGAAGTTTCATACTAGCGACACCAGATGCTGACATATGCAAGCGAACACGCGGACAGTCCCGAGGTAGTATTGTTGACATTTGGTGTCGAGGCGGACGACCGCGTAGAACGTGCGTGATTTTACCGAACTACTGTTGTAAACTCAGTTTAAGTGGTCGAAAATTATTCAGCGGTATTTCTCAGCCCGGAAAGACATATTTTATTCGGATGCTAGCTGTTTAGCGTTGTTTTATAAGGAGCGTCATGAGCGTGGTTTTTGTCTTCCGTGTTTCTAAGCATGATCGTTTTGGGGGAATTTCTCTTATATAGGTCGCTCTGTGTGGCTTATTTATAATTTCTATGCTGATTTCGATCATTCCTCGTGCCCATCCTACCAGGCCTTTTGCCACTTACACTCATTAAGAAAGGAAAAAACTAGATTTTCATTGGGACTAGGTGTTTTAAAGGTGTAACATATTCAGCGTTCCCATTTTTGGATACTTCCTTGTACTCGTCAACTATCGGTGATAAACAGACAGGTGCTTGACATGTCTCCACCCTCGGCACGGACGGTGGATATAGGTATGGAAGACCTTGTTGAACATCGCTGAGCGTTGTGAATTACGTAATCCTGCAGAGGGGGGCGTGCCCGCTGCGAGATCGACGGGAATAAAAGCGCAGAAGACCGGGCGAAACATGCGACGGTCTTGCCGGAAAGGTCATCTGATGATTGTTGCGTTAACAATAATTTGCGGCGTTGGACGTGATGCTTGTTAATGAAAAGAGCCCCTGAAAGGCTTCGGTGAAATCGTTCCCAATTTTGGGTACGCCGTTCCCATAATAAGGAACGCTCGCAGCGCCAGTGTACGAGAGCGTTCCCAAATTTGGGCTCGCGGCCCGGATGATGGACTGCTTTAGAAATAGGGGAACGATTTGAAACTACGATGGGCCTTACAATATCAAACTCTTTCCCAACAATATTGAGACAAATATCAGGCGGTTCACAATCGTTTTATATTTTTTGAACGTCATTTAACGGTTCTTTTTCTTGTTTTAACTAATGCCTACATGGCGTTCCCATATTTGGGTTTATCGTTCCCAAACATGGGAACGAAAATGCGTTCCCGAAAATGGGTACGCTTGACCATAGTTCCGCCTACTGAATTTTACAGAACTTATAAATCTGCACTTGTTACTGATGTGCTCTAGCTCGCACCAACTAAACTGGAATTCAGCACCACCCAATGCAGTCACTTATAAGAACGTATTTTATGAACATTTTTCTAGGTTGACGTGGTTTGAGTCGTGAAATACAGGTTTTTATTTAATTCTTAGCCTAGGGTGCAACAGAGGGATTTCATCTGATACTTGTTTTATTTCTTCTGGTTAAAAACAGTAATATGATTTACGAAGCTTTGCCCATGTTAAATTTTGCCTGGAATCACTTGTGCACTATGCATAGGTATCATTCCAGCATGAGCTGCCATTACCTCCCCTTCCCTCACCTTACCTTCTCACAGTCAATCACGAAAAATGGCTTTGGTGACCCTTATACACAGATGTGAATTTCCCAGCCATGGGGAAATTTTATTCAGTAACACATGCCCTTGAATCCACCAAATATACCGATTCTCAACTTCAATGGCCTCGACTCCCGCCACGTGGAAATGGACCCCAACAATTCGCGCGCTAACTGCGCCAGACCGCGTTATTTCCCCCCGTCATAGAGAAATGAACTCTTCCAAGCTATCGATGTAGCAAATAACTTGTATAAATAGGCATTTAAAATTTTGTGCTATTTTCAATGTTCATGTTGCCGGTAGAAGCCACATGTTTTTGAGTTGTTTATATTTTTTGTAACATGTATTTCAATTTTATTTGTTGACGAGCAACAACTTTGTTATCGATATTCATGCAGTGGCGTTGTCAGTCAGCCGTCAGGCAGGGGCCAAAGAAGCCAAAACTCTTTGTAATTTGTTAAGATAAACAGCTTCACTCTAAAACGTCCTCAGTCACTCGTTTTGTTATAAACATATCACCTTCTGCAACTAATTAATTTCTAATGGAAGGGGCTAGTCGCTAGTCCCGTCATGTTCGGCCACGGCCCGCATGAATCCGCCTATGACGGGCGATGGCCATTCCACTGCGGAGTGGGAAGTGGGAACAGCCGTTAGATGTCTCTCTACATTTCATATAGGTGTCGCGCTAGAAGGGCACTCGGGAGCCACAGCATTGTTGACCTCTATATTCGCGGACCAAAGCGTTAGCAGATAGATAAAGACGGTCTCGTACGCTCCCCTGTAGAGAGAGGGGGGGGGAGACCCAAAACATATGTTGAAAATTAAAAAAAAACTCCAAACCACTCCAAAAACCAGCCTGACAGATAAGATCCTTCACCTGGCGGCTGGTGCCTCCTGTGAATAACTGCTAGTGTCTGTATCTGACCACTAGGGCCCCTCTGACTCCTCGAGGTCAATGAAATAAGGTTTCGCTCGTCAGTTTTACCAGGGCTATCAGAGGCCGTTTGAATTTTGACGATCGGCCCAGTACCTAGTTTCGGAGATAAGGAGGGGGCTCTGTAGAGTCGCCCCCCCCCCCCCCCCCCCCCGTCTCCAGCCACTCGCGTTATGGAAAATATCCCAGTCATGCGCGGGTTAAGGATTAAATTACCTACTTACATGTGTGATACGCAGTTTTGTCATAGTCATAGTTGCTGACGTACATGTGCCGTAAAAAAACATTGCGATGAGTAGGTGTACCCACTTGTGTCCGCAAGCCATGCTTTTAAATGGTGCCGACCACGGATCAAAACCATCTTATGCATGTTGCTTCCAGATAACGCCTATGCATTGCCGGATTGACTATGGCCGATGATGACAATTTTGAGCCTCGGGAGCGCCGCCAGCGGAGGCTCCGTCCGCGCATCAACATGGGAGCACTGCATCCAACGACATTCAGGTGACTATTTAATGTGCATGGGTGCCTGTATGCCGCATATCAAGAGTGTCATTGTATTCATTCGAAAGCTTTATATAACCTTAAATCCCGTTTCTCTTTAGGGAAAACTTCCGCCTCAGCGTCGAGGTCGCCACTGCACTGGAAGACCTCATTAGCGGGACGGTGGCGCACGACACGGGCTTAAATATGGCACTGACACCTCGCCAGCAGCTGCTCGTGTCGCTGCGGTTCTATGCTACCGGTGCGTATCTGCGCCTGGTGGGAGACGGCCACGGCGTCTCCGAGGCCACCGTGTGCCGCGCCATTCACCGCGTGACGGATGCGATAATCCACCGCTGCCCAGGGGCCATCACCTGGCCGAGCGACCCGGCGGCTCTCGGACGTCTCAAGGAGGACTTTCGACAGGTCGCCGGGCTGCCCGACATCGTGGGGTGCATCGACGGCACCCATGTACGCCTCACCGTCCCCCGAGAGCAGCGGGAGGCGTATATCAATAGGAAAGGCTTCCCGTCCCTCAATGTGATGGCTGTCGCTGCACCCGACCGCTCAATCGTTGCATTGAGCGTGCATTGTGGCGGTCGGGTGCACGACGCCCGAGTTTTAGCCACATCAGGGCTGCCCGACTATTTCCGGAATGGAAATCCTGTAATGGGCGCCATGATGCTGGGGGACAGTGGCTACGGCCTGTCACCCTGGCTCATGACGCCCATTGCAGACCCCACCACCGCCGAGGAGCGCGCATACAATAACGCTCATGCGCGCACTCGTGTGGTGGTGGAGAACGCCTTCGGCGTTTTGAAAATGCGGTTCGGGGCGCTCGAGTTCGGGCTGCGCCTGAAAAGTGTGGCCCGCTGCGTGGCGGTTATTCACACGTGCTTTATCCTACACAATATGTGTATCAAGGGCGGTGACTTCGGCGAATGGCTCGGACCACTGAGGCAAGATGAAGGAATGGTGCAGGAGCCAGCTGACGGGGCGGCAGAGCTGCCGGCGGCAGGCGCCGAGAGGCGGGCGGGTCTTGTGCGCCGCAATGACCTCGTGCGGCTGTTCGTACGCCATTAGCTGGTCGATACTCGGGCCAACCGCAGCTAGGCAACAGCAGAGTCGTCTACTCATGGCCAGTGGCCTATGGCTATGTACGTGTGCTTGAGTGTTTGTGTATTTGTATACGCTTGGGGATAGGGAGAGAAGAGGGAGCGAGGGGTATAGGGAGCGAGCGGGAGAGGGAGCGAAAGGGAGAGGGAGAGCAGCAAATAAAAACATGTTTGATGGTTGCTAGCCTTTTTGTAAGGTATTTGCGATTGACAGTGTGTTTATGTTTGACCTTTGAGTGAAACTTCTGTACCTACCATGTGTAATGGTTAGGTGTTCGTTTACAATTCATGTGACATACGATTCAGTCCAAGCCAGAACCATGAAGAGGAAGCTTGAAACTAATTACTTCTTAAAACGGTTTATTTCCTTCACAAGAAAGGAATAATATATTTGAGGCGTATTTTATTCACGTGACTGTCAAACCGAACTAATTAAGTTAACTTTTTCCTTAAAAACAAAACAAACAAATTTAGCCAGAGTCGCCACCAACTTCGACAGCTCCGGCTCCGCCTCCATCTCCGGGCAAAAGATGCCGGCTCCGGCGGCTCCGGATCCAGCTCTAGCTGCGGTTCCGCAGCCCTGCTCATAGCACATATGTCAGGGTTGGTGTGGGAGTTCCTCCCTGCAGCATGTCCTCCAGGATCTGTAAGCTGAGGTAGGTGCGGAGCAGGGTCACCTCCTCCGGCGTCCGTCTGAAGAGTGGCGTTGAGCGGATGAGCTGGAGGCGCGCTTCAATCTCATCGCGGTTTCTCTCCGATGCCTGGGACGCTCTAGTCGAGAGGGCCACGTCAGCTGACGAGGCCTCGCCGGTCGAGAGAGCCGTGGCGCTCTCCTGGGACGCTCCAGTCGAGAGGGCCACGTCAGCTGACGAGGCCTCGCCGGTCGAGAGAGCCGTGGCGCTCTCCTGGGACGCTCTAGTCGAGAGGGCTGCGTCAGCTGACGAGGCCTCGCCGGTCAAGAGAGCCGTGACGCTCTCCTGGGACGCTCCAGTCGGGAGGGCTGGGTCAGCTGACGAGGCCTTGCCGGTCGAGAGAGCCGTGGCGCTCCCCTGGGAGTGGGACGGAACAGTCGAAGGGGCTGCGTCAGCTGACGAGGCCTTGCCGGACGAGAGAGCCATGGCGCTTTCCTGGGGCGGACCAGTCGAAGGGGTTGTTGCGTTTGACGAGCCTGCCCTGGTCAAGGGGACGGTCGAGAGGACCGTGGTGGTTATCGTGGTCGCATTGGTCGCCGGAGACTGGGCGAGCGGCGTGCCCAGCCCTATCAACCGACCGTCTTCTGTAGTGAAGTAGATACTGGGTGCTGATGACGTTTCTCCCGCGGTTGTCAGTGCGGTTTCTGGGCCGGCTTCTTGCTGATTCGTCATCATCTGGCCCCAGGTAATCCCGCCAGGAACCTTAAACGACGTCAGGTAGTTGTCTCTGCCTGCCGGAGTGAAAAAAAAAACAAAGGGATGTAAGAGACAGCGGATCTTGGCGCCCTTTTGCCTCACGCTTACGATGTTAATCCCTTGGGTCTGGGAAGGGGTGCCGTCCCAAAGGTTTTCTTTTTTTTGTCACGATAGCTTCTAACACACTAACACAGGAGAAAAAGAGCTTAGCTCGGACATGTCTGATCTTTTGTTTAAGCCCTCCAAAGACAATGCATAAAAAATATTTAACACTACTATGTACCGTTACATCTGAAGGCTGAAAGTAACATACCCACGCAATCCATGACGGTATCGTCGAGCTGGGTCCAGACCACTGCACCTGCCCCCGACTGGTTCTTTTGCTGGAATTTTTCTGCAACAGAGGTAAGTGTACGGCGTGAATATTTGCTCTGTGGGGGATATCAACCAAAACATGTGCGGCTCGGTTCGTCAAAAGCTGTTTCTAAAGAGCTAACGCCTTAAAAAAATTGAAGTCTGCGTATATGATATAAGGTGCGTTATTTGGTTAAATGCCATTGTGCTAGCACTGCAGTGTGCTTAATTGCGGTGTCGTAGTGGTGGTAACAATGGTTACTCACTTTTTGTCCGGTCTTGGGTGTTTTTTATAACACCCTGCAGCATGCTTTGCGTCGATGTTGCGTCATTTATCAGGCCAAGTTGAATGGCTCGCTCGCGTATGCGACCCCATTCTTGAAGCCTACGCGAGCGGGCATTGGGGCCCTTAAACTCTCCATAAAGTGTCTGGAAAAGGAGAACGTTGACACACTTTATTTCCATATCTGTTGGGTGGGTAATCAGGCAAAACTCAGCAGATACAGCCGGCATCATAAGTACCTACTCCGCCTCCCGAGATTCACCATTGCAAATGATTTGTCTACTTTGTAGGAGAACAAGCAAATTGTAATGCTCGAAGGATACTAAAAGTTAGCCTTAAACTGCACAACGTGGTCGATGAGTTTGTAATCCAAGAATCTATTGGCATCGGAATAACTTTTCCTCCAATGTTTCCTCTAATGACAACGCAATGTTGTCGCTCCCTCGGCCTAGAGAAGTTTAAAAATGACAAACTTTAATGGTAACATTTATCATAATAAAAATGTTACGGGCGCAGAAGCCTGCGAAGAAGTGATATTCGAGGACTCTTTGAAAATGACGAACATTTTTTGACGAACATTTGTAAACCTTCCGATTTAGAACCTCCGAAGGTTCTAATTTCGTCTCTGATCCACCCGCGTCCATCTCTGACTCCCCCCTCCACATCTTGCGTCTTTCGTGTTTGTATTATATGAATTCCTGTGTGCTGCAATGTAACCGGACTCGTGATGACGATAATCTTTCAGCTCTATATTTGCGTATAGAGTTCAGACTACAATTTGCGTATCGATACTACAATTTGCGTATCGATGTCGGAAAATTGAGATTTGGAAAAGTAGCTTTTCCAAGTAAATAAGCATCCTGACTTGGGCATTGCAGCTGGCCTCAAAAGCTGTATTTTGATGATATTTCGACGACGCATAATTTAAGAATAGTAATTACGATTTGTGTGTAGGTATAATATGCATCCTTCACGGCAGAGAGTCGTGAAGGATGCACGGCTAAATCGTGTTCCCGGCTGTGGCGGGAAGCCGTCGCGCGTCGGCGCGCGGGCGCGGGCAGAGCGCGTGGAAGACAGAGGTGTCTTACATATTCATAACTAGCTATCTGTTTCTCGGACATTCATAGCCCATTTCGTCTCAAGACTCAAGGCCCTCTTCACCTTAGCAGGGGGGGGGGGGGAAAAAGTGCCATCTTTTGCAGGGACCGAGCCCGTGTCGCGTTGACCACATTTAGCCATTTTGTCCCAGTTTTGCATTTCATTTTTAACGCGTTAAGTCTATCAAGCGAATTCAAATTTGCGAAAATCTATTCCATTTCCGGCCACATACTACGCACTATCCAGACGGACGAATGCACTATAAAAGGTATAGACGCATATGGTGATGGTGCCTACCAGAGCTGCGGTGTAAGTCGGAGTCGGAGTCGGGCGGAGTCGACAGTTCTGATCGGAGTCTGAGTCGGGATACGTTTGGAAAAACTGGAGCCGGAGTCACAAGAAATCCAGCGACTCCACAAACCTAGCAAGGCTTTGGAGTCGGCGTCTGTCTGAGTTGGAGTCGGTCGGAGTTGACAATGCCACCCGGAGTCGAAATCGGAGCTTTTAAAGCTGGAGTCGGAGTCTGAGTCACCGAAAACTAATCGACTTCGCATCTCTGGTAGGTACCAGAGTCTACTACCTATATAAAATTAGCCATGAGGCTGCTTGAAATTTGTGTCTAGTACGTATGCATAACTATGTAGAATTGCATGCTCTTTTTTAATAGTGACGGTACACTACATAGGAACTGGAACCATTTAATTCAATTGCCCACATTAAATGCCTCCCCCGAACAAAGAAAAAATTAAGGAATTGTTTAATTTTATCTGAGCTTGGATACCTAGGTACACATCATATCATCAAGCACGTTTAGGAACACAGGGATTGTTGCAATGTTACAGCTCCACCCGTGATGTTGCCAAGGATGCTAATGGTGCATTGTAATTTACAAAATTATGCCTACCCTCTAAATATGCGAAGATCACGGCATCGAAATTATCGCAAAATAAATTAGCTAGAGCCTCGTCAAAAATGCTATATAAACGCGACTCCTATCTTGGATAGCGCAGTCGCACTTACCTTGCGTTCATCACGGATGAGCTGAAACAGTTCAAGCTTTTTCTGTTCCGCAATTATTCGCTTCATCTCCGCTTGCACTTATCTTTTGCTCGTTCGATTGAGAATTAATAGTTAAGAATTATCATATGAATACCAAGGGACGCGAAGGATGAGTAGTTTTGAAACAAGCGGTCAGATACGCCACTTTGTTGCCATGGCAACGTCAACCACATTATAATTCAATTTACTCAATCTTTTCATTGAATAAAGATATATATGTATTCGAAATAATTATTGGAAGCTAGTAAAGGTTGAAAATACGTTTTAACAAAACAATTTTTTTCTTTTCCGTTCGTTTTCTAGCACCTTTTTCCTGCCCAGGCCGCCGAACATCCAATCCTAAAAACGCGAGTTGTCAAATTTACCTGGACAGGTAGGTAGAATGGTGCAAGAGAAGTTGCCGCCGCAGGTAGTTTTACTAGGTAGGTATTTTGCTGATTCTACCTAGCTAGGTAGTTTGGTGCAAGAGGCCTCAGATGATGTATTATATGTCATTCACTGCACAATGCACATGACCATTAAAGAAGTTTCGATTTCATCGAACTAGTGGATCGGGTTTTTGATGCAGTATATAACCTGTTGAGCTTATTAAAGAAGATTTACTGGTTTTACGACTTGCATGCTGTTTTTATCGTGCATACATTCATGCATGCTATCGATATTTATGATGATCTTGGCATGAGCTTTCATCAGCTATGTTTGTAATGGCTTTGCACTCTGGGTCCCGTACTCACAGCTTCACTCATTAAGCCTCACTATTTGGCTGCACTAGGCACGCTGTACTACAAATATACGGCGTCGTCGTGCTCAACTCGTCATCGTCGCCATCAGCGCTCGACCCGACCCTGTCGGCACGGCCATAACTCTCCGGCCGGCGGCGGGCGCCTGCCCGGCCGTGACTTGTGTCGCCGTGTCGCCGCCGCTCCTGCCGGCTGTTGTGACGCGAACGGCGGCGGTTCTCGCTGTTTGTCGCCGGCAGAGGCTGACCTCGCTGGGTCGGGGTCACGTTACGACCCTGTCACCTGTCAACACTCCGCCGTGACCGGCAATGTGCGCTCGACGCCCCCCGCTGGCGGCCGGCGTGCGCGGCGGCGGATTTATGTGACCGCATGCCGTCACCGGCTATGAGCGGCTGGTGCAGGTGGCACCGGATAGGTTACGCTGTCACGCGCGCACCTTGTGTATTTCGTCAGGGCGTGATGTCATCTCGCCGGTCGGATGCCGGGTCACGACTCTGGAGTGCCGGTGGGTGGATGGGTTACGGTGGCGTTAAAATCGTCACTTGTGCAGGCCGTGTGGAGTAGGTCAATGAGTGTTGATGGCATAGTGTGCAGCGTGGCATGAAGAAGTAACGTGAGCCGTGTCACGGATGGTCTCTTCCTGCGCCTGGGTCAGGGGTGACGACTCCCAACAACCAGCTCATCACTTTCATAGTTCCGTGCGTCAGTGTAAAGACAAGTCCGGGGCTTGAGTTTTAATTCTGTTATGATGAAGTGAGACGAAAGTCAGCTAAGACAGTTTCGAAGCCAGTTGATCCTGTCAGACTGCGGTGGCTGGTCCAGGAATGTGGCCTAACGTTGCCATGAGACTACCATGTCGTGCTGATGAACTTTACCTCCCGTGCTGGGGCCCAGGGGATCATCCCACAAAATCCTACCGAGCATGCAGCCCCGCCGGCTATCTAAGGGCTGCTGCAGCCGCCGACTGCTTCCCTGAGCTGCCCGAGCCTCCGGACCAGACCAAGCTCAGGGACTGAGCCCCCGGACCAGTGAGCTGTGGGACTGAGCTGTGGCTCTTACGTATCACGGCACCCCGGTCTGATCTGACGCTGCGACTGTTTACATCCGGCCCGAGTAGCGACGAGTCGGATCGGTCACATTTCCAAGACAGCAGTCAGCGCTGTAACAGTTTCGCTGAAGTCGCGAAACTCTACTGCAACCTTGCATAGAACTGATTTATCTCGTCCATGGTTAAAGTGTCATCTGTGAGCTGGGTGAGGCGTTTTTGTTTGTTTATCTGCTCTGACAGATGGCATAGTTAACAGCATGGTCACTGCTCGTGGCGAGATACGGTGTTTGGACTTGCGCCGTTGTTTGTGACATTTGACTTGGCTATTTGGGACTGATCATCACGCGATCGATAACCTGCCGTCGCTCGCGGCACCAGTATAAATACACCTACCTGGAATGCCGCCCTGCCCGGCCCGGTCCAACGCGACCCGACCCGGCTGGGCTGGGCATCGGCTCGACCCGGCTCGGCGCGGCTGGTGTTCCCTTGGCACGATGTTCGGCCCAGGCAACTGGTTGGCAACGTGGGCTCGCCTGACTGCCATCGTCTGTGGACAGCCCGTATCGGGACAGATAGCGACGAGCCCAGTGTCCAGTAGACGGGCGTGTTCCGCCAGGTGGATCGGTACGTTCTGCGAAACGATCCTCGACGCTTTGTTGTCTTTCCCCTCAGCGACCAGCAGTTGGCCATGTTGGCGATTGAGTAATTCAGTTGCGGTTTTTGAAGCGTTCCATAGCGACAGTGACATGAAAAATGATACCGCAGATAGGCTATATCAGCTTCAAAGCTATGCTCCGCATAATGCTTGTTATACTCAAAATCTAAACCTCTAATGAAATCGTCACACGGCTTTGTCTAGGTATTTGCCCCGCAGCGGCTATGCATAAATTTGTAGGACGAAAAATGGGCGACGGATTTGGGACAGCTGGATCTCAATTTCAAAAGACTTGTCCCCAGATCTTGCAATTTTTCGTCGCAATGTGATTTGTTTTCGTCCACGGGTCAGCCATGAATCACGCCAGTCACGGGCTTTTAATTAGGCTGTCAATTGGCGTGACGCTGCTCCGTTTTTCACGGGCTGACTGGCCGTTTCTATTCTGTGCTGCCGTCACGGCCGCTATTACAACCGCTCGAGCCGTGGCAGCTCGTCGTTACCCTCGAGCCGTGGCAGCTCGTCCCGTCCCCGGGCTGCGACAGCCCTCCACGTCCCCCGTGGGTCACGCCAGCTGCGCTTCACCGTGACCGTGACCTGCAGTCAGCCGAACCAGGTGGTGCCGCACACCTGTGTCGGGAGGGGATGGTGCCACACGCGGCACACGCACCACGCGGCGGTACCGTGTCTGGTGATATCACCCCTCCCCTCTGGTCCCGCCCTCTGCCACCCCTGCACCGCCCAGCGAACACTACCCACGGTCACGGTCTGACTGGTCTCACATCGCATATCCCCTCCCCTTCCCTCCAACACCGCACCCAACAATCCCATCGAGCCGCCCAAACGGTACCGTCGCCCCGTCCGCCCATTGTCGCTCGCTATTCCCCAACCCCCGCGCCACGAGGTGGGGAAGTATGCATATGCACGTGGTGACGGATCACAAAGCCACTACCACAAAGGCACATGTGTCATCGCGGTCGAACGGTTTGCCACTGCCAGCTGTGGTTGTACGCGGCGGCAGACCATCGTGCTGTGTCATCTATTGTTGAAGTCACAACTGCGTAGCGAAGCCGGCGCTGGGCATCGAAAAACGCAGATGTAATTGCGATGTTATTTCAGTTCCTCCTACTTACGCAACAAGTGAATTATGCTAGCACTTTTTAAATGATGTCTTATTAGTCTGATCCTAAAAATGCGCTGGTACTAATGCTACTTGGTCGTTTGCGCGGCCGTCGTCGAATTATTGCATCTTTTTTAACCGTGCTAGGCTTGATTTGCGATTGTGTGCGCAGTGCGAACGGTACTCAAGCGACCCAATAAGGAATGTGAACTTAAGCTGTGGTGCACGGTCTCATCTGTGCTCAACTGCCCTTCGTCGTTTTGTGAACCGTTTGACATTTATGTTCTCATTTTGTTCCAGGTAAGCGACTCTGAAATTGTGCTGGGGTCTCGCGCTGCGGCTGTGGAACCTGAGAGAACTGCAGAGTGGCAAGGGTGGTGAGTACAAGTGCTGGGGAGGGGGGGAGGGAAAGAAAAGTCAGACAAGAGGAGATATAATCAGATAGAGGAGTGTGGGGAGAGAACAGAGGTAACATGGGATTGGAATCCTTGAATAGTAACGGTTGCGAGATGTTGTGATTTCGAATTCGGTGGCTGAGCCTAACCCGACTAGTTCGACAGTTGGGATCAGCGGATCAGCGTGAGAGGTGGATTTTCGGTAACGGATGTTAGCTCACGATTTAGATGTTTGGAATCATCAGCTTGATGTCATCAGTCGACAAGTACCACGCGAGCGCCCTGACCCACATGCCAATGATAAAATCGCCATATTGCACACACGTCCATTAAATGTGGATTGCATTTGACGGGACTGGCAAGGCATTCCCGCTTGTTGAAGTGAAACGTGCTCATGATCACACCGACTTTTTATTCCACGCTCGGTACCAAGATTACGCCATCACTGAACGTCGCCAACCTCTTGGCGATGTGAACTCGGGAGTGCTCTTCACTGAGCGGACGTTAACAATGCCGAATTAGCACGGCCCGTAATGAAGCGGGACGCCTGCCCGCTGCTTCAGTCTGCGCGCCGCCGTCTGTCCTGGCGTGTGCGCCGGTGATTAATCCGCAATTAGAAACCGCGACGACCCGAGGTGCCGCCGCGCATGCCGGAAATGAAACGAACCGGAAACCCGACGAGCGAGACGCGTCTGGCACTCAGCGGAAACATCACTCCGGCGCGTCGACCGCGGCTGAGACGGCGACGAGCCGCGCCCCGCCTGGCCGACTCGCTCTGCGCTTTCTCGATCCAGCTCGCCGTGAACGGAGAGGCTGTTGACGCCATGAGGTCCACATGGGCAGCGCCCGGCGGCCTCGAGATGAAAATGACAGCGAAGGGCGCCGCGACGAGCTCGCCACTTCCGCGCCAATGACGCAGAGTTGATTAGTAGTCCAGCAGTCGATTTGATGGTGTGGTGGTGGCTCTCTGAGCGTGATTAATACAGATTTGTTTGGGGCCAGGGGCCGGCGAAAGCAGTCGAGAGTCCCCTCTGAGCGGGCGCGCGCTCGGCGGAGCCACAACCGTCGACACCGCCCTAGGGGGTCGTCACGCGCCTGGTGGCAACAGTCACGTAGGGGACGTGTGTGGAGTAACACCCACACAGGGTGCACTAAACTGAGCGGAACGGCCGCAGGACTTCGCTGACCCAGAATGGTGTTTTGAAACAGCCGTGAAACGAAAATAAAAGTGAATTTGTTACTACTCGATTCAGTCATGTTCACGAACAATGGTTGGTTTATTTCTCAGCTAGTTGGGATGTTGAGTTGTCAGCTCCTTCAATGGTTGGTCGATGTTTTAGTGATAGTTTTGTGTCAAGTACGAGCTATCGCCACGGTCGGTCTGCAGCCTCGAGGTAACGCGAAGCGGGCAATACCGTGTCAAAACTGCGGACTGTGGTCGCTGGTGGGATAGTGATAGGACCGGCTGGTGAAGACGTTCAAGGCCGTGGTGGTCACATCGTCCACAGCTGTCCGACTCCAGCTGGCAGGGATGCGTCTGGGGGTGGGTGGTCGGTTAAGGGATGCGGCCCTGTTTATCTCCTAGTGCAAAATGTCTGTCTTTGGTGGTCGCTTGAAGGATGCGACCCTGTTTGTTTCGCTAGTGTAGCTGTCATATGAAGGTCGACGTGATCGATTCAGATGTAGTGTCCGTGTGACAGCGCATCAGTTACGACGATGCCTTGGCTTGTATCGAGTTAGGGATGCACGATTTATTTTCACCAAATAACCATATCACTGCTTTGTAAACATTTTAAGACGAAGAGACATTTCAGTTTTGGGTAAGCGTGAATTCCATTGTAGAGAAATTGTTCAAGATAATGCGTCCGTCCTATTTTTTTTTCAAGTATTTGTTAAAAGTAACCTCCCCGCTGATTTGTTAGCTATCAGCAGCATCCTTCAGTTTGCATTTTCAGTTTTATGTTCTCATTTTGTCTTAATATCTGTAGACCGGAGACCTACTGCTACCTGGAGCCGACCCCGGTGCCGATCGTGTCACTGGCCCACCCCTTCGTGCCGCTAGGTCGTGGTGCCACTCCTGTCTGTCTCGCGTTCGTCGCCCGGCGTGGGAAACTGACTAAATTTGTCACACGTCTCGTTGGCATTTTCCGCCGATTCGCCATCAATTAGTGTCGGTAACAAGCCGAGGCGTGATTTACTCGCCGTTAGGCTTGCGGTCTCGTGCCACACGGGGAATTCTGATCCTGTCCTGTGAGACGTGAGCGTGATTTAGGAAATGGCCAGGCCTCGTACTGACATGTTGCGGGTGGTGTGGCAACAGCGCTGGTACGACCTTGCGAGTGTCGCATGCTCGTTGACAGGCAACCCTTGCATCTTCTACATTCGTTTCTTCATCAGTTGCATCTCTGACATGCCGACCAGTGCACTTGGCCTCGAATGCCCTCAGACCTGCATCCGTGTGTCTGCCATCGCTGAACCCGGTTTTTAAGGCAGCAAGTTTTTGTTCCGACTGCCTGCTTGTGCTGGCTCGTTTTCGCCGGACCGAGTAGTGGCAGACCCGTCGGGCAGGGCCGACCTGACCCGAGACCTGTTCTCGACAGTGGTTAGTCGGGCTACGCGGGCGGCTCAGACTTTCCCCGGCCTAGGTATCGTCGCTCCTCGCATAGGTTAGCGTTTGCGGAAGGCCATGCCACATGATTACTGTGGTGGGGAGCAAACTCAGGCCGTGGTTTTGTTTGCATGAGCGATGCCACTGAACAACGGAAGGTGGTGGTTCTTGTTATCCCATTGAGTGGGATGCAGTCGGCTGACTCAAGGGGATGAGTGAAGATTGGGTCCATATTTGCACTGGATGAGACAACAAAGAGCCCAGAAGATTTACCGGGTTGTTGGCGCCGTAAACCAGTTCCATGTTCGCAAAGCCGATAGAAATTTCATGGCCATCTGGGTTCAGCCGCACTGGAAGCGCTTACCATAAGCAATGAGATGCCATGACTGAAGTGATCCTAATTGATATGTCTTGCAAATGAGTCGCATTGTTGGGTGATGTCACGGTGCATTCTATCAAGCGTTCGCGTGGCCGCCGTGGCTGCGGCGGTGACCAGACGTCTTTCCGTGCTGGAGGGCGCCGTGCACTCCGCCTGTCCGGCCTGAAGGCTCATTTATCGCCGCGTTGGTCGCGCTCGTCCGTAGCGCCTTTTTGTCCAGAGCTGGCCGGCGCCGGCGTGTTTTTCGGGACTCGGCCAGGGCGGTACCGCGAACCAACTGTCTGGCACTCTGCACGCTCCGCCGACCGATCGTGCTCGGCTTTGCTAGCACGTGGAGCTGCTTGACGTAAATCTCACATGGGCATGTGCAATTCGTGAGCCGGGAGACAGTTTTGTTGGAAAATAGGAAGCAGTTTTAACCTTCATGGACATCGTTTCATTTGCATTTTGGCTGAAGACTGAAGAGTTTTGTGTTTTTGTTGCATGCGCCTTGCGCCTCGTGACTGCCAGCTCGTTCTTTGCTTATGCTGACGCCCAAGATAATGAAGATTCTACTTCTATTGGAACGATCAGATGCAGCCAGTCACGAAGTTGCTGAAGAAAAAAAAAACAACCCCTTAGAAGCCAGCGTCATTCACGATTTGGTTTCGGCATCTGCTGCCTGACAGCCAATCCCACGATAGCGCTGCGCCGCCGGCTGCTGCTGCTTTGACGGACCTGATTGACCACTGTCTCAGCTGTCATGAGCAGACTCTGGCCACGTCTACCTTGGGTGGCGGCTGCCCAGCTGGATCCGGGACCGGTGCAGTTTTTGGAGAGTGGCCGTCGTCGCCACTGCACGCGGTCGGCCCGCTGCAGAGTGGACGACCTCGAGCGCGCAGGGGCCGGTGCCGGGCCACCCTGACACGCCCTCACCGCCTGGTCTTGTCGACGTCGTCCGGAGCCGGACAACTGGGAAGACGAGACACTGCGTTGTTGACATACAAACACGTTTTGAGAGCATCGTTTTGGTGAAAAACTTAGCACCGAACATGATGTGTGATGTTGACTCGTCATTGAATTCAGGTAGCCATGGACTCAGGGACTTTCCGTTGACGGAGCACAGCATGCATTGTTGTTTTGAACGGAGTTTTACATTTGTATCCAAAAATGGCTCGTGTAGCTACTTATCGTCAATGCTTTCATGCCTGATGTCAGAAGCTGACGCTTCCTCCATCGTCACGGGGACGGAAAGGCGACAGTCTTTTACTGCCGCTCTGTTGCCGCAACCGAGCGCGCACTGCTGACATCGGCGGTGACGGACACTTTCGTGTACCTGAAAAATGCGCCGAGAATGCCACGCAAGGCGCTCCCACGGGAGTGGCAGCGTGACGCTGCCAGTTGCGCCACGCGGAACGCAGTGGCAGCGCACGGAGCGCAGTGCGAGCCGCCCAGCAGAAAGGGCTGTTGCAGGTACTCACACGGGCATTCGGTGCGCTCCCAGAAACGCTGCAAATTCGAGTTACAGAAGCGAAAAACTAGCCGCAGGCTGACGGTGCGGTGAGGTGGCACTCAGGTTCTGTGGGATCGAACTCAGGGCCACTGCGTCGCGAGGGCCGATTGGTGTTTCCCAATCGACTGATCTCTGGTGGATAGTGACTTCATGTGTTGTGCAAAAGACGTGAGAAGATTGGTCGAAAGGCTGGGAAGGCGCCATGTCTTCTTGCTTTCATGATGGAGATGGGATTGACCTATAGGATCGAGCAGCAAGATTGCTCACGCCCGCCCTTCGAATGGGGGAAACTTGGAATCATCAAGCACTTCCTGTGATAATGATGTTATTGATGACCTTGATTCTCAACATTTCTTTTGGTACCGTTCGTTGTCGCGTTGTTTTCTCACGAAGTGCTCACTGGTGTCCGCTATTATGTACTATGTAGAGTCGATCGAAAGCAGCTATGGGATCAGCACAGCTTCTGACACCGTCTACAACCATGATACTGCTTGTAATGCACATATTCCAGGCATCACTTTGCTACTGGCCATGTTGGAATTCCATCGAACGGCGCCAGAGAGTCCCGATCTCCATCGTTTTTAGTAGAGACGAGCCGAGCATACGGCAATGAACCCTGGTTCTTTGTTCCTAGAGAACATCATCGGCATTGCCTCCGCTGGAGGCCGTACCTGTTTCTGCACGTCATCTGGGTACAACGGTCACCAAGAACAGCTCTCTAGACTCCAGATGTCCATCGCTGACCGCTGCTGTATTCAGTAGGAGATTTGTCGTGAGATGCGCCAAGAAAGATGCGCCAAGAATTTGTGTGCACAGCCAAGATCCGGGACCAGGAGTGTCCTATGCTAATTTGAAGTTTTACGCGAGACGTTCCCACTCATCCAACGTCAAATGCAAGAATGTTGTCTTGCTGTAACGATAGAAAATGTTCTAACCTTGGTTTGGCTGAGCGTTTGACACGAACGTTTTCCGGAGCAACAAGGACAACAACGGAAGCAAACATGACAGAATGAATGATGGCATCGCATTACTCGGCATCGCATTACTCTATATTTTTCAATAACTTCTTTGATCATTACGGCTACTATTGAGGATGTCAAGGTGGACGTGTTTTCGTGTCTGGTATGCATAATTACGGTGTTGCGTCGTGCTGAGAGAGGAAAAGTGTTGTTCCAGCTACTGACCTGTACACTGCACCTATGTTTACACAGAATGGGCGGGTCTCAAGACTGCTACAGCTCGGAAATTCTGCCAGTAGCCAGAATATAACGTTCTCACACTGAAACGGATCTATGCCGACACATGATTCTCTTGTACGGCTTGTTCGGCATCGTTTGGCTTCTGAGCTAAACTGGCTAAACCTTGTCAGTTGTTGGTACATGATAGGCTTCCGGATGGTCCTCCTAAACTACATAATGCGTGATTCTCAAGCTGCAGAAAGATCGTAAAAACTAGTTTTATAATGAACGCTTACGTTTCACATGTATCGGGTTTCGGATGTGCGGAAACCTGCGTAACAGGTCGTCTTGTCTGCGTGGATGTGCAGCAGAGAGAGAGAGAGAGAGCGCTCAGTCGACTCAAATTTCTCACTGTTACCGGAAGAAACTCTCACCGCCTTAGGAACCCTGCTTTTCAAACTCCACTCCAGTTTGAATCCACCCGAATATTTCTACTACTTTACATATAGGTATCTTTCATTTCAGCTATTACAATGGCTGGCATGGTCTGGCCCGAAGTGTTGATGAATTATCACTAGCAATGCCATTCCAACTGTACCAAACCCATCCGTATGCGTTGTTTCTAGCTTGATTTGGGGCTCGAATAGAGGGAGCGGAGGATGGCCAGCACGAGGAGGGAGGGAGGGGCAGAGGGGTGGGAGACGGTTGACGACCCGGGTCCAGGGGGAGGGGACCGGGCTTCGGCCGAGGCGAGATAAGACACGCACAGTACACAGGCCGCAAAACAGGTCGGGCAGTCCAAGGCGCGCGCTCAGAGGCGGCGGACAGTGCGGAAGGGTGGAAACGAAGCGACAGGCTGTGGAAAACGATCGTGCGGTCGCAGAGGTGACGGACAAAGCGAGAGAGTGGGAATCGAGCGTCGAGCTAAGCGCTGTAAAACGAGCGAGCAGGAAAAGTAGAAGGCCGGGAGACAGGTTTGTGGAGCGACAGAGTACCTGGTGCTCAGCAGAGGGGGACCAAGGGAGACGGACATGGCCGGTAAGTCAGGCTAGCGTGATAGCGATACTAGTCATATAAGGAGCCTGCTGCCTGCATGGCTGACTCGCCGAAAAGTCAAGCGAATGGATTATGCTGATGCTGTGAACGAATCAATACCAGTGGGATAGACCGTTGTGCAGAGACGCACATCGCAGATGTGTGTGTCCACAGTCATTGATAGTGAACAACTGATACAATACCACCCGCTCCATCTGGGTATGAATGTATATACCGGCTCGTTGTCCATGTCACAGTAACACAGAGCGGAGAACCAACATGTCTGAACCATGTTGACCCAGTTAAATCCGCTGTTCGTCAGGTACGATAGAACCGTACCGACGCTGCTTGTACACATGGCTGAATCGTGTGGGCTCATTAATGCGCCTGGTATGCCTGACCCATACCGGTGCAGAGCAGCAACAATCAACATGCATGAACCATGTAGACCCAGTTAAATTCACTGTTCGTCGGGTACACGGGCTCATTTGGCGACCGGTTGGCCTGACCCATATCGCAGTAAAACTCGCTGTACATACGTCAGATATGCCTGAACCATATCGACGCACCGCCAAGCCACACATGCCTGAACTATGTGGGCTCATTTATGCGCCGGGTACGCTTGCACCGTATCGGTGCGGCAATGCAACATGCCTGATTCATGTTATTGTTGACAGAGTAAAACTCGCTGTTCGTCAGATATGCCTGAACCATATCGACGCAGCTTCAAGCCACACATGCCTGAACCATGTGGGCTCATTTATGCGCCGGGTACGCCTGCACCGTATCGGTGCGGCAATGCAACATGCATGAATCATGTTGACACAGTAAAACTCGCGGTTCGTCAGATATGCCTGAACCATATCGACGCAGCGCCAAGCCACACATGCCTGAACCATGTGGGCTCATCTATGTGCCGGGTACGCCTGCACCGTATCGGTGCGGCAATTCAACATGCATGAATCATGTTGACACAGTAAACTCGCTGTTCGTCAGGTATGCCTGAACCATATCGACGCAGCGCCAAGCCACACATGCCTGAACCATGTGGGCTCATCTATGCGCCCGGTACGCCTGAACCGTACCGATGCGGCGATTCAACATGCATGAATCATGTTGTCAGTTAAATTCGCTGTTCGTCAGGTATGCCTAAACCATATCGACGCGGCGCCCCGCCTGACTAAGATGGAGCCAATGACGCTATTCGTTGGGTGCCGGGTGACGTCACCAGAACAAATGCACACATCAAAGCATTGTCGCTGTGATGGTCGCTGGGGAGTGCCAGCTGTACTTCCGCGGACGGGGCTCCCCCACCCATTCCGCTGCGCGCGACCACCGGTCGGGCGGCCAACACTCGGCCGTCAGCAGTAATAGAGCCGTTACGTCACGTCGTGACACCGCCGCCGGGCGTCGCGGCGTGTAAAACCACCGCCAGTTCACGAGGGGGAGGGGAAGGCGCGGGAGGGACGCAGGGGTCACCTCTGTCGGGCCAAGTGCTTGACCTTTTGTCCGATAACACTGGGGAGGGACCCACGACTCCAGCAGTCGGTCGGGAGATATTTGCACAGGATAACCCCTCACGCAGTCAGGGCGGACAATGGACGCAGCGCCCATTTAAGCGCCCGGAAGGCCTGACCCATATCGGCGTGAGGAAGCGATTGATCATGCATGAACCATGTTGACCCAGTTCAATCACTGTTCGTCGGATATGACTGAACCTTACCGACACGGCTTACAAGCAACACGCGCCCAAATCACGTGAGCTCATTTGTGCGCCCAGTCTGCCTAACCCATATCGGCGTGAGAAATTGATCTACCAAACATGCATGACCCAGTTTGACCCAGTTAAATTTACTGCTCGTCAGGTATGCCTGAACCGTACCCCGGTATGCCTGAACCTTATCGGCGTGAAGAATCGATTGGCCAAATATGCGTGAATCATGTTCACCCAGTTAGAATTCGCTATCCGTCAGGTATGCCTGAACCGTACCGACGCGGCTACAAGATTTGAATTACGTGGGCTCATTCATGCAACCGGTATGCCTGAAACATATCGGCGTGAGGCCACATCGACGCGGCTCCCAGCCACACATGCCTGAATCATGAGGGCTTATCTATGCGCCCGGTATTCTGACACGTATCGGCGCGGCAATGCAACATGCATGAATCATGTTGACACAGCTAAATTCGTTGTTCGTCAAGTATGCCTGAATTATATCTACACGGCTCCCAGCCACACACGCCCGAATCATGTGGGCTTCCCTACACCGGTTCTCTGATCCGTAGCGGTACGGAAATGCATGCATGATCATGTTGACACAGCTAAATTCGTTGTTCGTCAGGCATGCCTGAACCATATCTACGTGGCTCCCAGCCACACACGCTTGAATCATGTGGGCTCACATACGCCGGTTCTTTGACCCGTATCGATGAGGCGATTCAACATGCATGAATCATGTTAACAGTTAAATCCGTCGTGCGTCAGGTTCGTCTAAACCATATCGACGCAGCTCCCAACCAAACATGCCTGAATCATGCGGGCCCATTTATGCGCCCGGTATTCTAACACGCATCGGTGCGGCGATTCAACATGCATGAATCATGTTGACACAGTTAAATCCGTTGTGCGTCAGGTATGCATGAACCATATCGACGCGGCCCCCAGCCACACATGCCTGAATCACGTGGGCTCATTTAGGCGCTCGGTACGCCTGACCAGTAGCGGTGCGGCAATTCAACATGCATGAATCATGTTGACAGTTAAATGCGTTGTTCGTCGTGATGCCTGAATCATATCTACGCGGCCCTCAGCCAAAAATGCCTGAATCATGTGGGCGGCTGGATTACGCGCCCGGTTCTCTGACCCGTATCGGTGAGGCGATTCAACATGCATGAACCATGTTGACAGTTAAATTAGCTGTTCGTAAAGTATGCATGAACCATATCGACGCGGCTCCAAGCCACACATGCCTGAACCATCTGGGCTCATCTACGCGTCCGGTATTCTGACACGTATTGGTGCGGCAATTCAACATGCCTGAATCATGTTGACACAGTAAAACTCGCTGTTCGCCAGGTATGTCTGAACCATATCGACGTATCGACGCAGCACCAAGCCACACATGCGTGCACCATGTGGGCTCATTTATGCGCCAGTTACGCCTGAACCGTATCGGGGAGGCAATTCAACATGCCTGAACCATGTTGATCCATTAAAAACTCGCTGTTCGTCAGGTATGCGTGAACCATATCGACGCAGCACCAAGCCACACATGCATGAACAATGTGGGCTCATTTATGCGCCCGGTACGCCTGAACCCACCTGAACCGTATCGGTGAGACACTTCAACATGCCTGAACCATGTTGACCCATTACAAAACTCGTTGTTCGTCAGGTATGCGTGAACCATATCGAAGCAGCACCAAGCCACAAATGCGTGAACCATGTGGGCTCATTTATGCGCCAGTTACGCCTGAACCGTATCGGAGAGGCAATTTAACATGCCTGAACCATGTTGATCATTACAAACTCGCTGTTCGTCAGGTATGCGTGAACCATGTCGACGCAGCACCAAGCCACACATGCGTGAACCATGTGGGCTCATTTATGCGCCCGGTACGCCTGAACCGGATCGGTGAGGCATTTCCACATGCCTGAACCATGTTGACCTACAAAAACATTTATGGAACAATGGCAATTATAAGCGGTAGCGAATAAGGAGATGGGCAAGCCATTAACCAATGCTGTGTGCATAGACCTGCGGCCGCTCAGCGCGGCCATCGCCGAACAGGCGCACATAGACGTTTGGCTCCGCGTCGACTTTAGACGCTTGGCTCCGCGCCGACTTGGACTTTGCCGTCGCTGGGGAATAACACAAAGGACACCCGGCGACCCTGTTTTGCACCAGGCACCAGGCCACCGGCAGCATGACGTCCACTGGTCCATGCATATCGACAGCAGCACGGCTTCGGATGGTGTCAAGAAAAAGGACGCAATGGCGGTGCCAGTCAAACATGTCAATTTCAAATATCGCCGTCTAGGGCTCGTCAGACGCGAAAGCGGATATGAGGGTGGTCTGTGGCCACGGTGGTGCTATTGATTCTGAACGGCCGTTGCGGTAATAAAGCTACACCCCCAGGAAACCGACAAACAAGAGAGGAACCGTGGGACGGGCCCGTCCGTCCCGTAGTCGGACGTCGGACGGGGAGGAAAGTGAGGGAGAGAGAGAGGAGAGAGAGGGGGAGGGAGAGGAAAGAGAGAGAGAGAGAGAGAGAGAGAGAGAGAGAGAGAGAGAGAGAGAGAGAGAGAGAGAGAGAGAGAGAGAGAGAGAGAGAGAGAGAGAGAGAGAGAGAGGGAGGGGGGTTCGGCGACATGGGGAAGGGAAGTGTTCGTCAGTGTGTGCGGACGCTAGAAAAGGGGGACCTGGCGTAACTCATAATACTAATCGCCGCGTCGGCGGGCCGATGAGAAGTGCAAATAGCAGACAGACGGACACGGCAGGCTATGGAACTGCGAACAAAACACTGTTCATGCCGAACGGCGTGTGCATTGCCAACAATCAGGATACCTATACATATAACCGCGTACATTCTGCTCCGTTGGCGAGTTTGGCGTCTTGTTATCGATCATGATATGAACGATAACGCGATTTGGGTGCAGACGGCCATTAACAGCCAATACTGGACAACAGATCTGGGGAGCGTACGGTATGAGACACCCTAATCAGTAATAGGGCCCACCTATTAGCTTGATTTGGGGCTCGAATAGAGGGAGCGGAGGATGGCCAGCACGAGGAGGGAGGGAGGGGCAGAGGGGTGGGAGACGGTTGACGACCCGGGTCCAGGGGGAGGGGACCGGGCTTCGGCCGAGGCGAGATAAGACACGCACAGTACACAGGCCGCAAAACAGGTCGGGCAGTCCAAGGCGCGCGCTCAGAGGCGGCGGACAGTGCGGAAGGGTGGAAACGAAGCGACAGGCTGTGGAAAACGATCCCCTCCCACCCTCCCCAATAGCAACTTTCAATCCAAAAATACCGTCCTATAGACACACCCGTCGTCGGCCTAAGTCTTGTTATCGATCATGATATGAACGATAACGCGATTTGGGTGCAGACGGCCATTAACAGCCAATACTGGACAACAGATCTGGGGAGCGTACGGTATGAGACACCCTAATCAGTAATAGGGCCCACCTATAATAAATTTCCAACTGTTTTTTTGTTTGCTCTCGAAGCCCTCTCACCAGCCGGGCATTAGCTCTGAGAGAATGTCTGACGGCTTACCCAGAGTCTCGGATTACGGCCGTTCGTGCCCTCGCAGCCAGTAAACGCCTCTCGTAATCTCGGCTGTTTCCCCGACGAGGCCGACCGACACGAGTTTCCCCGTCTCGATGCCGGGGTCGTGCTGGCCTGGTGTGCGTGTGACGTCATAGGTCGTGCTTGCAGCGGGCAGCTCTGTGGCTGTGACGTCACATATAGCACGCACTGTTTGCATTTTCCACGCTAATGAAAAGTATTGCAATTGCAAGTTCAGGCTGATTATATCCGTATTATTATCATAAGTTTTGCACAGGTTCCCAACAATAAAATAAAGCTTAATTCAAAAACATTGTCAGTCATTCTTAACCTGGACTGGGGCAAAACGCGGGCATGGTGGACGTGCTATTTGCCTAAAGCACTTTTCTGACTCCGCTGGTAATGTCACTTGCCATATCCTAACTTTGACCTAGCTCCGATTTTTTACACGGACTTTTAGTCCGCATTTCAGTTTATTTTAACCCAATGCGGTCAGGTATCCACATTTTTAGTACGTGATCTCAGTCAGCCCCATCGACCGTGTCTGCCTGCACAGTGTTGGTGCCGTTTCCTGTCCCCCAATGTTTACTCTGTGGCTGGTCGGCCGTGACCGCGCCCCCGACTCTGCCATTGATGGTGCGTGGATGTATGTGACTGCGTGTGCAGCGGAGCGTCACACTGTCTCTGATAGTCCGCGGACCGTGACTACCGCTACAGAGGCGCACAAAGGCATTCATGGCACTCTGCCGGGGATGAGTTTTTAGTGCGGTCTGGCTACCGGCCCTGGCATATTTACTGGGCATTATATACCAATCACAGTCGTTTCGTGACCTCTTACCGCAGCCTTTAAACTCCTTTACCTTAAGGGAAATTAGTCAATACGCTTAATTTCTGTAAGCGTTCTCCTAAACCATCCCTGCACCTTATGCGGCTGGACCGTCAAGACCCCATGTGTCGATTGATCGTTGGATACGGCACCGGGTCGGGTGTGAGTGGACGTGTCAGGCCGTCCAATGGCCTCGGCGTGAGGAGTCCAGTGTGACACGGCGACAGGGATGGAGTGGTGGACGCTGCATGACCTGGGGATCTGCCACGATCCTCCAATTATCGCCATTGTTGGTGAGATGTGCCTCCATCTGTGGAGATGGACGCAGGTCGTTGTGATAACGGTCACTACGTGACCTCTGAAATTGTGAGAGTGACGCCCAAGGTTTCTATGTGCAAGATCTCGTAACCTAAGGGTCGCGTACGTTCAACATGCTTTCAACACAGTGCAGTGAATAAGACCCACCTGAGACGTTCTTTCGGTCCTGGCATCTGGAGGCCGCTATTAGCTGAGTAGTTTCTATAGCTCGTTTGCTCGGTGTAGTTTTCTCCGACATCAGCCGGCACTGGCGGGCGTGACCCGGATCTGACCTCCACACACCGCTGCCACGACCCCGAGCCACGAGCTTCGCTGTCACAGCTCGCTCTTCGGGCCGTCTCATTTACACAAATATTCATTTAGGTGTGTGAGCTGGTGCCGCCGGACGCAGGCAGAGCTCTAGAAGCACTTCTGGCGTCTTTCAGGCGGCCAACTTGTCTCGGTGGTGGAATATTCTCAAGTTGCCCACGAGATGAAGACTAAGTTGGCATTTAGCGACAGCGTGGATGGGTTTTAGCCATAGGCGCCCCGTGGATTGAGGCGTCGACTCGCGACCGATTCCATGACAGAATAGGCATTGGAAGGACGAGGGTGCGGAAAATCAGGAAGCAGATCGTGACAGGCTTTTTAGAAATAGTGTGCAATTGAAGGACTCACGTCAAGGCTGAGGAGCGGCCATGGCGCGATCGCATTCAATTGGGTCTACTTTTGAAAATGTGGCTGTATTATCGCTCAAAGATTCACATTCATGCAAAGTAAACCCGAAGCTATTATCCTTTGTTGTGTTGCATGTGTGCAGCAAAGGAGCTTTCTAAAGCATGCATTGCACACCGCAGTTGCCAGTTTTTCGGTTTGTTGTATGGTGAAACTGATCAAGGCAAACACGGGTAGTTGGCGGTGCTATGCCGGCCTTCCCGTGCGGGCCCCGTGTGACAATGTTTGGGGAGTCAGTTTGCAGAGCTGTCTGACCAGTGTGTGTGCCGACTAGCAGTGTGCGACCGCTGACAAGTTTGCTGAGATGTCCGCGGTGACTGGAATCCCTTCTCGCATTCGCTAATCTCCTCATCCTAAAGGGTAGTTGATGGTGTGAACAGTTATGTCTTGAGACTGAGGTTAGGGAGTTAGTTTGCAATAGCTTATCTATAGTGATACACTTACTCCAAGTAGGATGGGTCGTGTGCTGATTTCAGTGGCCCTCATACTTTATATTGAAGTGTGAATGTCAGGTCCACTCAAGAGTATCGTCGAGGGCATCACACCCTGTGGGGGCGTAATGGCGTCGACGGCGACCCGTCTCGTTTACATTACCGCCGATAATGGTCGTATTGTTATGCCGCAAACGCCGTGATCCCGACGTAGATGAATGCAGCGTTCGCGGAACAGCCCCGGCACCCGCCGCTCGGGCAAATGTCAGACAGGAGATGTGCCATAAGAGGTGAGCGACCGTGTCGTTATGAGACGAGCAGGCCATTTTGGGAGTCAAATCAGCGGCATATCGGACTGTGGGATGTCCGTACCGGGTAACGTGGCGTGTGCCGGACTCGTGGTGACAGAGACGGAACACGTCAGCGGCTGTAAAACGGCGAGATCAGGCTTTGGGGACGGGATGGGGAGATGACATGGAGCTCACCGTCTTGGGGCTCTGCCGGGCTTGGCGTGCGGTGAGGACGCGGTCGCGCGTGCTGCGGTCAGTCTTCTCTGTGGAACATGGACCACTGGTCACATTGCTATGGATGACATTGTACCATCCGGATAGATGGGATGTTCATGAAAGCGACATCGTCTACCATCCAGTTTTCATTGCATGCTGAGAAGCCATTCGTTTCACGTATGCATTGCAAGTATCACGGTCTTATGTTAAATCACGATGAGTTTACGGTAGACCATCATCAAAATGCTGGCCTCTGATGTGACTTGGCTGGACGTGCTCCAATTTAGTACCGCATGTGGAATAGAAAGTCCGTGCTCCCCGGGCCACTGAACTGAAACATCGTTAAACTGGGGGACCTATCTGCTTGATCACAACTCGACATTTTCGCGCCTGCTACATTGGCCTTGGTTGGTGTTTACCCTTGGCCCGTGTCGCCCAAATCATGCAGCTGTTGGCGGTGGCCCCCGTCCCAGAATGGCAGATGGTGGTTTCGTGAGGTCAGCCCCCTGCCTCTCCATGGGACACTAGCACCGCGCTTCACGCTGCAATTAGTGAGGTGGAGACAGCTGGCGTGACGTAGAGGCCCTTGCCCTCCACTGTAGGGTAAGACGAGAGCTGTGTGCTCCCAGAGCGATATGAATCTGCGTTCTGCTGACAACATTGTCAAAATATCGTGATCGGCCAAGTCCAATCAAGTCGGCCGTCTGATTGTTTTCTGCGGCTCACCGATCATGCTAGACACGTCATCGATCGGCTGATACGCCGTCGGAAAGCTGTGTTTTGGTTCACATCTGTCTGGTTTAATTAGAAAACTGCGCACTCGACTTCTGGGACAGTGGACAAGTTGGTCATTGCTGCCACTGGGTTACGCGATAATGATCTTCTCCCATGGCATGACGATAGTACCAGTCGTAGATGACAGTAGTACTAGTGGTTACATTTTCTACAATTACCTACTTACTAGCGAATCGCGTGTTTCCGGTCCATGCTGTCAACGACGATCCGTATAGCACGATGGTGCGGTGCCCTTTCTGGAGTGGCCAGTTCATTGCCGCGACTAAAACTGGGTGAACGCTGATGAAGAGCTGATTGAAATCGTGATCTGCCACTCGTCTGCACTGTGTGGACCTGGCCCGGAAATGATGGTGCAACCTGGCGCCGGAAGGGAGCTCGTAGGAGGTGATTTTATCGACTAATTATAGAACATGTACGGAGAGAAGTACGGGCATGCACGCTAACCTAGCTTTGGTTCATTCTGAAGCTGTAACCTAGACAGAACGGATAGGAGGCGTGATTATTTTCGCAAAGTTTTTGTTTTCATTGCATGAACCATTCTTTCCACAGCGCTATTGTTATTTTCGTGATTTTTGATTGCCCTTCATCCTTTTTAGATTCAGATTAACACAAAATTTCCGATTCACACAAGATGTGCTTTGCGTCAGGATCGGTTACTTTCTTCATTAACCGAGCAAGGGCTTTTTTGTGTTTGCGAGAATTCACTGTTGTAATTAACACCACCAACATTTTTTCCATTTCTACATGCCTTGCCGTTTTCGCTTCAGCGTGCAATGTTAGGGGCGTTACCCTCCGCAGCAGCATGACTTTCAGCTCCGCAACGGCCGGGCGATATGCTGTCTGTGTGTGAACGTCTTGTCGAGAGAGGAAGTTTTACCTGCTCTTGCAACGTGAAACTCAAGGGGGCGTTTGGAAACGAGGGCTGTGTTAATAGCCGTAACAAGGCTGGTTAGGGTTTATGTTCGACCTCATTGTCGTAAAATGTTGTAAATGTCTGAGTTAGTAAATTATGAGAGGTTGGGAGTTGATTCATTCAGGGCTTTGTCTTGAAAAGAGACGAGAAATCCACTTGCTGTCACCAAAGGTGGGCATTAGTTTGTTGCGAGAAACAGTGGTGTTTAATTTGCACGACTCTTTGTCTGTAATAATACTGCGAACTCCGCACACGTGAGATTTCACCTGCTGTTCGCCGGCTGCACGCTCCGTTTGCGCTCTAATCCATCGCGTTTCTGTGCAGAGCGAATGATTTGAGAATGTTGGCTCTTTGATGATGCCGTAGGGTGGAGGGAGGGCGAGCCTGTCTGTTCGTCCCACACGGTAGGAGAACCCCAGTCCTTCGCATGCCGTGAGTCTGGGATCTGGAGGCTGTCCGAATCGTCAAAATACGGTCTGAGGAGGAGCTGGGATCGGGGAGCGGCCTCGTGGGGCGCCGCGCCAGAGGGACCGTATTAGGGTGGAGCTGCTGCCGTGCTCATCGGTACCAGCCCGACCCAGCCTGGCCAGGAGGAGCCCGCCCTACTTGGCCCGGTCTGGCACGGGCGATGGTGCGCGACCTTCGCCCAGGAGCTGGCGGAGGCACAGGACGCCTCCCCCAGGAGCCGGCGGAGGGCACAGGACGCCTCCCCCAGCAGCCGGCGGAGGGCACAGGACGGCGGCACGGCGTCAGTTGACGAACCCGTCATCCCCCTAGTAACGACCCGGGATCTCGTGAATGACGTGGTGGGCGGCGCTGACGTCAACGGATGACCATAAGCTAAACGCCAATCGACGTCAGCAGATAACATATCCGCATTGCCTCGGGTGCAACTCGTGCCAAAAACGGCTGAAATATGCACCGTGAGGCTATCATATCTGCGTCAGAGAGCGTTATTGCTTGACTGCAGTCTGCGGATTAAGCCATGGCGTTGGGGTTTTACTGCCACTAACCGCACGATTGTCTTTACCTTAGAGCAAACCCACGGCGGCTGCTGAGTCATCACGGTGAGGGCCTCCGATAACCTAATCTCAAACACCTGCAACCTCCCACCTTGACCTGAAGGAAGTGACCGGCAGGGGGTCGGTAATTCGCGGAGATTGGGAACAGGGCGCGGCGACGTTGGTGGGTAATTCCGTCAACTTAAGCCAACTGTAGTGAGAGCCTGTCCTCGATCAACGGTCGCTCGTCTTCGGAGCGAAGTTAGAGTAGTAAAGAGAAGTTACGAAGATTATATGCAGCTCTTCGCTGCCAGCTCGGTAATTTTCGCAGCTCTTATCTCGCTCCACATCTTTGCGCAGCATCGTCTTCGGACAGCTCGGCAGTCTTTCACGGCTCTTCCCCCGGCAGCTCGACAGTTTTTGCAGCTCTCATCTCGCTCGGCAGAATTGCGCAGCTCTCGGCTGTCGGCATCGTGCAGCTCTCTGTTCTCTCCTGACTAGTTGGCCCTCAGCTCTGCAGCCAAGCTCGGAATCCACGCCTGAGCGGCTTTGAAGCCGAGCGATTGGGAGTGGGAGGGTGGTTCGGTTCCGCCTTGCTTACGGCCACACCCAAACAGATTGGCACCACGCTGTGCGACCTTAAGATGTCTCCATGATGACCCGGACCTGGCGAGTGACTGGAATGACAAACGACACTTTTCACATTTTTTAGAGAGTTAAATTTAGCCGGCCCCAGAATATCATCCTATCGACTGTGTGTGTAGCCATCAACCCGGTTGCATATCCCACCCCGTACCTACATAACTGCCCGGTCCTCGGCCTCCAAAAATCCTGTTACGACCCCGGTACCGCCGCGGCAGAGTGGCCGGATGACTCGGCACTCTGCGGCGCTCCTCCGTGTTCGGTCGTGATCACGGAGTGACGCTGTGCCCGTCACGGTGAGTGGCTGGCTGGAACGCGCTGCCGTCGCCGCCGCTACCGGCTCGGTTCCGTGACAGCGCGCCGAGAGAGACGGTCGCCAAAGTTGTACCGCTTGCCGAGGGACGACGGTCATGTGGAGAAGCTCTATGTAGTTGCAGATTCAGTTACACATTACACACTACTCGTACAGTGTCACAGCTGGTTGCTGAGTAACTGTTGTTGGGGTAGCCTCCCTCGTAGTTTCTGGTTACAAAATCCGAAGGAAGCGTCGAGCTTCATTTTGCTCATTGAGAGCAGATTCCAGTGGACGTAGTCAGCTGATGCCTTAGTGCCTGGTGAAATGTGGCTTCCAGTTCACACGAAAGGGTCGAATCCAAAGTGTGCTTAATTTTAGTCGAATCTACCTTCTGACGTGCCGGGTAATGATGTGGTATGCCTAGTGACGCACAGCTGAATTAGGATGAAGCCAGGTGCGCAGCCTAGCTAACGCTAAGTACCTTAGATGTCCTCTTTTTAATGACACAGACAATACCACAACATGAGATCTTTTGGGACTTGTACTCGTTGCAAGGCATTAGAAACGCATCGAATCCATCAGGTTTTGAGTGGAAGTTTGAGGGATTCGTGAGAATGGGAATCTGGCCCTTGATGATACACATTAATTGTGTGTCATTGGCGCGTCACACATGATTTACTGTAGTGTTGTGCGTGTTCCTGGCAACTGCCGGCCTGCTGAGGCTCAGAAGTTTTATTACTCTGCAGTGGTATTTTGACGGGTAAGGGAGCGCGTTAGTAAAGTGTCACCACTGACCGATATGTTTTACGGCGATATGGCACCAGTGAGCCGTGCAGTGCAGGTGATAAACCCGTTTGTCATCACTTTAATCGGTTTGGCTAGCTGGCTTCTTTGTTTTAAATTGAGTCTCATTTTAGGTAAACTATAACGACTTTATTATATGGAAATTTGATTTGTACTTTTGAGGAACCGTGTTTTTTTCGTTTTTTTTCCGTTCCATTGAAAAATTACGGCCATTTTGTCGCCTCGCGCCATCGAAGTATGTTCATTCAGTCACCCTGCGGCCTGCCGGCGTCGGAATGTGTCGATTTCGTCGCCTTTCCGGCGTATGCTCGGTGCCAGCCGGCGCCGTCTCGGCCGGCGTCACGGCCCGTGACGAGGAGCCGTAACGTTCCGTTACCGTCTCGCCGGCGGGCTTCCCAGCACAGGACGATAACCCTCCCTTCCCTCCATCGCCCGGTCCCCGGCCCGTCTTCGGTGACGTTTCGTGGAGTCTTCATCATAATTGGGGTGCCGCGGTGCGTGGCTAAAACGCAAACGGAACCACCCGTGAAATGGCCTGTCGGGAAAAGGGTATGCGGGCGATGTGAAGTTTTTGTTTTTGTACAGTTATCTGTCGTTAAAGGAGATTACATGGCTATGTGGTTGCAAATATTTGTGTACATTGTTACGTCGGTGAGTAATGGAAGCAATGATGATGGAATTGTAATCGTGGTAACATCTAAACGACTGTTCACACCGCGAGTGGGTTGTCATCGCACTTGTAGCTGCGATTTCTTTTGCACCGTACAATGACAGGTGCTGCAGTATGAACATCGATATAGGAGCGCTCTACAGTGCGACAGGTGCTGCGAACACGGTCGAAAAATAGTAACATACCACTGTGACAGCGTTCTTCTGCGGGTCCTTTGGGTCGATGACTAGCTGTTCTGACGGTTTGATGACTCGCCGTTTCCCTCTCTCGGATTCCGCCGGCTCTCCAACACTGTTACCTGTGTTCGGTATCTGAGACGGATATTAGCGGTGCACAGTGTCAGGAAACAGCAGTCACTGCCGGATGAGAATGGTCGTCCGACACCGACCCGCCCCTCTGGGAATACACAGGAAATACTCAATACCTGTCGGCACCTCCGCGACTACGGCGCGGCAGCGGAACGAATCCGGCTTCAGAAGCTCTCTGAGTTTCCAGATATCTCAACGGAAGACAAGGAAGGTCGTTTGTGACCCGGGTGACCCGAGACGCGCTATTGTGAGACGACGACGAGAGAAAGTCGCGCCGCTGCCGACACGCTCTGACGCGCCGCGCCGCAGACGTCGCGACTGCGCCGTGCTCGCCGCAGGCCGGCCTTTGTGTCCTCCGAGAGGACGTTTGTCAACGATGAGAGCGCCCCTGACAGAGGGAATGGAAGCGACGAAGGTTGAGATGGAATGGGAGGTTGTGACTTAGACAACGCTGACAACAGCGATGGCAGTGGCTGCTGCTGTGATGAGAACACGAGTTTCACTGCTTTGCAACTCTGCCGGGTGCGGTGATGATCACAGAGCAGAGGAGTGCCCCACGGGAGTGCCGGCCCTCCCTCCACCGGAAAACGGGCGCACCCCGGTCACCCAGTCTAACCTCCGCCCTGATATACCGCTGCATTGTGACCTCACAGTGATGTAGCTGTACATTTGATGACGTCATTAGATCCGGGTGCAGTATTCAATATTCATACATACAGTAGGGTCTTCTCTCCTTCGTTGCATATCCCCTTGTAGCTCTGATCGTGCAATTCTCCGCCTTTGTTAACCGTGCTAACCAAACAACATCGGACCGCTACTGCGCACAGCAGCACGCATCCAAACGCAGTGAGTGGCTATATGACGTGCAAGGTCGCACTGGACAGCCGCTGCCTCGGGGGATGCACGCGGCACGCGCCAGGCGTGTACCGCCGCGCGCGGGGTCACCCACCGCGAGGCTCCACTCGCTTAGCATTCAGCGCCCGTACCGAGCTACTGTCTTGTGCAGGGTTGAGGTCCCCCGAGATGGATTGCTGCTGGAGTGGCGTAGCGTGAGCTGGAGAAGCCGGACCAATGCATTAGCTGTGGTGGATCTTACATGGGCGGTGTCTGAATTCTTCACTGAGTCTGTTTGGGGTGAGGGAGGAGGTGAATACTGATGCGCATTGATGTTCTTGTGTGTTTCGTGAGTCATGCTGAGTAGCCGGCTTAGGAAAACACCAAGAGCGCTATGGGAAGGCGTGATAGTTACAACGGCTGATACCGAACTCACGATAGTCCAACTGGATCGAGAACGCTCACTCTCAGGTATCTAACGGCGAAAATGCAGCTGTTGCACCAGTCAACATGACTAAACGGCGCACTAAAATAGCGACGAATGAGATTGGTTCGCGGGAGGATGTGCCTCTATAAGGCACACAATGCAAAACAAAGACGTTAATGCACGATGGGCCTCGTGACTACCCCTCTCGTTCCTTGACTACCTTTACGGCCCTTCACCGAACCGGGAAGTGACCGCTATGGAGCTCTGATAGTCGGCTGGATGACAGTCCGTTTTGCGGAATGATATGCGTTTTGGTCACTCGGCTCACTCCTTTGGGCGTAGCCGGTACCGCACTGTGCTCTGTTCGGGAGACACGGACTGTGACCCTGGCAGAGAGGTCGTACCGCACACCGCCTGCATAATACATCAGCAGGGGGCGAGGCATAGCCAGAGTCGGGGGGACGGCGGCAGAGCTGGCTGGAAGGAGAGCCTCTGCGCGAGACTGGAGACGGAAAGTAAAGATAGATTTTGTTTCAGAGTTTCCTTGGGCCATCGCCCTTTCTGCGTAGCTTGTGGTTGCGGTGCAGATGTTTTCGGTGCGACTTTAAAAAAACTGCTCTGTTGTTATTGGGCTGTTTTACCTATCCGAGCTAGACACCAGAACCCAATAGTATACAATCAAAGATGAGGCGTCCTTCAATCCAAACCACCATCATTAGCAGTCAAAACCAGGTCAGCTCCGTGCCTGCCACCGGCCCCCGGCGGGCGGTGGATCGGGGGCCGGCCCTGCCGGAGCTGTGTTTGGGCAGCGGTGGGTGTCGGGAATCAGCCCGGGCCAGGCACCGGCCGGACCCGGCCGTCGAACGTGGGAGCCCCGGCGCAGTTTGAGTCGGATGATTGACGCTCCGATGACTGCTCAGTGACTGGGTCTGTGAATACCGGGAACTGTTCCAGTCACGTCTGGTAATTTTCTTAGCTGCTTTCAGGCTATAAATAGCACTGCACTTACTGTGGACGTCAAACCGCGTGGGACGCGACTTTTTCGCAATAACTTTTGAATGCGTTGCCTCTCAAGAACGAAACTTCGGCAATGGACGTTTCAGACCACGGCCTAATTTTTATTACTAAGGTTTTTCAATGTCCGATCAATATTTAGGGCACTTCCCGTTCACTCGTAATGTTAAATTTTGCTCCTGAAACTCTCTCGGTGAGCAGAGGCTACTCCACAAGGGGCGGAGCCATAGTGTGACGTTGGAGCTAAGCTCCGCCTCGGCTGGCCGTTGCCTGAGGCGCTACCTGACCCGAGACCGGTCAGTCGCGGTCCGTAGGGGTTGGTACGCGGTGCTTCCTGCCAACACACCCAGCCGCATGGCGTACGTTATTCATGCTTGCCCTAAGGGCTGCAAGAATGTATTTGCAATGACGAGTGTTGACTGTTCGCACTTCTATCAATGAAATATTTTCTTCGACTCGCTGAGAATGTCACCCAGATAGGAAGACTATACGCGTACGCCAAATATTACGATGATTTAAGAATAACAGAAAATACGTAAATGATTATTTAATAAGTTTGTCAACGTAATTACGTAAATGAGATACATAGTAATATAATATATTTACACAGTCAGGTTAATTTTTTAATAAACATTTTAATTTCAGGTTCTTGTAGATATCAAACCGCCATGAACGTTAGTACACTTCGTGTTATCCTGCCAAGCCCCAATATGTCCCAACTTAAATGTTTCCGTAATGCACCGGTACGCATAGCCGGAGGGGAGCCGGATCCGCCGGAGCCGTCATATTTTGCCCTGAGTGGGAGCCGGAGCCGGAGCCGTATTGCCATTTTACTCGGAGCCGGAGCCGGAGCTGGAGCTGACTCAAATGTTCAAGGCTCTGCATCCCTGCTGCTAAGTCAATAATTCGTATAGTTAATTTGGTAAAGGGCCATACTGAACAATCTCGTTTTTTTTTTCTCGGATTAAAAACCTGGTAAAAGGTCATACTGAACAATCTCGGTTTCGAGATGTCCGCCCATCTGAGACCCAACGCACACAGCATGCAGAACCGGTTCTGAGTGAGGATCGACCGACAGATGGCAGTCGTGTCTGAACGGTAGATGGCAGGGAATTCGTAGTTAGTAGGCGGGGCTTCGCGAGCAGCCTGACGATAGCCGCCATCCGGGCTGATATTTCACTTAGCATTACGAGTGAACGGGAAGTACCCTAAATATTTATTTGACATTAAAAAACCTTAATAATAAAAATTAGGCCGGGGTCTGAAATGTCCATTGCCGAAGTTTCGTTCTTGAGAGGCAACGTATTCAAAAGTTATTGCGAAAAAGTCGCGTCCCACGCGGTTTGACGTCCACAGTAGGCGTCTCTTCGATAATGTTAGGATGTTCACTGCGGCGTAACCATATCTTGTTCTACAAGTTGAACGATGGAGACAAATAACTAAGGTAATTGCTAAGACTTGAGCTGCTATTTTATGGTTTCTTTTAAATGTCTCTCAAGTTTCAAATGTACTGCTTCTAACCTGAATCTGAAATATTATGGGTCTCCTGTGGGTATTTGGTTTCCTTTGGCTAAACCGTGGTATTTTCTCCCCTTCTATTTTTCGTCTGCCGCTTTGTTTAGGCTGTTTTTCGCTCACCCTTCATTGTTCGGCCTGCCGTCTCTCTCCCTCTATCGCCTCCCTGCCGGCCCCTGCCGCCGTACCAGGCCCGTGCTCGACACCATCCATTGTGTGAGGTCGCTGGCACCGCGCTGGCTCCGCTGGGAACTCCTGGGCCGCGGCGCATTCCGCTGCCGGGGACATTTGTCAGCGCGCACGGACGGCTGCAGTGGCGTGAGGACCAGCCTGACTCGGCTCGGGTAGGCTCTGCTAGACTCCGCTTCCCTCAACGGCTCGCCCCATGGTAGAGGTTGACATGCCGAATGGAAGAGCCACTAGAGGGAGAGACAGACGCAGCGAAGGGGAGGGGAAGAGCTCGGAAGCTGGAGACACCGACGCAGTGGATGAAGAGCACGGAAGGTGGCGCTGAAGCTCGATGTGCTGAGTGGTGGAGCTCAGTGGGTTGGAACCGGCGAAACGGCGCTGTGACGCCCTGTGGGCGAATGTGTGCGTATTAGGCGGTGAGAGCGTTGGACCAGAGTGCGCACAATGCGCTGGGTGATACCTAAAGTGTCACGACAATGCTCGTTTCTGGGTATTCTTGGTCTATTTTTCGAAATTCTGTCTTCTTTTATCGCTAGTTGGAACGATTTTATTTCATCCATTCGTTGGAATAAAACGCTTTTCCATTGATTCGTTTGGTGATTGGCCTATTTTGTCTATCCGATTGATCCGTTCCTCGTGTTCGGTTTATCACTCTGTGTTGTATCTCGCTGATCGCCGGGTGATCGGCCCTGGTTTTCGTTCTTCAGGCTAGCCCCGCTCGGCTGAGTGGCCGGTCCATGTGAGGCCGACCCGGCGACTTAGCGGTGCTTCTGATGGCCCGCCGCCCGGCCGATTACATCGAACGCTGCATTGTGAGGGCGATTGGCGGGTCCCCTCACTGATTGTATCAGCGCTAGGACCGAGTGAATAGCCGGCTGGACCGATCAGACGCTGCCCAGAGACCAGGACCGGACCAGGACCGGACCGGGACCGTTTCCGGCGCTGGTCCGTGGTCTCCCGGCGGTATTTGGGTCTGCGGTCTCGGTGGCTCTGCCGGAGCTCTGCTCTGTTTTTGAATCAGGTCGATGGTGGACCGAGAAGATTGGATCCCAGGCTGAGGCTGTTAGTTGTCAGTGCGTGAGGTAGTTTGGAGGTGCTCCAGATGCGGCTAGTCGGCTGGTCCCATTGGCGCCTTTGGTGGCTGGATTCTGGACCGGACGTCGTTGGCCAGGTTTATGTGTCGAATATTCTCAGAGAGGACAAAGAAAAACAATTTTTGCCAATTTAAGTGTGATGGTCCTGTGATGGTTCACCTGACAGGTGAAATTTAGGGACATGTTTCGATGATATAGTGTCATTGGTGAGACTTGACTCGGCTTCTTCTTTATTGTAAGAATGGATGGCTGGAAAAAAATCTTCGCACGGCAGGGAAGACCAGTTGTTTCGGCTGCCCTTGCGTGCGGCTCCACACTGACCCAGGATCGATAATGGGTCAATCTGAGGCTGGGTTACTGTTACACAGCTGAGTCCGGTCGTGGCGGCTGCGTGCGATCGTGCCTCTTTTGGTTCACAGCGGGGTCAGCAGGCTGGCGGTGGCCCCAGCCAGTCCATCACGCAGGGTTAGATGGGTCACTAGCGCTGTGCCGTGCTGGGCCACTCGGCAGGCACAGCACAACACAACCAGCATCGCGCTGCGTCTCTCACTACACATCTGACCCGACATTAGCTCCACGGTCGTCGCTGCTGTACAAAGACGTCCGGGGTAAATATGCACCCGACTTTCAGCCAGCTCTCGGCTCGGTGCGTATTCAGCACGTCGGCCTGAAGCGCCGCCCTACGTCACGGCACGTGGGAGCTTCCGAAAAAAATGCCCGTCACGCGCCGCTACGCCACGGGAAAGCTCTGTGGGGCCATGTCGAACACGTTCATTGAGAGTTTTAGACGTGTTTTACGGGTGTGGCGTGTGCCTCCGTGACCCGTAGGTCTGTATCGGGTGGCAGCGGGGTGCCGGTATCCCATTGAGTACACCCAGTGGGACCGGAGCGATCTGGATGGACAATGGTGACCCGTGGCAACCTAGGGCGTCTCGTGGTGACCTGTAGCGACCCGTGATGACCCATGGTGACCTAAGATGACCGGACGTGTCGCGGGGGATCGTCGGGGCGGTGTGCGTCGGTCGTGACCTCAGGTCGGTGTTTCGGGTCGCAGTGCGTTGTCGATCGTGAACAATCGACTGTATCGGTCACGCGATGCCCGACGTCAGTCGGTACGGGTCAGCGTGTCGACACCGGTGGACGCAGCAGGGGTTTGTAGGGTCGTGAGCGGAGCACGGAAGTGGTGTGGCGAGGAAGTGGCTCGTTTTGTATTGTGTGTAGACCAATTGGTCTGCAAAAAAAAACTACTGTCACTCTATACTGTACTGTGCAGTGTGCAGATTGGTTACCAACAGCTGAGAATTAGAGCACAGGAATTCTGCTGAGGAATATGCCACTCTTAATCCCGATGCTGGTTTTATTAGGCATTAAAGTAACGGTAACACATGTTAAATAGGTGTAGGAAGTACGACCGTTATGACTGGTGACTTCATACGATGTTCAACCGATTTCCGGACATTACAGATTTCGAGTTCCAGCCTTGAAGAGTAGGTAATTCGATCCTCCGCTCATGCACGGTCTACCTTTGCAGGGTTTGGGGACAATAGTGCCATTACTGACCAAACCGCTGAGGTAGTGCATCTACTCGGCTTTCACCTTTTCGATGGATATCACTTTAAGTAGTCAAAGTAGGAAAACAAAGTCGCGCTACGCGTTTTTCTTTCGCCTACTTTTGATGTCCAAGTGGCATCAAAGGAACCGCAATATGCTTGAGGCTTTCATCAACTGATTGCAGAAAGTACAACAAAAACTGGGAGAAATCTAACCCGGGTCTCTAATATTAGCACCGCCATCCATGCGTTTCTTCTAAAAGATATTAACGTGACCTAAGATCCTTCCGGGTGCGATTTAGGCCACTGATTTTGTTTAGATGTCCCTCGTCATGTCGTTTTGTGTCGTGTCACTCCGGCACTGTGCCGCGCGTAGCTCTGTGGCTCAGTGATGAACCAAAGCATCCAGACGGTGTGGGGTGCTGGTGTGAGGTGAATGGGGGTGCGGTGGAGAGGTGAGGATAGAAACGCCGCGGAACGGGTACGGCTTCGGTGGGGTGAATACTGTGAATACTGAACCGTTGTGGATGGATTCCAAGGAATTTGATTTGTCCGTTGGTTAAGAAGTGACTGGGATTGGCATTGAGACAGAGCCTGTGCGCAATGGTTGACCTAAAAGTGGGAAGTGACAGGCGCCAGCCGTGTGAAGTGAATGGACCCGTGATTGCGCCAGGTGGCTGTAAAGTTCCGTGACGTTTGCGAACTGTCGTTTGCAGTGACTGGACGCCCGTGTGGCACGTCCCACCCTCCGTTACCGCGCCCCGTGCCGTATCGACGGATCCGTCCGTCACGGGTCCGCAGCCACGCACCGTGTCATGAGACCCCTCCGACCCGGCGAGCGTATCTGGGTCTGGGCCGACCATTCAGCCGCCACACCGCTCTGCCGTGGTTAGTGGTAACCGGGCCACCATTGGCCCCTAACCGGCGACCTTTTTACTAGCGCCGGGTTAGTTCCGTCGACCGTGGACTACTGCCGGGTCGGGGTGGCTCCTGGTCGACTCGCCATAGAAGCGGCCCCATTAGATTCACTCGGTTTTAGTGGTTTGGTGATCAGCCTCTCAGTATGAGGTGATAAAAACACCCGCGCACCAGGAAGGAAGCGGTCTTTTTATTGGCGCCGCTGCGCCATGAATCGCCTTTGGCTACGAGTGGGTGGTGAGGGCTTTTACTCTAATTTATTCATTAGTGCAGGAGGGTATATCCGCTCTGATATATAAATCATTTTCTATATTAAACCAGATGAAATCGGCGCCGTGTGTCGATTTGGAAACTCGGCGCGTGCCGATCGAGACTGATTGTTTCTCTGAGCGCCGAGTGGTGAATTGACCAGTTTCGAAACTCATCGAGTGGTGTATGTGTCTGTGATCGACGCCTTGACGTCAGAACTAATCACAGAAACTCGAGAAACCGGATTAAAATGTGTAAAAATCTCACCAGCTCCTACCATCGTCGCCGCAAAGTATCATCTTACTCTACACCAGCTGCTGTTTTAGCACCACGTCTCAAAGCGCGATGAAGTATGATAGCCCTTTGGCCATCCTCCTAACCCACCAGCCCGCTGACAGTATCATAGTCCCGATCGGAGAGGGCCACTTAGCGCGGCCTACACTCACGGAAGGAGCGGCCTGGCGTGGGGCCAGCCGTGACCTCTGGGCTAGTGTAGGTCGAACTGTGGACCGCCGTATAATGAGGCATAGGTGACGAACCTCCGGCAGTCATGATGGCTCGGCCGGAGTGGTAGCCGGGAATTGTTACCAGATTTCCATTAGGTGGTCGTGTTTCCCGTTAGTTCTCTTGTTGGTAGCTCGCTTCGCTGGTTCTTTTATTCGCTTGCTCGTTTGATTAGTTTGTTCGCACATTCCGTGTTTTTTATTCATTTGTTTGATCGTTCGTTTTATCATTCAGTTATTCGTTAGATCCTGGTGGTCAGACGTCTTTCCGTGACGTCTGACTACGTCCAGCTATCCTCACCGTTGGCTGACCTTCACAAGCGACCCTGCTGCTCCGATCTTCACATACTTGGCTTAAAACCTGACCTGGAATTCCGGACACGTTTTTGTGCCGATGACTTCCATTTAAAGATAAAGACAGATAGTATAATGTTTAAATGAGATTCAGAAGATAACCGGCGTCGTCCCTAAATTAGTTTCCTCTCAAACTACGTTGGTAATCAGCATTTTCGATATCTTTGGATGTCAGGGCCGCCGCGTACGGTGGCATGCACCGTCCGTTACCCTCAGCTCTGATGTTCACCGCTCGTTACATGCACTCACAAACTCGTTACCGGACTGAACTCCAACTACCTACCTGACGGCAGGCTACCGGCCTAACTCGCCGTCTTCACAGCTGGAACGTGATCGGAACCGACACGCGATGAAAATTTCATATCGGCGGCGCTCGATCGAAACCTGCCGGCTCCCGGAGCCCGCTGTGAACCGACGAATGGCCCAGCGGGCTACTGTAGCGCGCCGGCTTGGTGTTCTGGGCAGGACTGGTTCCTCGGTGGGGGAAAGCTGGCTGATCACACAGTGGAAGGGTTGGTAGGGATTCGGGAAATGACCTCGATAAATCGTACTTTTTCGTCTGTGATGACATTGTTACGGTATAATTTTCTATAAAAAGAATCTGTCGTTCTCTTTTTTGTCTCTACTTCAGTCACCTTGACGGTCCTTATAGCTTTGCATATCTTCCATTTCATTCTGAATTCGCATATCCTTTATTCAAGCGGTAAAAGCTCTATGCCATTTTGGGATACCACATTGCATTCTCGACAGCTTTTGATAATCCATAAGCCGTCGCCCGATGTGTGACCTCTGAGTGCCGGATTAAGACGCCGCTGTGAGGCGGTGCAGCCGCAGCCGTCCGTCCGGCCCTCCGCGGCGTCCCTGCCGCCCATAGCGTGTAATTAGTCCGCCTCAATCTGCTGCTGCCGGCGCCGTGCTAAATATGCATCGGCGGCGGCTCTCTGTCATCGAGCCGCCGGGACCGGCGCGCTGCACTGGGGTATGGGTGGGGCGGGGCCCACGGGATGAGCGCTGGGGTATAGGTGGGGTCGACCGGGCCTGGTGTTGACTGATGGAATGTGGGTGGGGAGTATGGATGGTTGAAGCTGTGAGGTATGTGATTTGGAGATGAGGTGAAAAGAGGAACCGGGATGTGAACTGTGACAAAATGTAGGAATATTAGGGACTGTGAAATAGGGAAACTGTGAATGGACTGTGATATCGCGCTGGCTGTGGATGGTGGATGAGGGTTGGGGGAGACGGAAATGTGGACAGTGAATGAAGGGACTGACTGGCTAACGCGATAAACGGTTGCACGAGTTGAGCCTTAGCTTGTGGACCTTAGACCGCATGAAGTAGATAGCAAACCTTTAACTGTAAGTGGTCAACGATAAGACGGGCCAACTCATAGTGGTAGATGTGATAACGGTAATACCAAGAATGAGGAAGCATTGATACCACTTCCCTACCTATACACGCTGACTCAACCACTGCCGTCTCCCCGACCCGCCTCCGCCGCCACAGGCATCGGTGCCCCAACCGCGGCGGCCGCAACCCATTTTGTTATTGCCCGCCCTCATTACGGTTCTGGTGCGGTGCCGTGCGGTGTCCGTCTGCCTCCCGTTACTTACCGTGTTTTGTCTGTGTTTCAGGTAAGTTTGGGTAATCATGCCCGAATGGAGCGGGGACCGCGGTGGTCTGGACCCCGCTGATGACGCCGCCGCCGCCACCGCTGCCGGGTCGGTGAGGCGTGATGACGCCGAGCGGTGACGCGTGATGACTCTGACTGGTAACGTGGTGAGTGGACCACCGGCCGGACCGCCGCCCATCTGGGCCGTTCGGCGTAGTGTGCGTGTGATTGACGACGCGCTCAGCCGAGACGCGCCCGAGTTGCGCTCCTAGTCGGGCACCGAGTCGCGCCTCAAATCACACACGCCCCAAACTGCCCCAAATCGCTCCTCGGCGCGGGCGGCGGCGCAAACCGTCGCGACGACCCAGGCAGCCTCGTTTCGCATCAGTGCCGACACCGCTGTAATGACTCGGCAACGGGACGGGGCGACAGGGAGGACGTGATAGCTTGGGGACCGGTACTGGGACAGTCAAAATGACTCCCAATTTAGCCCAGTCTAAATAATTATATTACGTGTTACGATTTGTGTGTATGCTCCGATATGGGGATATGAAAGCCTGGGGACCGATACCAGGGCGGCTAAAATAGCTCGCATATAGCCCATTCTGAATAATTATATTGCGTGTAACGCTTCATACATGCACCGAGCTTCCCCTAGTTTGTCGGCGCCACACTGCCCACGTGTAGTGGGATTAAAGGAAGGGTGCCACCTTTTGGACACAACGCAGTTTTTACAAGATTAGCCTCACATGAACCTAAAAACCGGCTTCACTTACCTATGCTCGAGACGGTCAGCATTGAATCCGCACGTGAAGTTATCATTTGCGAGTTTTGCTGCCAGCATTCGGGCAGGCAAAAATCTTCAGCACTATTTCCTCGTCGTGTTAAAGGAAGGGTGCCACCTTCCGAAATTTTTGTTCTATGAATCTATTTTACTTATTTGAATTTTTAGACGTGGTTAGCGCGTCCACAATATACAAAAAACCGAAACATTGCATTTAATACATTGGCCAAAAAAAAGATCGTTGTTTACATTTATATCTATGGTTGTTTATATCACCACTACAACTCAAGGTCGTTTGATGTGGCAGCTAGGACGGCTGGCATATCCTGTTGTCATGGCAACATATCATTCTGCCATTTGCATTGATGGCGCAACTGAGACAAAAAGATGAACAAATAAAAAGGAAGAAGATAACATGATTTGAACTAAAGGTTTCATCAAAAGAACATCAGAAAGAACATCAGAAAAGAACATCAAATAAGTCGAGTAAAGGTTTTTCCTTTACAATGCTTAAGAGATCTATGGAACCCTTCACCCTTCATGCAACTTACTAGAAAAACTTCCCAATTAAAATTTTAAAACATAAGTGTATACCATAAAGAAAAAATATACCCTTTCAAAATGATAAAACATGCTTCAAAAGTATAACTTTTATACATACCTTTGCTGATTTCATGTTTTATAAAATACCCTTAACACGACGAGGAAATAGTGCTGAAGATTTTTGCCTGCCCGAATGCTGGCAGCAAAACTCGCAAATGATAACTTCACGTGCGGATTCAATGCTGACCGTCTCGAGCATAGGTAAGTGAAGCCGGTTTTTAGGTTCATGTGAGGCTAATCTTTTAAAAACTGCGTTGTGTCCAAAAGGTGGCACCCTTCCTTTAAGGGTATTTTATAAAACATTAAATCAGCAAAGGTATGTATAAAAGTTATACTTTTGAAGCATGCTTTATCATTTTGAAAGGGTATATTTTTTCTTTATGGTATACACTTAAGTTTTAAAATTTTAATTGGGAAGTTTTTCTAGTAAGTTGCATGAAGGGTGAAGGGTTCCATAGATCTCTTAAGCATTGTAAAGGAAAAACCTTTACTCGACTTATTTGATGTTCTTTAAAGGAAGGGTGCCACCTTTTGGACATAACGCAGTTTTTACAAGATTAGCCTCACATGAACCTAAAAACCGGCTTCACTTACCTATGCTCGAGACGGTCAGCATTGAATCCGCACGTGAAGTTATCATTTGCGAGTTTTGCTGCCAGCATTCGGACAGGCAAAAATCTTCAGCACTATTTCCTCGTCGTGTTAAGGGTATTTTATAAAACATGAAATCAGCAAAGGTATGTATAAAAGTTATACTTTTGAAGCATGTTTTATCATTTTGAAAGGGTATATTTTTTCTTTATGGTATACACTTAAGTTTTAAAATTTTAATTGGGAAGTTTTTCTAGTAAGTTGCATGAAGGGTGAAGGGTTCCATAGATCTCTTAAGCATTGTAAAGGAAAAACCTTTACTCGACTTATTTGATGTTCTTTAACTGTTGGCAAATATGGCCAACAGTTACCTACTTGGTTACCTACAACTTAGTTCAAATCATGTTATCTTATTCCTTTTTATTTGTTCATCTTTTTGTCTCAGTTGCGCCATCAATGCAAATGGCAGAATGATATGTTGCCATGACAACAGGATATGCCAGCCGTCCTAGCTGCCACATCAAACGACCTTGAGTTGTAGTGGTGATATAAACAACGATCTTTTTTTTGGCCAATGTATTAAATGCAATGTTTCGGTTTTTTGTATATTGTGGACGCGCTAACCACGTCTAAAAATTCAAATAAGTAAAATAGATTCATAGAACAAAAATTTCGGAAGGTGGCACCCTTCCTTTAACTGTTGGCAAATATGGCCAACAGTTACCTACTTGGTTACCTACAACTTAGTTCAAATCATGTTATCTTCTTCCTTTTTATTTGTTCATCTTTTTGTCTCAGTTGCGCCATCAATGCAAATGGCAGAATGATATGTTGCCATGACAACAGGATATGCCAGCCGTCCTAGCTGCCACATCAAACGACCTTGAGTTGTAGTGGTGATATAAACAACGATCTTTTTTTTGGCCAATGTATTAAATGCAATGTTTCGGTTTTTTGTATATTGTGGACGCGCTAACCACGTCTAAAAATTCAAATAAGTAAAATAGATTCATAGAACAAAAATTTCGGAAGGTGGCACCCTTCCTTTAAAGCATTACCGTATCGGCGTCTGTTATTGGTCAGTGGGAGGGCTGACGGGCCGCGTTACGGTTGTAATGTATTCCGTTCAGCTCATCTAGCATACCTGCCGCGGTCAGCTAATGAAAGGGTAGATTCAAATGCGATCCACCGGTCTGAGACCGTTCAGTTCCCCACAAAACTGTAACAATACCGTGCAGTTTTCAAATTATATAGTGGGAATGCATTAAGTGTACATCTTTATCTCGCGTTGGTTTGAAATGATACGGTAAATTACCGTCCATTGCCCGTTGAACGATTACATTGAAATCATGAGGCTCGACTTAACTGACAGGATTATTTTGGCCGGCTTCTCAAATCAATGAAATCTCGAATGAATATTATTATTCTAAGTCGCCAGTCGGCTTGTTATTGCGTGACTTCGCTGCTCATTGTTGATAGAGCGTTGATGCTATCGTTAAGCTCGTTTTCATTCCCGCTTGGATTAAATAGGAGCTCAGCTCTCGTTTTTGCGGTATTATGGGAAATGAGAATGGTGGTCAAATTAAGCCAACGTCAGTGAATCGCAGAAGATCCCGTTCGCCACCCACACTCGCACGGCATGGACGAGCAGAAAACCCACTCGTCCTAACCCGCGCACCGACGGGGGGGGGCGGATATCCGCCCCCCCCTGAGGTTTTTCGCGAATAGCGGGAAAACCGCGGCGCGAAATTTGGTATGACTATTCCCTTATCAATTTTACACATGGTGTGCAAGTTTGAACCTCCTACCTTTCAAGGTCAGGTCACCAGGTCACTTTGAATGACCCAACCTCAAGTCACTTTTTTGCAACTTTGTCACCGTGCCAGAGCTACAGTAGATGTCGGAGGCCTTTGAAAGTCGCAGGATGTTATTAGGTCATTAGTAGCTACAATTTGTATATCTCGGAATTTTGATATCGGTGACCTAAGGTCAGGTCAATTTCGCGACCTCCCCATTATAAGTCAATGGGGGAAAAATCAACTCCCTGTTTTTACCACTAAAACGGGTCGGAATGGCCCCATATACCATACATGACTTCATATACGATCAACCTTCAATACCTTGAGGTCTGTTTTGCTGTTGGGCAGCTGTGAGGTCATGTGACGTCATCAAAGGTCACCAAAGGTTTTTGGCCAATAACTCCGTACAGGAACAAGATACAGACGCGTGGATGGTCTCATTGTGTTCAGCTCGTCAAGACGCATCGAATGATATACATGATGACCTCGAGGTCACGTGACCTGAGGTCAACCTTTGACCTTGACCTTTCGAGGTCAACATATATATCATTCGATGCGGATTGACGAGAGGATCACGATGATGCCCTTAGTTTGTTCCTATCTTGACTAATTTGAAAGTTATTCGAGAAAAACTCTCTCCATATTTAGCGCCGCCATTTTGACTTTTTCGACCCCTGTGACGTCATCTTTGACCTGACCTGAAAATGACCTTAGTAAAAATTGTAGATCTTGACCGTGCGTATCCGATGCCGTTTACCGCTTGTCGCTATCTTGCTTCGTTCTCGAGATCTCAGGGGGGGGGGGCGGTCATCCGCCCCCCCCCCCCCGTCGGTACTAAGTTGGCGCAGACCCCCGTCGGTGCGCGGGCTAATACCTACCCTCTGGCTGGTGTTTTTCTGGCAATGTGATGTGTTCTGTCCTCTGTGACACAACCGCAGATCAGGGAATAACGGCTCGGTGGTCAGTGAGCAAGAGAGACGTGAGGCCAACGTGGAGAATGATACAGAGAATCTGTCATTATTTCTCCGGAATTGACGCGCCTCGTGTTTTGTTTGTACACTTCCAGATGACGCAATGAATGAGTGCTAGGAATGACATTAGGGTAACGGGACTGTGATGTGATTAACTTGCTATGCACTCACACGTATGTCAATTTTCTGAAACGTCACATGCTATAATTCACGCCTGATAAGTTTCTGATAAAAATCAGCCTGGGTGGGGCTCTGACGTTGCGGGGAGCCCGACCAAAACCCGTAGAGGACAGTGAGAATTCCTGGCACTCGACATTCCCGACACCATTTGGCGGTGTTCCTGCATCGCTGTCTACACGACCAAGGCCCTGAAAACACGTACACGACCATCGCCACTCCGATCTCGTCGTATAGTGGTGTTAAAAGCTGGGAGTGTCACCCCTTTTGTCGTGGAGATATGCGGGAAATGAGACGGGCGGGTGTTGTGTGGTTAAGTTGTGGGGATTTTAACAGGAGAACTGGGATTCCATGTAATTGGTAGCACTGCTATTGTGCTGCAACTTGTCTACACCACTCATGCATGACAGACCGGGTATTTTGAGCATTCAGTGATAAAATGCGACGTAGTTTTCGTCGATCGTGTCTCGGTAATGTGCGCAGTGCTCCTACTTCTCCGCCGCAGACCCTGCAGATTTGAGGCCAAAGACGGTCAGCTTTGATCCTTAGCTTTACTCTGTTCTCGGGTTTAGCCCGTCCTCCGCCACGGCAGGTGTGGGGTAAACACGGTCAGGTTCGCTCCGCACCGCCCGGGGCAGTGCTGACGTCATTGGCCCGGCTGCGGTGTAATTATTACCACCTCGGCTGTAATTGGCCAGTGGCCAGCGGCGGCCCCGCGGCGGAGGGGCGGCGGCTCTGTACCTGCCCGGAGGAGCCCCCGGCAGAGCCTGGAGGAGCCCGGAGCGGCCTCCGGACGGTGTCGGCTGGGCCGGCCCGCTCCGCGCCCAGAGCGGTGGCCAGCCTGGGCCCGGTGGCGCGGTGGAACCGGGAGGTGTTGTCGAGGCCGAGCCTCCGGGCTCCGGCTAAAAGATTGCCGTCAATCACCGCTGTTGTGTTTTGACTTAAAGATCAGTGCGAGGCGCCGCTGGGCGCCGAGTGGAAGATTGACGGTAATGGATGGGATCCATTCCGTTCGGCGCTGGTGGGTTTGACGATGGGCTGTGTGTGTCTCCGGGATCTAGGTCGGTTGGCTCGGAGTAGTGACCGTCAATTCGCCAGGATTGGTTTGTGGCGGCTGGCAAATATAGTCGAGAGAGCGGCAGTGGACCTAAGGCTTTCTCTCGCCCGGTTAGGTCACGGTTCGTGATCACAGCCTCACCAAGTAGCTCAAATATGTGAATAGCATGTAAATATAGCTTGAAAACTGTGACGGTAACCATTTGGTGGCCGAACTAATGTAATAAGTAGCTAAAAAGGTTCTAAAAATACCAATAGACGCAGCCACGACCCGTCTGACCCGACCGCGCTGGCCTGACCCGTCCCGTTCCTCACTGGAGTCCGGCATTGTCACCTCGCAGTGGCACGCTATGACCAGCGCCGTATGTCCCGGTGACCCAGAGAAGCCGCCGTGACCTCCGTGTGACCCGGCGGCGACCTTGGCGTGACCCGGTGACCGGACGCCAGACGGCACCGGCTTCCGCTGGTGTGAGTGTGACGAATGCCGGCAGGGAGCCGTTAACTGACCCATTGGGACGGCGCGCGGCTGCACTAGGTGTGGGAACGGGATCGGACCCCGAGGTCGGGTCGCGACCCGGTCAGCTGTCCCGATGCCGCCACTGACACGGATTTGGCCGCTGTGCGCGCCGGGTGCCGGCGGGGGTTCCGATGTGGAAGAAGATGACACCAATGTGAGGCGTCACTGGGCGTCGGTTTGCCGGTAAAAGCGATGTAAATCACGGTGTTTGCTGTCAATGCTAACCACTATCGCGGTCAATGTGCACTCAGGCGCCGCCGTCCGCCGTTAGCGGCTTTCATCTCAGCCTGCCCGTCTCGGTACTGCCTGTCGTAGATGACATTGATCTTCATGACCAGCCCAACCCACTTAACGATATATACAGCTGATGAAGTCAGCGCCAATCAAATGTGCCATAAATATCCAGCATATCAAGAAAACTGTCTCTGGGTGACATCATGGCGGCTGAGTCCCCCGGAGACAGTGCGATTTGCATGTGGTAATCTGCGCCTGCCTTCAGTTGAGGATTAGATGGCGCGGTTGATGGATGGATGACATACCATTCCAGGTCCTGGCTATCTTGCCCAGTGTATACAAGAGACTGGCGCACCATCTCGCAGAATCTCTAACCGGGTGCCAGTTCCTGGTATATGAAAAGACTGCGGATGTGGTGTCTCCCGGCTGGGTTCCTCTGGGTGGGCTGTGGAGTGGTTTAGGGCTAACACCAGCGCCAAAACCATCACACGGTGCCGGGTCAACATCAGTGGCGGCCCAGGTCCGGGTCGGCGGACTAGAGGCGACTTATAACCGCAGCGTGTTGCCTCCCGGAGTTACACGAAGTAAATACACAAAACATACGGATTCCGTTTTGGGTTTTGTTTTATAATCTATTTGTAATTAGTGTTTGCCTTTCTCGTGTATCTCCGGTCACTGAAGCTCCACTGTATGAGGAAGCTCCTCGTATCGAGGAGCTTTAGTTACCTCGTATATCTGGGTAGTGGGTTCGCCCGGTTGTAGGCGGGGCAGTCGAGGAGAGGCACTGCAGGAACACACCCGTCTGTTTCGGCTGTCCACACTGGTCAGCTCATCTGCACAGTTGATCGAACTTTATACGGCTCCGCCCCGTCCCGTCAGTCTCAACAGTGCCCGCCCGGCCGAGATATAATCGGATGACGTCGCGGCTGTCCACTCTGTCTTTACCCTTCATCCATCCCCTCCCGGCCCTCCACCCCGTCTCAACCCTCCCTCTCCCCTCCCCGGCCCTCCTCTGGGACCGGCTTCCGTCAACACAGCTCTCTGAACCGCGCTGAACTTGACCGCGCGGCCTCGTCTCTGACCCGCTTTCTACGTGTTGCGTATTCACAGACAACCTCTGCCGTTACCTGGACGCTGTGTTACAATGGCACTGCCGGGGCTCGGGTGGCGACGGAGACTAGATTCATTCAGCGGCACATTTTGACGGCGGGATGAGTAATATGGCGTCTAATGCGGATTTCTCACGCTCTGAGTGACGCCTTGTGGCGGGAAGTTTGCGCGGGAATACCGCCGACACTGACACTCGGAACAGACGAGCGGCATTTTGCCGACATGGAGCCCATACATATGAAATATTCATGTCTGTACGGAGGCGAGGCGCGGAGGTCGGTGGCGGGACGCCCAGATCCGGTAAAATTAGCCAGGAAGCCACAGCGCGCTGTCTGCCAACTCCCGGTGTTTGTTTGGGCGACCTAACTCATCCTGGGTGACCGGGGCCGTTTAAAAATCACCCATCGGGCTCCAATATAAGCACGGATCTGCCAAAGGTAGCCCCCCGGCGTGCTTTGTAGGAGGTTGGGGATCCCAGGAGACTCGGTAGGGGATAGCGTGCCTCACTCCTGGAAGAATCACCCACGGAAGTCGTTGCCATGTGTAATTGTCGGCCCCCAGGACTGTTTGAAGGTCACGGGGACCACGGGCGAGCCCCGGGGCGCCGGACGGTCGGTCCGTCGGATGGCGTGTTGGACGGGACTCGACTGCACCCCCGGGCGGCAGTCTGCGGTAGGGATTGCCGTGGTTTGCAGTAGTTTAAAGTCGGCGGTGAGCCCACGTAACTAGCTGCATATGCATGCGAGACTGTTGCTGTGCCCTTTTCGGGTGCTCATCCGAATCTCATTTCTTGCCGTCTTTTTTATCACTGCTCTGAGCTCTCTCAAGCCCCGCCCATTGCTCTCCCGTTGCCCACCTCTTGCTGCCCGCCCGGGGTCCGCTTCCCTTCTGTTCCCCGTCTCGGCCGGCGGTCAAACCGGCTCAGCTGAGCAGAATTCCCGGCCAGGTTCCCGGCTCGAAAAAGGCACGTGATCCGAGTGCCGATGCACGACCCGATTTGGTGGCCGGACGGACTACCAAAGGACTGGGATCGGTGGCGACACCTCTGTGGGAAGGTTATAAACAGTGGTTCGATGCATAGGATATTCTTGGCAGGTGGCGCTGCCTATACCTTGAGGTACCACTAGCGCCATCTGCAGCTATGAGGGATGCGCCACCACCATCTGGCCCAAAACAGAATTCGTAGTGTACCTCCCCACCACTAGATGGTGGTAGTGGTGGCTCGTAAAGCCTGCTAACGCCTCATGAGCTACGACTCCTACGACTCGTGTTATGCACGCGTCAGGTCACTGGTACCGGACATTATCACCGAATAGGACCATATTCCTTTGTTTGGGGGTTGCCGTCTCGCCGCCGCTCCAATTCACCTCTGCGACCCCAGGGTTCGGTATCTCGAGACCAATACCGGAGGGCTTGGGCTGGTCATTACCCAATTGCCGGCGGAGTCGGACCGACCAACGAAAACAATTTCCTCGAGCGCGGCGCGTACAATTGCTGCCGGGTGTTGTTACGCGTCTGTGGCGGCTGACCGGTCGGCCGGCCGGCGCGAGGAGCCGCTAATTGTCGGGCCTCTGTTTTGGTGCGGGTCACTGCTCGGCTCTCTGCCCCGGGGCGCTGCGGCGGCGCGCCGCGGGCGGGCAGGTAACGGAGGAGCGCCGCCAGCTGGCTGTTCAGCTGAGTGGTCACGTGTGTCAGCTGGCGGGGCCAATTAGTGGGGCGTGAGAACGGAGCGCCGCCGGGACCCAGGGCGGGAGGTGGGGAGGTAGACTAGACGGTACCCAGGGCGGGGAGGAGCGCGGATGGTTTCGGGTGTTGGATGATGTGGTGGGTAGGCACTAGGCAGTGGGGTGGTGGGTTGACAGTAGAGTGATGGATCCCGTGGATGATACTGTAAACAGCGCAATGTTTAGTTGCTGGATCGTTGGAAAAGACTTATATAATTAATTAAGCATAGACATCATGTAAATGTATGGATGCAATGGAAGTTTACAAGCAACTGAGCGCCACGGCTAGCGCAAATGTTGGACCTCGGAAGGCCGATGACCACAGTTCTCCAATATATCGTGGCCACTGGGAGACTCGTGCACAAATGCGCCATAACGGTCAACACAAAGTGGGTGTAACAGGCTATTAAAGTCGGCAGTGCTAGAGCTACTGTACATCACTAATTTATAGGGTGAACGCTCTTTGTCCTTGACGGATGCGGTGTGCTGTGCACTCCCGCTGTTCGCTAACATGTGCACTGAGCAGTCGCCACGAACAAACTCACCGCTCGTGTAGTTCGGATGTTCAGGAGCGCCTCACGACCTGCTGAGCTGTGTCGAACCGATGGGAACGTCCCTGCTTACTGCTGAGTGTCTCCTGAACTGCTGAGTCGTGTTTGAGCTTTGTCTCCTCACGGGACCGGTCAGGTGGGTATATTGTTGTACTGGACTCAGCAGAGTTGTCAGCTGGTTGGGCCGACCGGCTGTCTGTGCCGTCAGCGGGCGACCACGATCAGCGGCCTTCGGGAGGATCCGGCCCGGTCGCGAGTTACCTAAGTGTGGAACTACCCAGCGCCGAGCCGGCCGGATGACGTCACACCACGGCCAGTGCCGGCGCAGCGGCAGACTGGCCGAGATTGGCATGGTCTTAACTTGGCGAAGAGGCATCGGACGCCAAACTTCTGCTGCAGCTATAAATCACATTTCATGTGTTTCTTCCATGTGTACGAGTATGAGCTATCAGACTTGTAAGCGATTCAACTCTGATTGAATCGATTCTCATGAATCGCTTGAAAATGCCGACTCGCTGTGATTGAGTCGGTTGAATCACCTCTTGTCACCATATGAATCCTGATTGAATCGGTCACACATGGCAACTGCAAGCGATTGAATCGGCAACTCATCGATTCAAGTTGATTGAATTAACAAAATGATTCGATCACCACGTACTGGAAATTGAAGTTATGACCATATTTAGTACTATATTATGTAGAAATATATGTGGCATTTGCATCATAGTCACACACAATGTACTGCAAATTTTTTATCACATATGATATCACATCACACAAATGATATCATATCACACAAATTGATATCACATATGTATATATTTTATATAACATCTTGATTGAATCGCGTTGAGTTAAATCATGAGTTGAGTCATTCCCTGAATCACTGATAATGGGATGAGTCGTGATTGAGTTGAATCACAAGGTCCATGAGTCGTGATTGAATCGCTTTGAAAATCAGACTGTTTGATTGAGTTATGATTGAATCGGTCATTCCATCAAGTGAGTCGTGATTGAATTGATTGAATTTTTTTGAATCGTTTACAAGTCTGTGAGCTATTAAGCCCTTCGAATACCTAATGTGTAGGTGAGCGTACCTGCATTTAGCAGTGTGTGCTATTCTATGTGGATTGAAAACTGGGGGCACATCCGACACACTGCGCAATGGATTCCGATATTGCTTGGCTGATTCTGGCTTTGTGTCTTCGCACGAACCATTGAAAGGGAGGACGTCATTTTTAAAGGTTGTCAGGTGCACTCAAACGTTTTAATAAGCAACTGCTGATTGAATTTCTGGCGAGGGGTGGTGGAACGTTCTGTTCACAAATGAGTACCTATCTACCTACCTAGTGCCTACCTGCATTGGCAAATAACTTGGTCGCGGTCAATTAGGCATGATTCACGAAGTCCCTTATCTTTTATTAGACTTATTAAGCCCAATGTGCAACATTTGCGTCTTTTCGCGTTGCATCGGGTAGCAAATGAGAAAATCTGCCTCTTCTCCACAGCCGTCAATTCAAGAAACCGTCCTTTTGCTTATCACACCATTCCATAACATAATTTTCAAACATGGGTATCCTCCCCACAAAAAAAAACTGAAGCAGTTTCCTTCGGCTCCAATGCGCCGCTCGCCCAGGGAGACGGAAGTGTTATATTCTCGGCGGTCCAGTCTGCATTCTGCACTCTGCAGCACAATTAAACTTGGCGGACCCCCAGCGCACGACTGAACGATTCGTATTGTGATGAGTGACTGTGACGACAGCAAATGAATTCACTGGTGGTTTCGGAATAATTAACAGGCGGCGCAGCCCAGTGCCTCTTACACATGGATTACAGTGGCGAATGCACTATTGCAGAGAAGAAATGGATTGAGCAGATGCCCAACCTCGCTGTATTATCAACTAAACATTAGATACGCTTTACATTTTAATCAGGCAATCATGGAAACAAACGACTTGCGAGTTGCGACCCTTCCGCCTTACATAACTCGGCAGAATCCCCTGAGTCGGCTAAACTACACTGCATCTCTTCAAACCTTTAGTATTTTACAATTTACCACTCAGCTATGCAACAGGCTTATAATTCACTGCTAAAGTCTCAACTCCTTTTCCCCTATCATCTTTTTAGCAGCGTCAATCGCCATCTGCGCTGCCCACTGTCCAGCAAATAATCCGGCCGTCTCCAGTCCTCTGGCAGGGGCTTCCAAACTCAAGCGAACTCGCCGAAGTTTCGCCATTCAATGCGCAGGATCTGTACAATTGAGTTTGAGAGCCTCTGGGTTGGCTCGGCGCGCCTGCGCTGCGCCAACGGTCTGGCCAAGTACGCGAGTGACGTCATGCTATAAGCGTCATCCCCCGACCAAAGTCACCAATCACAGCCCTAGAATCGACTTGTAGTTCCACACTTAGGTAACTCGCGGCCCGGTCCCGCCGGACAGGAAATACCAGCGGACTGCTGCGCACCGTGCTGCCTGCATCGGACATCGGACCTGCACCAAAACACCGCGCGGTGGGGCGACCGAAGATGGACTCCGTGAGGTCTGAGACCATGGAACGAGTCAGTGTTGGCGTAGAAAGTTGGGGATATATTCTGAAACAGCGATGTAGATCTCCGTGAACGGTCAGCCGCGTCCGGGCGGGTTTCGTTTGACTTCATTCACCCGATTGATAAGGTTATGTCGAGCGACTCACTCGCCGACTATATGGACGTCCAGGCAGGAGACTAGTATCTTACGCGGTCCGAATTAGATATACCCTGCTCTGACACTGGTGCGTAGCTCGTCTCTAACCTTATCCTAGCATCAGTAGACCGCTGACCGGACCAGGGTGTGTCCAATGTGCATGCAGCTCAGCACTGCGCCGCAGTCGGAACATTGCCCACCATCTCAGATCGACGCCACCCCCTGCGGTCCACCCACAGTTGGGTCATCTCCGCCGCCGCAATCGAGGAGGCATTTCCGGACCGTGCTCATGGCGATCCGTAAGCTGTCTGCACGGGCCTCGCGGACTGACCGGCACTGAGAGTTTTCTACACACGACGTGATGCGGTCGTGATTCTGACTTGTATTTACCCTGGTAGGCCTGAGTCGTGAGTGTGGCTTCCTACTTCCAAGTCTGTTCAGGACCCATACCTGGGACCCCCTGGGACCCCCCTCCCCCTCCTCTGCCTCCGCCGCATTCTCTCCCTCTTCGCCTCCCCACCGCCTCCACCTCCCTTCCTCCCCATCTCTTTTGTCTTCCTCTTATTTCCCGCCTACTCTGCCTCCCCGCCTCCTCTCTCTGCCGTCGCTGTCTCCCCGCCTGCTCAGCGCCAGCCGGCCGATGCCGGTCTGATGGCGCCGTGCCGGACTGTGTGCTGTGTGCTCTGTGTGTGGCGCACGGCTCCTGTCCGGCGCCGGTGTGCCGCGTCAGGCTCCGGCTGTGTCAGGGACCAGGAGCGGCTGAGGACACGGTCGGTCAGGGTGGAGAGACAGGTCGGTTCTGTACGAGGAAAGGAGATCTCGCACGAATTGTGGGAACGCGTCTGCTTGGCGTCCATGACGTGACTGGAGGCTACAGCCAGGTTATGTAAGACTGTTGGAAGAATCATTTTACTATGCTGTCTCAACTTTTCAAATTCTCGAATTCAAAAGAAATCTGAAAGCTCTGCTTGCCGGTTAAATCAAGTGTTTCATCCCCGCGTCCCACATTGCCAGATTTTTCTTGGAATTCATAACGATGTGTGCTATGAGCCACCGTCGCCAGAAGCCGAACATCATACGAACTCCTCTCGGTTGTAGCCTACCGCCCGCGGGCTGGCTGAGAGAAGGGGCTGATTGGTCTCACTCAGACGGCCATCCATCTGTGTTGACGGCGGCGGCGCCGAGCTCTCGTCATCGCTGACGTCACATGTGTGACGCGTCATTGGCAGTATCTGACGTCATCGGTCATGGCCGCCTCGAGACCACCTGGAGTGAATTGAGGGTTAAAATTGTCTCAATGGGAAGTCGGGGGTCGCTGAAAATTTGTGGCATTGTTGGGGCTATGAGAAGCTCCAACTTTTCATCTGATTGCAAGTCCAGTGCCTTCGTTATCATGGAAAGCCTCTGAGCCACCGAACCAAGTTAATACTTTATAGTTTATATGCATTGCATCAGACCCACTATTCCGGAGAGAGCTCTCCCGCGATTCAAGTTGTCCGAAAAGTTCATCATCCCGTTAGGAAATGGTTCGTCACTGAAGATGACATCAAACTATGACCATTGTTGTGGCGTTGGACATTGTGTCGAGAGTGTTTAAAGGTGTCCGATAGAGCCAGACGTCTGTCTGGCTTAGGGCCGCTCTCAACACTGGTTGGCAGACGCGTATGCGGTTTTCGTTATTTGCTTTCAGAGTAGCGTTAGATATCACGCTATTATCACGATATTTCTTTGAATAATAAATGCAAAACTCTAACTCGATTATGTGTTAGTCAAAAACCCAAGCCAAGATAACATGTTACTCGTAGTTTGCTAGATCGTGATATGTTTTTGATCGGGTTTTTATCGCGCGATTGTGGGGCGCCGGTGCGGTTTCACGTGGCCCAAAGTGCGGTGGTTATACCTCGGCCGGTGCATGGGCACGGCACTGCGGACGTTTAATGGTAGTGTTCAGCAGGCAGCTGGTCATTAGGCTGTCAGACAGCGTGTCTGGGCCGAGATGCGGTGGTGCGGTGACCGCGGAGGCAGCTGGCTGGAGAGCTGGACTCTGCTCTGCGCGCTGGGCTGGGATAGGTACGCGACGAGTGGTCATTGGTCGCTGGTTAGTCGGTATTACCGTGAGCTGGCGGCGGTATGACCCATTAAGTTCATGTGCTGGCAGAGGAACGGTTTGTGGAACCCTGCCGTCACGATAAAGTCACGATAGTGGGACCCTCGTGACCCGCGGTCCTGTCCAGAACCGGTACTAGCTGACCACTCTTCCAGTACCACTGCCAGACCGCGCACGATTACACCGTGTCGCGGCAGGGACCGCTTCCGCCGCAGTGACCCGGCCAACTGACACTGGCACCGATTTAATGTGGTGGTTGGTTTATAATGGAGTTACTTCAACTAAACCTGAACTAAGACAGGATGTGGTGTTGTGTCGGTGCTGTGAGCCATTTCTGCGAAACGAGTATCGGAGTTGAAACGTCTGAGTGATTCTCCAGGAAGGTCGATAGGTCAAGCGAGTTCAACCGGCCGCACCAAATGCAGTGGGTGTGTTGGAGGGTGGAACCGAATATCAGTGGGTGGGACGGAAAATACAGACGAAATCACCGGTCCAACTTGCAATTTCTTCCACTCGAACCTTGAACTTTGACTCCCCGACTGGCAGAAAACGGGTGGGTTCTTATACTCTACCGCGTGAATCCAAGCGTGGGCGCCGTCTTCCGGCAGTCCCTGGCGGTCTGGTCCCTGGCGGTCTGGTCTGGCGGTCTGCGGTGGGTCCAGGCCGCAACACGGCGCGGGCCGATGACCCTCGACGGCGGCCCGGGTCGGCCCGGAAATGGTAATGATGTTGGCGCAGAGAGCGGCTGGCAAACAGTGTCCTCGCGGCGGGAGACGGGTCGCGCGTCTCCTCTCTCCCTTGACTGTCTGTCCCCGTCTGCCGCTGTCCCAGTGTCCCGTCCACTGCCGTTGCTCCGTGCCACTGTCACATAACACCGGCGCCAGCTGTTAGACGGACAGGCAGCATACGATTGGTGTAGTAGCGTCTCGGCGTCTCTCTGTTCCACCGGCTGTCTCATTGAAGGACAGTCGCCGCCAGCGGTGGTGGACGTCATTCCCAATGTTGGTCAAAGACACACAGTAGGAGGCGTGAGCCCAAGGACTCTGTGAAGCTACCGACTACTTTCGCTACTTGTTGCTGTAACGGTGATAGCATAGCATTCTGTTTTTCACTTGTTGCAAGAAGTTACAACAGCAATGAAGAGAACACGAAACGTTTTCGATTAGACTCCTCGCAGGCTAACTGTTCACTCCCACGCGTCTTCACGTGTAATTGGAATCAGGATTGAAAGCTCATCTGCAAGAGAGCCGTGACCCTCCTACCGTGCAGTTCCGCGTGGGCTAAAAGATCGTCTGAGCCGGGCTCGTGTGACCCTGCCGGCTCACGTGTCGCTGCCGTAACCCCTCGGTTTCAACCGGGCAGCTGCCGCCGACCTCTCGCTGAGCCTGAGGTCTTCTCCCGGCTCCTTCCGCTGCCCACTGTGCCCTCAGACCTGCCTCCCTGCCGATCCAGCGACGGGGAGCGGGGTGTCTGTGCCGACTCCGGCGCCCGGCTCTCGGCGGGGGTCAGGTCTGGCCGGTCTGCGCCGTCCATGGGCGGCGCCACCGGGGGGGACGGGGGGGACAGGTCCCCCGCTATCGAAAGTTAGGGGGGTACAGTACCCCCCTATCGGCGAGGTCCGTTCAATAGTTGATAAGTGCATTGCAGAGTTATCCGTCGCATTTAATGCATCGTTGGTTAATCAAGCCAGGTTCTGAACAAAGATTGCTGTTGGGATGTATCGCAGGGGGTTATCATTTTGTGCTCACTGTGGTGCGTTTACCTTGACTAGTCTTTGAATTCTGGGGTGAAACAGTCAAGAAACCTGTTCCATAAGGAGAGCCACTAATGCTAAAGAGATGAGGGATGATGCTTCCAGAGATCTGCATTATCTCCCAAAGGGGGTGCCCCGCCATTTGCCAATCCCTTCTGTAGTTGTTACGATTGGAGGGTGAATATGAGGACGATGCGGGTCGTGCCAGCTCGATCATGACGAACACAATGGTGCCTTCATCACAGCTCTAACTGCCATTTTTTGACGAAGTTAATCAACAAGGACCGGAATCCTACCCTGGGGCATTTCACCTGACATCAGAGGTCGCCGGACCTGAGACCCTTTCACTCAAATTTTTAACGGTGCATACGCTCTTTGTTCCCGCGAAGCTCTAAGTACCTAAATAAAATCCATCAAAAAGTGTAATCAAAATAAATTCAAATAACGGCTGGTGACCTTCCATGACCTAGCATGACCTTTTGAGTGACCACCGATGACATGACCACTGACGGCTAGCCATTAGCTGCACCCTGCCCGTTACATATGGATCAGGTGGTGATGTCATGATTCTGAAATTATTACTGCAGCTTTGGCGCGCTTGTCAGAGCAGAAGACATTCCCACTTTTCTTCCATGTCTATTTGATGGTGAAGCCATCAATCTGACCAGACATAAGATCGCAAATTTGAAAATACGAAACATAAGAAAAGTTGGCACTGCTACTCATACCTAAGCAATTCGCAGCTTGTTGGAAACCAGCTTTGAGTTGACAAGTCTGCAAATTTTGATTTAGAGGCAAGGATGCTTGAAAAGGTGATCGATCTTAGGTGTCCTAGGATAAGTTTGGAAACAGGATGCACCGTTCGATGTGTTTTGGGCTTTGCCAAATTTCGCGGCGTTACGTGCCTCGTTTTTTTTTTGCATACACGATATCTACGAGTACTTCTGGGGTTTTCGGTCAGTCAAGCCCCCGTCCCCGTCCCCCCCTATCGAAAATCCGTGGCGCCGCCCCTGGCGCCGTCCCCCGCCCCCGCCCTAGACCAGCCGCCGCCGCCGCCCACACCCACTTGCTGTGCGTGTGTGTTGGAAGCGCACAGCGCGCACCTTCTGGAAATGTAGGCCAGGCGTGGATGACACGTGGTCTGCGCACTCACCGGTGGCTACGCTGGATCAAACCCGGGTCACAGCCGAACCGTCCTGCCGGCGTCAGGTCGCACCAAGGCAGGATGCTTAGGTCAACGCACGCCCAAGTTAGATCAGCGTGGTGGAAGTATGCGTCGCACAGCGCGTCGGAGACATGTAGGCGGCACTGGTATCGTGCCGATCCGGGAAAGGTGACAGGCACAGCACGGTCTCCGTATATCGGAGTGATCTGGGAGCGCGCAGCGCCGCGAGTTTGGTCGGGAGGGTGCGGTGGGTGGGTCGTGGCTGACTGGTGGTTGAGCCTGGGCTTGGTGAGGGTGGTGTTCCATTGGTAGGTGTGGGCGACAGTCATACTGGGACCGTAGTGGATGTAGGATAGTTCAGTTCTGGACTGGGAGAGACTGGGACGCCTAAGACGCGCATGGATGAATTAGAATCCGACATGCACGGTACACGATGTTCTGATGTCGGTGGGTCGCGCGTCGGCTGTCTGTCTGTCTGTCTGTCTGTCTGTCTGTCTGTCTGGCCTGTGCTGCTGCGGCAGGTAGCCTTCCAGAGGCCGAGTTTGGTCGGTATGGAATGCAGAGTAGCCCGAACCGGAAGCAAACGAATGCGGGGCTCCCTAAAAAGTAAAAACCCACTGAGGCTGGTTGAGCTTCAAATGATTCATCTGCGAAAGTATTTCAACCTTTCTGCTTCTGTCGGCGTATTTAAGTTCGTTTAAATTTGCCGGCCGAGCCATTTTGTAGCAACCGACCAGGATATAGTTTAACGGCCTACTCCCCGTGGGCAGGGTCTGGTTGGGTGAACTGTTACACGGCGTCCACTCCGGACTGGTCTGACCACCCCTCCCCCTCCCCCTCCTCTCGCCACCGGTCAGCCGTCAGTCTGCCTACGACGGCGATAATTGACCATCGATTAGGAAATGAGCCGTGAATGGGGCCGGTGGGCACGGACGGGGAGCGGGGAGGGGGACGGGGAACTGGGTCATCGGAGCGCTGTATGTTCTGACAACAGTAGCCAGCCAGAGGGGATGTGCAGTCTCAGTCTGTCTCCGGTGACGGAGATGGCCTTGTCCCCGGTCCGGACCCGCTGATGCCTTCACTCATTGGGTTGGTATGTCATCAGCTCGACCCAGCTCAGCTCGTGGAGTGGTGTGATCCAGCACTAAGATCACGACCGTGTTTTTGTACCCTTCCATCTGCGTCTGAGCGCCTTTGGTGAAATATCATCCATCACTATCTGGTGCTTCCCATTGTATTCCAGTCACGTCGCACCATGAATCGGCTAAATCAGCCCTCCATCGCCAGACCGTAGTCTTTTTATCGTCGTATTTCGTATTCTTTATTGACGTATTTCGTATTTTTACTGGCGACACTTCGCTAGGGGCAACCCGTCGATCGGAGCCGATGCTGAGCCTTCATAGACAGCTCTTACAAGTGATCTGTCAGACACCGTTTGACCCGTGCCGTGAAATGTAACAGACAGGCGTGAAGGAGGCCGGTCGCCAGCGCTCGTTAAGAGTTAATTAACACGGCCAGCTAATAAGTGCGGGAGCTCGCAGGCGCCATTGCGGCCTATTCCGAATTATGATTTAATGTTGTACATTTCAGATGCAGATTGTGACGAGATAACTACCTCGTTCAAACCTGCTCGCTGAACAGCTGTTGTACATCTTCTCTGAACGGATTGCCCCACCACGGCCGGTGTTACACGGGCTCTCACACGCCGGTTGTAATGGCCCTTCTCCCAGCGTGCATGTGACAGGTAGTGTCTGCAGCTGCTGCGGTCGAGCCGGTGGACCGACGGCGGCTTCAATTATGTTCCGGTGGTCCCAGCTGGTGGCCGGGCCTTCCGCGGCGCTGCACGGCTGGGTGTGCGGGGACAGGACGCGGTGCCAGGGCCTTCGGCGGCGTCACTCGCTGGTCGTTACCACGCCGGTTGGTGTTCAGCGTCCGGTGGCCGCGCGGGGTGCGGCTGCGACCTCCACGGCGGATCGACTAGTCACCGACTCTGACTCGCAATCACGGACTGTGACTCGCAGTCCCTGGCTGTGGTTCGCAGTTCCCAGTTTTGGCTGGTAGCCGCTGGGCTTGGCGGTGAAGTTGTGGGTTGTGTGGACCGTGACGGCATATCGACACCTTTTTTTTTAAACCCCACATCTGCTCTCCCGTGAATTTCCGGGAGGCACGAAAGATCTCCTTTTAAAAGTGTCCAATCGTCCGATCCTGATCAAATATGTGTGTTCGTAGGCCTGTTCTGGTATTGCTTTATCTGCCAAGACAGACAAACTTGAGAAAAATCGAGTGATTGTACCTTTTTTGAAGGTCTTTAACCAACTTGTCTGAAATTCACCGGAGAACAAATGTGGGGATTTAAAAAAAGGTGTCGATATGCCCCCGACCAGCCCGTCTGACTACACCAACCCAACGCCTACCTATGTATGTAGTCCTATATAACCTCCCCCGTACTGCCTCCAGCTAGAGGAGTAAGCCTGAACCTGTGGGGCGTGGGCTGTGGCCATCACTGTCAGCCGGCGCCATTAGCCGTCTGTAGTAGACCGGTGGCAGCTCGGCCGACCGTGCCCGGGGGCACTTCGTGACGGTCGGTCGGCCGGACCGGCCCTTGTTTGCCCGTCCGTCAGACGTAATGACTCGTAAGGTCCGCGGGGGGCGTCTCGAGAGTCCGGCAATGAATACCTCCCCTCTGTCCGTCGGACGCTTTATCTTCTAGCTACACTGGGCTCTGACATTGCAATCTCTGTCAGCTCTGGCTTTTGCTGCAGCATCCTCCATGTGACGCTTTCAATTGTCATTCTCTTTCCTTCTCTTTTTCTTATCTGTCTGCGCTTTATTCATTCCCTAGGATCTTCGGACATATCACGAGATTTCTTGGCCGTACTGGAAAGACCTAACATTAGATAGACCCTTCTCTAGTGATCTGACTTCATGTCGTTCACCGTTTCTTCGTATGGCGGCTGCCCTCTGTGGCTCGCGTTCCATCTTCCTCTATATGAGCCTCCGCCTCCTTACCTTGGTCCCATGGTTGTATTTACTTTTCCCGTCCGTTCCACTTGTTCTGGTCATCTACTGCAGTCTTTTTCTGTAGACCATCTGTTTCATGCCACTGTCTTTCAGTTCTCATTTGCCGCTTCATCCACCTTTTACGCTACCCATTTCCCTCTCTTTCCATCTGCCCTCTTCTGCCATTTGTCTCGTTAATATTCTCTTCCTCGTTTCTCCTCACTCTCCCCACTCTTCCCGTCTGTGTCGCTCCACCCGTTCATTCATCAGCTGTCACATATCCTTCCCCTGTGACGCCGTCGTGTCCCCACTGTCTCGTTTTTCACCTCTGCTCCGGCTTCTGACTGCGGTCTCAGCTCCCTCAGTGTGAGCTCTGACAGCTTCATCTCCGGTTCTGTGCCGACTGATGCGGCAGAGGTGTTTGTGACGGAGGAGCGGGAAGCCCTTATTGACGACGACCGGCTGTTTTTCTTCTCCTCCACCGCCGCCACCGCCGCGTTGTCGTGGAGCCAGCGCAGGTTCTTTGTTTCTCCGCGGGCTCGTATGTCTGCCTCTGGGCGCATTGTTTCTTCATCAGAGCTTCCCGCTGTCGACGGCAGCCCCGTCTCGCCGTTCCCCGCATTCTCTCGTCGTCGTTTGAGTCTCTCGAGAGCCCGCAGCGTCGCCCTGGGCTGATCCTCCTCCCAGCTCGCGCACCGACGCTCCGCGCCCACCCATTTGATCTCGAGGTACTTCGCGTTGATCCCTCCCAGACAGACAAGTAACACCCTGGTGGAGGAAAAATGCGCACGCTCTGATACCAACGGCTGTTTCATCATCGCCCCCGGCGGTGTGTGCGTGTGAAGTGCGTAACGCATCCGGGATGTGAGCCACGCATAGCCAGCGGCTGAGTTACTGACGCACTCTGCAGCTGCATTGCAGGCGCTAAATTTGTCTTGGATTCAAGGTTAAACATACCAACATCGGTGGTTGGATCTAACAACATTGATCACTGCGAGAGTGGTTACCACGAAGAGCCGTTTGGTACTGCTTAGCGTCGGGTCTTTTTCATTGCAAGTGCAGCGTAGTTGGTAGCTGTGACATACTCCATTTCCTCCACCGAATTGTTTTCGTCTGGGCGATCAGTTTTCCTTTTCCTTTTTACGGTCAGCAGCAATTGGTGCAGTTTGCAGCGTCGCCAGCGCTCCTGGTGGCAGGGGCGGCGCCGGCCCGTGTGAACTCGTGTAGCCCCGTCCAGGAACACGGTGATGATCCGGCCTGAGTGACGGCCCGTCGACGCCATCACCGCGCCGGCCGTGTGCCCCTGTCGGCGCCGACACGGTCCGCCGGCGCGGCGGCCACGTGCCGCCCCCGCCCCCGCCCCCGCCCCCGCCCGTGCGCCGCCGCCGCCGCCGCCGCCGCCGCCGCCCGGCGAGGGTCCGGCGCGGGCGCTGGGCAGACGCCAGTGGCTCTGCGGCAGCCGAGCGCGCCGCTGCCGCCGCGTCGTCCGCTGTCGGGGATAAGCCGAGGGTGTCTCTCCGCAGATGTGTGGTCGCGAAGGAGTGATCTCCGGTGTGTTGTGGGTGCTAGTGTGAAGCAGGAGAGTGCCAGGATGAGTGCCGGACTGCGTACCGCGCAGGTCATTGACCTGGAGGAGCTGAACCAGTGGCTGGCTCAGCTGGAGGACGAAAATCAAGGTAGGTGTGGAACATCCGACATTTCGAAGGGCTCTGGGCGGTAAGGTTTTCAGGGGTCAGAGGGTTCGAGATTTCCCCAGTCAGGCTCGACGTCTAGACACCATTTCACGTCTGGCGAGCGATCCGGCCTTATTTTCACGCCGCCCTGGCTCGGCGGTCTCCGCCGCTCCTCAGTCGGGTGTGGTTGGCTGGGCTCGACCGACTCCAGCATGACAGGCCGTTTGAGTTGAGGGCCGTGGTAGAGGATTTCACTTGATCTCGACCCAGTCTGCTGCATTTCGACTGTTTGAATACGCGTTAAGCGCCTTAAGCTTTTTTCGTTGCGCAGCAGAATTTGGCCTCCTAAGTTCTGGTTCCTCCATTGCAGCTGGATATACCGAGCTGTGAACTTAAGGCCTGTTTTCATGATTTTGACAAGGGTCTTTTGTTCCATGATTCTATGATTTAATGTCCCTCAAAGTTTGCATCACTTTTAGTGACTTATTTTAAACCTAAGAAGATACGAGACATTTGACAACCTCGCACCCCACACCGCTCCCATCCTGGGTTTCACGTCAGTGGTCTGGTGCCAGCTAGTTAGTCGTGTTGTTCCGATGCTACTGACAGGGGTAACTTTTGGCGGTCGCCGGGGAAGGACTTGGCAGTCCTGCTGATCCCTTCCGTCGAATGAGATCTTCGGGAGCCGGGGTGTCTGCAAATGTTCACATTCGAGGTCGTGTGTAAACCTCTGAAATTCCAGGCGTGTTTGTAAAACTGCTCCAGTTTACACTGCGTCTGTGCGCGTTGGTCGACGGATGTCGGCCTGATGTGGAGGCCAGCTCTGCGGCTCGACGAAGGTCGGCGGTGCCCTGCGACCCACTGGTAGCCGCGAGCTGTCGGCCTTGGTCCATCTGTCCGGCTGCGCTGCCAGTGACGGGTCCACCCCTCCCCTCGGTCCCCTCCTCTCCCCGGCCCTCCCCAGTGGGGCGATGTGTGCTGGTATTGGCAGCCATCGACGCCCTCATTAGACCCAGTGGGTCAGCTGATCGCTGACAGGGATGGCTGATCGAAGGTCGTTTTCGCCTTCTCCAGCTTAGACGGACGTCGCTTGTGACATCTCACAGCTCCTAAGAATTGACATTCCACAGCTTCGAGAGCGGCCCGCGACCGTTTCATCTCTGAAAGTCATGATAGTTGCGCTGGTAGTGCGATAGCGACTCTAGTACCGCAAAAGTCGCGCTTGTACCGCGATAGCCAGCTGGCCGGACGTGATAGCGGTGTAAGACATGAAGCTCTGAGAATCCGGACTGTTTGGAGGCAGGAGAACTCAGGGGTACGATGGGCTTCCTTTGACGGTAGAGCGACATATTGAAGCATGCTTGACAAGGATTCGAACAACGATGACAAGGATATGAGCTGAGAATAGTGCGAGAACATGAACTGGTCAGGAATAGCCCATCGAGGTGAAACTGCGGTGGGAAAGGAAGGAAGACACGAATGTGTTACGGTCTTGTGTGTATTGTGCTGAAGCTAGGCGAAATTATTATCATGCTTCCGTGACATCAAACCTGTGTTCACCCTGCATTGATCGGCGTTTCCTCCAACTCTGTGTTCTGAAGGCGGAAGAAGTCGGCACCGTCTCACACCTTCGGGCGGCGCTGAGTGATCAGCCACCACCACCTCTGGTCCGGCGGGTCCGCCAACCGTTCCGCTCCGTTGACTTCACGGACTGATCCGCCGACCCCAAACTGGGAACGGTGGCCCGGCCCGGCGGCGCCGCCAAACGATTTCACGCGAGATCAGCGCATTCGACACGGTGCTAAATCCGGGAGCCGTCTGGTCGCTCTCCGGTAGCTGTCTGAACGGTTCAACGTCGCCTAGGTGGCGAACAGGCCATGGCTGCCGTCTGAAAGCCTTCAGGAGCTGTGGAAATCCTTTGGTGCCGTCCCAGTGCCGAGTTGGCTTGCCGAGCTCCAACAGACCGTCCGCGGCGCGATCTTCGTTATTCCACTGGGAACCCGGCTCTCAGATTTTGCTGTCAGCTACGCTTTCATGGACCAAGTAGCTGCCTCATCGCGTGGTTTTTAGACGGCACTGCTCTTGTTCTCACTCATCTTTTTGATACTCTGACAGGATCTATTCACAGCAGTCTCACACTTTTCTGATGCTCAGAAAGTATCCATTCACGCTTTACCTTGAACCTCAGCTGGTTAAGGACCTCGGCAGATGTGCCGGCTTCGCGGACAAAGGCTCCATCCGCCGAGGTGTCAGTCCGTTCACGAATCTCCCCTGAACTGGAGCCCTTCTCGATAGCATCTGCACCCGGTCCGCCCATTCAGAGACCCCATTTGGGGCAGCGCTGCCGGCCGCGGGCGGAACAGACCTCGAGACACGACACAGTGTCGGGACTACTGGGGCGTGAAGTTTGTCCCTTGTACCACGAGCCGAGCACAGCTGGCGAGCTGGGTTCAGCTAATGACTTCCTTTCTGAGAGCGCACGTTCCGAGTCAGTCGTGACTCGTGAGTGACTCAGTGAGCCGTCCAGCGTGACTCCGCGTCGCACCGGAACAGCCGTGCTCACCAAGTGTCTCGTGACTCAGTGATGTGCAGACCGTGTCGAACCCGTTGACCGTGCGCACCCCTCTGTACCGCCTGGTCGGGTCAGCGGCTGGCCGGCTGGCGTGGCGTGGCTGGCCAGCTGTGACGGGTCGGGGATTGGTGTCTGACGGTGACGCGTCCGCCGCGCGTCGGACGGACCGCCGGACGTGGTGTCCGGTGACGTGCGGCGGGAGGAATGTCCCTCAGAGTGCCGCAGCGCGCCCTCCCGCACCCCTCCCGTCGAGACGGCGTCTGAGGGTAAACAGCTGATTTGGACAGTGAAGGGTCTGACGCAGGCGCCAGAGAGAATTTGTTGATTTTAGCATGCCTCTCACTTTCCACTGAGTGGCCGTCTCAGTTGCTTCTCAGTGATAGCAATGAGTCACACCACTCAGGGAATGTATGCATTCATATGCTCTGCATTGTTCGGAGGACGGACAGCTAAACAGATGGCTGTTTGAGATGCATGACACGCTGCCTGCGGGGCTGTGACCACCGTCTCGGGCCGCCACTGGCGCCACGGCGCTGGTGTGTCTTGTCGGAACCTCAGCACCACCGACGCTGTCGGCGGCGGGTGGCGGACGTCATCCTCGCTCACCCGATCGACCACAGCCACCTTTTTGCGCCGCCCTCGGCAGCTCGTTTTTGCCGCGCTGCCGCCGGCTGCACCTCAGCGGAGCGGCCTGCCGCGAGGGACAGCGGGTGTTCTCACGACGTTGGCCGCCGCGGGGAGCCGCCGGAAGACACCTAACCCGGCGGTGTCTGCACGCACATGGCGGCGTGTGCCTCCTTGGGAGCGCTCCGGGGTGACCAGACGTCGGCGCAGAACGGGCAACAGGTGTGGGTTGGAGGGGAGTCGAGGCAGAGGGGAGCGCACGGAGGGAGCAGCATGTGTCGGTAGAGAGGGGAGACCGGCCGAGGTGGTCGCGTGGTGCGCGGTGAGGTCCGGCGGTGGCTCGCTCGGTCTGCACAGCCGTGTGTAGAGAGGGAGGGAGGGGCCGGTCGGCCGCACTTGCGTCTGTTTGTTGGCGGCGCCCCTGCTGTGGCCCACATGGGTCCGTGCTCGGCTAATGAGCGGGGCGCCCCAGCTGGGAGCGGCGCGCCGAGGCGGGTCCGGCACGCCGGCTGTCCCTGGGGACCCGGGGCTATATGGGGAATGGCGAAACCCAGAGCATATGGAGCGAGGCTGACCACGGCACTTGATACCCAGGGCTGCTGTGTGAAGTGTAGATGTTTTAGTTGCTGCTCAAAGTTCACGAGTAATGGTATGCGATGAATGTGTTGACAAATTTCATCACGTCTGTGTTATATTTTTATCTGGTGTCGACCCTGCTGAACCCTCGTCAATGCATTGATCTCTCCATAGGACTGCCTTTGCCTAAGGTGGAACCGTAACTTTTAACTGCCCGCTGCCGCCGCTCGGAGAGCACGTTAATTGTCCCGAGACCGGTGTATGTGTCATTCCCAGCGACTGATCGGACCGTTTACAGCAGATAATGATGCCCGGGTAGTTGTCCGTATCGGGGACCGATCGATGTCTTACACGCCGGGTCGCGGCTCCGGGACAGTGCTCTCCGCCTCCAGAGTCACGCATCCATGTCCTGCGCCGCACGCATCCGTGTACCCTGATCTCACTATCAGTTCAGTGTGGTCCCGCGTGCATCTACGTCCCCAGGCCGCGGTTCGTACAGTGATCGGTGCCGTGTAGCCACGCGGGTTGGACTTCCACGGGATGGCTGGATGGCTACTGGGAGGAAAGCTGTCTAACTTGCTGAATGCATCCGACGTGAAGCTTTCAAATATGACAAAGTTTTTAGAAGCGCTTATGCCGGAAAACATTCTTTGTTGCTAGAGAGATTAGTGGAACATCATTTTCCATTGTTGATTCCTGAAAGTGATAGAAGAGCGAACACAGGTCTCCAGAAATTTATTGCCGTAATATTTTGGTTGATTTTCTTGTTTTATGATCCCTTGAATGTGACATGGTCTAGCTATTTTACCCATTTAGCCAGTGACTGAGTCAGATTTCCTTTTCTCCCTGACGTAGAACGGCGTCGTTTGAAGTTTCTGGTGCGAGCCGAGTGGGGCGATCCGTTATCCCGTGGAACAGATTAGACCTTCTGTCGCCACGGCTCGTGTAGAGACGAGACTTGGGTGGAAACTTGGTCCAACTTTAATGGACATTGGACAGTGTGGACGAGTGACTCCATCTTCTGGCCAACTCATTGCGCCGCTGTCAGCGGCTCATCGGGAGACTGGCTTCAGGCTGATAGAGCTGAGAGTACGTCCCAAGTTCGACGCGCTAACTTCTGCTAGTTGCGTTGGCCGTCTCCCGAACCAGCTCACGCCACCCACACTGATTCACCATGACGTCATAGGCATGCCGAACTGTTTGTAAATGTTTCAAACCATTCCGGTGATCCGGTAAAGATTTGGTTGAGATAACCTCCTGACGTGGGCGCGTTTCCACCATCCCTGCCAGGGCTGCGGAGGCGGCCATGGCTGGTCGCCGCAAGGGCGCTCGGAGGCGTGGCTCTGGCAGTGTGGCTGAAGGTGACGGACGAGCTCAGTTATGGTGACTCGACAACAGGCGGCGTGACGCTAGTGTAAGGTCACGTGATGCCGACGTGACGCCCAGGGCTTGCGAGCACCTTCCCCGCCGGCCCGTCGCTATCGCCGCCGCTACCGACGAGTGCACTCTTGACTGGCTGCACCGCGAGTGGCGGCTGGTTGACGGGCCGCTGTTAAACGCAGCGCTTGTCCGTCAAGTGGCGTTAGGGTTCTGGCAGCGGGCCCGAAGTCGGTCGTTTCACCGTCAGCAGACCGTAAGTGCCGGCTCGTCAGAAAGGTTTCGACCAGCGTGCTTCACAGAAGCTGCAAAGGTTGGCTAAAGGTCATGACCACAAAAGGTTGTAAAAGTGCGCCAAGTGCTGAACTTTTTAGAAACAAAGAATCAGCGCTTTAACCCTATTAGTGGCAGGCTCCTGGCTACCCCCTATTAGTGGCAGGGGGGGCTGTTTACGACCCCCCCTTGATATCTCGAGATCTAACGGGCCGATTTTCAAAATTCAAACGGCATTCGATTTCGCTCAACGTGATCTACATTTCTAAAAAATAAAAATTAAAAAATGTCAATAGGGGGGGTAGAGGGGGGTAAAAACGGGCAAATTGCAGATACATTTTAGACTGTTTATCACGGCCAGGTTTCTGAACCAATCTTAACGCAACTTTTGCCGATCGATAGAGAATGAACCAGGAATTCACATGGATCCTAAAAATATGCATTTTCAAAAATCATAGGCGGATACAGATCATTGAGATTGGGGGTACACAAAAAGTATAGTAAATAAGGTTTTTGACAGGGATGCGGAGCCGTGGAAATTTCAGACGGCTCCGGCTCCGGCTCCGGCTCCGGAGAAAAAAATCGGCTCCGGCTCCGGCTCCGGCTCCGGGTGAAATGTTATGGCGGCTCCGGCTCCGGCTCCGGCTCCGAGTAAAATGGTCCGGCTCCGGCGGCTCCGGCTCCGGCGGCTCCGGCTCCGTCTCAGTACATCCCCTCCCAGCCAGCAATTTTGCTCCGGGCCCAAGCAGGCTCAAGTTCGGATTGCCCGAGATTTTTAGTCGGGCTAAAGTCGGCTGGGGCTTGGGCTAAAGTCGGCGTATGACACAAAAACGCCGACTAAAGCCCATGCTCTGCCGGAGGTATGCCCGCTCTGCGAGCTCCGGACAGCCGTAGCTTAGCCCTAGTTGAGCGACGATTGGCGTTAGCCCGATTTAAGCCCGAGCAGTGAATCCATTTATATAATGGAGATTACTCTGGGCCCGAGCGGGCTGAACTCCGGCAAGCCCACTCTGTGTGCCCTGTCTATCCCGACTTAAGCCATAGAAGTGAATGGGGTTTATACATTGCAAACTGCTGTGGCTTTGCTCGGGTTCGGCTCGAGTGACGGCTCCTGTTTTCTCAAGTCTCGACTTGACTTCATCTTGCTTTTGCTTCACACTGGATCAAGTAGCAAGGAGCAGCCAATGCACTTTCAGCAGGTTGTGCGGTTTCAATGCATATTTAACATTGTTACGGTCACTCATATGCTCTGTTAACCGGTCATCGAGGCTCGAGCATTGCAAAAGGAAAGTAGTGGTTGACTTTGATTGAATGTATATTTCAAACGACTACAAACACGTCAAATGAAACACAAATACATGAAACAGTGGACTGCAAACTGCAGCAGTAATATGGCATGAGTCATGAAAAAACGCCATCAAAACTATAAAACAATCACAAGGCCCGCTAGCCTCCCTCCCCGTTCATAATACTTGGTTAAGCACTCAACCGAAAGCATAAAGTAAGGACAGCAAGTAATCGCTCATAAGACATAAAGCAATAAGCAAACAATCGTTTATAAGGAACTTCACTCTGGTGAATGGGAGCTTTGGAGGCGTCTGGCTCCTCCACACACACACATCTGCAGTAGGTGGCCGGCCAGTTTTCGGCGCAGTTTCCGTATAACTATGTACATAGGTATACCTACTTAATTATAAGCAGGCAGTTTCCGCTAAACCACTTGGCGAGGGCGACTGCGGCGTCCACCCGGTCCTGGTTTGTATAACTATTTTATTTTTTGAACCATTTGCTCTAATGGTACGTACCTGAAAAAGAGATTCATTGGTTTAATTTACATTGCATGTTTGCTTGAAAAATAACTTATTGATGCATTAATACTGTAAAAGCACTTCTCATTGATCCGTATAAAATGTTCATTTGATTTTAAATGCGGACAGAGAATGAGCGTGCTCGGTGATAAGTAGATAAATATTTGTGTTTCGTATTTCATTTTCCTGGGTCAGAAGTGCTGGTATTTCACAAAGATATAAAGGCACGGAATGCAGCTTTTCTGAGCGAGGGTATGAGTCGCCAGGCTGAACAGCTATTCAGCTTCATGTTTGATGGTGTGAAACTCAGTCAAAATCATGACGTTTACATACGATCAAGCGCACCATTCAATACACTTACCTACCGTAAAACTCCATGCCAGTCCACTTGATAAGAGCAGTGAGCACTATCCCTTTTTCGCGCTCTCACACGCGCCCAAACATCAACCACCAAATGCCCCAACACCGGTGTGTCGTTTCGTCGCACAGCGCGCAGACTGTCACAAACGCTGCACATGATTGGCGCAGAACTGCGCATGCGCGAACAGCCGAACAAGTATGGCTAAGCTCCGGCTTTACTCCAGTTAGCCAAAGGACACAGCCAGCTTGATCAGCCCGCGCTCCGCCCAAGTTAAGCCTGTTTTGGATGCGCGGGCAGATGTCGGGCTGAGCTACTGCTATCCGCACGTGGGCATAGCTGCGGCATGCCCCCGCTCAGCCCTAGTAAAAAATACATTGGTTTTGATCAAAGTGGGCAAACCCAAGCTAAGCCCAAGCTGCCCGACGCTTGCCACAGTTCAGCCCAAGCGAATTGCTGGCTGGGCTATGCAATCAATTAAATACGGGTGGAAGAAAAATTGGATTGGTACACGTTGCTTCTGTATTTGCATAACAACTAGCCACTAAGGCTATTTTTCTCAACAGGACTAGGAACAAAGGACTAGGAAGCGATAGCATTGGAAACGCAGTCGCCGCGAATCGGAGTTCACTGAACCATCGTAAGCTGACACCCGTCTCAGCTGCATTGGGGGGTGGGGGTGGGGGTGGGAAGAGACGGTGCTGGGAGTCGCAGTCCACTGCACTGGCTTAAAAACAATGGCCGTCACCTGATGACCGTCCGGTCCTCATGTTCTGGGGATGCAGTAGACGTTGGGGGGGGGGGGGGGGGAAGAGCAGACAGGAAGTTCATTGCGTACTGTGGGATACTGGGGATATTCGGCTTTTTTCATTCACTTGATGGCCCATGACGTACTATATCTCAAGATAAGGTCCCAGGCGACCTGTAGTTTTGATGCGGTGAATACCATTGCCCTCGCCACAACTCGGGCCGAGTGCACCCCTCCTCCCAGCCAGCGCCACCCCCACTCGAGTTGTGGCGAGGGTGAGGTATTCACCGCATCAAAACTACAGGTCGCCTGGGCTCTTATCTTGAGACCAATAGTACCATATGTTTTACTGCTTTGTACTGTCAAACCGAACTAGGTCAATTATTTTTTTCCTCTTCAAAAAATAAAAAGGAGCCGGAGTCGCCCCTTTTTTGGCGGCTCCGGCTCCGGCTCCGGCTCCGGGCTATATTGTTTCACGGCTCCGGCTCCGGCTCCGGCTCCGGGCAAAATATGCCGGCTCCGGCGGCTCCGGCTCCGACTCCGGCTCCGGCTCCGCATCCCTGGTTTTTGATGGTACTGTTTCTAAAAAGGGTGGTAATGGTCTTGTTATGTTATAATTTTCTTATGAGAGAACGACTAAAATTGTATTGGTAATGCATAGGCGGTGTCAGGGCACCTATGTTGGGAGGTAAAACATAACCCCCCTTTTTGGACGCCTGGATCCGCCTATTATAGCAAAAACGTGTCAAAAGAGGATGCACAATAACTGTATATGTTATCACATGATACCTTTTATTCACTGTTCGTAAAACTGGTGCAGCATCGTGATCTTCGCCCAAATGACTCGCTTCACGAATAGGACCCCCCAATTCCCAGTGTTCTGGAGCCGCCCCTGGAAAAGTTATGAACTTGAAATTTTCAGGGAATGTGCCCAATTTAGTTTTAGGAAAAGTCAGAAAATTTCAGCATCGTAGCTTCAGCGGTTTCGGAGATATTCCCGAAAAACCTGAGGGGTGGATAAAAACAACCCCCCCTGCCACTAATAGGGTTAAGAGTGTGATTACCTCACTGCGAAATTAGTGTTGATTGAATTGGTTGAATGCGCAGTCGGTCCATTGGTGATCCCAAGGGGAATACTGTGGATCTATGAGCTAATCAATTTAAATTCATTCCCGCTGTTCAAATGCCAAGGGAAAATCACTATCCTTTTAGCAAACGTCAGCTTGAAGGGAATTGCAGAACGTTGATAAGTGACGTGCACCCCGTATAGGTACTTGCTTCCGAGTTCGATTTATCTAATCAAACGTTGCTCGGCGCGCAATCCTAATTCAAACTCACTGCTGTTGCGTTTTCACGGAAAGTCGTGATCGATCAGACAGTGGCTGCTCTAGCCAATCGAACAGTGTCCAGTCAGGTTCTCGCTATGTTTTGAACGATTGAACAGCTTGCAACTTTGACATGATCTTGCTGCTGGCTGTCGCTAGTATTCACACTCGGGGATGCCCCGCTGACCTGTGACGGCACAGTGTGCCATATCGTCCCCAGCGGGCCACCTTTGGTCAGTCTACCCGCTCTACCCTGGTGAAAGCCGGGAGGAAGTGGACCGCCCGAATATGGCCGAACTCGCCTGGCTTGCCGTTGGACCGAACCACGGCTCGCTGTCGGACCGGACCACGGCTCGCCGTCGGACCGGACCACGGCACGATCGGTACGGGTGTGTGTAGGAGGAAAACCGCCACCGCGGCACCCGACTGCCCGCACCAGTCTGCTGCGGGGTGGACCGAGCGCTGGGGAAAGAAAGCCGGGGATTGTCGATGGTGTGTGGTTGGACGGTGTATAACTGGTCTTTGGTTTAAAATGATTACCCAGTTGTTGGGTGGATGGTATTTGCGGAAGCTTACAAGCTGTGGTGTCATGGCTTTTGCGCGTCGGTTGTTGACCCGTCTTCCGGTCTTCGGAGACTCGGGGGATTTTATTAGATAAGGCTGAGGTTAGACGACACATCATGTGTTCCTTGCCCGATGTGATTCATTTCTCCACTTGCTTCACTTTTTCACCGAGACAGCAGTGTCTGCTAGGTACTTTTTGATGTCGGTGCCGATGTTGCCTTCAGTGAAACCACCAGTGACCTCACGTAGTCTGCGCTACTTGCTCTGACTACCAGTTCACCGTGTCTAACCCAGATTACCCCGTCGGGCGCCGCGACCCGACCGGGCCGGCGCCGTGTCGGGGCGCACGGACCGGTTCGCGAGGCGCGTGCTACGGGTACCGAGCGAGCCTGCACGTGCCGCCCGATATCGCTCGGTGACCAGTGCCGGGCTCGGTGAGCAGTGGAGTTTGACGGGTGCTTACCGGGTGAGCGGGCTGGTAAGCTGGTGAGTTTGTTGCTGTGGTTTGACCCGTTGATCAACATCCGGTCGTTAGCACAGCAGAGGAGAAGGCTGACTGGCTGGACCATCACCACGTCGGCTTTTTAGGTTTTATTCCAGAGAAGTGTGGCTGGATGCCAGTCTGACTGGTGTTGGCGCAGTGCTGACCAGAAACCACCGACTTACGAGTGCAATGACCACTGACCATCGGTCGACTACGCGAGGCTGATCGAGTTCTTGATGCGACGAAAGATATCCACCGAACATCGCGCGTCGGTCGTACGCTGTGAGACTGGTTCAGCGTCTAGTCCAGTCCCGGCGGCGGCGACGCTTCCTCGAACCTCAGCCGGCTCGGTGCGCTGTTCGCCCCGCCTGCTTCGGTCCGTGGAAAAACGCTGACTCCGACAGCAGGGTCCTGTCACCGGCTCTGGAAGTTGTCCCGTTTCCAGCCCGGCGTCTGCAGACTGTGCGCGGCTATACCATCGTATTTATAATTAAGGAGCTGTGTTATCTGGAATGTTAGATGACTGGTCGCAGCGGGAATGGTTCGCGGTGATATGAGTGCGTTTTTTTTTCTGAGATAAACGAACCGATGTCATAGAGGACTATGTCGTTTAAAAGAAGTTTTATCCTTGTGTTTAGGCGAAAATAATAAAACATGACCATCCGTAGTGCTTTATTTGTAAGATTGCTTTGGTGTATCGGGACCATATTGCCTAAATTAACTTAGCTTTCTATAAATATCGCTTAGTAACGCAGATATGCCAGATGTGCTATCATTGCACCCATCTCATCTTGTCGCACTCGCAACAGCCAGTGGTGTCTAGTGTCTACATGGGCCATGGCTGGTGACTTCTGTTCGTTCCTATACCGTCCATCCTGTCTGAACAGCTCTGCTCCCTTTCTTTGCTGCCCTGGAGACATCCGTGTGACAACTGACAGTCTGTACATTCCTGTCCTCTATCTCCACCTTCATATCCCATATCCCCACACACACACTGGTCCCACACCCCAAGGGACAAGACGTGACGACTGGGCTTGGAGACCGCGACAGTCACGTGTTGCCGCCTGGAATCTGCTTCACCGCAATGGCCCCAGCAACTACACTGTATAAACAAAACGGAACATTCCATTATTATTACGCTCCAGCATGTGACGCAGCAATAAACACGTCGTCTCGGGTCCGTAATTTAGCTGTAAACCAGATGGCCAGACATTACTTCATGCAGACTTGCTCTTGCTATAATGTTGCCAAATGTTCAATGCCGTAATATCGTAACGATGGTCAATAATCCAAATGCGATGTCTTGATAAAGTTGATGGGCGTCTGGCGATGTTTTGATAAGGTCGGGTTTTGTATTGTTATGTGCCGGCCGATCGCCTGAATTGGCATGTGTTCTGGTATCACGCACGGGCTGGAGCGCATCTCAGAAGCGCCTTATGGGGTAGGTTACGGGGCTCGGAGAGAGGTGACCAAAACAGGCGCTGGTGGGCGCGGGCGTACGGCGAGGTCCTTTGTGCGTGTTTACCTGTATTTGGTGGCTTAATGCTTTTCTAAACACAAGAGGAGAGAGTCTTCCGTCCACCCAGGCTCGGTCGCAGCAGGACCCTGATTTCGTAGACCTACGACTGGTGTCGTGATGAGCAGCAGTGTCAATTTGGCGTTGATCTGACTTGGAAGCATGGTGACCTGGTTGATAAACCGGGCAATCTGTTAGCTGGGAAATGCAGCTTTGTTTAAAGGAATTTAGTACGCCTTTATAATTAAGCTTCAGGACAGTCACCTTTTCTCGATTGTGCAAGATTGCAGGACATTGGTGAGGGCAGTGAACACTGAGGTGGATTCCTCGACAGTCGCGGTGGAATCGCCCTGTGCCTTTGGACATCCGCGATCAGAGCTGATCAGGCCAACCGGGTAAAGCTGTGTCGGCGTTTTTATTGATGCAGGATAAGATATTGAGACAGCTGACATTTAGCCGGTTTGCCTAGCTGTACTTTTCGGATAGTTGGTTTGTGATGTTTATCAGCAACTTGATCCTTTGAGCTTCCAAAACATTGCTCGGTTTTGCCTGCGCTCGCGGCTGTAGCTTTGTGCACTGTTGACGGCGACGTAACCGCTTCGCTTGGTGATCGATTTTATGCGGAGATTAGGTCGTACGGTGACTTTCATTGCGATCTTTCCTCTAAGTTCAGCAGCATCGGCGTCTCTTCACGATAAGGTCTGAGATAATGCTAACCGCTATTTGAAGTGTTATTTCGTGCCTTGTTTGCGTCAACTCTCAGCAAGAGGTCAGATAGTATGAAAGGCCGGATAAAAAACCAGACAGGCTTTAAGGCCGGACGTATCTCCTTATTCTTCGTATTCTCAGTCCTGCCAAGAAAGGCCGGCCGTGGTCCATTGTTAAGACGCCGTCCCGGACGCACCTTTCTGCAGTGGCCCCTGCAGCCCTGCGGTCGGCGCTCGGAACAAAGGGCGGAAGGGCACGTGAAACACCTTCATTGGCAGGGCAGCACAGCCCGTGGAAAGGTCAACACACTTCCCCCGCTCCTCTACGGCTGCGCTGCTAGTAAGGACAGTAAGGACTAAGGACTGTTGCTAAGACAGTAGTGAGGACGGAAATCCATTTGAATTTCAGCATGTCCCGGGCCTCCCATTTCGGGGTGTCCTAAACGGATCCTAACTGCCCACGTATCCGCTCCCATTTTGTGAGACTGCGCCGGTCTGGTGCAAACCGGCGTCTGGTAAAAAGGCGGACATGTAAGCGGCCGGCTGGCCGGCGGGCCGGTGCTACTATCTGCCGGATCGCTAACACGCTAATTGTCAGGGCGCTCACCGGTGACGCAATATCCACAGACACTGCCGCCTGGGCCGGCAATTACAGGTAAAACGTGAGTGTACTTGAACAGGCCACGGAACTCGCTTTAGTGTGTCTGTAATCTCTTTGCTAAGGATGGAGCGACAGCGAGGAGGCAATTTACGTGGGTGGTATTTCGTGATAAAAAGTGAAACTGAGTGGTTGGATGGAGAGAGACCGGCGTGGTTGGCTAAGTGACGCCTTGTGTTCTCACCTTTTGCTCAATCTGGGTCAACGAAGGCCGAATGTTGGTGCTGTTTCCGCTTGTACTCAGGAAAAATGTATGACGGCGTCAGCCAGGGCTAGGTGTGGGCCGTGTGTCGGCGTTTGCTTTGTACGGACCTGCCTTTGTCTCTCTCCGCGTGCTTTTGGTCTGCGGCGCGATAGAGCTCACCGAACCCCGTCCGGCCGCTTCCCCATGTCCTAAATCAGCTCAGTGGCTCGCTCTCCCTTTCCCTCGCGCACACCCACACTGTGCTCCCCCTGTTCGCCATATGGCTCGCCCACCCCTCGTAGCGTGCCGACCACCATTTGGTCCCGGCCAATTGAGAGCCACCTCTCGTACGGGCCGCAGAGCCGGCCTGTCATACAGCGATCTAAATTGATGGTGTGCTTGAACCCTGCCAATGCCACCCGAGCGCTGTGTGGTAAATGTGCGGCCATGGCCGGATGAATTGTTCTGTGCTCGTTCTTAGTGTGGAGGTGAGAGACGATGGTGCAGAATTTCATAACCAACATTTATGAAATGCGAAAACGTGTTGCTGCTAGGAGATCTTATGATCAGATTTTTATACGGGATGTTCAACAGTGTTTGTGAGTTTTCATTGATAAGAGTTATCTGCGAAGCTCATGCGAAATGTATGTTGCCTTACTAGGACTGTGATATGAATTTTTAGATGCATCGCAGGACAGTTTGTCTCGTTTGTTTGCTTTGCTCCAAACGGAAACTTCCCCCGGAAATAGCGAGGCTGTTTTTCAACATCACACATGCCCAGAAAAGGAAGTTTGATTGCGATGTTGCATGCTGATGCTGAGAAGGGACTGCGGTGCTCCATTTGTCTTCCGCTCGTTTGATATGATGTAGCGTGCATAAATAAAAGCCTTAGTACGTGCTAAAAATATGTAATCGTTTTTCATGATCCTCTGTCCTAACGAGACTGAGAGATCATATTCTTGCTTAGAAAGGTGTAGTTTGTCTGATAGTCAAGAGATAGCGCAAGCTTATTTAAAATGTTGAATGTTGTCGGCGCGCCAGGGCCCTCCCTGATGTGTCCGATGTAAAAACAACAAACAACCTGCCGTGAGCTTTACGGGAGCTCCGCCCGTGGAGCTTCACGCGTGAGAGCTGAGCTTCCATGTGAGCTTCACGGGAACTCATTTACGTATCGACGACACCTCAGGCTGTGTCACTCGATCACCGGTGACAGGCGTATGCCGCGCTGCCAACCGGACACACTGTCCGTCGCCTGTCATCCTCTAATTGCTCCGGCCACTTGACCCGGTTGGCACCTGCTCCGAACGCCTGTCTCGAGTGTCGAACGGTGACGGGGCCGTGACGTGGTGAGCGGTTACTCTGGAGGCCTAGCCTAGCGAGGTTGGTAGGAGCGATGATCTGTGAAAAGTGTCTGAATGAAACACAACGCTGTTGTATGATTGCCAAATAATCAGCTGGTTATGAGGCAGCTCATCGTCATATAGCTCATCAAAACCAGATTTATGGATAACCATGGATATATACAGTTTTGTAACATCGCCTACAGCATAAGATTCCATCAGTTGTGCGTGTGTGCACTCTGCGATTGTCATCAGTTTGAACCGTTCTCCAGGGATCTCATACAAACTCCCCAAGTCCGTCTTGGCCGGCTGTCCTCTGAGACCACACGCACAGACCCGCGGCGGTGGTCTGGGCGTTACTGGGTCGCGCGCGGCTGATTTGTGCTTCTGGCACCGACCGCTGACACCCGGCCACGTCCTGAGCCACTGTGGCTCTGCAGATGGCCCCTGGGACTGCCGGGACGTCCGTACGGCTGCGTAAGGGAGAAGGTAGAAGGGAGAGCTGAGAGTGGGTGGGTGGGGTTTCTTTGTGCGTTACTGCGTTCCTGAAGAGGTGGTGGCTCAGTGCGTGCGTCTGATTAAACGATATCGATGTGAATGGAAGAGGAATTATGACTGCTTATGGGTGATGGTAAATGCTCGGGCACAATGATGGCCTTTCCCTTCTTTGAAACTGAACTGCCCATTGACGATCGGCCGGTCGGCTCGCTGTTGGAGGCTTGAATGGACAGCAGGACCCGGTAAGGACCGCTGGTGTCTGGTACCGCTGTAAGGATTGTAAATCTGCATCAGGGCGCCGTTTGGCATTAATCGATCGTTCATTCGCAACCTTTGCTTCTGACAGGCCCTGGACATTATTGGCACTAAGCCGCCATAGCCGGCGGATTACGAGGAGCCTGATGGTCGTACCATTGGTGCCCGTGCAGTGGCCGAGTTCGCGCAGCGGGTGTTTCGGCGTTCAACGGTCCGATCGGGGTCAGACAGCTTCGCGGATGGTTGGGAGGAGAACGTTCAGAGAGGTGCTGAGGCGTATCAATGTCTGACATCGAGCTGAAGCTGGCCGGGATCGAGCCCGAAGTGAGACGCACTGCAGAGGGAGTGTTTGCGCTATTTGACGTGGTGATCATTTGTTCGTCAGCGATACCCGACAGACTTCTGGTAATGCTATCGACTGACAAGGCGCTGGCTACTGCATGTGGGATCGTTAAAGAAGAGACAGGTGTAGGGCGTTGGTCAAATGTCTGTCGAGTTGACCGATAGCTAACTGCCTTGACGACATCATGCGCCGTGATTTGAGCATAGCGCCAGCTTTTTTACAGGAAGTGTGAAGATCTTCACCTGTGCACTAGATACTTTGGAGCGTGGGGGTGGGGAGGCATGCTCGCGAAGAACGCTCGGCGTATGTCAGGCGCGCTTTGCGTACGCGCGGCACGCACTTCGCGCACGTGCGGGCGGTGTGCGCAGCTTCTGCGTGGGCTCAGATGTCATTGATAGCAGGCGGGTCGTGTTGGCTGACCGCTTTCACTGCCCGAGATGGGATGCCTGCCGCCTGACGATGAGGTTTGTCCCCGGGCGACGCGGCTCGTCTTGGTGTTGTCTTACGGTGTTGAAGAATGGACGAAAGCTGCTCGCCTGTGGCGAGTGTCTTTTCTTTTCGTGCTATGAAAGCTTTTCACAAAGTCGCCCATCGCTAGCCCTGAAGTGCCTGTTGAGTATGTTGGGTGTCAAGGATTACCGTGTTTGTTCTTTTCGTTGCACGGATTTAAGAGTTTCTGCAGCCGTCTATGTGTTCGGTAACTGGTGATGTCATCCCATGACATGGCTTCGAATAGATAGCCTTGTACTGTTCATTTCCCGAAGCTTTTCTGTCGGAACTGATGTCCGACCAACTGATAGTGGTTTTGCTTGGCTGAACTGAGCCCCTTTCACCATACCCTGTCCTGCGCTGTGACAGATCACCCTCCCTACCGTTGCCGCTCCGCGTTGCCAACCAAGACAGACGCTTACGCGTACACACATACACACAGCTGGCGTGGCTCACCGCGGGCTGACGCGACTCTACGTCTGCGGTGGGGCTCTGACGCGCTGTCGCCCGCGTGGCACACCGCAGTGCGCCGCGACGCGCCACATCAGACTGTGTTTGTGTTGCTGCGCGACGCTCGCGGAGGTCGGGCGTCCGCTGTCGTCCCGGGACGGACGGAACACCCTCGCCACTCGCTGTAAATATTTGGCAGCTGGCCGGCCTGCCTCCGGCGGGGCATCGCTGACTGGCAGGCCACGCACGCACTACCGGGTCTGTGCATCCCCAGGGAGTTGGCCAGCGCGAGACGAACGGTTTAGTGGACCGGGTCGAACGTTCCACCACCCCCGCCCCCGCCCCCGCCCTCGCCGACGGGAGCGCGGAAGGTGAACGGCGAGCGGAGATACGGCGACGGCCGGAGATTGGTAGTGTTTGGTTCGCCGAAGTTGCGCCGCGTCGGGGTTCCTTTGGGATTTCCAATGCGGAAATGGTGTGGAAGATGGTGGGACGATAGAGGAGTGGCGCGCTGCCGCGTAGTCTGTTGCTGTTGCGATGTGTAACGGAATTCAAGATTCTGTGCGTTGCTGAAAAGAATGCTCGGCTCATAGATAAGATGCAATTATATATATAATATATAATTATATATATAAATTCGCAATAAGATGCGAACTAAGCACTTTCGAGTGCTTTTGCACCAGTTCTTACTTATCTTGATTTTGTGTATTCTTTTGTTTCTTAATAAACGTGATGATGATGATGATGCATGAAAAAATCACAAATAAATCGCGAACGCCTGTACGAATGAAATATTTGCTCGTCCTAGATGTGCCAACATAGATATCATAAATTTGTATTCAGGGGTTTCTGAAGTCCTGAATAATTCATTCACCATGACCGGCAAAACTCCTTTGAAGACCATCATTGGCTCCTACTTCACGAGCAAGTTTGCCAAACGTTCCCAGCATTCGCACTGTTAGCTCAATTCGTCGCGTCCTGACTCAGCAATCTACCTTCGGCCCGCCGTTTACTTTTTGCTCACTGCCCCGTCAGCGTGTCTCCAGACACCGAGTCGTAACGGGCGGTGATCTCTGGCGTGTCCATATGTGGCGGTCAGAGGTCAGCAGGTCAGGTCTCGGGTCAGACGGGGTCGGTCGATGTGCCGTACCAGATGGTCGGATGGCCGACCCGCGGAGCGCAGGAGATGTCCTCTGTGATCCGGGAGAGGCGGAATCGACTGGTGCTGCCTCTCTGGATCAATACAAGTCGTTGGTAGAAGCCTGGTGTGAACATGTCTTTCTGGTGCAGGGACTTGTATTGTATCAGTTACCGACGTCTGTGCTTCAAACTTGCTGGCTGCGTATTTACTTCAAATTTTGCATACCATTAATTCCCTTTTCTTCATTCTAGCCAGTCTCTTATTTACAACATGAAGATCTCGACTTCCCATCCCCGCACTCTCAGCTGTCTTGTCGCACGATCTCGCTGTCTCCTGTCTCGTTGCTCGTCCCCGTTCCCGCTGTGTCGTTGCTCTGCCCAGTGCAGCGGCCCTGGGTACAGCCGATGGAGCTGAACGGGCCGGGACGAGGCGCTCTTCCGCCCCGCTGTGGGCGCTAACAGGGCCAGATTGAGCCAGAGTGGGACCCACTGCGATGGCCCGCCGGGCAGGGCGCGGTTAGTGCTGGTGACGACAACCGTACCCGAGGCTGGGAATTGGTTGGGGGAAGCTGTGCGGGTGGTACTCAGCATGACCGGCTAGACGGTTGACGATGGGCGCCTTTTGCTTGTTGATTTCATTGCATTCAAAAGATGTGCTGATGCTCATGAAATGACCGAATAGATCGACATTTGAAAACACGTGTTGCAAAATGCAAAACTGCGTTGTAACGGACGAAAAGCGTTGCGCTTCGCGGGTATCTTGAGCTAGAGCGTAGACGTGTCAGTGTGGGCGGGGACTGGAAAAGCGTATGACTGACGTGCTTCACCGGATGCCTAGAATCGCGACATGTCCGGGGAAGTGCATTCTGACTGAGCGCTTCCTGTTCATACTAGTTGTTGTTGGTAAGTTCTGCTGAAAGCTACGACTGGGAGTGATATGGCACTTAGACTTCCGGACGCTGTCAAAGAGGTCCATTGTCCACTGGCCAGCTCTACAAGCTGGATAATAGCTGGATTGTTAGTTGTTACTGCTTGAACTCTGGGCAGTACGAGCTATCAGCTTACATAACTTTTACTGCTAAGTAAATTAGGAATCTGGAGCCTCAATACCGCTCTTAAATTCACGGTTTATCTCGTCTTCAGCTACATCATTGCTGGCTCGATTTCTCCTCCCTCAGCCTCACCCGTGTTGAGTTCCGTGCCCTGGGGACTCACACAGTCTGATGGTGTTTGCTAGTATCCCATATGGTTCTGCTGTTTCCTATCCCCGTCTCTACTAGAGTCCTCCCAGGTTCCTTGGGAAGAGCTCAAAGAAGCAAGAGCCTCAGAGTCGTCTCATGAAGAGGTGGTTCTCGATGAGCGTCTCCTGACAGTGATGGAGACGACAATAAGCGGCATGTCTGGCCGTAACAGAGAGGTTCCATTGAGGAGGCGTCCGAGGCGAGTATCTGAAAGGCGCCACTGAGCCAGGTCATGAGGGTGATGCGGTACGCGGGATGGTCTCCAGTGGAGGGCCATCTGTCTGCTGTAGCTGACGCGGCGTGACCCGACACAGGCGAGATGGTGCCGAAGGTGGGTGGGTGGAGGGAGCTCAGGTGTCGGGAAGAGGAGCGGAGGTGTCGGCACAGAGGGAAGGGGAGAGAAAGAGAGGGAGAGAGCAGGGGAGCCGGAAGTGCCAGAGTGAATTGTGACGGAACTGGTTGGTGCTACGGGAGGGGAGTTTGGGTAGAGGACAAGGGCATGACATGAGAGGCTACGGAGGAGGTAAGAAGACAGGACGGATAGATAGAGAAGGATAGAGAACGGGAGCGGTGATTTTGAGAGGACAGAGAATGGGATAAACGTTAGAGAAGGGACAAAGAATAGATAATGGCAGATGAAGGGAGCGGCTGAGGTGAAGGACGCTGACTTCGGTAGAGAGAGCGGGCGTCGTCAGGTCAGGACCGAGGGAGGTTTGCTAGGCCGAGTGCCGGGACCCGACGCGACAGGCCGTGACAGACGAGACCATTGGACGCGGACGACACACGCATGGAAAGCAGCTCGGCGGCGCCACAAGGCAAGGCCGACCGGAATTAGCATACACGCTCGGCCCGAATTAGTAACGGCTCAGTCAAAACGTCCTTGTTTGGTGAGCCGAGCGCGTCATGCGCGCCCTGGCGTATCTCATTCTCGCCGATGCTGTTCGGTCGCAGGTACCACTCGTCGCGTGCAAAAACAGCAGCTCCAGTCGGCTGGTGAGCCCCAATTACAGCTCCAAATCCTGCCTATCTCGTTACGAGCGTCGTGTCGCCAAATGGGGTGATTTGTCTCGTTGTGAGCGCCTCGCCGCTGTCGCCAGCACGGTGACAAATTTAGACACGTGTTCCACGATGGATTTAGACGTGTGTTGCTGACGGCTGTGTTCCTCGTTTCAGGTGATATCACACAGAAGGGCTATGAGAAGAAGCGGAGTAAGCTGCTCGCGCCGTACCTGCCTGGTCAGTCAGGTAAGAACATCTGCCCTCTCCTGCCAGTGCCATCTAGTGGCGTTCGTGGGAAAGCACCTCAGGCTGCCTGACGGCCGTCAGTGCCTCGAGCAAAAACTGGTCCGCCTTTAGAGCTGATGGATCGGGATTCGGCTTGTGCGTTTGTCTGCGCGGGTGACTGTCCCGATCCGTTATGGCTGCAGTGTTAATACGGATGTGACCCAGTGGGTGTGAAGTGTGAACTGAGAGGGGGGGCTGTGACGTAGGGGGCGTTCACCGCAGGATGGTGTCAGCCACCGCGCGCGGTTGTGCGGGCTGGTGGGTGAGTCATTTACGATCCTTTGTTGGTGCTAGTGGGTGGGTGGGCTAGAACCGCTGCACCGGGGCTTTACAGAACTCTCCGTTCGCATGGGGGTTCGTGACGATTGATAAGAACTGTGGGGGAAACCTTGCTTCATCAATGAACTCTATGCAAGTACGCATTATGCTGTTAGCGTGGTGGCATAGTCGCCTCTCCAGTCTGCTGTTGGGTCCGTGCGACCATGGCTCGTCCTTTACCGGTAGTTAGCTGGTGACACGGCCTGATGCGTACCCGCTGTCCGGGTCTGCTCCCACCGCCTGTCCAGTGGCGGTGACCGAGTGGGCGACCGTGACCGACCCGCTGGAGAGTGCCGGTCGTCGGCCGACGGCGAGCGAGAGAGTTGCTGATGCCGGTGGCGGGTGCTGATTAACCCGCGCCCGGCTGGGGGTCCTGGATTTCCACGCCCTGCTGGGGGGGGGGGGTGTTTGAACACCCCCCCTTCTAACTCGGCTCCTGGGCCACGTAGCGATACGCGGAAGGCGGCGTTCGAAAGAGCGTCAAAAATAATGAGGAAATCACTTCGGTCAATTTTTTGGTCAGGTCAAAGGTCAGGTCACCAGAGGTCATTGAAGGCAAATTTTCGCCGATTTCCAGGTCGAATGTCGAAAATTTCCAACAAGCCAACGCATAACTCGGGAACCAATAGAGCTACAGCGCCGCGGAAAAGCGCATTCCATAGCCCTATTAACGCCCTTTCTGGGTAATTTTCTCAGATTTGACCTAACGTCAACGGTATTGCCTGCAGGGGGCAAAAACTGCAAAAATAGCCGATTTTTTCGGAAACAGTTTTTCTGCAATAACTTTTGACCCAAGCATTGTACGAGCTTACTTTTACCGGCATCGTGTTCCTCTCGTCAAGACGCATCGAACGAACTATAATTTGACCTTGAAAGGTCAACTTGAAAATTTGACCTCAGGTCAAGGTCATGACCTGACCGGAAAGGGTCATGTTGCATATCAGTCGATCCGTATCGTCGAGCTGAACACATCTAAGGCGTTTTCATCGCTCTAGCATGCCTCTATCAAAAGTTATTTGCGAAAAACTGTTAGATACCATTCGTGACCTAAGATGACCTCAGGGCATAAACAGGGGTCACAGACACCATTTTCATGTTCAGTGTGTCTAAACCACTTGTAATTCAGTGTTTGGGAGTGTTTATAATGTCTTTCGTCCAAAACAGGCGCATTTCAATTTTCTCCCATTGACTTATAATGGTGAGGTCGCAAAATTGACCTGACCTTAGGTCATCGATATCAAAATTCTGAGATATACATTTTGTACATGCTAATGCTCTTAGCAATCGCTGAAAGTTTCAAAGCGATCGGTCACTCGGTGTAGCTATGACAGACATTGAAACTTTTTATGAGGTGAGGTCACTTCGAGTGACCTGGTGACCTGACCTTGAATGACCTTGGTCTGAAATTTTCACAACATGTGTAGAATTGATGTATGATAAGGTGTACCAAAAACGGCGGCGCTCCGCGCCGCCGTTTTTGAGATATTCGCGAAAAACCACAGGGGGGGGGGTGTTCAAACACCCCCCCCAGCAGGGCGCGGGTTAAGCTGTCATCGAGGAGACTGTGAGGATGGTGCTCGTTCACTATCGTGTCTAGAGGGACTGACGGAGATTGGAGCGGATCGCTAGTGACAAGGACAGTTTCAGTCATTAGCGGCCTTAGAACTCGTGCCAGCCACGAATACGAGCTAGTGGAACAGTTGTTTTGATATTGAATGGATTAGCTCTGGACTTCAAGGTCTGTCGCTGTCCCTTTGTGAGAGATTCTCACTAGCTCTGCTCTCAGCTCTGTCTCAGATATACCATGCCGATTGCCGGGCCCCAAGGATTCCGTAACCCTGGAGCGAGCCCCGATCGGTCCGAAGACCGTGGGCGGACGGCAGCCGGCGTAAACAAAGGCGCGCTCCGCCGCCGCCGCCGGGGGTTGAACGGCCCGCTGCTGACGTCATGGACCGGCGCGCCGCCGCGCCGCCTGTCCGTCCTGACGGGGACGTGCGGTGCGCCACGCGTCCATCCGTCCGCCCGCTCGACCGACCGCTCGTCCGCTGTCGGCCGGTCGTTCGCTGGTTCACAGCTCGTCCGAGCGCCTCCCGCCTGGCAGACCGGCGCGCTGCCAGGTCCAGTTTTTGCGGACGGTGCCTGCGCTGCTGCCGGTCGGGCGAGTGCCGGGTTTGTCTGCAGGGTGGCCGTGTGACGGGCGGGTAGTTACAGTGTCGACTGTCGAGCCGTCCTGTATCCACGCGTGCCGACAGGGAGGAGGCGCGTGTGGTCGCTGAGGACGTAATGACTCATGGGTTTAGATGTGAGATTCGTTAATGTGACAGAGGCTGAGATCTGCACGTGTTGATAGAAATATATTCCCTCACAATCAAGGTTCCTTTTGTTCATGTTTTTTTTTTTTGCCGTTTTCTGTGAAGATAAGGGGATCAAAACAAAGGAGGCCGACAAGGTGAATGGTTACATAACGTGCACTGTACGGACCACACTGATATTTTGAGATTTTGTGGCCGAAAGTAAACAACCAAGTGTTCCCTAAATACCCACTGATGGCTCATGAACCGAGCTAGCTGCCACGGCCTGCGAGCGGAGCTGGGAGCGCCGGCAAGCGGCAGTGATCCGTCCCCGCCCCCGGCCCCTCCGTTTGGCTTGGCTCTCGTCCACGGAGCTCCACGCGCTGACTGATTAATGAGCTGCCCAGCCAGCCGGCTACCGGCTCGGCTACTCGAGATTAGGCCGATGGATTGATCGCTCAACTTTTCCGCTCCCGCATAAACCGGCGCCGATTGAGACTCGACCCGAACTCGAGAAATTAGTGGCGTTGGCTTTGGTGAGCTCTAATGACGATGTTCATTGATGCGCAGCGGTGGTCGTGCAGTCAGTCGTGGCTCGTTTGGCCACGCAGCATTCCCGGGTGATTAGTGCCGGGTTTAGTTGTTGGCCGGTTTTGTCCGCAGTGGAGGAAGACATAGCGGGAGCCTAATCGCACGTCGGCCCGGTGATCAGCGCCGCTGGAGAAACGCTTTGTGAGGCGAATAGGAACCCGTTCTGATGGTGATGCGGTGCGGGAGACCTGGGGAGGGGAGCGGGACCCTCGCAGTGTGAAATGGAAGCCTCCGAAAGTGGTCAGTGTGAGAACCTCAGGCCGGACCCTGTCTGGGTTGAGCTATGTGCCGGTGGTAAAAGGGTGGGTCGCTCTCAAGGTCGGGACGGGCTGAAGCACCTAACCTGCCGACGGGAGGGACCCTGCGCCCCCTGCTGTGAAGGTGCGCGGGCTGCCGAACCACTGCTCCCCAAATCGCCGTTCGGTCAGGGTTTGGGCTTCGTCGGTAATATTTTGTGCTGATACAGTATTTTTTAGTGTAAAAAAATTGGTACAGGACTTGCGGATGTTGGCATTTGCAGCACAGAAGCACAATGTATTGCTTGCATTGCATTTGCAATTCAGGAGAACAATGTATTGCTTCACCGACCGTGTTTTGTCTGGCAACATCAGAGGGCCGGAGATTCCACTTGTCTGCAATAGTCTGGATAGGTCACACTCGATCAACTCAGAACGGCTCTATCGCTCCACAGCTCCTACCCTGTCTTCACCCTCCCATTGACGGATGTATTTCGGGCTCCCTGTTGACAGACCGACTGTATTTTTATCTCCACCTCCCCGACGTTAGCTGGCGTCGCGCCCGACTCACCCCTTTGGGTGCATCGAGCGTGCCTTCTGCCCCAGCCCGGTGATCTCCGGTTCGCTACTAGGGTATCGATGGGGGCGCTGGCAGGGGGCGGACAGGAGACAACTCGTGACATGTCGATGAGCTGCTCCGTGGAGCAAAGGGGAGGATCGGGACGCCTTCATGTCATCGAGGATTTCCCGTTTGGTCCAAGAATAGACGACATGTCATTTCTCCGCAGATATGGTATGGGATGTAGAAAATGTGATTGTGAAGGGTAGGTATGCTAGTTAATGCTAGAATAAGAAAGGTGATACAATTAGAAGCAGAGGTGTAAATGTTGGCAATTTCTAGGATCAAGCCTAGTTACAGCGCTGTCTAGGAGCCCGATTGCCGGCTCCTTAGCTTACGCCCAGCGTTCAGCGCTGGTCCTGACGAGATCTGCTTGCCGACTGTCAGTCCGACTGCCGACATCTCGGCAGGAGTGGGCGGCGACGGTCCGTCCAACCGCTACCAGTCGCTCGCTGCCTCAGATTGTCTGTCGAGATTCGACGCCGAGTGTTTTTATCAGCACTGTTGTTGCACGCGCTCCGTCCGGCCCTGAAGACACGCCCAGGTGGGCCCCGCTCAGACGCCGGCGGCCGGCCAGCGCGTGCGCCCCCGATTGAAAGTGCACGCGCGCACGCAAGACGCCGTCCAGCGGCGGCACAAACAGTCACACGCCTACTCTCCCGCTGTTCCTCTCATGCACGCGACCTGTGGAACTGGCCTAACGCTGCTGATCGACTCAGTCTAACGAGCGTTATGGATTCATGTTATGGAAATTAATTAAACCGACTTTCAAATATGCGGGAGGTGGGGTGTTTTTACGCCAGAACTGTGTTTTGGTGAGCGTCATTTGTATTTTAATGATTTCTGAGTTAATTTGAACGACCTTTCTAAGTGAAACGAACCCTGAATGCATGAGGGGTGGGATAGGGCATATGGGCTGCTGCTAGTGTCGTTACCTGCATTATTTAAAGGGTTTCAGTCACAGCAAGTTATAACTTCCAAGGCAATACTATGTGAGTTTTATGTGGGTGCTGATATCACAAGCTGCAGTTATTGACTGTACTGCCGGCAGCCACAGAAGGCGGTCGTCGTTAGTCTTCTGAAGTCCCCTTAGGTCACAGTTGTGTCATGTGCAGTCGTCACCGGCTTTTCGCGTCCCACTTGCCCGCGGCTTCCTTCGTTCAGCCGGGTGTCGTCAGCTGAGGTCGGATCAGTGCTGACTGCTGGGTCTCACTACTAGGCGATTCGGCGGGCTGGGAACGATCCCACGTCTCTGCCAGAGGCGCCGCCCCCGGCCCGACACTTCTGCAAGCGGGTGGACCACCGATCTACCAAGGAGGGACCGCGGCCGATCCGGGGGCTACGGGAGCCGTGACTGCCTCAGGCGCTGACCCGAGTACCGTGGGTTCGCTGGGGCGAGCCGTGAGAACGCTCTGGGGAAGGTCTGAGGTCTGAGCGTGAGGTGGTATATATCGCTCAAGGCTCTAATATCGCTAATGCTGGCTGTGTACTGTATAGTGTGGCGAGGGTGACGGAAGATAACCGCATCACTGCCATGTATAAGTATGGCAGAGATGTGTGGTGTCACTCTGTCGTTGCGCATTATATGGGTGACAAGCAGTTGGCACGGATGGCGGTGACGGAAGATAAACGTGTGGGCGGTGTCAGAACAGATTTTTGCTGACGTAGGTGGAAGCAGATGCGTCGACGCCTACTTTTCTATGCTGGGTCGAACCGTCTTCAGCTATAAATAACCTCTGTTGGTCCGTATTCGGCTGCTTCCGCCGCCTGGGCCCGCTGGGACGCAGCATCTCGCAGTTAGTTTGTATTGACCGTGGGTGGCTCAGACCCGGCGGCACTGGTCCCGATTGGAGCGTCCCACCCCCGCGGCCCGTATTCTGCCGGCCTCAGCTGATTTGGCCGAGTAGCGTCAGCTGATTGGGCGAGAGTGGCACTAGCCGGCCGACCGTAAACCGAACGCCAACTTTGGCGGCTCTCCCGGGCGCACGGGCGTGGACTGAAGCCAGGATTGAGCGGATGCCCTATTTGGAACTCTGGATTGGGCTCACGCACTAACTGAAGATCGAATGTTCTGACACTGGCATGCTACTCATCAGCTTTTGCATTGAGTTTGGTTAGCTTTGCTAGGATTCTATTGCTACCTGCTGCGAATCGTCCATCACTGGGTACGTTTATTCATTCATTTATCCATTCATTCATTCGCATGGCCATGCATCGCTGATTGTCTTCCCTCATCGGAAGTTGTTATGCTCATTGGCATCCGGAGATCCATGCACAGACCACCTCCGTTTGCCATCGATCCCTGTCCATTTGAGGCAGATCCCCCGTCTGGATCGCAGCGGGATCTCGCGAGATGGATCTCAGCAGGACGTGCGGCCATCGGCCGGATCTGGCTCGTCCCCTGAACGGTCGATTTGTACCGGTGAATGGACGGTCATCACAGACGCACCTGACCTGAAGTCGGCGTGCGGGTGCTCGGACAAATATGGTGCCGCGCCGCCGTGCGGTGAATCGTGGAGCGGTCCTTGGCGTCATGACATGGCCGTCGGTGGGACGTCTGAACGGGACGACTCGGCGGGGAGTCTGTCCGAGATACACGGCTGCTGACTACCCGGCTGTCAGGGAGGAGCCAGTCGAATGGATCTCCCGTCGAACCAATGTCGTTCACTGGAGACTGCCAATCTGGGCTGATATAGGCTCAAAGGACTGAAACCGTGACCCCTTCAATTTCATGAGCAAAATATGAGGAACAGGAACTGTAAAAGCACTCCGTCAACATATGATCACTTTTACTCCGAATTACGATGCGTCTGGTATGCATGCCAGTAGGCATCTGACCTCCTACCATCCATGCCATCACGTCACCGTGACGTGTCATGTCGGAAGTGACCCCGACCGGCGGCACACACCACTGTCTGGCGCTCCCCGACCCACTCCCAGTGGCCAGTCGTGTCGGTCGGGGCATTGTCGTGCACCGACCGCCTGCCATTGTGATGTCAGCCGCCACACCGCTGTGTCAGGGACTGCCAGGAATGCACGGACGGCTGTCCGGACCGATTTGGGTGACGGCCGTGGACGCAGGTTATGTGCATGGTGGAGTGCCGCTGGGAGTCGGTGGTCTCTGCACGGTAACGGTCGCTGTATGACGCCTACAGTATGTAATGTCGGTTGTGTTTCTTCTTTCATATTATCTCGTCAATTTTGTCTCAAGGGCTGTTGGGCAGGCAAGCAAGTTTTACTTGGAGACATGTTATGTAAGATGAGCTTATCCATAACTCATCCTGTGCACCTGCACGGATGAAATGGTTCCAAAGGTCGTCCTGTCGTCGCCGTGCCTAGTTTGGAATGTGCGCTGAGCTGGGTGCTGAGCTGGACTTTGAGCTGCGCACTGGGATGAGTGCTGAGCTGGTTGTTGCCTTTAGCCGCAGCTGCTGAGGTGCTGACGTGACGACCGAGGAATCCGACGACCGGTCATGTCACGTCACGCAGCCCAAACCGTTAGAGAGTGTATGTGCACGTCATTTGCGTATGGACACGACACCATTTGTGCTGATGGATGGATGTAGGGCGGTAGTGCCAGGAGGGGCAGACTGTTTACCTGTCGAACGTCACCAATATGAGGGGAGAAGCTGGCGGGGAATGGGCGTGGTGATAAAGGTGGTCAGTGCGCGAGTTCAAAATGAAGGGAAAGGAGTGGCCGCATTTTCTTACTTTGGAGCAGTTGCCCTGTATCCACGTCAGTTTTTCTGCTGCCTCCCAGGTGTGCAAGCATACGCTGCAGGCTATGACAAATTGTCTAGCCGTCACGTCTCCCGTCACGGTGTATCCATTTGTCACCGCATCTATCGTTATTCTGTCCACTCCCGGGTGACTGATGGAGGCAACATGGACGGTCAATTAGAGGGCGGTGTTTTGAGCTGCCTGCTCCAGCTTGGATCAAGTGGAGGCATGGCACGGAGCCGCGGGCCTGCTACCGACCCTGTGGCCCGAATACTAATCCGACGACTGACGAGGTTGGACGGGGAGATTTGGAGAGGTGGGTCTTGTCCACGCAATGGGTCTGCTTTACAGAAGATACACCGGCAATGTCACCGAAGTAAGACACCTCTGAAGGCACGCAACTCGCCTGAATTGTTGCTAAGCAATAGCCTTATTCACTGAGTGACTGTCTGCGTCACAACCGTAGGGCGTTGACCTCTTGGGCTGGTGACGGCTGCGGATTTGCAGTGGCTTACCTGTCGTACGTCGTGTCAGTGTCACTCGCACTGATACGGGCCATGGTTGTGACGAGGTTTTTGTGGCCGGCCAAAAACCGGCCGTGTCGGCATCGTTATAACTCGCGCTCGATCCGTCTCTATCATACTGGAGAAACATAATTGGTGGGTGAGTTATTGTGGGTTTTTCGGCGGTAGTTTCACCTACCTGTCTGGCTGGTGAGCTGACCTGAACAAGAGACAGGTGATGGGCAGTCCGGGAAGTTGATTGGGGAGGGGCAGAGGCATCAGACATGCTTCACGCTTTGAAAGCGTGATGGCGATGAGCACTGAACACTGGACAGTTTGAGGGCTTTGTGGGGACATAGACATTAGGTATTTTCCATCATTGGAAGTGTGTGGTGATGAGCACTATTCCTTGGGGAGGACTGGCTGCCTCAGGGAATGAGGCACCGGATATATTGAATAATGTAAAAATGTGTCTGTAGTGGGCAGTGGTCACTATACGTGTGGGAACTGTGTACGTTCGTTGGCTAACACAATGCTGCGCTAGGTCCGCCCACTAACCTCTCCCGTGTGTGTTGTGCGTGCCGGCTCCGACAGAGAGCAGTAGTCCTCCGGTGCCGCTGCCGCGTCAGAGCCGCCAACAGAAGACCCCGACAGGTGGGAGGTGTTTGTGTGTCCGTCTGTCGGTCCTAGTGCCGTGCCGCCTCCCCTGCCCGGCTGACGGGACGGCATGCCCCCTCCCCGCTAGCTGGATTGTCCCGCCGGCAGCTGCAGCTGGGCCTGAACTGCAGCCAAAGTCGCTGCGATGAGCTGTGGTTCTGAGCTGGTATGCTGCACCCGTAGTTATGGGTGCACATAACTACGTGGCTGGGAGAGCATCCCTTCCCGCTGCCTGCTACGCTGCCAGAGTTTTATGTGCAGTTTTGTTTTTGTCGACGTTTTTTGCGTTTGTTTTGGATTGAGATCTTGGTTTGTCGTTCTTTATCTTATATTTTGATGGTTGATCGTCTATTCGGTTGTTTTACCTAACATATTTTGCCAGCACAGCAGCTGGTGAATTTGTCCTTATGTCTAGTGAGTTCCCGCATTGTGTCGTCCCATGGACGCGTTTCGTGTCTTCGTTGTGTGCGTTCAACCTTTTGTTTCTGTCTTTGGTTCGGTTTGGTTTTGTTGCCGTTAGCTCGATCTGACAATGTGGCCGCGTTCGCTCCCGTCTGGCCAACGCCCGTCCCCGCTAGCGCTAGCCCGGCTGCCCGGCCCGCGCGCACGCTGCAGTGGCTGCATGCTCTGTTTTGGCTGTCGTCTGAGTGTCATTGTGAGTGTCGTCTCTAATATCAGCCCGAGTGTCACCCCGAGTTTCCCGGCGTCGAGCGCTATCTGCAGACTGCCAGCGCGGTGCGGTGTCCAGCGAACGGGGCGGCGGCGGATGCGTCACAGCGTGGTCAGGACGGACGGGCCAGGCGGCTCTCACGGCTCGGTGGCGGCGTTCCCAGAGCTGCTTCCGCCGCCGTCCGGCGTCCGCGCCGTTCCACTCCCAGCGCCGTACCCCGCCCCCAGCGCCGTACCCCACGCTGTACCTCGTGCTGCAGCGCCCCATATCATCGCCGTACCCTGCATCTTACTTCGCGGCGTACCGCGCTATCTCTCACGCGCCGTGTTACCAACTCCACGCCGTAACCTTGCCGTGCGGAAGCATAATTTCTAACGGAAACTCAATGCCAATTGAAAAGTGCCTTTCAAATATGTGGGTAAATCAAAATGGTTTCTCTTCGACGATGAAGAAGTCGGGGAACAAAGACTAATGAGAGTTAGCCTTTGGATGTCAGTACAGACAGACATGCACACATGTGCAATTTGACGTGCTCACGTGAGCCGTCATTGTCTGGGCACACGTAGCGGCGGCCCGTTCTCGTGTCGGCACCGACGCGTCGATGGTGAGGAACGGCCGCCGGTCACACGGGCCTCATCAGGGTGATGGCGCCGCGCCTGTCCGTCCGGAGCCGGCGCGTCCGTCACACCGGCTGGTCACGACGCCGGCCCCGCCTACCGTCTCTGGGTAGTGAAAAGTGAGGGGCGTGGTCGGGTACTGGGGACCGTAGTGCGCCGGCGTTCGATAGTTGGTGGGCCACCGGTGACTGGCCTGTCTGACTGCCCGCGTGACCGACATGTCTGTCCTCCCGTCTGTCCCTCCGTCCGTCCTGTCTGTACCAGTCTGTCCGTGTTTCCTTCTGATCGTCTTTATGTCTGTCTGTTTGACCGTCCGTCCGTCCATCCGTCCGTCTGTCTGTTAGCCTGTCCTCCCGTCTGTCCGTCTGCCTGTCCATCCGACCGTATTTTCTTTCCGATCTCTCTATCCGCCTGTCCGTTCGCCCGTCTGTCCGTCTGCCCATGTGCCCTACCGTTCGTCCGTCGCCAGACCACCGGCGGCCGGCCTGTCTCGCCCGCCGCCCTCTGACGACAGACAGGCGCTGTCTGATGATGTCATGTGACGCCGCGCTCCGCCGCTGCACAGTGCACAGTGCACGCACGGCCCTGTGCACGCCGTGGCCGGCTCACGTCCGCCGGCGTCGCGCCCGCCCGCCCGCGTGGCCTTGTACCCCAACTGGAAACATTCCGACGGTCGGTGCACGGCTGTGGTCCCCCTCCCGCTCCCTGCCCCCGCCCTGACGCTCCGCCCCGCGCCGTTTTGTGTATGGTGCACTGTCTGACGTTAGCGGCGTGTCTTAGTATGCTAAAGCTGACTGTATTCTGTCGGTCCACAGGCGAGGGAGCCGCCAGTCCCAGCAGCCGAGCACGACGGCGGGCACAGCGACGAGTCACTAGGAATGAATCTCGGTACCACTCAGGTGAGTGAAGTGCATAAAAGGTGCTTCGGACATGGTGTTTGATTGAAGACCGTGTTTGAACATCTTGGGTATGTTTTATTGCAAGGACGTTGCGGTGGGCTCACGCAACTTATCAGGCATCATTTTTAGGTGGAATATTAGCCAGTCAATGAGGAAAATGCCAACCTCTATGTGACCATCATGATATGAGCTTTTTTGGATGATGGGAGGATTCCTGGGTTGCGTGGAACCTTTTCATGGATTTGCAGGACGTGGCACCTGTTAGTCATTAGGATGCCGCACTCAACTCTCCCTCCCCCTAGTTGTCTGTTCGCTTTGTCGCTGTGTCGGCTGGTGCAGACAGAAATATGACAGTGTATATTTTGTCGTTGCTATGTTTGGCCCGTGTTCTGTACGTGCTTTGTCTGTATTTGGTCGCTGTTTGGGTGCGATCCGCCCGTGCTGCACGCGCCCTGTGTCTGCCGGCGGTACGTGTGGTCGGTAGGGTAGGGTGTCTGCAGGGTCCGACACTGTCGCCTTGTCTCTTTGTGTGTGTTGGGTGGGATGTTGTTTTGGCGCTCGGTGTAGCGGCTTGGCTGATGTGTGTTTAACGCCATGTATCGTAGCGCTACAGGCTAGGTATGATGGTGGTTAGTGTTCCCGGTGCCGCATATCGATGTGATGTCAGGTAGAATAGTGTGGGAGGCTATTATCTGAATTATTTTGGATACAAACCAAGCTGCGTGACGTGACAGAAGCCCTATGAGAGTGCGACTTCACGACTGGTGATGCGTGACTCCTGTTTGAGAGCGTGACCCGAGAGTTGATATTGCAGATCACGAACAGAGATAGACATAGATGACTATTCATTCTCCGATCCCGGAACACTTCGAACTAGGCTCCTGAATGGCCATGGTCGTGTTGGCTTGGCTTCACCGTGTTGGCTTCATTGCAACGCACATAGTGCGATTTGCTCTCACGTGTCTGACAAGTGTTCACTGTTCGTTCCATTCTGTCACCGTATTGCTGTAAATAATGTGGTGGCGAGCTGCGTAACACCGTCAGCCGATGCCTGTGGTGTCATTTTCCGGGGTGTAAGCTCCGTCAGCACCGTAATGCTGCCTGATTGATGGCCTATTCTAATGAGGCTTGTGTTCAGTTGTCGCTGACTCATGTTGTGCATACGAGACATCCGGCAGCTCGACGAAAAATGCCACGACTGCCGCGTGAAAAAGTCTCGTTTCGGATTCAGATTCGATGCTGGCACATGTTGCATGTCATCTTGTGTGGTATGACGTTAGCAAGTGGGCCTTATTTGGACTGAGGTAGCCTTATCTAAAGGATGACTGCCGACTCTGAGCCGAGCAAGCTCGATGGCAAGGGCTATGGGCACGACAGGGCGTTGTGTTGTGCTAGTGTTGATGATTTAGCTTGGTCGGGTCCAATTGCTGGCGCTGTCTGTGGTCCCTTTTTGGTGCTCTGGGCCGCGGAAAAGAGCGGACTTAGCCGACATTTGTTTCTACATGTGACATGAAAGCGATAACATTCAGAAAACGGATGTTGATCCATGTAGCGATAGTGCCGGCATTCAGCGGTCAGAGTGTCGCCTGTCATATTGCCAGAAAACGCCTGGGACGGCGGCGCCTTGGATTGATGAATTGTGTTTTTGTTGCCATTTTTGTACGGCGGGGCGTTGTTGGTTCATAGGACGGGATTACACTGGGTTGGCACAAGCGGTGGCAGCTGTTCCCTTGTCTGCTTTTTTCGTTGAAAAGAACCGACGTGATTCTCATGTTCTTTACTCGAGCGTGCAAAAGGAAGGAAGGAACATGTGTAGAGGAGAAAAGACAGCGCGAGACAGTCGAAAGAAGAGAAGGATGGAGAATCAGCGACCATCCATGGCACCTGTTAGTGAAATAATCACGTTTTTTTTTACCTGTCAACTAGCACGCTGTGCACATTCCTGAAGATGTGCTAATCGCCTTCAGTTCGTGTGTGCCACCTTACCTATTTAGGCGTCCGCTGTTTTTTTTTTTTTTTTTGACGCTTTTGTTACCACATGCTATTATTCGTCCAATGAGGCCTATTTGTTGTTTTTGTGTTTCCATGTTGTAAACTGGTGATCTTTTCTCGTTACTGAGCCCCGTTCCGTCGTCGCCTGTCGTGAACATTACCGTTCTACTGAGTCCTGTCCTGTTCTGCTCTGAATAATGTCTACCTCAAGTACCTTGATTGAGTCTTGATTGAGTTATGTATCCTGACATCAGACATGTGCCCCAGTGACGTGTCCTGGCCCTGCGCCCCACTATCCTACCCTGGCGTGCGTCTCTGATGCTGACGGTGATGCTGATGATGTTGTTTCTCCCCCGCAGAGGTGCGTCAGGAAGCCGTGCAGCAGGCCATCGCGGCCATGCAGAGCCGGCCCAAGCAGCTACCGATGCCCTCCAAACGACAGTCGGTGATGGCTCGCAGTCCAGAGGCCGAGCGGCGGCGTCGGAGGGACTCGGACAACGGTGAGCTAGCCTGCCTTTATAACCTACATGAGCTGAAGGGCTCGCCCACAAACCTCAGCAATGCATTGGTTGGTCATTTTGAAGCATTGCTAAGCGTACGATGGCGTTGGATTAACTTTATGACTTGAGCTGGTGAAGACTTTTGGTCCCAGTCAAGGTTGTTTCGTACTTTTGTCCTCAGTGAGGCGTTTTATGCTGCGTGTCGTGCATTCGTTGTTGCGTGCTCGCATTTAATCCTTGTCGGGAAATCTGGGCTGGTGATTGTGAGAGTTGTCTTTGTGGCTCCATTCGGACGTTTTATACGCTTTTTGTGGGTTGTAAGGAGTTTTCTGTCGCGTGTAGTGCAATTACTGCGCGCGCGCATTTAATCTGCTAGAAGTCCGTTCCCACTGGTTGCCTAATTCAGCTGTCGTGACCACGGTCCTCCGTACCGTCACACCAATAATTATGGACAAATCTGGGACCGACTGGACAGAGGCGACGGCCTTGTACTGGAGCGAGTCCTTGACACAATGGACAGGGGACATCGCGTCGCAACGAAGACGAATGGCTATGATGGATGGCCTGCATTTTATGAACTCGGTCCGCGCTCAGCTGTGCGCTGCGCTCGGTCCCAGAACCCAGCACAGTAGGATGTCCCGGAGGCATGGGGTGCTTTGAATTTCAAATGACACACTCAAGTGGTCTGATGGCCTTTTGCTGCGTTCCAGCTGTTTCTTTGTCATTGCTGATGTGTTCGGAGATCCTGCCCCTGACAGTGTGTTGTGAAATCGCTTCCCGCGCTGGCTCCTGGTAATATTTCGTTTATACGACGGTGTTCAGTTTATACGCCACGGTAGCGTTCCATGTAGGCTTATCAGCGACTGTACGCAGCACGCAGCGACCGACGCCTCACGTCCTCCCTGGTGTGTCATGGCTCGCGTAAGTGCGCGACGCCCCGCTGAATGCTGGCATCCGGCGAGGGGAGGGCTGCAGCGCAGAGGGTGACCACTTCCCACGACCCACAGCAGATGTTACACTCCGTGTGACGTTGAATCGAGCTACCTCAGTACCGCTGGTGAGCCGTCGTGTAACCAGTGTGCGATGACGTGACGACAAAACTGATGTGTGAGTCATCCGATGGCAAATCAGCGTCATCGCTCAGACAGCATCATCGGCGCTCCTCCCAACCGGAACGGCCGGCCGGGTGTGCCAGCTGGAGGTCGGCGACCCACGCCACAGCCCTCAGACGAGTCAGACATGATCGCCGTGCCGTCCTTGGAGCCCCCAGTCTGCACTGGACGCGTCTGGCGAGGCGGAGAGAGCGTCTGACGCCAATCCTCCATTTAAAGTTGCTGCGCCAAGTTTGTTAGCGCCGAGTGATCTCTCAGAGTTTCGAGACGAGCCGCGTGGGTGTGCTGGCGTGGTGTTCTTCGCTGAAGGCATGCCGCCGTTTTTCTGTCAGTCCGGATAAATACACAGGGTCTGAGTCAGACGCCGCTCGAGAGACACGAAACCCAAATAAATGCTCCGGTCGCGTCCTGTCTCGTCAGGGACACCAGACGCCCGAGCGTTCTTCGAGAAACGCCACCGGACATGGATGCTTGGGGATTTCCAGGCTTGTATCAGTGAGATGGCAGGCTGGTGCTGGTTTCATTTTATTCGTTGGTAGCTAAAGTCTTGCAGTGCAGTGTTTGAATTGATATTCGTATTGTGGCGTGGACGTGATGTTTCATTCGTAGGCAAGCCTTGGGCACAGTCCAGCCGTCCTATCAATTTATCATTTGGTTTGAAAGTGGTCCACGTTTAGTGATCCTGGCCCTACTCTTTTAGAAAGAAGTTGTCAGCCGTAACTTTTGAAGCAGTGTTTGTGAGATACGAATCCAAGCGGTTGCATAAGCCATTTGGGCCCGAACTTCAAATTAGCATCAAGTTTACGTTGGTCCAAGGCTACTCCTCAGACGGCGCCACGGTTCAGGCCATGACTCACGCGCGCAGCCGACGGAAACCGTGTCGTCAAGGCGCTGTTTTTGTCTCTTCCAACCTCACCCGTCCACCGTCCGCCGTCCAGTGGCCTTTTACAGCCCGATGGACGGCCAGTAAATTAGAGTCCACTGTCCACTACATGAAGTTAGCCATCTATCGACAACTGCCTGTCGTTCATAGTTGTCCGTCCACATTCCAATTATAAATCCGTCCACACAGCCCTCGCGCCCACGCTCAATGATTCACCATATGGAGTCTGTTGCACATTCCACTGTCAATTATCAGCTATGAGCTGCCCCGTCCGCCGCCCACGTTCAATCCACCCCGATTCAAACCTTATTGAGCAGGACATGACCCTGACTGCCTGATCATCCCAATGCAGAAGTCGCTGAAGTGATCTCACACCATCTCCTTGTAGTCCTCTGCAGCCACAGTGGTCCTGATTGGCTGCGTGGATATGCCGTGTCTGGCGCCACGACAGTGGTTCTTATGGCTGGTGACCGGGCTCGGTGCGGACGGCCCAGTGAGGGGACAGTGCCGGACGTTGGTGGGGTCAAGTGCGGAGCCGGTGGGTATGATGGGATCGAGAACGTTCGTCGTACGGTGCCTAGTGTCTTGGAGAGCTGTGAGGGCTTCGGGTGACGTGACTTCAGCATTTCTCCATTGTCTGAGTGGCAGACCTGGTTTAGAGAACCGCCATCTGTGAGTGCGTTCAGATGATTATTTTATTTGTACCGATGAGTACGTTTGTTTTTCGTATCGGTGTGACAAAGCCTTTGTGTATTTGTTTGGCCTATGATATATGATCGGTAGTCTGTAATGTTTTTTTTTTTCTGCGTCATTGTTCTGACGATATGACAGTGATTGTATGCATATGTATGCGTGTTTTTGTGCATTGTGCTGGTTTATTTGTGCGGCTGATGCCCTGTGAAAAATGATCCCATTATCCAAAACGGTCGCGTGGTATGACCGTGACGTTCAGCACGTATTGAATCCAATGCGATCCCATCCAATCTCTCATCTGATCCATCCTGTGTGCTCCATTCTGCAGTGTTTGCGGTGTTTTGTGCCGTGGTTGATCCAGTGTTCCGCGTCCGCCGGCCGGTGCGACCTTGTGAACCGTTTCACGTGCGGTGTTTTGTCGATCAGTTGTTCTCCGTGCTGTGTGCGGTGCGGAGAGGGGGACAGGTGGGCTGGTGGCCAGGATTTACTGTTGAAATCGGCGTATGGTTGTGGTTTCTCTGTAGTGCCTGAGAAATCTAGCATCCCATCGATTGTGTGGAAAGTGAGTCGCAACCGAAAGCATCACCGTTTATATTATACGTATGCTGGCCAATCTGATTACCGGGGTGGGTTCCAGTTCAATCACACTGTATGTATTTCGCTGTTGCTCAGCCCAGCCTCTCCCTGGTGTATTGTGTGTCTGACACCGTCTTCTCCAATGAACTCAAGGTGGGACGGTCGATAAACTTCCGTGTTATACTCGGTATCTAACCCCCCTCTCTCTCCCCTCTGGCAGACTCGAGTTCTGACGAGGACGACAGCTCCGTTCCGGGCGAGCCGGCCACCCCCGAGGTGGACCGATCCCGTCACCACGGCCCGCCCCCGTCCGACACCAGCAGTCTGGGCTCGGCGCGAGACACACCGCCACAGAGCAGGGCACGCACCGGGCCGCTGCCTCCCCTGCCTGGTCAGCAACCGGCCGTACCGCAGCAGCCGCCGCCGCCGCCGATACAGCAGATACAGCAGCAGCAGATACAGCAGATACAACAGATACAGCAGCAGTCGCAGCAGCCCAACACCGTCCAGAACAGGTGGGAGGACAACGCCGCGCACCTAGGGGTTAGCAGGGACTAGAGAGGGATCAAGGAAGGAGTAGTAGGGGATCAGACAGGATATGAGGCAATGCAGGCTGTAGACTGCAGTAGGACTAAGTAATGTCCCAGGATGGATAGGACAGGATTTGCTGACATTAGCATATCCACTGCGTAGCATATGACCAAGGATGTCCTGGGTGTATTAGCCCGCGTGATCTGACCGTATGCGATATGACATCACCTCTCATCGTTATGCGCTGTCAGTCGGCTACCAGCCACCTGACCAGCCGTCCCGTCACCCGTCCGAGGCACCCAATCTGTCCCTCGGGGTCTGCCCCTCGGGCCAGGTGCCGACACCCTGCTGATACATCAATTAATATTCCACACGCCATAGAGCGGCTGAATCGCACCGGCAAACTATTGAGGCGGCCCGGCACTCCACACCCATTGACAGCCACGGAGAGTCATTACGGATCGCTATGTGGTGCCGGCGCTCCACAATCCATTCAGGACGGGTTCCGACTCGAACAGCATACAGCAGCGGCAGGTGATGGAAACGGCGGGAGAGAGGGAGAGAGAGAGAGAGAGAGAGAGAGAGAGAGAGAGAGAGAGAGAGAGAGAGAGAGAGAGAGAGAGAGAGAGAGAGAGAGAGAGAGAGAGAGAGAGAGAGAGAGAGAGAGAGAGAGAGAGAGACCCGCCAGGTGCGGTTGTTTGTCTCCGGCACCCCCGGTGTCTCCGGGCCGATAGAGACGCCTTGCACGCGTCGCGCGGACCGTCGGCGGACCGCTGTGTGATGTAAACAATGCCGCAGGTGGGGTCCCGGCGCCGCTCCGGCGGAAATTCCAGCGCACCGCGGGGTGGAACAAGCCTTTCACTGCGGGGAGCCGACGGGGTAAGGGGTAGTGGTGGCTCGTTATTGGTCAGTGGCGGCGATTGTGGACCGGTATCGGTGGTCTATCGGTTTGTTTTTGGGTGGTCGGTCAGTCGGCGAGTGATGCGTGACGCGCAACATCCGGTCAATGTTGGGTTCCGGCACTGTCGCCCGTGGCTGGCTGTCTATTGTTCTGGGCTGTGACAGGGGCGATAAAAGCCACGCAATGCCAGCGAGACAACGCCGGGACATGACAGCCCAATATATACCATCTTTTTTTGTATTAACCTATTAAGCATCCAAATTCCACCACCGTCTTCTATCCATCGTCGTCGACCGTCCACCTTCATCACCCATCTCTGTCTTTCCGCCCGTCTCTTCTCTGTCTTTCCAACCACCTCCGCCTCGACCTTCCCTCTGCGGAAGAGCGCAGAGTCCGTTATCCACCGGTCAACACTGGTATCTGCGGAGTTAGCTTGGACATCAGAGAAGGAATGCCGGCAATGCCTCTGCTGCGCAGGCAGCATCCCTCGGTGGAGTGCATATGAGTTACAGCCAAGGGGCCTTGGGCAGAGCGGGGCTCAGCATAGCGAGATGCGGCCACTATATTGCCGAGAATTAGTGTTAAAGGGTTAGCAAGGGGTGCTCAGTTTAGCTTGTTACTAGTCTCATGAGTCTTTGTTTGTTGTAAGCTGGAGCTGGACTTCGAGCGGCGAAGTTATGTTTATTAAAATGCATGCATTGACACCGGGTTTGTCTTCAAGCCAGGTTCTGAACCATTCATCCGCAATGACCAAAACAACATTTTGATCGAAGCGTAGTGTCAAAGCTGCCTGTCCGAGACCCCCACTATTTATCGTCCACCACCATGGCGTCAGAAGATCTCGGGTGTTGCTTGGAGAGGAATGCGGACACGGTGGTGGGGTGGGGTGCTGCTCCCTATGGGGGTGCGCCGACCACTAACACACCCTGGCTGACCGCCGGTGCGGCTACAAGCCTCTGCGGTGCGGTGTATGGCGTCCGAGGTGCCGTCGATGTCGGCTTACTTTTCTAGTAGCTGTAGGCTCAACACTTACTCTGCGTTCTCTGGAGTCCCCATTATTATGGTGCCTTTGTGGGCTCTAGGGTTGTCGCAAGCTAATTTAGGAGTTTGAACCTGACGTTACTGTGAATTCTCTAGCGCATGTGGCCATGGTATTGCTGTATTGCCTTATTTATTCATCTACCAGCTGTGCCATGATTCCCTGTCTGTCAATAGCTTGATTTGGGGCTCGAATAGAGGGAGCGGAGGATGGCCAGCACGTGGAGGGAGGGAGGGGCAGAGGGGTGGGAGGAGACCCGAGTCGTGGCGCGGTTGACGACCCGGGTCCAGGGGGAGGGGACCGGGCTTCGGCCGAGGCGAGATAAGACACGCACAGTACACAGGCCGCAAAACAGGTCGGGCAGTCCAAGGCGCGCGCTCAGAGGCGGCGGACAGTGCGGAAGGGTGGAAACGAAGCGACAGGCTGTGGAAAACGATTGTGCGGTCGCAGAGGTGACGGACAAAGCGAGAGAGTGGGAATCGAGCGTCGAGAGCGCTGTAAAACGAGCGAGCAGGAAAAGTAGACAAGGCCGGGAGACAGGTTTGTGGAGCGACAGAGTACCTGGTGCTCAGCAGAGGGGGACCAAGGGAGACGGACATGGCCGGTAAGTCAGGCTAGCGTGCTAGCGATACTAGTCATATAAGGAGCCTGCTGCCTGCATGGCTGACTCGCCGAAGAGTCAAGCGAATGGATTATGCTGATGTTGTGAACGAATCAATGCCAGTGGGATAGACCGTTGTGCAGAGACGCACATGGCAGATGTGTGTGTCCAGAGTCAATGACAGTGAATAACTGATACAATACCACCCGCTCCATCTGGGTATGAATACCGGCTCGTCGTCCATGTCACAGTAACACAGAGCGGAGAACCAACATGTCTGAACCATGTTGACCCAGTTAAATCCGCTGTTCGTCAGGTACACGGGTTCATTTGGCGACCGGTTTGCCTGACCCATATCGCAGTAAAACTCGCTGTACGTCAGATATGTCTGAACCATATCGACGTAGCGCCAAGCCACACACGCCTGAACTATGTGGGCTCAGTTATGCGCCGGGTACGCTTGCACCGTATCGGTGCGGCAATGCAACATGCCTGATTCATGTTGACACAGTAAAACTCGCTGTTCGTCAGATATGCCTGAACCATATCGACGTAGCGCCAAGCCACACACGCCTGAACCATGTGGGCTCATTTATGCGCCGGGTACGACTGCACCGTATCGGTGCGGCAATTCAACATGCATGAATCATGTTGACACAGTAAAACTCGCTGTTCGTCAGATATGCCTCAACGCAGCGCCAAGCCACACATGCCTGAACCATGTGGGCTCATTTATGCGCCGGGTACGCCTGCACCGTATCGGTGCGGCAATGCAACATGCATGAATCATGTTGACACATTAAAACTCGCTGTTCGTCAGATATGCCTGAACCATATCGACGCAGCGCCAATTCACACATGCCTGAACCATGTGGGCTCATTTATGCGTCGGGTACGACTGCACCGTATCGGTGCGGCAATTCAACATGCATGAATCATGTTGACACAGTAAAACTCGCTGTTCGTCAGATATGCCTGAACCATATCGACGCAGCGCCAAGCCACACATGCCTGAACCATGTGGGCTCATTTATGCGCAGGGTACGCCTGCACCGTATCGGTGCGGCAATTCAACATGCATGAATCATATTGACACTGAAAAACTCGTTTTTCGTCAGATATGCCTGAACCATATCGATGCAGCGCCAAGCCACACATGCCTGAACCATGTGGGCTCATTATACACGCCGGGTACGCCTGCACCGTATCGGTGCGGCAATGCAACATGCATGACTCATGTTGACACATTAAAACTCGCTGTTCGTCAGATATGCCTGAACCATATCGACGCAGCGCCAAGCCACACATGCCTGAACCATGTGGGCTCATTCATGCGCCGGGTACGACTGCACCGTATCGGTGCGGCAATGCAACATGCATGAATCATGTTGACACAGTAAAACTCGCTGTTCGTCAGATATGCCTGTACCATATCGACGCAGCGCCAAGCCACACATGCCTGAACCATGTGGGCTCATTTATGCGCCGGGTACGCCTGCACCGTATCGGTGCGGCAATTCAACATGCATGAATCATGTTGACACTGTAAAGCTCGCTGTTCGTCAGATATGCCTGAACCATATCGATGCAGCGCCAAGCCACACATGCCTGAACCATGTGGGCTCATTTATGCGCCGGGTACGCCTGCACCGTATCGGTGCGGCAATGCAACATGCATGAATCATGTTGACACAGTAAAACTCGCTGTTCGTCAGATATGCCTGAACCATATCGACGCAGCGCCAAGCCACACATGCCTAAACCATGTGGGCTCATCTATGCGCCGGGTACGCCTGCACCGTATCGGTGCGGTAATTCAACATGCATGAATCATGTTGACACAGTAAAACTCGCTGTTCGTCAGGTATGCCTGAACCATATCGACGCAGCGCCAAGCCACACATGCCTGAACCATGTGGGCTCATTTATGCGCCGGGTACGCCTGCACCGTATCGGTGCGGCAATGCAACATGCCTGATTCATGTTGACAGAGTAAAAGCCGCTGTTCGTCAGATATGCCTGAACCATATCGACGCAGCGCCAAGTCACAAACGCCTGAACCATGTGGGCTCATCTATGCGCCCGGTACGCCTGAACCGTACCGATGCGGCGATTCAACATGCATGAATCATGTTGTCAGTTAAATTCGCTGTTCGTCAGGTATGTCTAAACCATATCGACGCGGCGCCCCGCCTGACTAAGATGGAGCCAATGACGCTATTCGTTGGGTGCCGGGTGACGTCATCAGAACAAATGCACACATCAAAGCATTGTCGCTGTGATGGCCGCCGGGGAGTGCCAGCTGTACTTCCGCGGACGGGGCTCCCCCACCCATTCCGCTGCGCGCGCCCACCGGTCGGGCGGCCAACACTCGGCCGTCAGCAGTAATAGAGCCGTTACGTCACGTCGTGACACCGCCGCCGGGCGTCGCGGCGTGTAAAACCACCGCCAGTTCACGAGGGGGAGGGGAAGGCGCGGGAGGGACGCAGGGGTCACCTCTGTGGGGACGAGTGGTTGACCGTTTGTCCGATAACACTGGTAAGGGACCCACGACGCAAGCAGTCGGTCGGGAGCTATTTGCACAGGATAACCCCTCACGCAGTCAGGGAGGACAATGGACGCAGCGCCCATTTAAGCGCCCGGAATGCCCGACCCATATCGGCGCGAGGAAGCGATTGATCATGCATGAACCATGTTGACCCAGTTCAATCACTGTTCGTCGGATATGACTGAACCGTACTGACACGGCTTACAAGCCACACGCGCCCGAATCACGTGAGCTCATTTGTGCGCCCAGTCCGCCTGACCCATATCGGCGTGAGAAATTGATCTATCAAACACGCATGACCCAGTTTGACCCAGTTAAATTTGCTGCTCGTCAGGTATGCCTGAACCGTACCCCGTTATGCCTGAACCTTATCGGCGTGAAGAATCGATTGGCCAAATATGCATGAATCATGTTCACCCAGTTAGAATTCGCTATTAGTCAGGTATGCCTGAACCGTACCGACGCGGCTACCAGACACACGCGCTTGAATTACGTGGGATCATTCATGCAACCGGTATGCCGAAACATATCGGCGTGAGGCCACATCGACGCGGCTCCCAGCCACACATGCCTGAATCATGTGGGCTCATCTATGTGCACGGTATTCTGACACGTATCGGCGCGGCAATACAACATGCATGAATCATGTTGACACAGCTAAATTCGTTGTTTGTCAAGTATGCCTGAACTATATCTACGCGGCTCCCAGCCACACACGCCCGAATCATGTGGGCTTCCCCACACCGGTTCTCTGATCCGTATCGGTACGGAAATTCAGCATGCATGATCATGTTGACACAGCTAAATTCGTTGCCCGTCAGGCATGCCTGAACCATATCTACGTGGCTCCCAGCCACACACGCTTGAATCATGTGGGCTCACATACGCCGGTTCTTTGACCCGTATCGATGAGGCGATTCAACATGCATGAATCATGTTGACAGTTAAATCCGTCGTGCGTCAGGTACGTCTAAACCATATCGACGCAGCTTCCAAACAAACATGCCTGAATCATGCGGGCCCATTTATGCGCCCGGTGTTCTAACACGCATCGGTGCGGCGATTCAACATGCATAACTCATGTTGACACAGTTAAATCCGTTGTGCGTCAGGTATGCATGAACCATATCGACGCCGCCCCCAGCCACATGACATGCCTGAATCATGTGGGCTCATTTAGGCGCTCGGACGCCTGACCAGTAGCGGTGCGGCAATTCAACATGCATGAATCATGTTGACAGTTAACTGCGTTGTTCGTCGTGATGTATGAATCATATCTACGCGGCCCTCAGCCAAAAATGCCTGAATCATGTGGGCGGCTGGATTCCGCGCCCGGTTCTCTGACCCGTATCGGTGAGGCGATTCAACATGCATGAACCATGTTGACAGTTAAATTAGCTGTTCGTAAAGTATGCATGAACCATATCGACGCGGCTCCAAGCCACACATGCCTGAACCATCTCGGCTCATCTACGCGTCCGGTATTCTGACACGTATTGGTGCGGCAATTCAACATGCCTGAATCATGTTGACACAGTAAAACTCGCTGTTCGCCAGGTATGTCTGAACCATATCGACGTATCGACGCAGCACCAAGCCACACATGCGTGCACCATGTGGGCTCATTTATGCGCCAGTTACGCCTGAACCGTATCGGGGAGACAATTCAATATGCCTGAACCATGTTGATCCATTAAAAACTCGCTGTTCGTCAGGTATGCGTGAACCATATCGACGCAGCACCAAGCCACACATGCGTGAACCCATGTGGGCTCATTTATGCGCCCGGTACGCCTGAACCCACCTGAACCGTTTCGGTGAGACACTTCAACATGCCTGAACCATGTTGACCCATTACAAAACTCGCTGTTCGTCAGGTATGCGTGAACCATATCGAAGCAGCACCAAGCCACAAATGCGTGAACCATGTGGGCTCATTTATGCGCCAGTTACGCCTGAACCGTATCGGAGAGGCAATTCAACATGCCTGAACCATGTTGCTCATTACAAACTCGCTGTTCGTCAGGTACGCGTGAACCATATCGACGCAGCACCAAGCCACGCATGCGTGAACCATGTGGGCTCATTTATACGCCCGGTACGCCTGAACCGTATCGGTGAGGCACATCCACATGCCTGAACCATGTTGACCCATTAAAAATTTATGGAACAATGGCAATTATAAGCGGTAGTGAATAAGGAGATGGGCAAACCATTAACCAATGCTGTGTGCATAGAACTGCGGCCGCTCAGCGCGGCCATCGCCGAACAGGCGCACATAGACGCTTGGCTCCGCGTCGACTTTAGACGCTTGGCTCCGCGCCGACTTGGACTTTGCCGTCGCTGGGGAATAACACACCCTAAGGACACCTGGCGACCCTGTTTTGCACCAGGCACCAGGCCACCAGCAGCATGACGTCCACTGGTCCATGCATATCGACAGCAGCACGGCTTCGGATGGTGTCAATAAAAAGGACGCAATGGCGGTGCCAGTCAAACACGTCAATTTCAACTATCGCCGTCTTACGCTCGTCAAACGCGAAAGTGGATGTGAGGGTGGTCTGTGGCCACGGTGGTGCTATTGGTTCTGGACGGCCGTTGCGGTAATAAAGCTACAGCCCCAGAAAACCGACAAACAAGAGAGGGACCGTGGGACGGGCCCGTCCGTCCCGTAGTCGGACGTCGGACGGGGAGGAAAGTGAGGGAGAGAGAGAGGAGAGAGAGAGGGAGGGAGAGGAAAGAGAAAGAGAGAGAGAGAGAGAGAGTGGGGAGAGAGAGAGGGGGGGTTAGGCGACATGGGGAAGGGAAGTGTTCGTCAGTGTGTGCGGACGCTAGGAAGGGGGACCTGGCGTAACTCATAACACTAATCGCCGCGTCGGCGGGCCGATGGGAAGTGCAAACAGCAGACAGACGGACACGGCAGGCTATGGAACTGCGAACAAAACACTGTTCATGCCGAACGTCGTGTGCGTTGCTAACACTCAGGATACCTATATAACCGCGTACATTCTGCTCCGTTGGCGATTTTGGCGTCTTGTTATCGATCAGGATATGAACGATAACGCGATTTGGGTGCAGACGGCCATTAACAGCCAATACTGGACAACAGATCTGGGGAGCGTACGGTATGAGACACCCTAATCAGTAATAGGGCCCACCTATTAGCTTGATTTGGGGCTCGAATAGAGGGAGCGGAGGATGGCCAGCACGTGGAGGGAGGGAGGGGCAGAGGGGTGGGAGGAGACCCGAGTCGTGGCGCGGTTGACGACCCGGGTCCAGGGGGAGGGGACCGGGCTTCGGCCGAGGCGAGATAAGACACGCACAGTACACAGGCCGCAAAACAGGTCGGGCAGTCCAAGGCGCGCGCTCAGAGGCGGCGGACAGTGCGGAAGGGTGGAAACGAAGCGACAGGCTGTGGAAAACGATTGTTATAGTTACTGAACCTCTACGCTGCATCGAGTTACCCAGCTGGCGTTATGTTACCCCGCCGTGGGTAACCCGAGGTGCACTATCTACGTCGATATCGAGAGAACCGGGATAATACACTGTGCGGCTCGCTCCCTCCAATGCACGGTTGGTTTGCAGAATAGCGCAGAAGTCGCCCCGACGCCGGCGGATAGGCCGTGCGTCAGGAGACACTAGGAATGTGTGACGTCAGAGCGCTGTGCAGCGCGGCCACCGCATCTGGCGTGTTTTGTGCCGCCGAGAATGGGCGAGTTATGATGTCAGCCTGCTGTTGCTAGCTGTGGTGTGGTGATTTATTGGTCGGTCGCCGTGGACCTCTCCGTTTTCTAAGCGGACTGTAGGCAAAACAAACAAACACAGTCAAACGTATGATATGATCCTGTTCCTGATGTGACCCCAAAATGGCTTATTTTATTTCCACCTCAACCACTTCTTTCAATCCTGTATCATTGCGACTGATGATTCGTGGCTCCCTACCGTGTCAAGTGGTGCTCTGAATATTGATGACTCCTTATTGGCTTTGGTGACCCATACATATCACATACCTTACCAGTGACCAATGACGGTGTCAGTGACCCACCGGTCCCCTCTGATGACCTCTCACTGACCCACCACGTCCCCTTTGATAACCCCTCACTGACCCACCACGTCCCCTCTTTGCCACAGGCTCAGTAGCAGCTCCCAGTCGTCCAACCACGACCGGCAGCGGGCACGGCTCCGGGACGAGATGACACAGCTCTCAGAGGTCATGGACAACCTCGCACCCTGTGAGTAGATCGGCTGGGGTGGGCAGAGGAGCGGCGGAGTGCAAGTGTCCACAAAGGGGATCTCAGATCCTTTAGAGTGGAGGTCATGCTGGCTAAGAGGGCTTGGGGCTGGTCTTAGTAAGCATGTTTGCAACCAGTTGCTTTGTTTTTGATGATGGTACACCTCATCTTTTCGTGAGTATTTTTAGATATGGAGTTGCAGCTAAAAACTAGTTCACAGTTCCGCTGAATCTCATTACGCCTCAGGTGCTGCGTCTGAGTCAGTTTTCTGTAGCACGTGGCGCCACCTGGCTATCATGTGTCCGCCTGTGATCTATAACTGTTAGCGCAAATGGGGTCAGTCGGTGGCCCGTCCACGGCCCACATTCAGAAACTTCCTGCCATGATTGATGCGGCATGTCGACGAGCCTTGACAGTTATCATATATGACGTAGAACTGCTCTGCTTTGTGGTTGTGATCGCCAGTGTGGTGTATTGCGATTCCTTCGCTAGTCACATGGCACCACAAGCCCACATGGTATCTTCATTTAAGGATCGATGGATTTGGCCGAACCTGCTTTGTTTGTCTTTTGCCATCGTTCCTGTCCGTATCTCTCCGTCAACCGTTCACTGTCTCTTATATTTGTTGTCTTCTCTTTCCAGTCTCTACCATCTCCCAACAGTCCCTATCCGTCTCTCGCTCCCTCCACCTTTCCACACCAATCCGTCTCTCTCTCCGTCCTTCTCTCACCGCTCTCCGCCTCTAACCGTGAGCTCCCGTGCCAGCCGACCTGCTGTTGACTACCGCTGTGTGCTAGTTGCCGGAGCAGTTTACTTGGCAGTCGAGAGCAGTAGAGATCTCATTAGATTCCGTCGATTGAAGCCGGCGCCGGGCTCCGTGCTAAACAGGTGCCGCCTGCGAAACTAGCCCGCTGCAACCGATAGCTCTGATAGCTGATACTGTTAGTGAACACAGGCAGGGTGTTTCCGAGCTACAAATCAGGTTAATTGAAGCTTACGGCCGGCGACGTACGCCGGCGGTTGTTAGGTCTTATGAAATCGGGTGGCGAAATGGGGCTGAATTGTGTACGATGGTCATATGCCAGTCTGTTTTCGAGGCTGGAAGGGATGTGGTGCTAGCTAGGGTCGTGGGACAGAGCTGCTTTATGACGGCCCTGAGGCGATGTCGTTTGCTGATGGGCTGGGACATTCCCATGACACGTGGATTGCTCGAATGACTGTCAAGAGTTGAAGAGTGGTGACAGGCGTGGTTAGCGTTACGGGGGGGGCACATGAATGGCAGGGCGGTGTTGTGTTGAACAGAGCAACGTTCATGTGCTTATGGTTGGAACGGGCCGGGTCCTAAAGCTTAGTGTGGCGGTGTGGTGTGGTGTGCGGCTGTTATCAGGCGCCATGAGTTTGTGTACCTATATGAATAGACCTGCTATCCAAGCTCTCGCCGTGTCCGCCGGTAGTCCAGTGGGCTGGGTGATGCTGTTGTACTGAATGATCGCGTGATTCGCTTGGCACCACCACCGTTGTTCAGCTAATGGGTCGTATTGTTTTATCTATCGCTTCACTTAGCCTTTTTTAAGTATTGTCAGACATTTGGTGTCCCGTAATGACACTTTTCATACATCATAATACGTCCGTCTAACCCGTGCTTTGGCCAGTTGCTTTGGTGACAGCAAAAGATTTCAACTCTAGCTCAGTTCCCCTGCTCAAACCGCGCCTTTCCCATATCATACAGCTCGTGACTCATCCCCCTCTCTTCCACAGACTGCGAGCCGCCGGACGTGACCCACAACACGGGCAGCAGTCGCAGCTCGCGTTACCAGCCGCCGCACATGGCCTCTGTGCGCGTCAACAGTAGTACCAGCATCACGGCCGCACTGGACGAGGCGCACGGAGGTATGTGGGATTGTCAGCGGGAAGTCGGGGGTAGATCAGCGTTTGGGTGGTGATGTGGGGCGAGGGAGTCCTCATGTAGTGTAGGTAGGCATTATCGTGGAAGGACCCTTTTTAGCGCCTTATCAGAACTGTATGTGTCTGCGAACCCCCACGCAACCTGTCCTGTAAACCGTCGTCTAAGTGGTACATAGTTAGTGACGTGACAGTCTTAGTCAACTTCCTTGTAATCAAGAAGCTAACCTCGCAAAGGGGGCGCTGCCCCGCCGGTCGCTAAGGCTCCCCGGGTCCCCCGACGATCACACGACAGGCCCTGTGCTGCCAACCTTCTGAACTGGCCTGCCATTTCTGGATACCACCACCGTACCATGTGTCTTGTTCGTCTGTGTGTCTACAGCCGGCCTAGGCCCCGGCTGGTTCGTTTGTTCGCTCGCTTAGTTTGGTTGCTCTCTCAGTTCGTCCGTCTGTCTTGTCTGTCTGTGCGAAAGTCTGTGTGCTCTGTCTTGTGCTGTGACTGATCCAACCACCACCCGCGTTGTGCGTGCTAATGTGTCAGTTCGTACGTCATTTTACGTCACCGCCCGCCACAAAACGTCGCCGTTAGTTTGTCATTAATGGCTCCAAGACGTCGAGTGCAGCTCCGCAAACCAGTTACGTCCGTCCCGCTCTGTGTGTGGTCCGTCTCGGGCCACGCGTTTGCTGCAACCATTAGCGTTGCGGTTGTTCTTGGAGGGGACAGGGTCCGGCTGTCCGTCTATAAGTTGACAGTTTGTGTGACGGGCGATGACACGCTGTCGGGCTGGCTGTCACGCAGTGAAGGGTTCACATTTTCTGGGTCAGAGACTGCGTGTGGTGGCTGAGAAGTTGGGGCGGGGTTAGTTTGACAGACAGGCGTTCGATACTACAAAAAAAAAGATGGAAATTAACTGCACCGCAGAGTCCAAAGTTGAGGGAGAAGCACGGTGTGCTTTTTGTGCTACCGTTAAAGGCTGTGTCTGATAGGTTCAAACTCTAATAGCGGCATGCCAACAGAGAACCGAGAATTGGTGGTAAATAGAAAACTGGTCTACGAATGAAAATAAGAACTTTGCAGCTATCATCCTTGGCGTTTTTACGCCTTTCTGTCTGCGCAACGATGGGCCAGAGCACAAGGTCACAGGCCGGGGAAGGGTGCGTGCTGAGTCCCGCCGTGCGCGCCTCGGAACCTTCACATTGCGTGGGCGCCGTAAGTGGATGGGAGGCGGGCTGTGCGTGCCGCAGGCTAGCAACGCCTTGGTGGCGCACCCAGCTGTGGTATCCGTCGGGCGAACTGAGCCGCATCGTCCGCCGTATTGCGCTTCTAACATGCGCCGCATTAAACCGCACTCGACTGTAGAATACACCGAATCGTACTCGACAGTATACGCAGGACCAACTCGGCCGTGGCTTTCGCCGTAGCGCGCGCTTCCTCCGTGCGCTGTGCGCCGCTCCGAGCGGTCGGGTACGAGTGTCAGCAGTCGCTCGGAGGCGTGAGTCACGCGGACGGCTCCGGGCCGGGCTGGCCGGGCTGCCTGCGCTGGAGGAATTCCACCGACCGACCGCTCACTCAGTATTGCAGGCGAGCCGCGCGACGGAGCAGGTCGTGTGCGAGCGGCTGGACCGGCGGCGGTGTGAGCAGTGCGTGCGCTAAGTGAGAGACACTGTAGCCGTGGTGAGAGGAGTGGTGAGAGTTGGTGAGGTGTGTGAGACGAGCGCCCACAGTGGCTAGAAGAAGGGAGTTTGGTGTCGTGGGCGGAGGAAATCCAGAGTGGTGGCTAGTGAGGGGACAGACCGAAGGACGGACTGGAGAAAGTGGCGGTAAGTTCGGATTGTCACATATGTGACGAGCCTGATCATAGAGCCTGTACTGTCGGCGGCACACCTACGCTCGTTTGATTTTGGTTTTGGAGTTACAAGGCTCGAGTCTCGATTACGGTAATTATCGTCATGATTGGCGAGCATGACCATTTTCACTCTTTCTTCTTGTCTTTCTTTTTATCCATCGGGCCAGTTTTCTTCCGCCATTGCGGCCTAGCCAGTACCTAATCCATGTTGGACGACCTCGAGACCGCACTGGGTACATGTCCAGACAGGTCCATGGACAGGTTTGGCACAGGCTGGCCCGGGCCGGACGTGCACAGGTGTGTGCCGGGGGAGGGGGCGGCGGTGGTCGGGTGAGCGCGAGCTGCGTCGAGACGTTTATAGGAGTGTCAGGTGATCGTTATGGTTTTGAATGGTCCAAACTGCGGTGATGCTCTTTAGATACTGGTCTGACTAAATGCATAACAGGATGTGGCGATCCTTAACAGGTCTTAGCGCTGCCAATTTAGCGAGAAGTCTGACTTTTGACGGCGATAGAACCGGTTTTGTGGACCTTTTGTTCCTTCATAGCAAGTCCGACGGAGTTTTGTGTCGGTTTTTCACAAGAACGCAGCGTGCGTCACTCAGTTGATCGAGCTTCACTGGGTGTTTACCTAGTCGCAACTTGAAATCGGGTAGGTGCTAGTATCAATAAAAGGGTCAGCTATCTTATATCAATAATCGGGGTCAGCGTTTTCCGCGAGAGGGTGCTACGTCCTAAATGCGTCACCGCTTTGAGTAAGCTACTCTTTACCGTGTCTCAGGGCAACGTTTACGCTGACTGGACCCGTCGCCTTAGTTTATCAGTGGCGGAGTTGTCAGTCATTTTCTGGCAACCAGTCAACGTCAGCGAGAGAGGCGCTGAGTCTGGTCCTGACTCACGCGCATGCAGTGACGTATACAGTACGCACGTACCCCCTCCCCGGAACCGGAAGTTCCTACTGATCTGAGGCGGAAGCGTGTTGTCTAGACTCTCGCGTCTTTATACAAACAGTCACAGTCGCTGTGTCCGCCGACTGACGGGCGTTGGAGGCTGGGTCCGACGTGAGAGGGTCGGTGGGCGGGTTAAACGAGCGGTGATGACATGGTCCATTGCCGAGCAGACGAACTTCCTGCTCCGTCTGAGAGTGTTCTGGCTCAGAAGAACGGGCTGGTACACTCTGAAGGCTTGTTCAGATGTGTGAGGATATGACAGAGAACTGGCACTACAACTTGACTTAACGGTGGTTAGATGGCTGTATATTGTAAGCTCGTCACGCTTAGCGACAAAGATGCGGATGGAACTTTGATATAGGACATTCAGGATGTACTAAATGTGACGTGGGATGAGTGGCTCGATCGTTGTGTCTTTGTCTGTGACAGACAGCGGAAGTGGTTGTGTGCAGTGTGCCGACGAGTCTGCACGTGTCTGGTGAGACGGGCGAGCGCCCTCGTGAGTCTGAGAGAGGGAGATGTGCCCCTGACGTGGTCAGTCAGTTCAGACGTCATTCATCGCCCTTGAAACGCCCTGATGTTTTGTGTGGGTGGTAATAGCGTGCTGTTTTAAGGCCGTATCGTGTGTGCTGTGCAGTGTATCCAATGCACGTGCTGTAACATGGGTGGACACCCCTTCCGCTTAATGAATTTACACAAATATCGCGCCATCTGCCGGTTTTAGTATCGCCTGGTACCGCCACAGACACCAGTACAGACTCGGCCACCTCAGAACGCCCCAGCCGACAACCTAGCTGTGTTTCAAACTACAACCGGTTCCTGGACCGTAAATCCCGCAGTCCCGCACATTCCTCTGCGGGATCTGGTGTCTGTTGACCCGTGGCGTGCCCCAAAACACCACCACTGCCACAAAAACCATATCTGCATTCTGAGTACCGGCCACGCGCGCCGGTCACTGCCTAACAATTCGTGTCTGACCTCCCGTGTTTTCCCCGCCCGGCAGCCACCGCCCGCTGGAAGGTCTCCACCAAGATTCAGCAGCTTCTCAACACGCTGAAGCGGCCCAAGCGGCGACCTCTGCCAGAGTTCTATATGGATGATGAGGAGGAGCTAGAGATGGCTGCCAGAGTCCGAGACCCGGCCGCGCCCAAACCCGAGGGAGGACCCATGACGCCCGCCGTCGGCGAGCATTTAGAGGTTGGTGACGCCGCGTGACTTGGTGACCTGTTGCTTGCGATGGGCGATAAGTTTAGACGATGATTAACATACGAGGGTAATGTTTTTCGTAAGTTGGACTGTTGGTTCGCGCACTTCGTGCTAAAGATTCCTAAAACTGTCTTCCGTTCTCCTGCTGACCGTCAATACCAATTCAGCCTAATCTCTCGTTTCCCAGTCACTGTTTGGTCGCTGTTTCACTGTTTTCGCAAGCCGCCCTCGTTCCTCTCCCACCTTATCCATTATTCACTTCCTTCTTCCATTTCGCATACTCGTGCGTGTCTCATTCCGTCCCCCAGTGACCACCGTCACACACTGCTGTCGAAGCTGACCTACTCACATCCGGAGTTTGTCGGGTCGGTTCCCGGAATTTCGCCGGTTTCTCCGGGCTCGTACCAGCTCGTGTCAGTGCAGACTGCGGTGCTGTGTCCGCTAATGCTAACGCTAATGCTGCAGCTGCTAGCGTTGCTGCTGACGAAGCGATGCTTACAGCAGCTACCGCAGTGTAGTGGTGGTGTACCGGTTTACAGCTGACGTACAAGTGTGAAAATCGTGAGCGTTCGCTGCAAAGCTGTTGCAAAGAATGCTGGGGCGTGAGAACTTGTGATGTATTATATGAGGTTTTCTCTTATTTATCAGTCAGCACATTTTGCTCGGCGAAGTGTACAGCTACCGGGCATTTATTCGTTATGCGTTAGTATTATTCCATTCCATATCATATCATGCCTTATCATTACACGTTTTCTGTTTTTCGCCGTGCAGCTCCCTGTTGACTTGCCGCGGGATCGTCCTCTCTTTCGTACCCTACAGATTCCTGCCAGAGTCCACTCTCTGAATCTCCCCTCACTTTGTGCCCCCACAGATCCCCGCTGGCCTGCCTCGGAACCTGGAGGCTGCCGTCCAGCGGTACGGCTCCGCCACCTTCAAGGCGTCGTGCGCCTCCGTGCTAGACGCCACCAACAAACCCTCCGTGCCGCTCACCTACGGCAAACTGCTCAGTCGGGCGCACAAGATCGCCTTCGCACTCCTCAACAAGGCGCGCGGCGAGACCAGCCTGAAGCCGGGTGATAGGGTGGCGCTGGTGTACCCCAACAGTGACCCCGTGAGCTTCATGTGCGCCTTCTACGGGTGTCTGTATGCCGGCATGGTGCCGGTACCCATCGAGGTGCCCATCACAAGGAGGGTGAGTTTGAGTGCCCTTCCTGGGGACAAATGAATGGGAGGGATTGTATTGTATGACACATCGATGTGCCCATCACGGAGTACCTGTCCCGGGACACTGGTGGATGGGAAGGAATGGTGTCTCGGTGGTGGTGTCAAATAGAGGGCCCGGGTTGGTGTTTCCCATTCCTGGTGAATTCCGCTCGCTGACCGTTGGACGTCCGTCCACCGTATAGAGAACGGAACACTGGCTCTTGCGTCTTCCTCGCTAATCATGTGTCTGCCGTGTGCAGATTATTTACTCCGCCCGTGCCCCTTCCCGCTAAATGCTAACTTTCTTCCCACCGTGCACAGGACGCCGGCCCGTGTCCCCCTCCCCGCTGACCGTCTGCCCGTCCGCCCGCCGTGCGCAGGACGCCGGTTCGCTGCAGATTGGGTTCCTGCTGGGCAGCTGCGGCGTCCAGGTGGCCCTCACCACCGAACCCTGTCACAAGGGCCTGCCCAAGACGGCCAGCGGCGAGGTGGCTGTGTTTAAAGGCTGGCCCAAACTGCACTGGTTCATCACAGAACACCTAGCGCGGCCGCCCAAAGAGTGGCAGCCGCCGCCGCGACTCAACGACGACACGCCCGCCTATGTCGAGGTGAGGAGATGACCTGTCTCCGGGGGGAGAGGAAGATTAGATAGGGAGGAAGTAATAAGGAGGATGGGAATTCGAGATGAAATGGGAATAAAAGAGGGATAAGCAGGAAGGAGTTGAGGCACTGCATGGTGCCCAAGAGACAAGAGAAGACCAGTGCAGTTTCGTTCATCGAACTACGCAGCCTGCTTTCACTTTTTTAGATTTCTGGGCGCTGGCTACTCGCTTCTGCGCGGCTAAATTTCGCACGTTTATTAAGACACTGTCCGCTGACATTCCATTTTTCCTTGTACCTAATTCATCATTCCTGTCATGCCGAGTTGAAGCCACAGAAAGACAGCTTATCGCTACGCACATCTACAGGCTTCTATAATGGCTTAGAGCTGTCAAGCATAACGTGCGTAGCTTCCTTCTAATGAGACGCTGATGCGACGTGCACTTATTTCGTGTGTCACGCACTCGATGAAAAGCCTCTTTGCTAAATTTGGGGCGAATGCCAGCTGGCCGATAGGGTTAAACTGAGTGCGGCTGTCTTCGTATGACCTAACGTGTTTACGTGGTGGCACCGAGTAGTTTGTTTGTCTGTCTGGGTCTGATGGGTTAATGCGATCATTGTTAGTTTTGTCGCTGGGTCGTGGCTCGTGCCACTGAGTGTTTGTTATGGGGTTTACATAGACGGTCACCGGGACGTATAACGTCTGGGTCATTCATCGTCTGGGTTCCGTCATTCAGCGCGAAATAAAGTGTTGAGATAGTCATATCGTACGTAAAAGGCGAACCAAACCATAACGCTTGTACATTGTCACAAGATTACGATTTTTGGGTTTGGGTGTGTCCTTAGGCTTCAAACTGTCTATACTCGTATAAGATCCTGGTGGGTCGGTTTTTCAGTGCAAAACACATTGGCTTAATGAGCTTTCGCGGAAACGGCTCGGTGATTGGTGTCGCATTGCACCTATTCTGTGTGTTTCAGTACACCTCCGGCGGTGACGGCTCGGTGATGTGTATGAGTTTGACATTACACCGGTTCTGTGCTTAGCATTACATCTATTCTGTGTGTTTCAGTACACCTCTGGCGGTGACGGCTCGGTGATGGGAGTCACATTACACCTATTCTGTGTGTTTCAGTACACCTCTGGCGGTAACGGCTCGGTGATGGGCGTGATAATACTACTATTATGTGTGTTTCAGTACACCTCTGGCGGTGACGGCTCGGTGATGGGAGTCACATTACACCTATTATGTGTGTTTCAGTACACCTCTGGCGGCGACGGCTCGGTGATGGGTGTCACGGTGAGCCGGGCCGCCATGCTGGCCCAGTGCCGCACCCTCACGTCCGCCTGCGGCTACACGGAGGGAGAAATCTGCGTCTGCGTGGTCGACTTCAAACGCGAGGTGAGCCTCAACGCTGAAAAGACGCTGTTTTAGAGAACAATGTGTTACCGTGTGGATATACGACGGTTTTAGTTGTGTGTGATTGAATGTACAGGAAAAATGTACTTGATGTACTTGATGTTCAGGTAAAGAGGACTAATAAGCCCTGTTGGTCCTGCTCTTGACTTTATAAGTGAACCCAACTGGTCCACTCTCGTGCCATAACTTTACTGGCTACTAGTTGAGTACAGTGAGCTGTTTGTTTGAATTTCGTCAAACCTATTCTTAAATTGGTTTACATTTTGAGAGTCTACCAAGGATTGTGACAGGGCATTCCAACTGTTGACCGTCCTGCTTGAGAAAAAGTGCTGTCTGGTTGCTAGTCTTGCCCTTGGTTTCTTCACTTTATGACTATGGCCGCGGGTTCGTGTATCTGTAGTCATCTGGAAGAAGTGTTCGACTCTCACCCGTTCCATTCCTTTCATAATTTTGAACACCTGTATCATATCCCCCCGGTACCGCCGATGACTCAATGACGGAATATTTAGCGCACGCAGTCTTTCTTCATACGACAGATGTTTCACCTCAGTAACCAGGCGGGTTGCCCTTCTTTGCACTTTCTCTATTTTTGCTTTGTCGGTTTCATATATAGGGCCCCAGATCACATTTCCGTATTCTAGGAGCGGCCGCACCAATGTTTTATATAGTGGCAAAATCATTGTTTTATTTCTGGCTGAAAATGCCTTTTTTATCAACCCCAGAACTTGATTGGCCTTCTTCGCCACTTTTGCAGTGTGAGAGTGAAATTTCAATTCTTTGTCCATTATAACACCCAGATCCTTTTCTTCTTCCGTAACAGCCATGGCTGATTGTCCTAGCGTATAAGGTTGCAACTCCTTTTGCTTACCAAGATGCATGATTTTACATTTTTTCTCATTGAAATGAAGTTGCCACTTCTCGGACCATTCTTTGACCTTGTTTAAGTCAGCCTGCATTGCATCATGATCGGTCTCAGAGTTAACACGTCGGTATATCTTTGTGTCATCTGCGTAGATCTTCACATTTGAATCTAGTTCTTCTGGTAAGTCATTTATAAACAACACAAAAAGTACCGGACCCAGTACCGAGCCTTGGGGAATCCCACTTAAGATAGTACACCAAGATGATTTCTTATCATTCACCACAACTCGTTGCCTGCTATCAGTCAAAAATTCTCAATCCACTTCAGTAAATCTCCCTTGATGCCATAAGCTTTGAGTTTGTTGAGCAGTCTCTTATGAGGGACACAATCAAATGCTTTACGAAAATCCATGTAGGCTACGTCGACTGCTCCTCCTTCATCCAACAATAGTGTCCATTCTTCCAAAGTTTCCATAAGCTGTGTTGTACATGACCTCCCTGGGACAAAGCCATGTTGGTTGTCACAAAACAAATTATTAATCATCATGTGGTCTATGATATTACTTTTCACGAATCCCTCTAGGATCTTGCAGGGGACCGATGTCAGACTAATCGGTCGATAATTACTTGGAGCACTTTTGTCTCCACCTTTATGAATGGCTGTAACATGTCCAATTTTCCAGGCCTTTGGCACTCTACCCGATGCTAGCGACTTGTTATAGATAATGGTAAGGGGTACAGCGATTTCATCAGCAGTTTCTTTTAAGAACCTTGGGTGAAGTCCGTCAGGTCCCGAGGACTTTGTTATATCAAGTTGCTGAAGTTTTATTTTTACTTGTTCCTGAGTCACAGTGAAAGAGCATAGCTCCTCTTGGGTTCTTGTTTCCAGTTCTGGAACAAAAGTACAGTCTTCTGCTGTAAACACAGTACCAAAATAGTTATTGAGTACTTCTGCCTTGTCCTCATCTTCTACTGCTCTTTTGCCATCTGGGGTGAGTATATCTCCAATGGGTATTCTCGCCTTTACCCTCGACTTCACGTATTTCCAGAAAGTTTTCACATCACTCTTTATATTCTTGGCTATACCCTCTTCAAAGCGCCTGCGTAGTTTCCTGGTTTCCTTTCTTAATTTGTTACTGATTCTAGAATATCTAGCACCATCAATGTCATTATTACTTGCCTTCCACTTCAGCCACAAACGAAACTTTTGAGACCTGAGCCTTAGTACTTCATTATTCATGTACAGTTGATTGGGCTTTTCTTTTGTCCTCTGCCTTGGAATGGTGTCTTGGATGATAGCAGTCATCGTGTTGTTGAAGAAGTCACAAGCATGATCTGCTGACATTTCTTCCATTTGCTCTTCCCAAGCAATATTCATGATTTTTTCCCTAGCCATGTCATAACGTCCTTTGTGGAAATTGAGTCTGCATTCTTTGGTTCTCTTTGTAAACAAGTGATTCACTTTAAACTTGATGCAACAATGATCACTTTTCCCCAAACCAGGACAATAATCCAAGCAGCTTACTGTGTCCTCCTCTGTTGTTATTATCAGATCTAATATGCTTGGGTCATTTCCGACTCTATATCGTGTTGGTTCCTTCACATGTTGTATCATGAAATTGTCTTCCATGCAATCAAGAAGCTCTTGTGAAAGACTTGTAGCACCAGGTAAAACTGCAAATGCTTCCCAATCTATTTTTCCGATATTTATATCGCCCATGATCACAACCTGACTGAACGTCGTTGCTGATGCAGCCTCCTTCAGCAACTCAAACAATGCCTGTGAATTTTGGTAGGATGAGTTGGGGCTACGATATACACAGCCCAATAACACATTGCGTTGCTTAGCAGTGCTAATACTGATCCAAAGCTGCTCATCAAAAGCTGTCTTCATTTTCACCTCTGTTATGTGAAGACTTTTAGCAATATACATTAGAATTCCTCTCTTCCCGCTGCTGCCAAGATTATCTGCTTCAAATTCGAAGTTAGAAATCATGAAGTATCCGCTGATATTCAACAAACTTTCAAACATTGGTTGAAATTGAGCCTTCGGGATGGCTTCAGTAATAACAACTATATCAACACTTTCCTGATTGAGCAGTGAACATAACTCGTCTTTTTTGTTAGGGAATTGATCAGCATTTGTATACAATACTTGCAATGCCCTACTCAGCCTCTTAGAACTGCTAGCATCTTGACAGTCAGCCCCATTGTACTCTCTGGTTGCTAGTCAATTTCTGTTTGTTCGCTGTCTGGGGACAACCTTCCCTCTGTGAATCACCACATCATCACCCTTCTGCCTTCTCTCCTTGAGCTCTTCCCTCAGCTTTTTGTTTTGCTCCCGTTCACTTTTGGTCAGATCGGGATTGACATATACATTTTCATACTCTTCCAGGTCACGCAACCCTTTAGCGACACGCAAAGCCTCCCACTTGTGATCCTCTGAACCTAGAATGACCAAAAGAAGACGTCTCTTACCTTCCTGTTTTCGGCCAATCCTCGACACCTTTTTTACCTCCACATGGATGTGTAGTCTTTGGAACAGCCTGTTCACTTTATGCCAGTCCTCCTGCTTAGCTTCTTCACCATTTGGGTTGTCACTTTCCGGTATGTTGTTGATGATGACATTTGTTTTCCTACTCTGCCTTTCAATGTATTCATCCACCAATGTGGTGTCATTTGAAGTTTGTCCAGAAATGCTTGGTTTCGCAAATTGTGCATCTAGTTTCTCTTCGACTGTCCTCTTCAGCATATCTGCGTAGCTTTTCTTGTTGAAAAGTGAAAATGGCGTTCACTTTGTCTTACCTGTATTGATTGCGATGATATTTGCAATATAATGTTCAAAACAGATGCAAATCGGGACTTTACTTTTATTGATTACAGACAATCCGTCTGATATTAGATGAGAGCGGATATTTGAGCCAACGTTTGTTGAAGTTTGTCGTTTTAATTGATTGTTGATATGACAGCTGACCATCACGCGGTCATTATCCTCTGTCGGTTTTCCATTGAGTGTCATCCGTTTTCCGTCCCTTTGTGTGAACGCCGCGCCTGCCGCGGCTCCAGTGCCGGTCCCGTCGCTCCCCGTATTGTCCATCGCTGGGCTGCGTGACACAGGGACTGGCTCACTTAACTGTATGTCTGTGTGTTTTCAGGTGGGCCTGTGGCACGCCACGCTGTGTTCCGTGTTCAATGGCATGCACGTCATCTTCATCCCCTACTCACTGATGAAGGTGAACCCGGCCAGCTGGATGCAGATGATCACAAAGTTCAAAGGTGAGGTGGTGTGACTGAATCTGGTTGGTCTATGATGGGTTTACCACAAGAATCCAGTACAATCGCCATCTTAAGATAACGTTCTTATGGGACTAGCCTTACCTTGATTCATTTTGGTGCGATTGAATTCCTCTTATTGGAGAAGTCTCGACGTGTTGGCATTTTATCGCGAGCATTTCAGCTACCGCAATTGTCCGCCGAAGTGAATAATAGCTCTTGAATCAATCTAGCGTCTCCCCAGACCCCACCAACCACCCGTTTTCCTTCCGGCAGCGAGCATCGCGATCGTCAAGTCTCGCGACCTGCACTGGGGTCTGCTGGCCACCAAGGACCACAAGGACATCAACCTGTCCTCTCTGCGGCTGCTGCTGGTGGCGGATGGTGCCAACCCGTGGTCGCTCAGCTCCTGCGACCAGTTCCTAAGCGTGTTCCAGTCCAAAGGTCTGCGCCCGGACGCCATCTGCCCATGTGCCAGCAGTTGTGAAACGATGACAGTGGCGGTGCGCCGGCCCGGGCAGGGAGGTGCCAACACGACAGGCCGGGGGGTGCTCAGCATGGCCGGCCTGAGTCACGGCGTGGTGCGCGTGGACCAGGAGAACAGCCTGACCTCGCTGACACTGCAGGACTGCGGACAGGTGCTGCCCGGAGGTCAGTGATAGCGAAACGGCGGCCGGGCGCGGTAGACATAGGCTACATACGCGAGATATGCTAACACTAGCACTCTGCGTCGTATACGCATACGCATAAAATGATTTTGTTTTCAATGTGATAGAGATGTGTGACTGCTTAAGCTCCATGATGGTGTGACAACAGCAAACTACTTTTGAGGTGTAAAGTGACCTGCTAAGAGGTGTGAAAGAGTCCACTCCTCTTTGTCATTCTTTGCAAGCACCTCGCAAACAGCTCATGTGCCCTTGTGTGTTCTACATGTTCTTGTGTGCTCTAACTCACCAACAGCGCTAACTGCCCCTGCCACTTTGCAGCGACCACTGTTGTGGTGCGGCCGGACGGCGAGCCGCGGCTCTGCAGTACGGACGAGGTGGGTGAGATCTGCGTCAGCTCGGCCGCAGCCGGCACCAGCTACTGGGGGCTGCAGGGCGTCACCAACCAGACCTTCCGCGTGCGACCGCTGCGCGCCGACGGCTCCGGTCTCGGAGACCAGGACTACGTGCGCAGCGGACTGCTCGGATTCCTCGGACCGGTGAGGCGCGGGGAAAAGGGCGGGGATGGGCAAAGGATGGGGTAGAGGGTCAGTACGCAGCGGACTGCTCGGCTTCCTCGGACCGGTGAGTCCAGAGGGAGGGATGCTTGGGGTAGAGAATGGGATGGAGGGTCACTATCCAGTCAGCTCTCTGGGACTGATTGCTGAATGCTGGTAATGGGGGGGGGGGGGCGCGATCTGTTCGAGAATTTGTTCGCTAAAGGAAAACTAAAATTGTCGGAAGTTTACAGGCATTGTATCTAACGCAATCGCATTCGCGGAATATAACGTGGAATATAATTTATAGGCATCACTTGATAATCTATATGCACTGAAGCGCCCGCCCAAAAGCCCAACACCTCAGGCCGCACGGTAAGATGCAGTAGGCTGAATGACAATGGGATTAGCTAGCATAACTAGCTTCCTCGTTCTTTAGCGTTACTGAGCTTATCCAGTAGCAGGTGGCCGCTTTCCAAAAGGAAGTGCGTCACGTTGAGACGTGCAATGGGTTTACAGGACAGTGACACGGTCTTGCAGCCGCCTTTTGATCGATCACTCGCCCGGATGTGGTTACTTGGCCTCACAGATCGAAATGGTCTCGGTTTGGGCTGTAATTGTTCGGTATAGCCATGGGTGATATCATTTTACGGAGAAGCTTATCTTGTGGCTTTTCTCGGTTTGAAGCGCGATGTGTCATTTAATTGTCCATTATTTTTCACATGATCGATGCGGTTTTCTGCAGATGCCTTTTTATGTTATCCGGGCATTTATCGTCCCATCGGGGCGTTGGGCTGCAAAAAGTGGCTGCTGGGAGGGCTGTCTTAGCTGAGCCTGTGGTTGGCCGCACCTATCGCCTCTACATCCCAACGAGAACCGCGGCCAGCGCCACAGCTATTGTGTTACGCTAATGAGATGGGCCATGACTATCTCGGTATCACCATTTTAAGTAATATTTTTACAGCCGTCTTCTGGTCGTTTCATTTTCTTATTAATCAGCAGAACTTGTTTCTGGTATTCTCGCCCTATGCTCCCATGACTGTCATGCTGCGCTCAGGTGCGGCGGTATCCCTTTTTTCACTTGCAAGTGTGCAGGCGACGGACTTTATCGAGGTGTTCCCCATTCGATCTGTTATAACCTCAAGTGTAACCACCGTCGCGCTCCTCTCCTCCGGCAGGGCGGTCTGGTGTTCGTGTGCGGCTCTCGCCAGGGCCTGATGACCGTCTCCGGCCGGAAACACAACACGGACGACATCATCGCCACCATCCTGGCCGTCGAGCCGATGAAGTTCATCTACCGGGGACGGATCGGCGTGTTCAGCATCCGCGTGCTGCGCGACGAGCGCATCTGCGTGGTGGCAGAGCAGAGGCCAGAGTGCACAGAGGAACAGGTCAGCACAACAGGAGAATGGGTCAGGGATACAGGGGTACAGATAAGAAGGACAGGGAAGTAGGAACAAGATAGCGGTGGAATGAAACGGCTCCGAGTGGACAGAACTCGGAAATGAAGCTCTCTTAATATTTGTTTTGGCAGATCAGCTACTTGCGCTTGGATGTGTGATTTGTTTGACGCTCGGCTTCCAATGCATTTGTGTCACCCAGCAAAAGTAATGCTTATGTCAACCTGTGTACTGTGGCGATGTCGCCGACTTCCCATCCTTCCGACTCTGACGCCGATTATGCTCTCCCTCCGGCAGAGTTTCCAGTGGATGTCACGGGTGCTGCAGGCGGTCGACTCGATCCACCAGGTCGGCATCTACTGTCTGTGTCTGGTGCCGCACAACTACCTGCCCAAGACGCCCCTGGGAGGCATCCACCTGTCGGAGACGAAGCGGCGCTTCCTGGACGGGTGCCTGCACCCGGCCAACGTGCTCATGTGTCCGCACACGTGTGTCACCAACCTGCCGAAGCCGCGCGAGGTGCACAAAGGTGAGAGGAGTGAGGAGACGGGATGTGGTGAGTAGATTCAGGGTAGGTTCAGGTGTCGCGTCTGACTAAATTACCTACCTACTTATAGTGTGGGATTATGTGGACATTGTTGAGCCAGTGAATAATTGTGGATTAGGTAGGTATCTTGTAGATATTTAACTGAGTGTTTTCTCATAACCCGCACTCTTAGTCAACACACCGTACTGTGTTCACACATCACACGTCCGCCAGCCTTCGCTGACACCTCCCTCCCTCTCTCTTCCAGCCGACGTGGGTCCTGCCAGCGTGATGCTGGGTAACATCGTGCAGGGGAACCGGCTGGCGACGGCGCAGGGACGGGACCTGGGCACCGCCGACGACGAGAACGATACCACCAAAAAGGTCAGTACCTATGTGACGGTGTCCGGTCAGAGTCACTCTGCTCTGCACTCTGCGGGACTAGGTGGCCGTCCGGTCAGCCGGAGTCACGGTTGCCGACGAGGGTGGGAAAGTTGTAACTGGGCGGTACTTTTTCAGTAAAGAGTTGGGCTGTTTTTATTAAGTGGCAGCTACATGAAAAGTGTTCCGTGGCTATTCAGACGTTGAGCCACGGAACACTTGACGTTGAGGAATCTTAAATCGGTTGTTTGGATTGTTTCGAAGAAAGCACATCTTTCATTCGACTGCTTTTTGTCACCGGATGTAGGGTGGATTGGTGACTATTGTGCAGTTTTACGTCCTGCTTAACAGTGGTACGTTACCCACGTACATTTATCTGACCGCCTGTTTGGCTGTGATTGCAGCACCAGTTCATCTCGGAGATTCTGCGCTGGCGGGCACAGACCACCTCCGACCACGCGCTGTTCACACTGCTCAACGCCAAGGGCGGGCCGAGCTCCACACTCACCTGCGCGCAGCTGCACAAGGTGAGAAACGGGGGCATAGCTGTCACCATATGATAAAGCGAAAATGACTAGCTGATAGTAGACATGGCTGCCTATCACCAGTGAATTTTCGAAATACTTAATCCGCTTATCAGCAGACTGTCTGCATCGGGGATCAATCAGTGGCCTATTTAGGTGATGAGTTTCGGTCGCACGGTATTTGTTTTCTCTAGTCACATCGCCAGACTACTGTGTCCCCATTACTTCCCTAACCGCCCTCTTTCCCTGTTCTGACACAGAGGGCGGAGCGGGTTGGCTGCCTTCTCCTGGAGAAGGGTCACGTCAACACGGGCGACCACGTGGCGCTCGTCTATCCGCCCGGCCTCGACCTCATCGCCGCCTTCTACGGCTGCCTCTACGTCGGTAAGTGACTAGGGTATCCCCCATGTTCGAGCGATCAGTCGCTCGTCGGAGTCTTTCTTAAATGTGTTATTATTGCCTAATTGGAACTTATTTACCTCAGTTAGTTAATTTGTTCTGTCATTGAAGTGATCTGTCTGCGTTCACGAACACTTACCTTGCTACCAAATTGCTTCCTTTGCTGTCGATAGTCCAAAGGCTGCTCAACTGTCAACTTAATACGTGCCCTATCCCTACTGACGGACTGACATGTGACCCTCTGACCAGTTAACTGCTGATCCCTGTGACCGTTCTGACCGCGTACTCGTGTCTGTGCCCTCAGGCGCGGTACCGGTCACCATCCGGCCGCCGCACCCTCAGAACCTGCAGACCACGCTGCCCACCGTCCGCATGACGGTCGACGTCAGCAAGTCGGTGCTCATCCTCTCCAACCAGACGGTCATCAAGCTGCTGCGCTCCAAGGAGGCGTCCAACGTGGTCGATGTCAAGTCGTGGCCGCCCACACTGGACACAGACGACATGCCAAAGAGGAAACTGGTGGCCGTGTACCGGGCGCCCACGGCAGAGATGCTCGCCTACCTCGACTTCAGGTGGGTGATCGGATTCGGAACAGGGGAGAGGAGAGGGAAAGGGAAGGGTTAGAAGAGGAAGGGAATATACGGAGAGGATCAGGTAGCGAGTGATGCTTCGTAGAATTCCTCTGTGTCTTTGAGTTTTATAGTAGAATGTTTATTCACTATTTTATAGTGATCTACAGGCAAGGCGTGGTGTCTCCGCATGGCTCTCAGAGACGAGTCTGGTCTAGTCCAACAGCAGCGCCCTCTGTCTGGCTCCACTGACTCCACTGGCGGCGTCCCATGAAGCTTGTATGTAGTAACACTGTCCCTGACTGTGCCCGCTGCCTTCTTTGCGAGACTAACAGCGCCCTCCCCCTTCCCTACAGCGTCTCCACGACGGGCATGCTGGCCGGCATCAAGATGTCACACGCTGCCACCACGTCGTTGTGCCGATCCATGAAGTTGGCCTGCGAGCTGTACCCGTCGCGGCACGTGGCGCTCTGCCTGGACCCCTACTGCGGGCTCGGCTTCGCGCTCTGGTGCCTCAGCAGGTACGGAAGAGGCGGAAAGAATGGGAGACTATTGTTGGACGGGGCTAGTGGTCACTGATCGATTATATTGAGTTTGAGTTGGAGTGGAGAATGAATGATTGAGAGGATGATGATGTGATGGTAACACTAAATGTAGGATATTAAATTCAGGAATGCTTGTTGATTGAACTTTGAGACATTGACTGAAGTGTCGCAGTGGTTCACGTGTGTCTGACGGTGTGTATATGTTCCGTGTGTTTTTCAGCATCTACTCGGGCCACCACTCGATCCTGATACCGCCTTCGGAGGTGGAGACCAACCCGGCCCTGTGGCTGACCGCCGTCAGCCAGCACAAAGTCAGGGATACCTTCTGCTCATACGGTGAGTTCAGCGCAATGTCGGGGGCACCTGCTTATATGGTGAGAAAGAAATGGCACTTTTCTCAGTTAATCTCCTTAACTTTTTAATAGAGCTTCCTTTTGCCCATACGTTGAGGCTCTGGCACATAATAATCTCAGCAGTTTGCCTGCCGTCAAGCCTCAGTAAACCAACAACCAATAGAGTCCGTCTTTGCATCAAGAGCCTGTCGTGTCGCCGATCCCTCCCTCCGACCCTCTAACCTCCCCTACTATCTCCCCGCCAGGTGTGATGGAGCTCTGCACCAAGGGCCTCTCGTCATCCATCCCCCTGCTGCGCCAGCGCGGTGTGAACCTCTCCTGCGTGCGTACCTGCGTGGTGGTGGCGGAGGAGCGGCCTCGGATCGCGCTCTGTACCTCCTTCAGTCGACTGTTCTCCGGGCTGGCTCTGAGTCCGCGGGCAGTCAGCACCAGCTTCGGGTGCCGCGTCAATGTGGCCATCTGTCTGCAGGTGCGGGGAGCGGGAGACGGAGTGGAGAGAGATGGGAAAAGTAGAGGGAAGGGAGGAATCACTTGGTGGGAAGAAGATGCGAGGGGTGGAGAAAGTGTTGGGGATATTTATAGCTGGTGTAGTTTGTATTGAGCTGTGGATTGGAATTTTTCAAGTGGAGTGGGCTGTGGTAGGAAGTTCAAAATTACCTGGCTTTTGATTTTATTTCGCTGAATGCTCTTCATTACGTAATGTAAAGCAGGGAACATTCTATTATGTAACACGCTGGGCGCTAAATGCTCGTTGCATTATGTAATTTTGGTAACAATAGCTAGCTCAGCTTAAACATTTATACACTAGAATGAAAATTATGTGTACGCATTCATTTGGTCTCTTATGGGTGTAGTTTGACCACATGGTAGAGAGTACCGACTACCGACATCCCCAGACCGTGTACTTGGACCTACGGATGTATCGTCAGGGTGCCTCGTCTCCGTGTCACACCCACGAACCGAGATCCATGTTTCTTGCCCGGAGCGCCTTTCCCCGCCACACATTGACTGCACTCCCTTGTGTGTATAGTGTAGTCAGCTGGACACTTCCCTTCCCCATCCCAACACACACGATGACCGAACCCTCGTGTTTCTCTACCCAGGGCGCCTCGTCTCCGGACCCGAGCACGGTGTTTGTGGATCTGCGTGCGCTGAGGAACGACCGCGTCACGCTGGTAGAGCGCGGAGCACCTCACAGCCTCTGTCTGATGGAGTCGGGCAAACTGCTGCCCGGAGTGAAGGTCATCATCGCCAACCCGGAGACCAAGGGTCACTGCGGCGACTCCAACCTCGGGGAGGTCAGTAGGAGGGCGGGGTGGTGGAGGGACGGGGTTGGGATGGTGCAAAGGTGGAGTTGGGCTGGTGGAGGGGAGGAGTGCGGCTTAGCTGGTGGAGGGGTGCGGCTTAGCTGGTGGAGGAGTGAGGTTGGGATGCTGCTGGAGGGATGGGGATAGGCTGGTGGATGAACTGAGCTCAGGTGTGGCGATGGGACAGGGTTGGGATGCAGGAGAGGCGGGTGTTTTGGCTGCTGAAGGGTGGAGGTGGCGGCTGTTGTTGTTGTTGTTGTTGTTCCTCCCGGTCACCGCCGAGGCGGTGACGGAGCCACGCGGCTCTTGTGGGCCGCGTAGCCGGCGGCCAAGGCCGCCACCACGTCGTCGCGCTGTACGTCTCGGGCCGTGCCTGTGATGTTACCCAGCGCTTGGAGGCGGGGGCCGAACAGGCACGGGCACTCCAGTAGTACGTGCGCCGGGGTGTCCGCGGCCTCGCCACAGACGAGACATCGGCCCGCCGGGCATGTGGTGTCGTTGCACTGAGCGCACTCGGGTGTCGGTCTGCGCCCAATGCGGTGGAGATATTGTTCCGACCGTCCCGGAGGTGGCGGCTCGAGGAGGTGTATGGAAGGTAATGCTAGGGAGACTCAGGAAGCGGGCAATCATAAACAATGGGTAACCATACTAACCAACCAAGCGGGTAGGGACGCTGGAGGGTTGAAATGACCTTGCTCGTTACTTGAGTGACAGATTGTTTTTACTGGGTTTCCTGTGTTAGCAAAAGTGTTAAATATTTATAAAATGATTCTCACAAGCGCTCCAGGCTCCTAACACCGCCCACTGTTTGACCCATTACATAATTGGCCGTGTGGGGTGTGCCGTATTGGAAAGTTTGGAGCTGTGTTGATCCTTTTTTGTCGAGGCCAAGCAGTTACATAACCACATGCTGACCTCGCGTATCGCCCCGTTAATCCTCTGGGCACATTTACCGCCCGTCCCCTTCCTTTTCCGCGAACTCGGGGCGTAGACTTTTTCGTAGAAACTGCGTAGAAAGTGGCGTCATGTATTTTTACATAGTGCAGCTACGTAGTATCGTGGACTAGGAGTGTCTGCCTTAAAAACCCAGATGTTTTTTTTTGTGAAACCCTAAAAATGTGGTTATAGTTAGATTGCAATGTTATCTGTTTGCGTGTGCCTGCCACCCCGCATCGTACTCCAAATCGACAGAAGACGCTGTTTTTGTGCTCTTAAACTTTTGAAGCAAGGCTTTCTCTGTACTTAATCGTAGTATGTTTTGTACAAAAGAAAACTGAAAACAAAATCGAGGGAAATAATTGACTTCGACAGCATCATATATCGATAATGTTCGCATGGGCAAGAACGGTGCCAATACAAGTGCATTATGCAATATGCGTATCATCCAATGGGCATAATATGGTGTATGATGTCGACCATGTGTTAGTAGTTTGATTTCTCCCTTACACGTTCCTCAACAACTGTCATTCAGGAAGAATAGCAAGTTGCGTGTCCTCAACTACCTCTAAACCCCCCACATCTTACGACCCCAACCGTCCCCTATCTCAGGCACAGCCATACAGACTGTTAACCATCTCTCGCTCTCTCCGTAGGTCCGGGTAGAGTCGCCACACAGACTGTTTACCAACCTCCCTTCTAGACCTCAGATCAGGGTCCAGTCTCCACACATACACTATTTAATTTGCCAACCCCGTTCTCCCCGACAGATCTTGGTGTAGTCACAACAAGCAATTTATTTATCAACCCTCGCTCTCCTCACAGATCTGGGTGCAGTCGCCACACACCTCGACGGGCTACTTCACCATCTACGGAGACGACTCGGGCACCTCGGATCACTTCACTGCCCAGCTGGTCACCGGCTCGACGGGCGAGGTGTACGCACGGACCGGCTACCTGGGCTTCCTGCGACGCACCGACAGTGTGGCTGCGGATGGCGGTGAGTGGAGGGAGGGAGGGGAGAGAGATGGAGGGAGGGAGGGAGGGAGGGAGGGATGGATGGATGGAATGAGGAGAACGTGTCTTGCGACGACGGATGTCAAGAAATGGTCGAGTGCTTTCAAAAATACACGAAAATTGACTAAATAAAATTGACTTGTTATTTCCACAAAACAATGCAAAATGTCAACTGAGCGGATTCGTTCCGTAGGTGAAGCTTGGCTAGATGACGAAAGGGGATGGATAAATCAGTTCCTTTTCTACAATAATACATTTTTCATGGATTTTCAACTGTTCACAACTTTAAAAGCTATATTTTTGGTCGAGTTCTGGGAAGTTTGTGAATCTTTTGATTAGTAAACCAAAAGGTATATGCAGAAATTATGACGTCAGCCGAGGTCATCTTTTACATGATGTCATGTCAGTGGCATCTGGCACACACTGGTAGCGCGCTGACGAGCCGCCCCTGTCCCGTCGCGTGTCAGTGGGTGTCCGTTTTCTGTTGTCACGGGGAAACTAACCCGTGCAGACCTGACGGATTGTTTACCGGGTACTTTCCTGTGGCTGCCCGGCTTCCGTGATCGCGTTTTGTTTGCGTCTTCCGCCGGGCGTGCCTGTGGCCTGAGTGGGGCGGCTTTCCCGGGTGGGGGCCACTTTACCTGGGTTCTGCAGTGTTGGGGTCGGACCGACCACCCAAAATCTACAGTTGATAAGTGGATGTATGAGCTGGGTGTTTACTATTTAGCGCTTTTCGCCACCTGTGTGGGATAAGCCATGTTTTGTTTTTCAATTGCATAACAACACCGTATTTTGCATATCATCCAGGCTCATTGTGTACATATTTATGAGTCTCTTGTCGTTAACCCGCGAGTTGCTGGGGGGGGGGGGGGGGGCGTTAAACGCCCCCACTTTTTTCGCCGGGCCATAGCATAAAAAATTTTGGGAACCTGTAGGGAATTGAATGAAGTTTATTGTGACAAAGTTTCAAAAAAATCGGTCGGAAATTTTTTGAAATATCGAGGTTTTAGTGACGTCATGATTTCTGAGTTTTCGACCAAAAACGGCATATGTTCAAAAAATCATATAAAATCACAGAATAGACATACAGACATGCCGTAAACGCCATTAGACTGCCAATACCATGATCAATCAAATGGCTATCTTCGATTATTGATTATCGTTCCGCATTTTCCATAATCTTGAACTGAATCTTGGCAATTTTTCGTGACTACTTCACGACCATGATACATGCATTTCTTAAATTGAACTTTTTGAGCCAAACACGTACACATATGACAAAATGAATGTCACCATCGTGTTCTACGCCCCAAATTACCTGTAAAACATGTGTCACAGGCTGCGAATATCAGTTTTGATTTTCGGGGATATGTGCCTACCCGGTTGACCTGACCTTGACCCTGACCTATGCTTGACTGACCCCGACATGGAGCTGACACTCTTGTAGGCCTTATATGATGGATTGTGCACCGTTTGGACAGAGTTTATGACGAGAGGCACCCATTGCGAAGTCCTGAAGTCCATGCTACTGAAAGCCCGATTTCAGGTGTTTGACCTGACCTTGACCCGACCTGTGACCTCAAAATTCAACTTTAAAGTACTCATCTGAATCGTCTCGTCGCGCTCTTTCGTTTGCCGCCTCGTGCGTTTCGCTGCGCCTATTGGTTCTCGAGTTATCGGCTGGGGGCGTTTAACGCACCCCCCCCCCCCCCCAGCAAACGGTGGGTGGCGAAATACCCCAGCAACTGCCGGGTTAAGATCCTGGGAAATCTTAATCCGCGTGTGAGGTGTGTATAGTATCGCGTGACTTAGCCCAGTCTCGTTATTTATGTGTTCTTTGTGCATTGTTTTTACTCTATGGGCTTTTCGTAGGCTCATGGGATTCACATGCACCATGACGCAGCAATGTTCAGTATCTGCCCACCGCCATGACTGGGCTCTTTGCCCGTGTGGCAGCGTTTGACATTACTGACCGCGTTTGACCTCTCCGTCCACAGAGAAGCACGACGCCGTATTCGTGGTGGGCTCGCTGGACGAGACGGTGATGCTGCGGGGGATGCGCTACCACCCGATCGACATCGAGACCTCGGTGCTCAAGTGCCACAAGAAGGTGGTCGAATGGTGAGTGGCCCGCGCAGGGCAGACGTCGCGAGAAAGGCGGCGCGGAGTTGTTTGTCTAGCCTTCTGTATTGTGGGCTAGTTTTAGTAGGCAGTGGCATATTGTTTCATAGTTATTAACCCTTTTTTGTGAAAGTAATAATATAAGCTGATGCCTTCTGTGTTTCATCTTCCTATCTTATTTTCCCTCACGGAATTCGTAAAGTTCTTAGCGCCATTGCATTCTCAATCTTGTCTTGTCTTGAACCACATATCACCACACATTGGCTATGGCTCCCACAAACCCGCCAAGCCGCTCAGCTCCCCCGTCCGCCCGTTCTGACCGCCCTGTCCCTCCGTTCCCCTCAGCGCGGTGTTCGTGTGGACCAACCTGCTGGTGGTGGTGGCCGAGCTGGAGGGAAACGAGGACGACGCCCTCGACCTGGTGCCACTCATCACCAACGCTGTCCTCGAGGATCACCACCTCATCGTCGGCGTCGTGGTGGTCGTCGACCCCGGCGTCGTGCCCATCAACTCGCGCGGAGAGAAGCAGCGCATGCACCTGCGCGACGGCTTCCTGCAGGATCAGCTCGACCCCATCTATGTCGCCTACAACATGTGAACGAACTACTCGTGTGTGTGTGTGACGGAGGAGTCTGAGCCGGCAGCTCGCCGCCGGCCGGCGGACGCCCGGTCCAGTGTCGGAGCGGACAGAGCGCTCCGGTAGCGGTGCTAGGGACGTGTGAGGACGCCGGGGACGCTCACAGACTCGCGGCCGGCACCGCCGAGACGCTCGCACTGCCAGAGGGCGGCCGGCGCGCGCGCGCCGCACCCTCACTCACCGCTCTCGCTCTCTGTCTCTGTGGGCCGGCCGCCGCGGTCGGCCGTGTTATCGTCCCGGGCGCCGGGCGTGTGTTGCTAGCGATAGCCTCGGTAGAGAGATATTACACGAGGTAGTGTGCGCCCCGCCGCGACCGGACAGTCGGCGCGGCGCTGCCGTGCGCGGCGGCTTCGTTATTTACATTGCTAGTCGTTTTCCCGGTGTTTTACTTTTCGTTGGTTTTGTCTTTCATGTGTACAGCGGACGCGAGCGCGCGCCATTGCAGCACGGACTGGCCGTGGCCGGCGTGCACGTGCTCTGTGATGGCATTTTCCATAGTGCGCGCGCCGCGGCCGGGCGGCGCTATCGTTCTGGGCAGCAGTGGCGGGCGGGTGGCTAGCCGCCCGTCTCCGTGGTTATTTTATTGGTAGCGGGCGGCACTGACCGACCGAACAGTCCTGGCCGGTAGAGGTGGAGCCCGGCGCAGTCTGGTGTGAGGTCGGCCGGCCGGCCGCGGCCCGAGGCGCCGTGCAGAGCTGCCGGAGTCGGGCCGCCGGCCCGGCGCCCCGGACAGAGCTGCGGAAATTGGGCCCGGCCGGCCGGCGCCGGCCAGCTGTTTATAAAGGTATGGATATCACAATAAAGAAACAAAACAAACGCCTCTGAGTGTGAGAAACGTCGGGATCAGATATTGATCACTGGTGGAATCGATGACTGACTAAAGATTACACTGACTTGCAGTGCACACTAATACGCATGCTTACTGCACTGGTCATTACTCATGTCTACAGAACTGCGAACGGCATTAGTGCAATGTAACGGCACAAGGAACTAGGCCTTGAGTAGACGTGGTACGGCTGATGCAAGATTGACGTACCCAACTCTGAACCCGTCTTCGGTCAGTTGTGGAAGATAACCACTAAGCATAACGGCCCCGTGAGACAATATACGTGGTCACGTAAAAACTGACGTCTAATTAGTCTTATTGACGTCACGACCAGCACGGTTGGGCACCACATCGCTATTGATCGGAGCTGTTCTGAGGGTTACCGCCAAACCGCAGGGGTCGTCCCCGAGTTGGTGTATATCGTGTGATCTGCCGAGGCTACCCTTCCTCATAGCTTGCACCGATGACAAAGCCGGCCGATCAGGGGCCCCTTACAGTGAGTGAAGCTATGGTGTAGAGAGCTTCTTTGAACGAGATGACACTGACGCAGTTCGTTCGAGCGCTTCTCACGAGGGGTTTTCCATGGCGAGCTACCGGCCGGTCGCGAATGACACCGCCTGCTCAATCAATTCACGGGTATGTGTGACTGGAGTTCATGCATAGTGCAAACCCGTGTAGTCAGAGATTGGCACACGTGGGGATATCGGTCAATGTGCTGACGTGCTGATCGTCCGCTATAAGCACTGATTGTGTTCACTAACTAAACCGAATTTATTGTAACTCGATGTCACCCTTTCTGTAACAGGTCACGTCAAAGAGAGAGTAATGGGTGTATGTATATCCTCACTCCCAATTTTTCCTCGTCTTTAGTTGACGCTTCTGTGTCATAACCCGTGACCTTCCCTCTTGACATTTCCTTCTTTGCAACGCCGCGCGCCGGCCGCCGACCCAACTTGATGTCAGACGGGTCACCTGTCTAGACATCTCCGTTCACATAGAAATAGTACCGATCAAATGGAAGCAGTGTCTGGCATGTTTTTTTATATTTTAATACGAGAAATTGAATGGCCATTTGACTTATGAAACAACACAGTGAAGAATACACGCCTCTTTTTTTCCACAAATTGAAACAGTGCGCGGAGCAGTACCGCGCCGTTTCGGCGGCCGGTCGAGTTGGGTGGAACCGGCCGGGCCGACACCCACGCTGAGCCGCCCGAGGCTACAGCCTTCAGCACAAGGCCCTATCTACAGCAGAACTCCGTCAGCGCCATTGGCTGATTGCGGTGTTATTGATGAGCTCGCGATAGAAAAATCGAAATGGTGAGTGTGTGGTGTTGTATGCTACTCGTTATTACAGTAGAAATAAAATCTAACCGTTTACAAATAAAATCGATGATGAAATAAATACCTAAATCAAAAATTGTTACCGAATTTGAGGATAGGTAATCGTACCTAGCACCGTTTTTACGCTTTAATGAGTAATCGGTAGGTAGGTAGTTATGTTCAGACGTCAATAATCAATATGAGTTCAAAATCAGAGTGTTAAAATGATACAGATGAAATATGACTCGCATTGATAACACGCCTGCCTTTTTATTCCCAGGACGTCGGTGTGAGTTTCATCAAGTGGGACTGGTCTCGCTCAAGCTGCCTCATGTGTTCCGCACAGGACCGAGGACCCAGGAGTCAGTCCACTGGTAAGTGAATGGCGAACTATCCGCGCCGCCGGACTCGCATACTTTGCTGCATGATTCTGATGGACGACTAATTAGCATGTTTGAAAAGTTGCGTTGGTATGCTTAGGTATATTTAGAACGGTATTGATCTCAAATGGAAATATAGTAACTGCGAGTTGGCATCCGCCGTTTACGGTGCACCTTATGCAGATGACTCTGGTATCTGCAGTCTGCACCCGTTGAATCGTAACTTACGAGACAGATTCAATAATTTGTCGCAGTATGTCGCTTAGCACTGCGTTCCGTTAGATGTTAGCAAGCTTGCATATCTTTTTCGGTAAGAAGAGTCTGCAGGAAAGTCGCTTTCTGTCGCATTTTGAGTTATGACATCACTTAGACAAGTTGTTATAGTCAGGTGGGAAAGGCCACTATGCAAATGCACTTTGTGCATATACCTAAAGCTTATAACTAAACCTGAATAAGTGCGGCCTAAATGTCTGTTATCGCCGTCTCTGTCATTTCTACATCACAGTTTTGCTGTCTTAAGTACTCCCCGGTTTACGGCTGAACTGCTCCTCCCCATATGTGTGTCATGCGCATTGTCAGTGTATGTGTCATAGTCGGCCTACATTGGCGTTACGTAGCACCAGCTGGCAGAATACTGGTGACACCATAAAGTACACAGGTCACAGGTGGCTGGCCGTTATACATGACCTCATACACGGGAATGCGAGGAATCGTTACACTGTGTGTGCGGTTAGACTGTTGGTCTGCCCATCTTTATTCACTCTGTGAGTCAGCGATCATGGATGTTCATTGTTCGCTGCTGGACTAAATGTCTCGCCGTCTAGCAACTATAGCTATACGGACCGGAGCACTTAATTCTACATTATGCACATATCACAGGAGTTCCCAGGGTTGTATTGCAACCAATAGACCCAGTACCTACATATACAACACCTGGAAAGCGGGTGGGATTTAAAAGTAAAATGTATTCGGTGTTCACTGTGCCTGACACATTTCTATCCATCAAATATTACACATAACCACCACCAATTGCATTTAGGTATTAAACGTGTCACCTATTATTGCAACTACCCAGGCAAGTTACAAAACCTTTGACTTTGACTTCTCGAACACCTGACACCTGTATCTCCCAGACATACTCCTCACTAGTTTCGGCTCATCAAAAGCTCAGACAGCCAACCACGCGCCGTGGACATCTGTGTGACACCGAAGTGAAATCCCCCGTCGTGTCAGCCAGCTCTTAAGCAGCACTCCGTCACCCCCAATCATGTCTGTTCAGTGCGGGAAGTCCAATGGCTGATCGCTGTGACCGGTCGCTTCGGAGGCCGCCTACCTCACGGCTTCGTCCATACGAGGCCATTCGGTACGCTGCAAGTCTGGCGACTTTACCCGGCGACCCAGACAATCCCTAATCGCACCGCCTGCACCCACCAGGTTCGTCTGTATGCACGGTAAAAATAACACTATCGTCTGGATCGCGTCGGTACTGTCTGGTGAAGTCGTGCCGATTTCCAGGGTTGGCTGTTCTGTGGAGTGTTACACGCGTCGTTAGTAGCTGCTGCCTTGGGAAAGGCTCGCTTTGTCCGTCCGTGGTATGCTGTCTGTCGTGGCTGACGATAAAGTTGTCACCGCTTGATCAGACATCGACCGAGCTGCTGATAAGCCCCGACTGTGGTCCCAATTAAAGACGAGAGACTAGAGAGCTGCCTCCAAAAGCTGTTCCTACTCATGCGGTGCTACTGCTACCTAAGCATATCCCTTGGTACATATAACATCTCGCAGACATATTGTGAGTTCGTGATGTGGGCTATGTTATGGATATCACAACAGTTTAATTTCTTTAATTATCCTGAAATGCCACACTGCTGTAGAGGATCAGATCAGGCATGAGGTAAATGCAGGCACGGAACTATAGATGTTGCGCTTCTTCGTTAATTGAATGGCTTGAAACGTTTTTTTAGCGTACATTTGTATTTGGCTTACTTTAGTTATGAGAAAAAAAGGCTATTATTAACTCGGAACTCTTATTGCAATTAACTTCATTGAAACTTATTGACTTCATTGAAGAAAGTTATATTCTTCATTGTTGATTATTTTGCTTTTATTTTGTCCTGAATGAGATAAACAATGCCAATGGAAACGACAAGAAAGATAAAATATGCATGACACTTTTTTTGTTCAGACTTGCCATGGGAAATTGCATCATTAGGCATACAGACAGCCTGAACATTGTATTAAACGAGTTAAAAGATCGCCCAGTAGATACACGTTCCATAAGTGCATGCACTATGTATCTATGTACGAGTACGGATGGACAGGAATATGGAGCATGGAGTAACCATTATAGGCATAGAAAGCATGAATCATGTGTTAGATAAAGCAAGCATTTTTCTTCCACAACGAAATGATTGTAGACAAAAAAAAAAAATGTGTTGATAAAGTTTGAGGTCTTCATTTACTTACGTTTTAACTTCGGGAAGTTAATAAGATCTCTATTATCGACCGGTCGTGCTGACCATGCGGTTGACGTAGGCATGTCCTTATTGTTCTAAATTACTAGATTTCACCTCGCGATAGGTCAGGTGGAGGTTGAATGAACCGGTTGCTGCAAGGAGTATTTTTCTTGTTTTGTGTGGATGCAGTGCACACAAATCGCGGTACACAAATAACAGACTACAAGCTATTTGGAGATATTCGAGGTGTTGAGTCGGCTCCTGACACCATGTAAGCCGACATAAGGGACGCTAACCCACCGTTTTTTTTTTTTTATCACGATCACGTCGATCCCATATCGGTTCATGGAACGCTGGAGACAGTGGCATTCTCACAACATGGGCAACAGCCTGATGAAAGTTCAGGGCGGGACGTAAAATTGATAATAGCCTAAATATGTAGCATACGCTTTAGGTAGCTTTTGCATCTTCAAATCACCATTAAATAGCAGTGAACATGCATAAAAGAAGTATCATCTTGTACAAGTTTGAACGATTTATTTATAAAGTGTTGTGCTTTGCCAGGCCTAATTTATGATGTTTGCGGGTGTTTGAAATGACTCGTGTAAACAAAAAAAAGTTGATTTATATCACACTGACCGAGAGTGGGAGATTGCATACCTATACGTGGTTGACCCGAGTCGAGGTCCCGAAAATGATCGCATGGGTGACACGTTTTATCCATGAAATTTACCATCCGAAACCGGTCAATCTTACCAATCGCTCAAATCTTCAAAGAATTCATTCAGTGCATGGGTGCATGGGTTGGGTATGTTCTGAAGTGAGATTACTACATTAAGTGGTCAGGCGACCTGACTAAACCCGAAGCTGACATTTTTGCTGAGAAGCACAGAAAAGATATAGAAAGGCGCTGATAAGATAGCATTTAATTTAATAGTTTTTTATATTCGGAGACTTTTAGGGGGTGGAAATACCAATGTCCTCGCCTCGCCACGTCACGAGCACGGACCCTGTGAACCCGCACAAACTGCGCAATATGCACTGCACGTGCTGCGTGCCTGCGGTTCGGTGTAACGTAAATAGACGGCTTTTCCACTAAGTACGCAGTAAGTTCGCTTTACGTGCAAACTTTTGTTAGCGTCGAATGGCTCCGTTTGTGATTGTTATTGCCCATGCGAAGTTCATGCCATTCACCCTCATATCTAAAGATAGAAATTCTTCCTTTTATTGCGTACATTTTTATTTCACTCGAAGAAGGTCTTCGCCGTTTTTCATTTTAGGTAATGGTATAAGACCTTATAGAGGCTTGTCAAAACCTCGTAGAATTCCAACGTATTTTGTTGTCTGAGTGGTCGGAGCTGGAACCGAGATTGCAGATTATTGCACGGCACGCGCTTTTGTTACGTCTGTCATTGAAATTTGAGCATAGAACCGGTCAGAATGTATCAGGATGTCAGGTGTCCCTTGCTTCGAACAATATCATTAATCTGAGCTATCCGTCCGGCCCCGGTGAAAGTAAAATACGTGTTTTTTTCACTTCACATCGTTTTCATCCCTTGCTTTCTCTCGACTTCCAAGCTCGTCGCTTATAATCCCAGCTCTGCGGAGGTCAAAGTCGGTCGTCATCATATAACGCAATATATTTATAGTGTGCAAGATAACGTGTCAATCGCAGTACCATTCACGACAGGTAGGGTTACAAAATAGTCAGCCTGGCCACTGGGGCGCTACATACAGTCGACATCGCGATCCAGTCGCTGGCAGTGCCTCTCCAAACCAGTCGGAGCACCGTCCCCAATCCCCACCTCGCCCTGCCCTCCGCCAGCGCTCACAACGCCATCTACAAGGGGCGCCACCGCGGCCGGCGCCCGGTAAAGCTCACAGTCGCTCACCCGTGCAGTAGTTCTCACCCGTTATTCCGAAAGTCTCACCGATATCGGCGACAAACAGCACAGCACAACACGACATGACCTGTAGGAGACCAGCTCTAGCTAACGCGTTCTATACACAACACCGGCCCTAGACCGAGCGACTATCTCTGTCTGTACAGCAGCGGGCGCCGGGCCCAACAACACAGCGCGGGACTCAACCAATAGGGGCAGTGGGCGATCACAGACTCAGCTAGCTAACCCGCTCTGACCTTACCATCCGGGGACTCTGCCCACGTCCCCCTCCCTCCGTCTGCAATCGTTGGCCCATCGAGAGACACCGCAGAGTGCAAAGAAACACATCGACATTCACACAGGAGATCTATCGGCAAACTGCCTGTCCGCCCCGGCCGCGCTATGGCTTCGTTATGGAGTTGGGCAGATATGGCCAGACGCTCGGACGGCGCCCGGGTACCCCGCCGGCCTCTACAGGGCGTGCAGGGAGGTGGCCAGGGGCCCGGGAGCGCCCGGCTTCAGACCGCCGCCCTGCCTACCGGCGGCGTCTCTGCTACACTCGCCATAAAACTGATCAACAATCTCCTCGATACTCTTGTTCTTCCAGCCGTAGGTGCGCCACTGCTCCTGGTCGGGGATGCACCACAGCAGCAGGGTACGCATGTTGCACTTGAGCTGCTCCTGGCGACTGACGCCGGCGTCTGTGCACGGCATCTCTGAGCAGAAGAGCAGCGCGCGCTCCAGTACCTCGCCGATGCCGCACTCGGGGTAGCCGAGCCGCTGCAGACCCTCGGCGCCGATCAGATTCGTCAGGATGAACGTCACCTTGCTGGTGAAGGCGTCAGTGATGGGCTGCGGCGGTGGGTGCGGCTGGTGGTGCGGCGGGTGGTGCGGCTGGTGGTGCGGGTGGTGCGCCTCCAGCGGTGTCAGCTGCGGCGGCGCGCGCGTCAGGCTCGCCGACACCGGCGGGGGACTGCGCTCCGGGGTGCTGACTCGGGAGACGGGCGGAGAGCCGGGAGCCGGCGGCGAGTCGCGGCTCTCGGTGGATGAGCCCGACGGCAGGCCGGTGCTGCCGTGCCGGACTCGGGGTGCCGGCGCCGGCGGCGCGGGCGCCGGGTACCCGCCGGCCGCCGGCACCCAGCAGTAACGCAGCGGGTGCGGCGCCACCACGCCGGGCGCGGCCTGCGGCGCGGCCCCGCGGTACGCCGCCGCCGGCGCCGTGCTGTAGGCGTACCAGTGCGGCAGCGTGGCCAGCGGACGGAGACCGCTCGCCGCGCTCGATACCGCCGCCAGGTAGGACGGACCGAGCGCGAACGCCGCGCCGGCCGCGGCAGCGGCGGTGGCCGGCCGCTTGGCCGGTGGCGCGTCCACAGGGTCCGGTGGGGACGCCGAGCGGCGCACCGCCTCCTGGGAGACCAGCGAGGGCCGCGACAGCTGCTTGCCGGCGTTGTTGTGCTCGGTGAGGTGCTGCTCCAGCGCCTTCCGCTGCGGGAATGTGGCGCTGCAGATGGTACACTTGTACATCCGCTGGCCGTAGTGCGAATTCTTGTGCGTCTTCAGGACGTGGTTGTAGCCGAAGCTCTTCCCGCAGATGTTGCAAGTGTAGGGTTTTTCGCCAGTGTGGGTGCGCCGGTGCACCTTGAGCTGTTTGCTGCATGTGAAGGCCTTGCCACACGTCTGACAGCCGTAGGGTTTCTCTCCTGTGTGAGCGCGCATGTGGATGACGAGCTGGCCCGACTGTACGAACGCCTTGCTGCAAACGGTGCACTTGTGCGGCCGCTCGCCCGTGTGGATGCGCAGGTGACGATTCAGCTTTCCCGAGTGCTCGAACGCTCGTCCGCACACCTCACACTTGTAGGGCCGCTCCTTGGTGTGAATGCGCCGGTGCACGTTCAGGTTCTCCTTCACGGAGAACGTCTTGCCGCAGTACTCGCAGCGGAAGGGCTTCTCTCCGGTGTGGATGCGCTGGTGCCGCAGCAGGCGCGCCGGGATCGGGAACTCCTTGCCGCAAACGCCGCAGGTGAGCGGCGGCTCGCGGTTGGCTAGCTCGGGTGGCACGGGCTCCTCGTCACTGGCATCCAGCGAGTCGTCGTCCCAGTCTCCGGGCGCCGGCGAGGCGAGCTGCGGCGAGCCGGCCTCGGCCGGAGGCTCCAGCCGGCGCATGTGAGCCAGCACGTCGGTCGGCGCCGCCACGGAGGTCGGGTACAGCGAGTACCGGAAGTCGGCCGGGGTCGGGGTCACCGCCGCCGCCACCGGCGAGACGGGCGAGCGCGGCGACGGCGGCGACGGCGGCGTGACGCGTCCCTCGCCCTCGGAGCCGGCCGACAGGTCGGTGGCCTGGGTCAGCTCCGAGTCGCTGCCGTCCACACTGGGCTGGCGCCGACATCGGCCGTACAGCCGCTTCTTGGGCAGCGGGGCGCTCATCTGCGGACAGAGGGACAGGGCCGTGAGTGAGGCGGGACGAGCAACCGGCGGCGTCAGTTGGCGAGTTCAACGCACCGGACTTAAATATGAGATCGTATTAATTTTATATGGCAATTACGCGGACAACCAGGTACTTATGCACGGGGAACAGCGAGGATCGCATATTTCCCAATGCTATTTTTAACCCGCTCTGGAAAGATTGGTGCGGTGCAAGTCATGGCAACTGAGTGGTCTAGAGGTGACCGTGCAGGAACTAGAGGCGTGGGCCGCTTTTCAGGGTCACGAGTCGACAGCCTCCTCCGCCGAATATATTCGCTCCTTTTAGAACGAGTCATGCTTCGAGCATTTTGTATAAACAACTGCACTGTTTCCTCTAATGCTGTGTTAGTAGAAAATATCGACACGTTTGGACCTCCTAGTCCTGACCCCTGAAACTGATAAGCTAAGCCCAAATGTGAATTTAACAGGAAAACCCAAATGTCTCCTGGCATCCGACAAGCACATTTCTCTGTTTGCAACTAATTCCTTTCATTTATCAAATACTGAACGCACGCCTCGGGTCTCAAATTTCTCTCGACTCACGCCTCAACCACCATGGAAATAATTGCGGCTTGCTGACATGCATTATGCAAGTAATATCAATCGTCATGCACAGGACGCTTTCAATCTGGATACAGAAAAAAGATAACTGATCGTTTCTATCCTAAGAAGTGTCTTATTTACAACCATCCCTACAGCCGTTTTATATTGTACGCGCTCCCGTTGCCCTCCCGCGCTGCGTGTCCTGAGTGCGCCCTTGTCTCATCGGACGGCGTCGGCAGCGGCGGCGTTGACCTCGCTAAATGCGCCCGTCACTGACGGCCATGACGGCGGCGGTCTCCACCCCTCTGCCGGTCGCCCTCACCCCTCTGCCCGCCGCCCGGCTGCTAAAAACGGGCACGGCATCACCGCCGCGGCGGCAGCGTCCAGCCGCTCAAAGATAGCTGCAAAGTTAGGCGACCCAAGGGCAAACAGGACGCTGGAACTCGGGAGAGATACACCAGGCCAGTCCTGGGCCCAGGTCAGGAATTGTGACGTCACCAACCACTGCTGACGTGTCATGTTGACTACAGTGCCGATAAGACACCATAAATCCCATTCTGTCGCAGTGCTCGACTTTGCACGCTCAGTTTCTCCTGACCTGGGGTGGATAGTCGGGTTATAAACACAAGGGGCCCACGGCATCGTTGGCCGCTCCCGGGCCATTATGACGTCACAGTGCAGTAGACGATTTATAACGTCTGCGGCCGGCCAAACTGCACGGCGCACGGAGCCCCGGGTCGGCGGATCGACCGACCTCCGACCAGCTTTGTACCACCTTCAGATGGGCCCCAGGACGCCGCCTTTGCAACGCTGCACGCCATCAACAATTGTAATGGCCCACAGAGCGTCATGGATATAGTCGGCAATGTTCGGGTGACGTTAACGCTCATTTGGGCAACAGTTATTTGTTGTGCCATGAATGAGTGGCTGGGTCCGATGGGCCATTGTGTGACGACGGTGCCTGGTGTACTACACGGGTGTAGTAGACAGGCGAAATGGTTCCTCTACCGTGTCTGGAAAATGTCGGTCGGAGAGGACATTTTAGCTCTAACAGACTGCAAGGCAATGGTGGAAGAAGCTCAGCCGCATTCTGAGACACTCCAGCGCGCGGCGCAGGCCAGTCGCAGCTGACACCAGCTGCCAACTCATGGCGGTCGGCTATTTTAGCACGACTCGGCGCGGCTGAGGGCTCGACTGGAGGGCCCACGCAGCCGGCAGCCGGCCAGGCGATAACGGCTCCCCTGGCAGGCCCCGGACAAAGCCGTCGCCTGCTCCGCCGCCCACCGCACAACACGGCGACAGTGACGGTGATAGGGGGGTCGCTGGGTGCAGGAACTGCTGAGGGCGGCGGGAAGTCCCTCACTGATAAACCTCGGCCTATCTCTCTTCCTCTCGAGCACTAAGCAAATTGATCCATTGCTTTATCGCCCATGGCGCCCCGCCCATCTGTTTTAGTTTGTCTGCCCAGTGCCCAGCCAATCACTGTTTCTCTGGCCAGTTTTCAACTACTACTGGGGCCCGTTCCCCAGTTTTTTCCTTTTCTTTCCCTTATCGCTTTTTTGTTCGCCTCCTTTCCGCCCCTCCCCGTTCCTCAGGTTCTGTCCTCCCCTCCACCCAGCCATCTCCGCCATTCGCTCGCCGCGACCACCACTGCGTCCCTCCTCTCTCGTCTCCCGTTTCCCTCCCCAGAGCCCGTATGTATCTTGGCCTCACTGCTATCGACCGCGGAGCCGTCGTAGCCTGTTTTTGTGCCGGGGCGGAGTCGGCGCAGCGCCGCGCCGCGATTGGTCGCCGCTGCGCCACTATGGCTGCCGCGCGCCACCGCCGCCGGCCGGCGGCGAGCGGCGACGGCTGAAGGAAAATAACGGCACGCATGCTTCATCGGCGCTGCGGACGGCGCAGTGGCGGCGACAGAGACTCAGACAAAGTCGGCGGGTCAGTCGAGCTTCAGGCTCTGACTAAGGCCGTGCCAGTTGACACCGAGGTGGAGCTAAAACTGACAGAGTTAGGCCGGGAGTTAAGTCGGGAGTTAGGCCAGGAGTTAGGTCGGAATTAGAACGGGAGCGGAGTCTGACAGCGCTCGTCGGAGCAGTAGACATTTTCCGATCGATCCTACGCTGCTGCGCACCGCCAGTCAACGTTTATAACCGGGCCGTCCAGCCACTTAATGCTAAGCACGGTCCCGTGAGGGCACCAGACAGATGCACATTAGGTTATTTCTCGCCGGCCGCTGGGAGAGCTATCTTCGGCAGACGACCACCCGGTGACCTGCCGTTTACCGACCGAAATACCTACTGGCTCTGACTGTTGGCGGTGACGCAACTCGTCTGCATGCTACCGATGTGGAACACACGCGAGCGGACGGTATCAAGGACGCTCCAAAATGTTCACAGGAGTGGCAGTAGCTTCGCGTTCTGCGGCCTTGCCTGACCAGTATGCGGACTTTCTTTTGTTGTCACAGACTAGCGTGCTAACCAATGTTCCATATTTAACAGCCGACACGGATTCATGTACTGACGCTCAGTCACAAAACCGTAACCGAATGCCTTCCTTGTGAACTCAGCGCTCAAGTCTCCCGTCTTATACGAGTTACCCTGGGAATACATGCATGAGGTTACACAACGCGAGAGCCCCCAGTTTCGCCTAACACTGGTGCGCACCATTCAGCTCCAGGTATCGGTATCTGCTCGGTCGCAGTAGTGCTGAGCCATTCTGTGATTTATAGGCCTATGCGTTCTAAGCTACGCCGCACACCTGGTGAAGCGCCCCTCGCTGTGACGTTGTCGGTTCCACGGCTGTAACACCAGCTGGTCGTAAAAATACAGGCGTGGAATCGCCTTTACGCCTGGATAGCGCCATACAGCCGTTCGACTAGGGCAACCTTTGCAACCAGACGCTACCAACAGCCGAGGCTACCTTATAGTTCGCGGAACGACCCCGATCGTAATGTTTCTCAATGGCCGGTGGTCATGGTCGACCACTGAGGGGTTCGATGAAAGAGGCCCACTTCTCAGTGCGGCCGCGGGCCGTCAGTGGTCTCGGAACTCCACCACGGGAGCGCACAGCGTGCCAGGCTGGCCGTGGGAGGGGTGGGTGCAGTGCACCTCACCGCGCCGCGGTGCGTACTGCGCAGTCGTGACCGACTTTGCGCAGTGCGGACCGCATCGCGAACGGCGTCATGCGTCATGTTTGCATGACGAGGGCGGCGTACGAACATGCGCTCCGATCAGAGTGGCGTGCAGGAGCAACTCAGCCGCACCACGGAATGTCTTTGATTGCACATCAACATTCGCTTCAAAGACGTCATGGTATTCTGGATACGCATCGGGCGTTCCAGTTCGACTCCATATTCATTCCAGGACGCCTCCACATCGAGGTCTTTAGGTGCGCAGAAGCACCGGCTATGTTGCGGTTTGTCGGCCCCGTGCCGTGAGGTCATGGCGTTCCCGTCTGCCAATGCACGGTTGGGGCCGGTGTGATATCACCATCACCCTACACCAGTCGCGGCGCCTTGTATACAGACAAACGCGACGGGCACGACACGGACCGCCTCTTGAGGGGCATTAATTTTCCTGTTGGGCCAGGAAGGTAACAGAGAACGAACGGCGGCTGTCCGCATGCCAAACTCGCTAAGGTTCGTAGAAGCCCTGATGTCATGCGGCGCTGCGGCTGCATGACTTTGGGGTAGGTTGGTTTATTTATTGGTATACCGCACCACTCCCAGCCGTCTGCGGCCTGCACCGGGAATTCAGCTGCTGCCGCCGGGAAAGGGTGGTTCTCTGTATCGCTGGGGAGTGGGGAAGAGGCTCATGGTGGAGCCTCACGGTACCGGAGCGGTCATCCGTGACGGGCATCTCGCAAAGTCGTGACCGACCCAGCGGGAACTTCTGGACATGACACCATATCCGTGAGCTGGTCGTGATTGAGTCTTCTTGAGGAGCCCGACAGTGTAGCTTAGAGAATCGGTGGAGCGCCATGAAAGCAACACACGACACGAGTGCAACACAAGTTCAGTTTGAGCATCAAATGCCTTAATAGTTAATACACCGTGATCGTTCGAGTGTCATACAAATATCGCACAGTACCGAATGAGTACCGCATGAGAAACATACGCAAGCAACGCACAAGCATCATACAAACACTACGCGAGTAGGTACCGTACTACGAGTACTGCACCACCGCGACCGGACATCTGGGTCGCCGCTCCGGTGTCTGGCCCCATGTCCCGGGGGTCTGACGGAGCCGCCGCCGCCGCCGCTCGGCCTGCAGCCGACTGTCTTTGTGTTGCAAACAGTCTGCACTGGTCTGCACGGCGCGTCCGTGCACGGGTCATCAGCCGATGACCCCGTGAAGATGTCTGCATGACGTCGTGAGCCGAAACATGTTCGCTGAACCAGATAAGCCCGGGGTTTAAACAGGTTTATAACGCTCGTGTAGCAGACCCCGTGGTGCTGAGGCTGCCGTAAAAGCTGTCTCGAATGACCATGAGCGGAAACATAATGTTGATGGATTAGACACGTTTTGATGCCGAGATATGGCCCATGTTAAGAGTTATTTACTTTGTTATGGCTTAGTTTTACTACCATGAGAGTTAACTATATTAGATTAACATATTATGTGTGACAAAAATATATACTGAACACATTGGCGCGAAAAAGAATGTAGTTCAACGGATTGTTTTTATTTATTTGCAGGTAGCGCAACGAAAAGGAAAAGTGTACGAACAGCGTCACGACTCAGCCCACTCCCATTTCTATTTATGTATCATAGCGTGACCAAGATCAGATTTTGGCGCCACGGCCGCCACAGCATGCTTACACTTATGGTAGTGCCATGAAGCAGTGTTCAGAGACTTAGCCCCATACATGGAAGCCTCTTGCTTTGTTTCAGCCTTGTGGTTTGATTTTTCTTCACTAATACCTATTTTTAGACGTATCGTAAAATATGGTTTTACAGACTGAAATCACAAGCCAATGAAAATATGCACTGTATTATCTTTTTTTTTTGTAAGATGAGAAAGGTATTAGCAAGCCTAAAACAGAGGAACACAAATTACCTAACTAAATTGACAAAACAAGTTTGTGATTTGATTTCTTGTTGAAGGTTCCGACTTTGTTGTAGCTTTGTTCCTCCAAAACAAGCATAAGCTCTCACATCAGCCGTTTTTACGACGGACTATCTGGCGAATCCACCTTACTTGACCAAACCTGCAGCAAATCACTTACAACAGATAACTTCATATCGTGAAGTTGTTTCAGTGTTTTAAATTTTAATCGAAAATAATGTCTGAAAATTTGAACAATAGGGTCTATAAGCATCTGTGCAACCCAAACCGAAAACGTTTAAGATACCTAATTTGACCAAATCTCCATCAAATCTGCACCTAATCTGCACCAACTGATGGCAGTCGTAAAAAACTGCTATTTTTTTACTCTTCCCTGTTTTCTTTTTACCCAATCCCAGCCACGTCCTGTTCTCAGTTAGGCCGTTCCCGGCGCGGCCTCCAAAAGCGGTGCGCCGTGTGCGTGAGACGTGCAGCGGCGCACCCACCGCGCCACTCGGGGTCAGCCGGTCCGCCATTTTCGCCGCCGACCGCCGTCCGCGTTCCGCGCCGTCGGGCGGGGGCGGCGGCGGCGGCGGCAGACGGGATCCATGACCTATTTCGCTATCTCTTCCGACCAACGCTCTCTCCAAGGATTCCATGCAACAGCACTACACCAAGAACCGCCAACCACCCTTCAGCGAGGTGATACACACCCAAAAACCCAGACAAAGAAACACACTCATGGCGTCCGTCCATGACCCACCGCACACATCCATGGATGGCGAAAATCCATAATCCAATACCGGTTTTTCGCTCACCTCAGCCGCGTTGATAAGCGTTAGTCCTCCCGTGATTGCTGCTTGGCTGGCCGTGGAGCGGCCTCGCTGATCCACTCAGTCTCCTTTCACCACTCCGTCACTGCTCGACTAGAGCGCACTGCTGTGGGGCGGCCGGCGAGCCGCGCGCTGCACCGTCCGTCCGCCAGCGCCACCTCTCTGCAACTGACTCTGCAACATGGGCCTGCCGAGCCGATGTGGCGCCCCACGTGCCGCGCCGGCCGCCGACTCCGCCTCCCCCCCTCGGCGGCGGGGGCGGGGGGGGGGGGGTGTCTGGCTGGGCTGGACGGTGTCATCACCCGCAGAGGGAGGGAGAGTCGGAGACGGAGCGATAGGATAGAGCGGCGGGCTCATGAGAATGCGGTAATGCCGCGGACGGGTTAGATGGACACTCACACCGATAGTGCTAAGCTAATGCAGCACACGGAAAAATAGAACGACGATCAAAACGACGTTTCATATGACAATGTCGATCATGGCTGTTATGCCATTGCTAATGATGAATAATTGTATTCGGTTATATTGTTTTTATGCTAGGTATGATTTTTTAGCCAAGTGCGGCATAAAACCAGATATGTTACGAGGGTATGCGGGAATAGTGAATGTTGACCGGAAGTAGTTAGGAAGGAATCAGGAAAACCGACTGCACGCCAAGTGGGGTAGGAGAGGAGGGGCAACTCAGTCGCGCAGCGCACCACTCCACTCTCCAAGGTCGGGTACTTATCGTCAATTAATGTCAGCGACATTGGACCAACTGCAATGGGGAGGGGCCAGATGGCTAGGAAAAGGTCGATTTTAGAAATGGTTGTGACTTGTGACGTAGTTATGACTAGCCATGCTGATGCGGCTGGCTAGATCGCATGGGGCAGCGGTCTATAAAGGCTAGGTCGCATGGGGCAGCGATCTGGCCCAAAGGCTAGATTGCACGGGGCAGCGGTCAGTGGCCTAAAGGCAAACTGCAATGCGGAGGGGCTAGATGGCCATTGCCACACCATGTCACTATCAAACCAAGGCCAAACCATACGACATGCACGGTGGCCACATGGCAAATTCTTACCATCTCGCTCCCCTCCTATGATGATTCATCGGAAGCACACACAGCGAAAACACACATCGCTTTCAGGTGCCATGTGGCCAAACTGGAGTGCGGAGGGGCTAGATGGTTAATGCTAAACATCTCGCCACAGTTTATATATAGAGACACAGCACAACATGAGGCATAGTGACTGTGAAAGGTGACATGAAAGAGAGCCTGCGCCCGACGATGCTCGTCTACCACTGCAATACCAACAGTGTAAAGAAACAGTTGCCGCTTCTGCGGTCCCTCGCTCCTCGGCTCGAGAAATATGATGTCTTTGGATTATCGGAGACATGGCTCACCGACAAAGTGGCGGACTCGGAGCTACAGGCAGCGTTCCCCGACCACACGTGGTTCCGCCGCGACCGTGGAAGCCGCGGCGGCGGCGTGGCGTGTGCCGTGCGCAACACACTGTTACCCGATCGGCTGAGGGATCCTGCGAATATTGAGGTATTAATGATTTACCTGAAGAAGTTTTCGATAACCGTGGCGGTATGCTATCGACCGCCAAAGAACGACGAGGCTTTGGCAGAAATAATGAAAGCCTTCAGTAATGTATCCGGCCCTCTAGTAATAGTGGGTGATTTTAACCTACCAGAAATAGATTGGAAAAACACCGGAAGTGCCATAACCCCGACATTGCTTAGAGGACAGACAAGAAGAGCAAAGGTTTTCCTAAACTACTGTAGCGAAATGGGTTTAAAACAATGGGTCTACGAGCCAACGAGAAAAGAAAATACATTAGACCTTGTCTTGACAAGATTCCTTCATTGTATCGTTTATGTTGGTAAAAGTAATTTCAAGACGGATCATAAAGAGACCATAGCTGACATTTATGTTTGAGAGCTGGATGCTTTAAGACGATTCGCATAAACAAGTGATCAGCATACACCCGTGAATTTGTTGCCGACAAACCAGGCGAATGTCGCCGCCTGATGTGCAAGCCCGTCGCGCCGCTGAGGCCGAGCCAAGCCGCCTCCCCCCCCCCTCCCCGGTCGCCCCCGGGCGCGGCCGAGCCGGGCGGGTCGCCGCCCGCCAGCGGTCACCTGTCGCCGCGCATGGTTTTTCTAGGGCTGAAGAAATGGGCCGTATCGACGCTGCGAACGGTGGACAGAATGTGACCCTGCGACCCGGCTGACCTGTGACCTGTTCCGAATGGGGCCGGCGGGGCCCTATAGGCCTGGGAACTGGGAAGGTGTGTGAGGGGACGCGGCGTGCCTGTCGCCTTTTTTATGTGCTGTGTCGTGACCCCTGTATCTCGTGACATTTTTGGCCGACGTATTTAAACCGATCCAAAATTCCGCTCGCTCTGAATTCACCCTCAGACGCGGACGGCGGTACTCCGCTTCCGCTTGCGTCTAACTTCTTTCGAACCTACTGTATCTGCGCTGTATTGCTGCCATCTCGCAGTCTTCAGTCAATAATAAACTCTTCTATGAAGAGGATTGTGTTTAAGTGGTGGTGGTATGAATGAAACCGAAGTGGCGCGAGTGGAGAAAAGGAGAGCGACGGCGCAGTTCACAGTTTTCATGGTGGCCCATGTCTCCTGACTTTGGTATTCCTATCGATCCTCGGTCACCCTCTAACATCCACGCCGCGAGGTGTGCTCCAGCCCTTTGTCTCAGTGTGAATTCTATTTATCTCTCACTCTCCCTCCTTCCTTCCTATGCTTGTGATTTCCTTAGTAACCAAGTACATCAAAACACTTCAAAACACTTCAAAAAACATCTGGGTACTTTGGGACTCTGGGTAATTCCAGAAGGCATTTTCGTGGCAGAAAATGCCATCGTGTCGTTTGGGCCTAAGGAAAGACGGACAATGTTTTTCTTGCTAATGATGTTTGACGTGCTTTTTTATTGAAGCCATAACCTAAATCACCTGTGCATACCAAAGTGTGCAAAACGCTGATATTATCGCCATTGATACAACGCGCCAGTCAAGCATCGTGGTCTCCAAGTCGGAATGGGACATATCTACGAACGAAATGGCTGCGGAGATCCCCAATTTTAAGTGAGCCCGCAGATGCTATCGACATTATCTTTCAAAAGCGATGTAAGCAAATGGATCTTTGCACCATGGTGTCTTGAGATGCGTCTTTTAAGTTTAACTGCTCTTCGCCTCTTACGATTACCAAGACGTTAGACTATGCAAAGCCCAAAGTGCATTTTGCTGAGTCATCCATAGAAGTTCGTCATGGGTAGCTTCGCAACATATGTCAACGTAAGCAAGATTAGGAGAAGGATGCTCGACTATGAAGATTATATGCATGCACTGTTATCGAAGTCTTGTGCCTTTGCGGGAAATAAAACGCGGAAAATAATTGGAAGAGAATGCTGGTCAAGGGAGAAGGCATCCATATTCCATATTCGTTGAATCTCCAAAGCACGAAACGTGCAGGATCTTCCTGTTATTGTTCAAACGATAACACTCATAGTTCTAATCAATGAAGTCTGTATTGACCACCTTTAGGCTTTATTCTATATTGTATTTCACCTTGACAATGATCCAAGCGCAGCTATCATGAACCATCTGATTCTGCTCTCAGCAACACAAAAGCATATCCATTCGGTTTTTCGTGTTTCGATATTTCACTTGTCAAAATCCTATAGGTATTGTAAAATAAACATGACAAAGATGTGTTAGGGCATTGATTAACCCAACCACGGAGGAGGGAATGGTGAATTGGTGTCCCTTCCTTGCTTCAAAACGAGTTGTGAGACTTATTCTCCGCAGAATTTTGACTTTTGTCGACCTTATGACTGTTTCTCTAGAATGACGCTCTATTGTGTGCGAACATTTCTTGTTATCACAGCACAGGCCCCAGACGTTCCACTGAAGTTAGTCGCATGTTTTGCTGGGTAAATATAACAGGCAAATGTGAGTCAGTCTTCCAGGTGTCACCATTCCTTCCGGGTGTGTTCACGTGAACGCCCTCCTCCCCCCCCCCCAGATCTGTCGTGTCGACCCACACCCCGGCAGTGACAATGGCATAGACAAAAACAGTCCCGCCTCATTGAATATAATATCGCCTGTGGTTGTTGTGCTGTGTTTTATATAAATAATGCTTTCACTCGGAAGGTTTTGAGTGGAATTTCCGTGGGACCAGCACCTAGTGCAGTGTGGATTGTGGAACCTGGTGTTGAACCCAAATATTTTCATAATGATAAACAGGGAAGTCTGGTGAATGACAATACTTGCATGCTGTCGTATTAGAATAAATAAGCACAATTCAGTTCCGTCATGACCAGGCAGTCATGTTACAATTTATTCATGACATCTTGCACTAGATATGTCCTCGCTCAATCGGCCGATATGCTGGAGTCGATACACGTCTGTTCTCATCGGGCTGTGTGAAGCTGATTAAAACCGTTGACTTCTCAAAACTGAGCAGGAATAAATGTTCTTAAGCTACAAATAACATACTTCCAAGCATATAGCCCATCATATCTTCCGAACAGGACAACAATAGATCAGCCTCAAAAGTCGTACGTAGCTACAACTGTGCAATGTACATTGAACAACATGTTGTTCAACACTTTTGTTGGATCTGATTGTATCTGTTTCTTCCCAGTCAGACGTTATTTTTCCTCCGCTCGTGTTAAGCTCCCTTCTCGGCAGAGTGCGGCTAAAAATGCCGCTCCCCAGTAACCATATCAACAGGCTGGTGTGGCACAAAATAAACTTCATTGGAACTTCCGAGCCGCTCTAGGACTTACAGCGGCTGACATAGTTCCAGCAGTTGTTTCATGGCACGTTGCAGCTGCCTCAGTTCAAGGAAGGCTTCAGCATGCTGACTGGCTGGCTTCGTTGGCAACTTCCTGGCTGTTTTTGATGGTGAGCTTGAATTGTTCAGGCCTAAAAATCGACTAATTACCGCAAGTTTTACTGAACAACTGGAATTGCTTAGTGGCTGACGTCAAATCAACTGCCTAACGGGTACATTTGTAAAGGCTCTCAGGCGCATTCTGCGAAGCTAAAGAGGCAGGAAGGAGTTTAATCTAATCACAGCACTTACTTTCACATTGCATGATCATGAGAAGCTGGGGTGTGTGGATTTAGGCACACAGCACATGTCACTATCATGCAACCCCTGGCACCTACATAGTTGCGTTTCATGGAAGCTCGAGGCTGGCGTGCTGCACGTTTCAACCATGAAACACGGTAGCTCTAACTCTTATAGTGCCGACGATTACGCATTCCTGCCCTTGGCCTCCTTTCTTCATAATTTTCTTCGTTATAAATTTATGCAACGATGCGTAGAGTTATAAGGCCACCTTTCAAAAATAAAGGGACAACTTGGGGAAAGAGGCAAGGGGGTCAAGGGGCATACGAGTATAGGGCAAAGGGTATATATTCGTAAGAGGCGATACGAGTAGACACTTCTATCGTTCTTATTTGGCCACGTATAAGCTGCATGGTGCACGTAATTGATATGCGAGCTGCGAAGGATGGTCATTGTTCAATATTCAAGTAGCCTGAAAGTCATGTTTAAGTTAGCCACCACCTTTCAGTTTCTAAAATAATTACCGCTTTCCCATAGCAATCTTGATCGTGGCTTTCCCGAGCTTTCACAGTTATTCTAAAATAGCACAGCCACAAAAGCAACGCCTTTTATCCCAAACGTCCATGCCAACAATACGCGATATCAAATGCCAAAAACGTCATCGAGCAACATCACGAGAGACCTGGGTTTTATGCTGATCGCAGCGCTTGCGTTTCAACGAACGGCCTATATATGATCACTCAAGGTCATGGGAATATCCACGGTCATGGACTAGCACGTTGAAAAGCTTGCAATGTCGTTGCTCTTGTAATAAGTTTTATTTAAGCCTGTGACGGATAAGAAATGTGAATTGAAACATAGTTGACTTCATCGTGCCCACAGGCTTGTGGAGAATTTCACCGATTTGAAGCACATTGTTTTGCCTCTGAAATTGAATACAGATTGGATAGATTTGAAATGGTTATTGAGCAAAATGATGACGTTGATATCAAAATCATTGACATTTCAACTGTTTCGAAATTATCTATTGACATATTATCTTAAACATTAGCTGCATAAGTGCATAGACTATCTTATACATTAGCTGCATAAGTGCATAGACTAAGTAAATTTTAATCGCTCAGTTAAAACGCCAACTATATAGCAATTGTCAAATTAAATTTTCGTGATTACACGTTCGTCTGTGAACAACCGCAGGAACGTTATCAAAACAGCATGACATCACAGCTCACAAAACAAACGCGATCGGCTGCACGATTGTCAATCCTTGACCACTGACGCAACAGCTAACGCGGCGGGTTGTGTTTTATCTGATGCGGCTAGCAACCAATTCCAGTAATCGAGCGAGAAACGTTAGCTGGGAATCGCGATAAAATGCTTCAATCTTTTTTTGCCCGGCCGTCACAAACCAGAAAACATCCCCACTGGCGTTCCTGGTAAATCGACGTTCTGCAGTTCCCAGTGACCTCTCAGGTAAGCTGAATGAGGCGAAGCATAAACTATGATTGGTGTTGCGTATAATTGTATTGATTGAGATCATGCGTGCGCGAAAATGGTTGATACCTCACAGTGCGGGCGGAGTCGATCTTAAGCATTCTTAAGCACTCTTTATTCTAAAAAGGCATATTTTACCAAGTTTCAAAGCAGATCCTTGTTGAGTCTCGAATGCTTGTTAGTTGTCCTTCATATACTGTCTATTTTTTTTTCACCCGGTTTGGGGCTGCCTGTTTTTATGACAACCGTTAGCTGACTTTCCAGAGTGGGTTTATTCTAAGAGTTGTCTTCTTCCGCATGCTTGTTAGGGTGTCGTGAGGCATCTTCCCGCAAGGTGACGGACGTCAAAGACATTATCGCGGTGGACCTAAGGATGTCCCTGGACGATTCCTGCACGAGAAATATTCTGAACCGGGGAATGCCCACTAGAAAAAAGGTCAGAAGACTTGGGAACATTTTTCAACATGAACTGATTAAAACGTGTGACCCATGGAATGATTTTTAGAGTCCTTCCAAGGAAAATTGTGAAAGTAGCGATGGGCCACTGTTGCATCAGCGGGAACTTACATGTAAACAATGCAATGCATTAGCATTTACATAAAATGCTAGGCATCTTTACATAAGGATTTCTGGCACATTGTCATTGTAGTAACAAATGGCTTTCCCGGCACTGTGCTGAAATTTAATAATTTCACCATAAAAGAACACCTAGCTGTTAAATAATTGCTAACTCAACTATAATTGATCACGATTTTATCAGGACAGTTGGAGCGAAACAACCATTTTAAATTAAAAAACTACTAACGCCATGCCTATCTGTTTCCTGAATTGTTGACTTTGAATATCCTTTGTATAAGTGTATTTTAACAATGCGAGCTGAAAAACTGAATTACATAGGCTTCAATCATATACCCTAACGTCACTTGTCACCGCCGCCCGGTGCCCAGTGCCCAGGGTAGGTAATTGTCACTAACGTGCGATGTTTATACAACTGCACCCAGGCTGCACTTACAATTATACTCGTAGGTACATATAACAACAAACATGTATAACAAACAACTCACACGCGACTGGCCTATAGCCGGCGGAACTCTATTTCACTCTCCAATTTGTAGATACCTATCTCTAAAACTCATCCTTTCGCCCACACACATTTTAATATACATTCTACACTCCACTCCCATATAAAAGTAGTAGAACGTGACAACGTGCATGAGCACCAGTGAACCTCCATCTGTAAGGGTGGGGCGCGGCCGGCTGGGGTCATTAGGTCCACCAACGGGTGTGGACCAGTCTCACGTCCGGCCGCCACGCCTTGTTGACAGGCTGTCAGACCTCCAATCCGGCTTACCGTCACACTTACTCCATTGACCGGTAAGCGCACAGTCATGCAAGAATGCCTAATCCGCGACTGAGCAAGGAAATGCTCGTGTGGGGTTTCTACATGTTTATTGAATTTGAACAGGCTGATGACATGGGACAACGCTGTTTAAGTTAACTAAGAGTATTGTAACTTGTAAGAGCTCTGATATGAGATGCTGAAGTTTGCACATTTCATGTTTAAATTATTTGTGGCATGATTGGATGATTGACAATGAAGGCTCACAGCGATGATCTTGATTTCATCACATATCTTAGAAGCCTTACGAATATCTGTTTTCGAGAAACGTAGTGCTCGAAATGTGTTTGTTGATATTGTTTCGGTGAACTCGCCGCCTTGTGTGGAAAATGTGAAGGAAAGCTCTCCCACCATGCTTCCACACCACAAATCTCCAGACTGATAGCACAATGAAAAACATAAAAACGTACATACGGTTAGGGTGCAGCTGTTTGTGGTTAAGGTTAATTTGTTGTTTATGTTTTCTGTGTATTTGGTGTTAACAACCGTGGTGGTCTACATATTTCAACAGAGTATTAGTAATACACAACGTTTTGTATGCATTACATGCCTACTTGCTGTTGCATGTGAGAGCATATCCACTTGTCATTTTTTATCCATACCTCAGAAATGAATGTAGCTGAGAGCATTCGTGCATGGCTTCTCGGCAGGTGGGTTACGAATCACATTTTAAACCTCCAAAATATTTCATTCACAAGTGAATTGTCTTTAGACTCATCTGCTTATGGCCTTTTGCCACAGGACTCTTGACATGAAAACACGCATGTAAAAACACCGTGGGAGAATGCAAGGGATCATCAAGAAACACTGGTAGGCATTCAGCCTAGCTAGACGCATTGAAATGATAACGAACACATGGTTTTCATTAGCAATAGGGTTATTATTCTTTGCCGGTTCTCCCGCCCAAAACCAGAGTTTAAGCTGTGAAACTTGCTGTTGATTTTTTTTTAACTGTGCTCAGCAAACAGAGTCTCGTCTTTGCGTTTCTTTTTCGATTGTCTCTGTCTTACGTTTGGTAAGTAGGTAAGTATTCGAAAACAAGAATTGCGAGTTTATAAATAATTGATATGTAGCTGTATTGATATTTAGCTATATAGATAATTGATATCTAGCCTAGTGGCTTTATCAATTGCTTTAGCTATTGGTGACTATAGTTAGCGTGGTATTGTTTTCAGTTCGCTACAAGAATAACAAACGATACATAATAATGCAATCAAAATGAATACTCGTTCCTGACGACCAAAGTTGGACTGGATCTCGGCCTAGCGCTGCCCCCCACCCCCCCCCCCCCCCTCCTGCGACCGCGACTGGGGGCGGGGCTGGCCAACTGCCAACTGGCCTTCGCCCAGAGACGGCCTCGCACACGCGTCGAGCAATAAGCATCCGAGCCACAGACACACACACGCACACGGCTGGCCTCTGACGAATGGGCTCGGCGCACAACAACACGGACCAATCAGTGGCCAGTAAACAACCGGGGGGCGGGGCGAGCGTGGCGGCGGCCGGCGGCGCGGGGCAGATAGGCATCCACTGGTGATCTTATCGTCCCGTCCTGCCGCCCGGTTACCCCTCCCCTTTCCCCTCCCCGCCCCACTCAGCTGGGGGGGGGGGGGGGGCGGGGCGACTGACCCGGCCCTTATACCGCTAGGTAAGGGGTCGGGATTTGGCTGGATACCGAATAATAAGAAGCCTTTCAAGTTTAACGCTTTTTTTGCATGCTCCTTCCTCCCCCCCCCCAAAAAAAAAACACGCATGCATAAGACGACGTCGGGCGCTCGTGACATTTTCCTCCGCGTGTCAATGCTATTACGAGAGTAGTATGTGGCGCTGTGAGTACATATACATATGACCCCGTCTTGTATGATTATTTCACAACCGTCAACTGGTACTTGTATTGTATTGTATTGCATTGTATTTTATTGTATTGTATTGTAATACCACCGGTGTCCAGTCCCTGTGGATTATACCATGTGAGGGCACCTGGTACACAGCTGATCATCTCAATTTCGGGAAAAGTCGCCGCGTCGTACCCTGTATCTAAAGAGTGGATACTATTTACCTAATACATTGCCTTTTGCATGAGATATAATTTAATTGATATATTTTCAGCATTCGCCACGTATTGTTCATTAATTCCATTAGATATTCTTTTGACCACAGCATAATAAAGGAATGTCAGTGCAGTGACAGGATGGGCGCTGATTTATTGTTCCGGGTAGGCGGCTGGTGCGGGCGGGTTTTGCAACGCATCGCTCGGCGGGGCCGGGGCGGCGGCGGCCATGGGTGCTCGCTGGCGCGCGGCGCACGATGGGGAGGGAAGCGTAGGGGGGGGGGCTACTGCGTCGGAAGGGGCGTTGGGGGGGGGACGACTGCGTTGGGCTGGGTGGTGGGGGGAGTTCTAAGTATAGCTGGACATTTGGCTTGCGGGCGAGGGTAGGGACGGCGCCCGGCGGCGGCCATCTAAAACACCTATACCTGCCGGGCAGCTCCGTGCATGCTTTTCGTGTAAACCTAGCAGCACCGCCCGGCCCAGGGACTGTCCCGGACTACAGGCAGCGCATGCAATTTAGCCGACCTCGGGAATACCCCGGGGCAGCGTCTGCGGTACAGGTAGTGATTGGTGATAGCAGCCTTAAACAGCTTTATCGGGAATAATTAATGCTCATGACGGGGAAAGGGTATGTTTCGCATTTGAAAGCAAAAAGGACGCAAGTCTTGAGGGAGCATTATTTTTCATGTCACTCATATCTTCTTGGTATTAAAATCCAGTTCATGTACCCAACCCACACTGTTTCTGTTATCAGTGCCATTCGATTGAAATATAAATATTTAAAGTTTCTTACATAACGCTCAACATGGAATGGAGATGTTCCAGTTTCAAGTGGTCACATATCCTGGATATTGGAATGTTCTGTTTATTTTCCCTTGGGTATTTTAGATTTTGGTACAGGTAAAGCTATATAGCCATCTATTGCCCCCGCTTTTTGACAATCTTCAGAAAGTCAAACAGAAGCATTAACATACGGAACTAGAGAAGAAGCTTTCGCAGCTCAGCAGCAGCTCTTAGCTCTCAGCTCTAAGGATCCTCAGACCTCATCCATCATGGCCACGCACCAGCTGACCCTGAGGCCGGCCGGAGGGGGCTGATACCAGGACCGAGGTCGCGAGAAGACGGATCACCTGTCTTCTCGGATAAACACTTTCGTGCCAATTGGATGACCACGGCTTAATGAATGGGAGACTCTAAAGCAGGGGTCGGCAAATGGTGGGGCATGCCCCCTTTGGGGGTAATGGCGCCCTTCGGCGGGGAGTAATGAGGGCCTCTGAGAAAGCCTCATCTTTTTTTAGAATTAATGGCTCCCTTGATGGGACAAACATCGCAACTGTTGTGCCCCAGGATTCAAAGATTAGTCGAGGTCAAACGCACAAAGCATGAACTGATTAGCTGGCGCATGCCAATTTTCATGTAGCTGCTCACCATTCCGTACAGTCGTGGAAATTAACTGTCATGTACCTACTAGCCGGCGCCCGTCTATTGGCGTTTTCACAGTCACTAACGCAAGGGAGAGGAGTCGTCCATTGCACCCTGACCTGAGCATCTCGGTCTCTGAGCTGGAGCTTTGCAGAAAAATTGAGCGTGTTGCCCGTGAAGATAAGCAGCCGCTGCTACCCAATTTAAAGGTCGTTGGTCATTGGGTGACCTTCCATAGGTCAATAACAACTGCCGAGTTAATCGGGTCCTGCTGAAACTTCTTGAAGTGAGATTTTGTGGCCTGCCATGATCTCAAGAAAGATCTCACAAATCAACGGTTATTCGGGTTAAGGTCATGCCATTTTCAGGACAGATAAAAATGATCGGCTCGATGGTACAGTTTTTTCGTGATCCAACCCTTTTAACGTGATCTATTCTCGAAAAATACCCGCTACCCCTATACGTATGGGGGTTAACCCGCGCCCCGCTGGGGCTCCTGGATTTCCACGCCCTGCTGGAGATGGAGGTTGAACACCCCCTATTAACTTGGCTCCTGGGTCACTAGCGAAACGCCGTAGTCGGCGATCGAAAGAGCGTAAGAAATGATGAAGAAAAAAACTATGGTCACCTTTTAGGTCAAATCAAAGGTCAGGTCAGCAGAGGTCATCGAACGTAAAATTTCGCCAATTTCCAGGTCAACCTTTGACAATTTTCGACAAACTGGCCTATAGCTCAGGAAAGGATAGAGCTACAGCGATGCGGAAAAACGCATTCGATAGCTTTCTTAACGTTTTTTTCTGATGCCTGCCCTCAGATTCAACCGAAGATGGTTTAGCCTGCAGGAGACAAAAACTGACAAAATGTACGTTGCTTGCTGATAGTTTTTCTTAAATAACTTTTCACTCAAAACTTGCAAGAGCTCACTTTTATCAGCATCGCGATCCTCCCGTCGAGAAGCATCGAAGATTTTGTTGCACATCAGTCGATCCGTATCGTCGAGCTGAACACATCTAAGGCATTTTCATCGCTCTGGGATGCCTTTATCAAAAGTTATTAGCGAATAGCTGTTAGATACCATTCATGACCTGAAATGACCTCAGGGACATACAGTGGGGTTACGGGTGCAATTTTCCGGTTCAGCGGTCATGTTTACTGGTAAATAAGAGTGTCACAATGTTAGGAATGACACTGGTCCAAAAGAGGCGCCTTTCAATTTTCTACCATTGACTTTGCGCCCTCTCCCATTGATAATGGGAGAGGGCTTGAAATTGACCTGAACTTTGGTCACCGACATCAAATCTCCGAGATACAAATTTTGTACATGTTGTTGCCTTTATCAATTCCTGAAAGTTTGAAAGAGATCTGTCACTCAATGCAGCTAAAGCAGGCGTTGCAGTCTTTACTGAGGTGAGGTCACTTGACGTGATCTGGTGACCAGACCTTGAGTGACTCTGGTCTGAAATATTCACAACATGTGCAGAAACGATGTATGATGAAATGTTCCAAAATGGTGGCGCTCCGTGCCAACGTTTTTGAGATATTTGCGAGAAACCGCAGGGGAGGGGGCCTGCGGTTTCTCGCAGATATGGTACCCAAAGAGCCACGGAAAAGTATGGAATTTCAGTAACCTTGGTTGTATCACCAATGGGGTCTGGTAGGTGGGGGTAATGGCCCTGCCTGGCGCCAAAAAAGGGGGCACGACCCCGGAGGACCTGCCGACCACTGCTCTAAAGTGAGGATGGGAATGTCCCTTTCAGCCTTGACGGAGACAAAAAAAAAAAAAAATAAGAGAATCTTTCTGGCAAAATTATGTAAACCTTTCCTCCAGTATAGGAGACCAGCGGTCATGCGTCAAAATATCTCCAGATTTTAAAGTTCTTTGGCCGAAATCCAATGCTGAAGTGTACTACCAGTATCGAGACTAAAGCCCGAATGTTTTGACAATGCGCCGTGGTCGTTCATGTTTCTTAGAATGTTCTGACTTCTGGTGCGCTAGCTGGCAAATGGGGCGGACGGCCGTTCAGCTAGTCGCTGCGCTGACACTTCCGCCCGGTCTATACGCACTCACTCGGCCTTGTTGCAGGCCAGTGTGAACCGGTCGCAGCGCAGCGGCGGTGGCTCGTGTTTACATTGGATCAGTTCCCTCCGACACCCACCACACCAGACTAGCCCTAGCCTAGTCTAGCCTAGCCCTAGCCTAGTCTAGCCTAGCCCTAGCCTAGTCTAGCCTAGCCCTAGCCTAGTCTAGCCTAGCCCTAGACTAGCCCACTCCACGGCTGGGCGCGGCAGCGGCCGAGTCAATTGTTTGCCGGTACAGCATCATCCAGGCCCACCCCGGCTTCGAGAGTTGCCCCGCGCCGCCGCCGCTGCGAGAGCTGGGTGGGGAGCGACTCTTCCCTCCGCGGCTCTGGCCACGCAGAATGACGCAACGAGTCGGCTTGGGGCGGCCGGCAGCCGGCACACGCTCACGCGCAGTGCGCAGGCCCGGCCCACTGACCCAGATTCTCGGCATCGACCGCAGACAGAGGCGGGGGGGGGGAGAGGGGAGGGGGTGGAGCGCCGACTACTGCGCGTTACGCAATGTGCGTCGGGCAAGGTCGGCCCAAATCGGACGCGGCAGAACGAGGAGAGATGGCGAGGTAAAAATAGCAACGTTGCACCGTGTTGAATGCGGATGTGGTGGTCAAGCGGGTAATTTTGAGGGAGGGAGGAGGGAGGGAGGGAGGGGTGTAGAAAGTGAACGTGAAAATTGGACGGAACACGGAACGGAAGGAAGAAGCAGGGAAGAAGTAAAGAGGACAGAAAGCAAAAGATTGGAGAGAGGGAGAGGAATGGAGAGAGAGAGAGAGAGGGAAAGAGTGTGAATGAGAGAGAGGAGAGAGAGAGAGACATAGATTATATCACACTGATATCCGTGTCATATGTATACCTACACACTACATAGAACAAATTGTTTTCATCGCATATTGTTACAGCATAGCTACGAGCCGTTTCACAGAAAAAGCCAATAAGAAACAGATTGTTGTTTATCTATTAGTCAAAGCCGACAGCCAGTAGTAGTTGTTGCAGTGCCGGACTCCAGTCATATTTATAGGTATAGAGGCAAATGGTGATCATTTTAACCTGTCATGTTTTGTGGTACATATCATTGGTATCCTGCGGCGGCACGCGGTGCGTCACACCAGGACTCTGCTCGGGACGCCGTTTCCGCTCGTGTGAACCCTGCTTTACCGTCTTTTTACGCCTCGCCTCCTCCTCTGTTGCCATTATGTTCAAATCGTCGTTATTGGGGCGGCTGCGCTGGTCCTCGTCGCTGCGCGCCTTCACCTCCCGGCCGGCCGTGATATGCACCATCTTGCGCTCCTGGTCGTGCTGGAGGACTTTCTGACCTGCTAGGGGCTGCACGGTGACGCGAGTCTGTGTGATCGAGCCTGTCTTGTGCGCCTCCTTCTCCGAGCCGGTGTATGGGGTGGTGGCCAAGATGGAGACGGCACTGCCGCGGGCGATGGCTATGGACAGCCGTTGTCTCAGCCACGCCGTCTCTCGCCGGTCGCCGGTCTGCGCGGATAGATACGTCGACCCAGGTCCTGAACGAGGGCGGCAGCAGATGGTCCGTACACACAGCTGGTTTCCAGTGCGTCTCTACATAACTATAAGCTGTAGCGAGATGGGAAGAATTTTCCATCTACCCCTCCGCACTGCAATTTGGCCACATGGCGCCTGAAAGCGATGTGTGTTTTCGCTGTGTGTGCTTCCGATGAATCATCATTCATCATATAGGAGGGGAGCGAGATGGTAAGAATTTGCCATGTATGCCACCGTGGACGTATACCCGTTCCGGTGCCGGGCCATGGCCACCGGGCCGTAAATCGACAGGCCAGGGCTTTCCAACCAATTTTCCGTTGACAAGGGGCACGGGCTGCTGAGTCACGAACAAGTGAGTTTTTTCACGTGAACTCCGCAGGAAAACGGCCACCGGACGACATTTGTGTTCGCCAGGTCGTGCCACAGGTGCGCCTGTTCACCCGCCTACCGAATCTGATACGATTGATTTTGTTGTGTTGCATGACAGTAAGCCCGGATAATAATGGTGAACCATACAAGCCAACAGAAAAAGAGCTCGATTGTTAGACGGCTATGGCGTCACTAAGGATTTAATGCGATTCACCGAATCAATGGACGTGCAGACCCAGCTTGTAATGGCAGAGAGAGGTTTCTATTTGCGGCAAAGGCGATGTAGCATTGTGACTTGCTAAAATTAGAAGAAAAATGAGCATCGAACATGTAGTGCTGTAAAAGTAAGCAGTGCATCCGAGCTGTATTGGTACAATTTGCGTATCCACAAATGAAGTGCTCACTGCTTATCCCAACCTTCGGTTTATTAGATACGTTTGCTCATTGATCTGTGACTGAAAAAAGGATGCGTAATACCGGTATAGGTACGAAAGTTGGGCTTTAAATTGATTCATAATAGTCTACTGCTGACTTCTTTGAGGCTCATCAGCATAATAAACTGAACAAAAAGATTGAATCAACAAAAACGCCAGGATGCAGCTTGGCCCTGGTGAAGCAAGTTTTTTAGTTATTCGCTGCTGTTTTCAGCCATTGTCCCCATGTAGGTAAGCGCTTGCAGCAAACACTTCCGCTTACATAAAGAAAAATATGCCATTGGAATACAAGGCTGAGGTGTCTGACACATAATGCGTGGAATATTGTTTCCTCATTACAAGTCACATAAACAAAAATGACCCCATTCTAAAAAGCCTATAGGTGTGTCTGACGCGGTCGAGGTTGACAATGCTGCACCCTGGAGCTTTAAGTGTTGTCAACACTGGACTCAAGTGCTGATTATGCAGTTTGGACGTGAGACCACCCAACGCGGAAACTTTGAATAACCAGTATTTACATGACTCGTAAAAATGAAAGCTTACTTCCTTGTCTCTGAGTAAGCGTCAGACCGCTGCGACACGTAACAACTCGGGGCGTTCATGCCCGAGGGATTCTTGGTGTCGTGTCGCGCAGGTGTGTGGTCCATCGAGTAATCCCCGGATTTCCAACCAGGAAGACAAACACTAAAAATGCCCAGCTCACAGGCAAAAAACTTGGAATTAGTGTTGTTTCGGCAAATTAGTGAGGTCATGATTTTGTTGTCTGCCTCGCCCTAAGCATTCACCTAGAATCCACCAGCCACTGGCAACGAGCTTGGACTGGTTCCTGGATTCTCCAAAATGTCCAACGGTGGCTTTAAATTACTGGTAACACAGCATTACCGACAACCAGCTGTTACACGAAAGGTACTTATCATTTGGTAATGTGCTACTTAAAATGAACTAGTGGCACATTTTCCTAGAATAGACAATTCCATCCGTTGGGGAATGGTAACTCAGGAGAGTGGAGACTGACTAATGACTATGTGTTTCAACGTTTTTTTCATATATGACACTTGTTTTGATTTTGTAACAATTACATACAACTGTGAACTGTGATTACCGATAAGGAAAAAATTCCAAAAAAAAATATTGACTTCAATCGGCTACTAAAACTGTATTTTGGCCTCGAACGTTTAAGTTTGGGTTCGAACTTAGAGGTGATCGAGACATGAAACGTAAAAAAAAATGTCTATGGAACTCCGTTAACTAAGTAGCTCGATTCGTGTGCGGTACATTTGGCGAGCCCCATCGCTATTCTGGTGACGCCACTCTGTTCTGTCCCGCCTGGTTCCCAGTTCCCACACCTGCTGGACATTACAGGAATCTCACCTAGGGCGATAGAGCGCGACTGTTACTTGTCAGAAGCTGTAACGGAGCACACGTCTCGGCTGACACTACCCTTTCCGGGTGTGTGTTCCTGGAGCTCAGTGTTCCGAGGCATTCCGGGTCAGGAGGCTTTGAAAGTTACTCAGAAAAGCTGGAAAGCACCATCAAGAATTAAACATTAGATGCACGCCAAAAGCGCGCTAGCTGTTGTATTGTTCGTGATGCTGCAGTTGTTGTAAGTTGATCAAAGTCGTTTTGCACGCTAACTCAATTGTTTGCAATCCACCACCAAACCTCTATATCCATTTCAAAATACACATGATCATCTCCAGTAGACCTGTCAATGGAGTTACGTGTTTATCGGTAATGACAGAACGCGGCTTATCCCACTTCAAGTAATATATCATTGTGTGCCAGTCCTGACGTGCCCACCTGAAGTGCTGAACTACTGACTCAGCGTTTGGGATCGGCAAATAGGGGCGGCGCCAACGCCGCATCGCGTAATAGACAAATTGGCGCAGAGATCAACACCACGGCTTTACTCTGCGGTGAGATATATGCGATTCTCCAAATCGCTCGACCGAATTACGCAATAGCACATTGCATGACACCGACACTTGTGATATCCACAACTGGAGGCAATTCGAGGGATATTTCTTTTGTATTTGCCAGAACCACCGCATGGGTATACTGGCATATAGCCTAGGCTTCACTAATAACTCCATCTTTAAGGAGATCACGTATGCTGCAAAAAAATGAAGTCAAGGAGAACTGTGCTAAATAAGAAAGCTTATTCGTTAAATGTCGTTTTTGATGTTACTACCTGTTTTCAAATAACTGAAGCTGAAAAGGCGTTAATATATGCTTATTTCATTTTTGCTCGCCAGGACACAATGCGTGTCACATTCGCGTTTTGTAAAAAAAAAAGACGAGGAAAGGGACGAAAAGCCGATGGTACCGTTGCGGAATGGTAGGGTTGTCACTTGTCAGTGGGACTGTTATTTAGGATGAGAGCAGTTTTACTGTTCCGATTAAACTTAGTGTATGTGGAAGGCTTTTGGTGTCAATGTTAGAGTGAGTTTGCGAAATCGGTGGATCCGCGGATTTCCTAGGGAATCCGCGAAGTCCCTAGTGGCTCCGCGGATGAACATCAAGTCTAGTATATCCGCGGATAAACGGGCGGGGATCCGCGGATGAACAAGACTCTTCAGGATAACCGCGAACTCCCTGAAGAGTTGACGAGATCCGCGAACCACCCGGGGAATCCGCGGAGTAACGATTCATTCTAGGGAGTTTGCGAAAGTCCTATGCGTTTCATGCAGCTATCTTATGACAAGAATCAAGAATGCAAGGGCATATTGGTTAGATCGTCTGCGACTTAACCCTCGCCCGTATTGGTGTTTTCCCAGTTGCTGTTGGAATTCGCGGAGTAGGTACCGATTCATTCTAGTGTGTTCGCGAACCATTCTTTCATCTCGCTAGACGTCGCTCGCAAATATCAATATGCAATTAAATAATAGACGGTAAGCCATTTTTGGCGTGGTTGAACTTTTGCGACTGCAGTCTGCTCACTTTTCTCCCAACCATGAATGGAAAGCTGGAAAGGCATCTGAGCGATCATGTGAATGTATGCAAGTGTGTACGAATAACAGTAATGCTCACTCTTCCTCAGGGGCGGAGCTTCCTTTACAGTTGGTGGGGCAGTTGCCCCCTCCCCCAACTTGCCCTTTTGCCACAGCCGACCTGACCCGACCGGTCAGCACCGCGCCTACAGCCACTCCAGCCCGGCGCCACAGTATATCTATTCTGGGGAACATTTGGACTGGTGGGGCAATGCTGAACTCCGATACGAGAACCCAACACGTACATACCTATCAACCCGCGCAAAAATATCAACTTTGAAATTTGAGCTGATTTGACCTGACCTTGACCTGACCTTCACCAGAGCATAACCTAAACTGGCCCCAAAGGCTGCCTTACCCACATAATCGCATTTGTCATGTAAAATGGACCATAAAACATGCATCACATGATATTTTCATATTGTGACCCTCTGTGACCTGACCTGGCATCAGTGACCTCAACTAGCAAAATATGTGTTTGAAGAACAATTCCCCATCGTTGATTTTCAGTGACATGCATTTTACTCGATTTTACAAGCACAACACATTTCTTGAAATGCCTGTAAACGGTGAAAGTTCGACATTTGACCTGACCGGTGACGTTATCGCTTTCACCTAGGTCACTGAAATTGGGTCACAAGGTAGTTCCCCGCTGGGGCTATCCAACACCGTTTGCGGCTTGTCGCTATGTTACGTGGTTCTCGAGATCTTATGGGGGAATGCCCCCTCCCCCCCAACAGGGCGCGTTGCTCGGCAGACCCCAACGGGGCGCGGGTTAAGTCGCAGATGATCTACCCAATATCCCATGCATTCTAGTCTAGATAGCTGTATGAAACGCTTAGGAACTTCGCAAACTCACTAGAATGAATCGTTACTCCGCGGATTCCCCGGGTGGTTCGCGGATCTCGTCAACTCTTCAGGGAGTTCGCGGTTATCCTGAAGAGTCTTGTTCATCCGCGGATCCCCGCCCGTTTATCCGCGGATATACTAGACTTGATGTTCATCCGCGGAGCCACTAGGGACTTCGCGGATTCCCTAGGAAATCCGCGGATCCACAAATTTCGCAAACTTACTCTAACATCAATACATACAGTCTCTGTGTAACATTTGGAACAATTACTTTTTTTCGAAATATGGGACATATGCTGCACTTTGCAATAGAAAACCGTCGAATTCCTGGTTAAAGTGGTCCTTGTCAGAACCAAGCATATCCATGTAAAAAGCTAAATATGTCTTTGTTCACATGGACTTAACATCAGTGACATACCACAGCCATACCGAGCAGTCTGAACAACGGACCTCTACCCCATGGTAGCGGGTGGGCCATGCGTGCATGGTGCCGGTGACCGCAGCCCGGCCCGGCTGCCTGCGGGCAGAGCCGCGGTGCCGGTTCACGGCACCGGTAACCGTTCCCTCCCTCCCTCTGCCGGGTAGAGGGGTGGGCGGCGCATCGCCCGGGGGCCCGCACCACGGTCGGCCGCCTTCCCGAGCCGTAAAACCTCCGACCGCACCGCGCGCTGCCGCATGGGAAACGCGCCGGGCCGCGGCCAAAAATAGACGCCAGGCAGCGGCTCCGACACTCACGTGAAACGACGGCGCCCGTATTCGCGGATTATATAAGAATAGTCGGCATGCAGGTTAGGTATGCTGTGGTGCACTGTAAAATCGCTGAACGCATCCTTTGTCACGCTGTCATCCTTCATTCAGACTTTGATGGGTTGAAATTTGATGCGGGTCATTCTGGGTTTGCTGGAGGATGGTATACTGCGGCGGTGGAATCTGGTGAAATCGACCGCACGGGTGCATTGGGTTGGTTGGTGCGGTCAGAATGGTGCTTTTCTTAGTTCGGTGGGTAGTGAAAATGCGCAGCATGAATGATAAAACGACCAGCTACATGTATGTGGTCGTTTTAGAAAAGCGAGGCTGAAGTCTCCGCTAATTTTGCGAATATATCACTATATTATAAACCATTATTTTGTGGAAAATAGTTTTTAAACATTCCTGCTCCTACATCAACCTTTTCTTGTCAAACAAACAAAACATTATGAAGCATCCTCAACAAAGTCAAGGGTCAGGTATAAGACATCAATCTTCAAAATATGCTCCCCTCTCCAATGCTTTCCTCACCTTTCCAAAAGGCACCCTTACCGATCGAAATACCAATATAACAAGCGGCAACACTGTGCAGTTCACAAGGTTCCACGCAAAGTAGGTGTGCCTACGTTTCTGAATTGTGTCAAGTTTCATCCACATTTCCACATGTCACATGCCACATCTGTTGAAACTCAGTTGACCCCCGATAAGTCAGCTTATCACTATAATAAATGATCCAGCCGGCATTGCCAGACCTTATCTGCCATACTGTCAATAACCTCGCGCTCTGGCACGTATGAAACCGGCGCAGTCCTCTGTATGTACTTAATGACCTCAATATTGGCCCGTTCCATGAATCCGGGCACAGGTCGCTAGGGTCACGGGGTACATTGAATACAGAGCCGCACATGTGTGCGGACTTCTGCCCCCCTGCACCCCCCCCCCCCCGCAGCTGGAGGGGGGACTGCGGAACTGTCATGGACTCATGATATCAACTCGAGTGCACTGTCATGAAACGTAACGGCATGGGAGCCCCTGTGACCACGAAAAAAAATGTCGACAGTGTCATGGTTCGCTGACGGGCTTAACTTGGTGAAAATACAGTCACATAACGGGAATTATATTTGTGATTAATGAATTGACTGAACCAAACTGATAGTGGATAAAAGTGACCGCTCAAATGTTTGGTGTTTTATCAGACACGCCATGAGACGTTAGGATTTGTAGTTGTGCTAGCGTGAACACACGTTGTTATATTTCCATCAGCTAAATGTCCAGCATCCATGAGGCCATTTATCATATCTTGTTAATGATCAGCCGGAGTAAAACCTCGTCTGGACCTTCTCAACTTTGTTTGAAGGTGGCACTCTGCAATTGCATTATTGCACTAAAATAACAAGGGACAACTGACATTCCTGTAATGCTTAGTTGACATAAAATGCGTCTATGCAGCAAGTGGATGACGAAACGGTCAACAATGAACACTAATTTCAGAGACATGTAAAAAAAAAAATGTACAGGGGCGAGGGAGATTTCTGCGATTATAATGCTGGATACAACTGTCACAAACTTACACTCACCTCGTCGCAAGTAATACCTGCCGCTGTTCGCGACGGCAACAGTGGTTGCAAGGCTTCCGTGTCTGCCTTCCCCAGACGGGTCAGTAGAAGAGAAAGCGTATCCGCCTGGCACCCCGACTGCAGCGGGCCACCCCGCTGCGACCAAGCAGCTCACCCTCCCTTCCCTCCCTCCCCTAACGATGTGACGTGTCCGAACCCGACCTCACACTCCGCTGGGCCCAGTCTGACCGACCTGACGCCCGTTTGACCTCATCGCCCGAGGGCGGCAGACAGTGTCTCCATAATCCCCCCCCCCCCCCTAATCCTACCCCTAAACTGCTGCGCAGCGGGCACTCCCACCCTCGCGATACGACGCCCGTCCCGAGGCATTATCATTCCGTTTGACCTCCATTAACAAAAATGCTGCTGCACGTCGGCTCATCCCGGCGCGGCGGTGAGGACACGAACTCGGCTTCCCGGGGCGGCCGGCCGTCGGGCCGGGGCAGTTTATCGACATGGCCGGCTGGCTCGGCGCGTGGGGCCGCCGCCGCCGCGACCCTGGGGCCGGCCATCAACTGCGCGCCGCCATGGCACGGAGGACCCACGCTCCTCGGCCGCGCTGGGCCGCGCCAGTGCTGCCGGCGGCGCACCGTAAGTTGGCCTTGAATGCGGCGCAACCCAGTGGCACGTGGCGGCGCACGACGAGGATTTTCGACGCGTGTGGCTCTCGGAAGCGGGCGGCGCCCGCCCGGCGACCGACGCGCCCCTGGTGGCCGCAGCCGGAACTAGCCGTCGGTGACCGTGCAGCCCCCAGCTGCGATGGACCGAGTTACCTGGCGGTGCACCGAGCTAAGTGAATCAACAGAGGCCCGCCCGGCGGCCGTGACGTAGGCACCGAGAGGTGCTTGCACTGCCGTATAGCGACACAAAGAGGGCCGAACGATAGAACTTGGGAGCTTCTGGTAAACGGGAATCGTAGATGCTGCAACACAGTGCATACATGGCATTGCGATTTGAGGTCACGAATCACCGTGCCAAGTAGGCCATTGATTCTTTAAATTCGCTGGCAAAAGCAGTCTTTATTCTGGCTCATGAAACACTGGCAACTGAGCGTGGGTGATTACATAGTTTACATTGGAACAACTGATCCGCAGTGGGTGGATAGGTATCTACATACATCATGAGCCCCAAACGTCCCCTTGCCAAGGATATAGTAAAGTAGCGCCAGCCAGGCCTGGCTTTTGCGGGTCTGTAATTTTTCAACTGTTTTATTTTCAATAAGAGCATCAGGTCATTTATAATCACATCCAGCTGTTTATCTCTCATGCATACCGTGCGATCGTGAAAAAAAAAAACGCCAGAGGCATATCAGCCATTCACGGGCGAAAGGCGTTAAGCTGAATATTTAACCCAATGTCAACTCAATGATTAGCTCAAAATATCTAGACCCGCTCATGCACCATCTAGACCCGCCCATGCACCATAAGGCCCAAAGGTAATCACTGGGACTGGATGTTTTGGTGTACGGTATCAGCCTTTGTGAACACTTCATGCATAAACAATAAACATATCAGAAGCTAAACATTAACCCACGGCCTTGAATGGGATCAACCTGTGAAATGTTGACAAGCTCTCAGAGGCGTCTGCTACGGTGAAAGCTTGCATATCTGCAGTCGGGCCAAGTCAATGAAATGCTGATGTAAGGTTGACTGACATTGCACACGATGCATACGACGGTCGGTTTATATTCCAATCATAGGAGACACTTGTTGACCTCAAACGTCACCGTTTGGCTATATACCGCACCAGTGTCATTTTGTGTCAATTCAAAAATTAGCATCTTGTCTATTGAACAGTAATGAACAATAATGAACAGAACACCACGTTGTCTCCTATCTGTACACACCCACATGCAGTGTAAATGAGAGGAACCACTCGACCTGAGCTAACCATGCGCCTCACACTGTTCTTTCAATAGATGCTTTTTGAGCTGGCGCCGAAAGTTTCGCACGGTGACGTCAAACGGCAGAGAGTCGTACTCACGCACTGCGCTATAACAGAGCCGTCGGCGACCGGCTTCCGTGCGGATTCTCGGCAGCGCGTGGTCGGCAGCTCTGCGCGTCTCGTACGAGTGACGCAGGGTGTCACCGATGGTTTGTGCGATCGCTTCCGGCTTTCCAGTCGTAGTGACCCTGTGCACCAAACTGATGCGATGGTCGCGTTCTGCGATCTTTTCGATCTTCTGCGTTATATTCCTTTTATAATCACTCTTATTATTGAATCTCTCCTGATACCTAAAAAGGCACAAGAGAGACTTCTCCTGATTATTTTTTTTTTCAGGATGCAATTAACAAAGATCAGTGAAGAATTGATCTAACCTGACCTAAGCTAGCTCGTTGCAATGTGTCCTATTTTTTTCCTATTTGATTTCCGATTTTTTTCCTATCCGATTTCCTATTTGTCCTATTTGATACCAGCTTGGCGCGGTGTGGTGCCGTAAGCAAATATCTGCAAGTCCAACTGAGTTATTTCTTAGTGCAATTAGAATAAGAGAATAGGACAAGCTTTCGTAAAGAAAAGGTAAGCAGGCCCTCGTGTATCTAAATTATGAACGAGCAGTTTGACCGATTCAGAAGTCCTCGAATTTTGAGCCGGTCACGTTTTCTCTCCATTAAAAGTCAATGCCATTTTCACGAAGGGTTAGCTGGATAGCGAATAATGCACCAAACTTGATCAAATATGACCAAAACTCTTTTACAAGAAACGTCTTCATATCATGAATGTATGTCATTGCGTCAATAATGTCAAATAATTTCTCAAGCAATGGGTACTCATTGCAATTTGCATAGTGCAATCTAACCTGAAAACTACGAAGAATCAATCATCTGCGAACCTAATATGACAAAATTGCACCAAATGTGACCAAATGTGTACCAGATAACCGTCGTGAAAACATCTAGAACAGTTCATTTTCGTCGTGGTCAGGTGGGCGCCGTCGAGTGTTTTATCTACAACCCACAACCAACGCACGCTCCGTATGATGATCGAGTTGAAGGCTATACAGAGCGTCGGCCCAATCACGACCCACTTGGACTTTGGACGCCGCTGATAGCCGATAAGTGCTTCTGTCAACTCGGCCCATGTCGGGAGCACTGTGCACTGACATTGACGATGCGCTGTTGTCACTTGTCAGACATTGAGAGCTGAAAATGGATAAACGAATCCACATCAAAGTAAAGGCGTGGTTGAGATGAATGTCATCCAGATGTCCTGCATTCATTAGCAATTTTCTATACCTCAAACCGATCCCTATGCTGCCTTTTGTGAGACTTAGCCATGAAACATAATTATTACCTAAATTATGTATATGTCATACTCAACGGGCATATCCCTCATCAGTCATCATCTATCATAGGTGTCACTTTCCAAAATTTATTGAAAGGACTTTGCACAAGGTTTTGTTTTATGTAGCATACAAGTCATACGTTATATGGCTATGTTTCAGCATCGTAATGCGGGGTTGGAAGGGTTCGTGCTCTTTACCAGGCCTATATTGAAACGACACCCATATGTTGACTCCACAGTACACTGCTTCGTACTTTGCTTTGCGTGCTTGATATTCTGAAGAAGCCGTTTGTACCTATACTTTTAAATATCGAGCGTGTGAAGCGTTTCCCGGAATCAGAATTAACCAACTATTGGAATAAAATCCCAGTTTCATTGCGTCAAGAAACACAAAGTTCGCGTGCTCGCATGTTGCACGTTACGTAATTGACATTTAAGTTGCACGTTAATGTGCTGCCGTTCAGGACTTCACCCGCAGCTGGCAGCGATATAGGCTGATTGGCGATCACTGACGGCTGGTTTTTGGTATTATTATTAATATACCGCAATACGACATAACTATTAGCCTTATTGTGACTGTTTGTCACCGCACGGCTGCCTATGGCTTATAAAAAAAGGCCGATAGATCACTTCAATATACATATAATCTGTTACAGTACATGGGTGACATGCATGGCACGTTGGATTGCATCATTTAGTCATGAATGTTTTTATTGACCTCCACAAATGTCCTCTTCACTAAAGGCATTATGGGTTAGATACAGCGCCAAAATCAACAACTTCACAGTTCGCAAAGCGAATAATCATGATGTAAGTGGATAAAAGGTGCGCAACAATATGTAAAATAATTTCCATTTTTGAGCAGCTCATGTTTGAGAGCGTTTTCTTTCTTCATTTACAAGAACCACGATACAGTTAACCGACACCTGTGTAAGCCGCGCTATGAGGGAGGGTTCAGCGCTCTGACCCGGGCCGCGGGGCGGCGGCGGCTGGCACTGGCACCCGCAGGGCACTGCCGTGTGTGTTGGCGCAACGAATGGGGAGGGAGGCACGCCATGTCAGCGGCCATTTTGTTTCAGCCGCTGGAGGGACCGAGTGCCTGCTCCACATAGCTGGTGTGCGCGGCCGGCGCTGCGGGCAGGCCATTTCGGCTTCCCGGAGCGGTGTTGGGCGCCGCACCTTTGGTCGTTCGGCGAAGGTGCCCTGTGCGGGAAAGGCACGGATAAGCCAGGGTGCAGTGGAAGAAAGATGGCCAATGATGGATGTACTGAATGAATGTCGTTTGTATGTTGAAGAAATCACGACAAGCGCTCTTCGCGGAAAAGGCTTTATTTTTAGCATTTGGGGAAGCCACATGGCAAGGGTGCTGTACCTATACGCTTTCGAAAGCCTTCAATGGCAAGCTTGTTCGACGTAAAATCCACCGTGTTTTGCTATTGTAGCTGTAACGAGGAAAAGACCCTGCACGCGCAACACGATTTGTATGAAGTTTTAAGGGTAGTAAAGTCCATTCCTTTTCCTTGGCTGAAAATAACAAGATATTGCCTGCAATATTGCCATATTATCTTACTCAGAAAGATCATCATGTGACACTGCATCGCAGGAATCGGACATGAGTCTACAATGGTCTTGCATTGTGCGCCTACACGATGCCTAAACACAACATGCGCTTCTTTGAGTCGGTTAATTTCCTTAAACGTGACGTTTTGTCGAGTTTGTCAGCATGACACCAAAGCACTGACTGGATTGAGTGTATATTTTGTGATGTGCATAAACGATTGGCATGGGTAGATATCTTTTTATCCATTTATCCAATTTCTCTCAGGTGAACATGACCTTGTTTACGAAGGCGTCTCGAAATTTGTCAGCACGGATAGTTTTTGGTTCAATAAAGCTGGTTACCAACCACGTTTATTGAGAAGTTGTCTGGTGTTCATTTTCATGCTATTGTAAATTGTAGGAAGTATCATTAGAATATATGACCTTCTCCTCGGAAAATAACAAAATGAATGAAAATGATTATTTATTGATGAATTGATGATATTTCGGTCACATACCTTCGTCTGAATCGAATTCGTTAAATCGTGGTACGATTTAACGAATTCGATTTAGACAAAGGTCTGTGACCGAAATATCATCAATTCATCAATAAATAATCATTTTCATTCATTTTGTCATTTTCCGAGGAGAAGGTCATATATTCTAATGATAGTTCCTACATTTATCATGCTCCTCGCAGCAGCTCTCAATGATATACTATTGTAAATTGTGCTATTCATGACTGTGTTCGAATCACTATTCAGTAATGTGATTGATTCGATCAGGCTTTTGATTTTATTGTTGTATTTTGTGGCTCATCATAGATTTGAACAAATTTTTTGGAGCCGTTTAAATTTTCCTTTTCTTATGCTCGATGATACAGTCGAAACGGACACTTACAATCAGCCAAATTTATTCGAGCAGTTTATGTTCAGTTTTATGCTCAATAAAACAGTCAAAACAGCCATAATATGGGCCACCATCTTGATGTAATACCTATATTGCGAGTACCTCGTCCTCCGTAGAGTACGCAGTTATGTTCAGATACATTAACAATGGACATAGCACAGTCGCTTCTTGGCAACAGCCAGTTGGTGCATAGACAAATGACGGAGAGCATGTTATAGGTATGCTTGCGAGTTGTGACGAAAAGATCGCGAGTTCATGGTATAATTCATATCGTTGGTTATCCAATACCAAAGGTAAATGATGCAACCGGTTATTTTTTCATGATTGATTTAAAACCCCTGATGTGTCAGTGAGGGTATTTCTTACATCCGCTTTACAGCGTAGTCCGAAATAGCCGAGGACATGATCTAGGTATCTAATCACACCGTTACTCGTTATGTCCTTGCAGTGAACTGACTTTCCTTCAAGTAACAAACCACCTTACATTAATATGTTCTTGAGACATGTCAGCGATCATGCACTGGCAAGTGCCTTGCGCAATGCTTTCAGCACATGGACAGAACCTGCGAAGTAAGCGCACTTTGATGATACAACGCATTTTAATCTGCTACTGGTCGACCATCTTTGTGCAATCCCGAACTGCGATGCACTCAAAATAAACATGGGTGTGCCTTTGAAACTGCGGATCGGCTGCCAATAAGCATCATTCTAAAACAGAGTAGGTATGTAAATGTATCATATCCAGTGGCGTATCCAGGGGGGAGGCCAAGAGGCCATGGCCTCCCCCTTTGGCATCAAACATGCAAGTGGGCCCTTTGGGTTACTTGAGTGCAGTGACGTACCCAAGGGGGGCCATGGGGGCCCTGGGGGGGGGGGGGGCGCCCTGGTTACCTGAGGGTCCCCCTGGTCACCTGAGGGGTCCCTGGTTATCTGAGGGGCCCCTGGTTAGCTGAGGGGCCCATGGTTATCTGAGGGGCCCCTGGTTGTCTTGGGGGCCTGGTTATCTGAAGGGGCCCTGGTTACCTGATTGGTCCCTGGTTATCTGAAGGACTCCTGGTTACCTGAGGGGCCCCTGGCTACGAGGGCCCTGGTTACCTGAGGGCACTGGTTGTCTGAGGGGCCCATGGTTACCTGAGGGGCCCCTGGTTTCCTGAGGGGCCCCTGCTTACCTGAGGGGCCCCTGATTACATAAGGAGCCCGTGATTGCCTGGAGAGCCCCTGATTATCTGAGAGGCCCCTGGTTACCAGTGGGGCTTTTTGGTATATGAAGGCCCTGGTTATCTGAGGGGCCCCTGGTTACCTGAGGGGCCCCTAGTTATCTAAGGGGCCCCTAGCTACCTGAGGGGCCCTGATCTCCTGGGTGACCCCTGGCCAGTGATCTGAAGAAACCCTGGTCACCTGAAGGGCCCATGTTTACCCGGGGAGTACCTGGTTATATGAAGGGCCCCTGCAGTCACATAAAGGCCCTTAGTTACCCGTAGAGCCCCTGTTATAAACGTCCCCTGGTTATCAGAGGGTCCCCTGGTCACCTGGTGGGCTCCTGGTTAATTGAAAGACCCCTGTTCAATTGAAAGGCCCTGATCAATTGAAAGGCCCCTGGTCACCTGAGAGGCCCCTGATTACCTGAACGGCCCGTGATCACTCGGATTCAATGGTAACGCCTAAGTGATGGCCCCCACCAGTGTCTCTAAGCCCCAAGGCCCTCACAACGGCGCCTGTGAGGACCCCACACCAGCGCATCTGACGGCCTTTCACCGACACCTCTGAGAGACTAACACAGGTGACTCTGAGGTGACTCTGAGGCACTCGCTCGCTTCACTTCCTCATAAAATAACGTGCATTTTATCCATACTTCTCAAGCAAAAAATGATATTTTTACCTGCCAATTTTGCACATTTTCTCAGGGTTTAGACAGACAGACAGACAGACAGACAGACAGACGGACAGAGAGGCCCGTCTTCAAGGGGGGACCGGACCCACTGTGCCCAATCCCCTCATCGAAAGGCTCTGGATACGCCCCTGCCTGGGTTGACAGCGGCATCCGGGTGACCCGTGGGCCCCTTTGAAGAGCAGGCGGCCCCCTCCTGGGCGAAATCCTGGGTACGTGCCTGCTTGAGTGTCCCAAGAGAAACGACCATCAGGGCCTCATCCAAAGTACTGGCCCAAGCATAAATAAAGTCAAACTGCGTCAAACTATCTTAAAATACCATTTGATGGCCCTCATAGGCCCTCAGAGGCCAAGGCCGAGCCCCCAGAGGCTAGCGTGGGCCCTCAGAGGTCGCTTTGGCGGCCATAAAGAAGCTTAGACTCGAGCGTGGGATCCTTTGACGCTGGTGTAGAGCCCTAGGGAGCCAGCGCTCAGCCCTCTAAGGCCAGCGTGGGGCCCTCTAAGGCCAGCGTGGGGTCTTCTAAGGCCAGTGTGGGGCCTTGTAAGGCCAGTGTGGGACCCTCTATGTCCAGCATGGGGCCGTCTATGTCCAGCGTGGGGTCTTTAAAGCCCAGCGACATGGGGCCTTCTTAGGTCAGATTGAGGCCCATTGGCCACCGAGACTAGCTTGGGGCCCTCTGAAGACAATGTGGAGCCCTTTTAGGCCAGTGTGGGACACTCTGTGACCAGCGTGAACCCTCTGAGGCCAGCGTGGGGCCATCTGTCATCTGACTTCAGACTTCAGAGGCTGGTGCTGGACCCTCAGAAGCCAGCGCGGGCCTTCATAGGCTGACGTCGGGCCATTAGAGGCCACCTCGAGGGCCTCGGCAGCTACTTTTCAGATCTTATGCATGTTTGGGCCCCCTGAGGTAGGAGTGGCGTGGGACCCTCAGGGGGCATCATGGGCTTCTATGAGACCGGCGTGGGTTCGAGAGCGGCATAGGGTCGTCAGACTGACTCAAAGACTCCCAAAAGCCAGCGGGGGGGGGGGGGCTATGAGGTCAGCCATAGCATGGGTCTCCTGAGGCCATTATGGGGCCCGGAGGCAGGCCAGCGTGGTTCACTCTGTTAACGTTGTGGGGCTTTCAGGGGCCAGAATGAGCCTTCAGAGGTCGGAGTGAGGCCAATGTGGGCGACATAGAGCCATCAGAGTCTAGATCAGAGCTCAACCCGAGTCGGGCCCTTCTAAAGTTAAGGGTATCAGCCCTCAACCAGCGCAAGCCACTAAGAGATTAACATCTTTCCTTTGAAAAATATCGTAAAAATCGTAAATTGTAACCGTAAAAATTGCAAAACATTTTGCTTTTGATAATTTTTAGTGGCCCCGGCGACGACCAAAGCAAAAAAAAAAAACTGTATGCCTACTGCTGAAATAAATTGTGCACTACATACAGAGCTTTCGATATCGATGGCTTTTTCACGTTTTTCTTTTCTTTTTTTAGATTGCCGAGTGTGCCTAAAAAGGCTCCCTCACATGGTGAAAGTGGCAAAGAACCGTACCTGGGCGTGGGTTAAGTACGCCACTACTGGGGCCCCTAAGGTAAGGGTAGGGCCCCTTGAGCAGGTTTGGCCTCCCCCTTTTCAAGATCCTGGATACGCCACTGATCATATCACCCGACGGCGGTACGCGGCATTCATTGCATAGGTACTAATATTTACCAGAATATAAACCCATTGCGTCATTATCGTAGCATGATAATGCAAGGCATCCCAGAACCCCTGACTTTGTGCGGAATCGTGGAATTGAGAGCAATGGGTTCATTCGTAAAGAACACATGTCGGAAGGACATTTGCTAATGCTTTAGATGAAAAGAAGTTCGTCGAAAAGTCCGATACCGCTGTGACCGCCATTCTAACGAGAACACCTCCTTCCTACACGATCCCGCCGGGGCCCGTGTGTTTCCCCGTATATCCGAGCCACGAATCCCGCGGGCACGAGCTCAACCTCATTCTGAATACACGGCGGCTCCGGCTCTGATCTCAGTTCCGGGTTAGCTCCAACTGCCTCGATCCGGCCGCGCACAGCCGAAACGACTGCTCTGTCGTTCTATGTCCCCGCTGACCCCACTGATCCGACCGAGACGGCCAGCATCACTTTGTGCCGAGTCACGGCGCGTCCGTGACGCGTCACGTCACGTTCGTGACGCTGCGGCCGTCACGGACCGCCGCGGGCCCATGCCGAAGCCACGTGTGGCGGCTGCCCGCCTCCGCCCGGCCACGTGTGGCCGACTCTATGGGCGCGCTAAGAATAGGCTGCCCGGAGCGAGGCGCTGCAGCCATGAGCGCCGGCCACGTGTCGAAAATCCTCGTCGCGCGCCGCCATGACCTTCCTGCACTCCAAGTTGGTGTCGTCCGGCTGACCCTAGTTAAGGTCCGCGCGCCGGCAGCCAGCCGGCGGCCCGGGGTCGCAGGGTGCCCCGCGGCCCGGCCGCCGTCTTCTGACGGTCTCACGGACTCAGGAAGCTTGCTAAGCACCCGCCGCACCCCGTCAACCCCCTCCCTCCGCCCGCCCGGCCGCCCGGCCGTCCGCCCGTCCGCCCGTACGCCGCCGCAGCCACGCGCCGCTGCCGCGACGAACTCTCTCATCGCGGCCACACATGGGAGAGATCAGACATCGCTGCTGGCGAGCTGACGAAACGGGCCGCCGCTGCAGCGCCAAGTGGTGCGCCTGGGGCGCGATGGAGGCGTCCAAACGCGCCGAGAGAGACTTGTGTGCGTTCTCGACAGAGCTGCGGAGCCGCTCGGCGCTCTGTCTCAGCTGCGCGTGGAGTCCAGCGCCGTAAAGAGCTCGACTCGGCTCGCTACTCTCATGGCTGGTCATTTGTTACAGCTGGATGGGCCGGGCCGAGTCGGCCGGGTCATCCCGCTGGGTCGCGTGGGGGCACGGGCTGCTGCCGCTGCGACACGTGCGTCACGGATGGGCCGCGTGACGCAGGCTGCGTGATGGCGTCGGTTACGTCAGCAGTGACCTCGCTGGGCCGTCACCGGCTCACGGAACTACAGCGGGTCGCGCACGGCACGCTAGCCACTCTCACGACTCGGGCAGGTTCCCCGAACAAGGTGGGGCCATGAGTAACGCTGCCATCAGCTGCCGCTCGGTCATCGGACAGATCCGACATAATTGAGCTTATCGCGGATCAATAGACCGTTCGTGGACAGCTGAATTCTGGGAAATGGGGTTGTCAACTGCAGCTGAAGAGAAGATGATGAGGCATTATTGAAGTTTGGTTTTAAAAATGTTTACAAGTTGGGTGGGGCGTGATTGACAGCGTTTGTGGTTGGGATGACAAACCACATACATGTGCAGCTGAGGTAGCTGGAATGGAGAGTACGGAGGGTATAGTGGTTCGATAAAGGAACACTCCAATTATCTCTCACTTCGCAGGCTACATATTGCGTGGCTTCAAAGACCTAATCCTGCTGCTCAGCTTACACAGATAAATTATATGTGCAAGCCTGTCATGTTTCTGTGTAAGCTGAACATTAAACGACTAAATATCCCAAATATTTATGCCAAACTTTGAACGCATTTCATTTTATTTCATGATAATATCATTCATACATATGTAGGTAGGTGTGTCGAACGCGATGTACCTACCTTTTGAACCCCGTTGGTTTTCAAATAAAGTATACATGTACTTTATTCAATTGTGCAATTCCCAGAAGATTTAACAGATTGCCAAAGCACATTTTTGTTTTAAATGTATCATTTATCAACCGTGAGTTTTTATTTGTTTATGAGCAATACCATATCAATTTCTATCAGCACTTCTGAAAGGTTGTTATCCGTGTCATAGAAAATAAAACAGTTGATGCTAAGACACTTGCCATGCGATACACTTCCGTCGATAGTGATTTGTCCGATACATAAATGGATGAGCCTGGCTGAGCTTCATTGTGAGCCGTAGCAATGGAACAGTTATCGGTTGCCTATATACCTGATAAGCGATTGAGCCAAATATCGCTTCCGGAACGCAGCATTCGACGCTCTGTAGGGAATGAAACCAGACCTGGGCCGGCCTTGCTCGTAACTGGAGATGGGCTTGTGGGTCACTTGCCAAATGATGGAACACATAGGCTGCGTCTATATTCAAAGCCACAAGACAATTGAACGGGTGTCATTTTAGCTAAGGCAGTATGGTGTCGTAGAACCACAAATGATTCCGTTTTTATACAGAGCTTCTGACGTTTGATTAGTTCCGTCAGCTATCACGGACACACTCTTGTCAAGGGAGCCATACCGCAGCAGTCATGAGCAGGTAAATTCACACACCTTCACGGCAGCTCAGCAGTCAGGGGTCCCTGAGTACGACTGAATCACGAACGTGCTGGAATGCTCACGACTCATTTGAATGGCAGCTGGTGAGTTTACGTATCTGTTGCGCAGATCGGAAAGACGACTGGCGCCTCCGAGTTCCGACTGTCTTACCCTTGTCATCCTCTCCTCTCTCTTTCGCGCTTTGACCTTTCTCTCCAGATCCCTTTTCTACGACTGTTTCCAGCCATGACGGCTTGTCACTTTCTCCGTATAATCGCTGACCCATATAACCTCTATACCCTATGAACGTTGACCCCAATTTCGACGATGATTATCATATTTTTTTGCAGGTTAGAACCATTTGACCCGGCATTATATCTTGCTGGAAATTGCAAAGCCAAGACCACGCTGCATGGTCAGTTTTCTGGAAAAGAGAGACTTGCATGCATGGCGGGTGGTTTGTTTTGTGGTTGTTGTTTGCTTGTTTGCCGACCATGTCGTCGTAAATGACATTTATTTTCTCATATAAGCTGCATCTTGCACAATGACTCCTTGGCCTTTGACGCGTCTCAAGACCTACAACGCCGCAGCGACCTCAAACCTGCATGGCATACTTGCAATATGCTACAACAACTACATCTATTCTGAAAAAATATGTATACCTAAGCTGGTGAAATATCATATCCTTCTGATTGTGTCAAATGGTACGCTGACTTCCACTGATAGGTAGCGGTAGCCCACGCTGTAACAAAAGAAACTCAGATTGACACAAAAAGCTCAGGGTCTAGATGTGTCTCTCCCCATACCTCAGGCCCCGGTGGAAATACTCGCTCCTCCCCCCCCCCCCTCCCCGGTAAGAGCCTACCACTTAAGCGTGACCCAGCACTTGGCTTAGCCGCGCTCAGACGTGCTTAGGAGTGCTTACCGCAGACGGTCAGTGGATAAGTCGCAGTGCGGCATTGCGCTTAGCCAGCCCGTGTCTCAGAATGTGCTATCTTGTTTGTATCGTCTGCACCACGCATGGCCGCTTCATTCATTTTTGTGTTTGCTCGGATTTAGTGTCACACCTGCTGTAGGGGATTTGGCATTTGAAGCTCACGTTTTACTTGTAAGTTACCCAATGACGGTGGGGGTTAAATGTTTGTCAATTAGATTTGTTGTGAGAAAGCTGAGAGTTTCATTCGTTTAAGACAGTTTTCCTGAATCTGGTAGAATACACATAACATACTATATACCTACCTACATCGTTTTAGCACGGAGTGCCACTCATGTCATACACCACACGTGTGCAGAATGAGGTTCTACTTGGATTCTGTCTGTCTGAAGTATCGGCGCCTTATCGCTCGATAAGTGCTCTATCATTGCCCTGTTGATAGGTGGGGGGGATGAGCGGGGGTCACATCTGCTGTCAGCAAGCCATCCGAAACCGGTTTTCGACGCCTGACCTGGCCGCGATAGCCTGCCAATCGGCAGGACGACCGCCCCCCCCCCCCCCCGGCAGGGGAGGCCACCCCTGCGCCATCATCAGCTGACCTTGGCGATGACATCACACCAGCGCCATTCGCAGAAGTCGGGTGAGTGAAAACATTGGCGGATTTTCTGGTTATTGGGCCGATGGGTTCGGTGAGATGTCTGTATGTCATTCTGGCGGTGGGTGTTGATGGGAGGGAGCGGCTACAGCGACAGCGGTTAGCCAGGTGCTCCACCCGTCCTGCACTGTGACAGACAGACCCGATGACCTGAGTGGAGTCCCCTGTCCGCGGCCCACCATTCTCCGTCTCGTATGGGGTGCAGCTGCACCGGTCAATGAGCATTGAGCAATGACAGGGGAGGAGTTGGCTTTTTTGACATATCTCCCCGGTGATAATCATTTTGTAAGGATGACCTTTGATGCATGGTGACCTAGGGATGACATTTAGTTCATAGAGTTCGTAGTAGGTAAGAGTACGTCCAGTTTTTTTTTTTGAAGCTAATGGCGTTTTTTTCAATCCTGTAACCTGTAGGTACTGCACATTTCATTTATGATTTAATTTACATTTAATTTGTATATACAAGAACTTACTTTGTTATTTGCACTTCATGAGGCTGTTCTTTGTGTGTGTGTGTGTGTGTGAAAATGATTCTCAGGCGATGTACCTAACCATGAAACTGGAAGAGCTAATGTCATGACCACATTTCTTGCCTTTATTGAAGTATGACACCAAATGGACGGACCATCACTTCACTTCTTATAAATCGAAGGGAAATATTAGCCTCGTGGTTTCGTCGCATTCCATGGTTTGACGTAAATAGGCCCACAAACGTTCATAAAAGCCCTCAGTTATTTGTGGTTTCCGCACCTTATGAAGTTTCCAGATTCGGCCGTTCAGCGATTTCGGACAATGCCGGAGCTCCCAATTCAACAGGGATCCGTTTGGAGGCACGTGGGGTGGGGAATGCGGGGGGGGGGGGGCAGACATTACCAGGGAATCCTGACAGTGGAATGACCCAAGGATATGTGCTAATTTTGAAAGTCAGCAATGCGCTATGGTGGTGGCCTTCAGCTATCGCGAAACGCTTCACAGGTAATAAGCTTGTTTCCGTTTTCCAAGTCATGAACGACCCTAGCTTGGCACCAAAGTAAGCTAAGTGACAAAAAATATAAGTAGAGTTGAATTGTTGATAAGTATCATCAATTAAAGCAATGACTTAACGTGGAATGTGCATAAAACCAACCACAGATTCATTCAGTGCATATATATGACCAGTTATTCTGCCAATGTTTCTCATAATCAAAATTCCTTAGAGACTAGAGTGCCGCAACATACTTTGCTGAATGATGTATATTGGGCATTTCCGAATTCGAATAGGACCCTGAGCATAACAAATGTCAGTTGCTGCACGAATGCAAATGCATTGCAACCGGCAAGTCCCCTGCATAATATTGATAATTCGGATTATTCGGATATAGAACATCGATTGACAATGGCCGTTCTTAATTCTGTTTACCTAAGTCCGGTTGCATTATATGCATGACGTGTTCACTGTTCAATGTATCTGTCGCATGCCAAAAACAAAAACCTGCAAAACACGATGACTCTATTTCTCTCTTTGCTTAAGCCTCGAACTATGCTCCCCCCCCCCCCTCCTGGCTGTAAGTTGCAACATGAGCCAAAGCTGCTCCCAAGAAGCATTCCTACGGCTGTTTACTTGATCATGAACTCCCTCAGACCCTCAGATCACGATGTTTGTCAACACGTAAGCCCTCTGCTTAACCCTTATAGCGCAACATTCAGTGAAGGAAGGTGCAAACTGCCGATTCGCTAAACCGTTCGTCGCAGTCACAGGCCGTGCAAACAGCCGCTGCTCGAGTGCGCAGAGCCGGTGCACGTGTTACGCTGATCAGAGATTGTGCACCTCGGCGACGGGTCGGGGTCGACAGCCGTGGGGGGGGGGGGGGTGGACCAGTCGTGCGCCAGGACTGGTCCGAAATTCTGCATGTCATGACTGTCGGGCTGTTTCATTTCCGGGGTGCTTTCCCAGACATGTTGGAGCTTATGATCTGGGATTAGAATTGGAGAAATGATAAACACTATAACATTTTGAGCTAGTTTGTTGTACACTTGCATAAATGGATATTTCATGAACTGAGGCTTGTTGTTTGGTGGATCGTTTATGCCAGCTCGCTGCTTCGAGATGCCGTTAGTGTTTTCTTCCTTGTTTTTCGTGACAGTCGGACGTTTTGTATGCTTTTCTAAATATTAACTAGTTTGGATAACAATGTTGTCAAGTTATCTTCCCTCGGACGACTCTCGAGCCTGCTTGCAATTCCCACTGCCCGAGCTCATGTGTGGTTGAGATGAGGCGTTCTCCGTAGGAGTTTTTAGCATCTTACATCTTTGTTTACCCTGAAGAAGGACGGGTCGGAATATAACCTCCGGGCTATCCACCTTTCTTCAGTCACACCCTTTGTGTCCTTGAATAATGGCTCTTGAAGCAGGATTCATGTAAGACTCGTGTCATCGTGCATTAAGACCATGCAGCGAGGCGGGCCCGAGGCCTTTTCTATTTCTTATGAATTTGGTTCAAATGTCTTGAATGGTTGAAAGGAGTAAAATTTCATGCAAATCATTTTGCAGATCACTTTTTTCATATGAGACAACTTTGTATGTCAATATGTTTTACTCAAGTGAAAAACAAGTAACCAATTTCTCGTGCTATTGTTCTAATGTTAGATAACGTATATTATTTGTATCATTCAGTTGCATCAACTTACCAAATTTGCATTCCTGTACGCCGCGCTGGTTTATTCCCTTATAGTCATGGCACCATTGCTCAAAACCGTATTGACACGAGTCAAACAGCTGAGCATTCCCCAGCACGCTCTATTTTTCACAACAAACAAAAATACACCCGGAACCAGTTCTTCAGACTAACACAGATGCAACGGCTTAACACTGAAAAATATCACACCGTGGCTGTCGCACTCCACAAAGTTCGGACCATCGTCGTCATGTCACATGAATTTGGCCCACGTGTAGCGCTCGGCGCTGGGTCGACTCCTGATCCGTTCATGGAACTCTCACAGGGAAACGATCGCACTTCGTCTGAACTCCCCGGTCAGCCAGCTCGACGGCACGTGGCTTATACCGCTCCCATAGGACTGACTTGAGTTCGGAGAGGTGCGCCCATGAGAAATGAGTGGGGGAGGAGGCAGTCAGGGACAGTTGCCGAGAGGGATGAGGGGGAGAGGGCAGTTTCTGGGGAGATCAGTCAGGAACGAAGGTTTTCTTTTTGGGATGGGGGATAGAAGCTGGTAGTTGGGGTGTGGGGCGTTTAGTGTGTGAAAAGATCAGTAACCGCAGGTTGTTTGAAAAGACAAACACTATTCGTTAGAATTGTGTTTTTCTATTGAAAAACAACCGGAGCAGTTCGAGGTTGGGTATAGGAACCGCGGGGTTTTGAGGAGAAATCGGTAGTACTGATATGAAGAGGGCAACGGTCAGTATCTGGGAAGTATGTTTATGGGAGCGGAAACAGGTGGGAGCCTTTGAAAAACCTTTGGCGTCAAAAAGTCAAGGTCAACTTCTAGAGACCACCATCCAGTATCTCGAGGGAGATCGTCCAGGTCGAGCGAGAGGGAAGACTCTCCTGTCAATTGGCTAGATCGTCGAGCAGGCTCATATAGAGAAACTCATGGTGATCGCTATCCACCAATGGTAATAATGATAGTATGATTACGATGATTACCTCACTGGTGAACACTGAACGCATGGCAGTTCTACCATCTGCATTGTGGCGCCCTGCATTATTCAGCGTCGGGGCGTCTACGTCTCCGCCGGACCCCGCCGCGCTGGCTGCCCGCGCGCTGGGTCCACTGACGACTGAGCGAACCATTCCGATCGCCTGTCAAGGTCAGCGTGCGTGCTGCTCCTGCAGAGTAACCCCCCCCCCAGCACCCCCCCCCCTTCCAGTGAAGGTCGCACAGGCGGCTGACGGAGCGAGGTCGCAGTCCAGGCGGTGAGCTGAGAGCCCCCTGGCTATCCATTACACAACGGCCGTCGCGTCTGGCGCCCTGTGGCTAAAATTGAAATATAGCCAAGGAAAACGCCTGGACCTTGCATAACAGAAGGTAGATAGGGTTAGAACCAAATGAGAATATGATGCAAACGAATTGGGGGTTTTATTTAAGAATTGAGGGCCGCCCCTTCAGAATATTATTAGCCGTTTTCACGACGGGCCATCTGGTGAATACACCAAACTTGACCAAATCTGCACCAAATCTCTTTTATAACAAATATTTTTATTTGATGAATTTATATCAGTGATTTAATCAAAAAAATGTTTAATGATTTGAAAAAGCAGATATATAAACAACTGTGCAGCCCGAGCTGAAAACTTCTAAGAAACACAACGAACCTAATTTGACCAAATCTGCACCAAATGCGCACCAAATGTGAACCAGATAGCCGTCGTGAAAACGGCTATGATGTCCGATACCTAGCACGAATAAATAGGTAAACGGTTTCGGTATGGATTATGCAAATATTTTGCTCCAAAATATGAAAAATATGTGATCATTATTGCACCTGAATTTAGCGGCAGAATTCAGCGTCACTGATCACTGATCAGCATTGTGAATACACTATACGACGACCTGGCACCCACACACTCAGTGAGCCTGCGTCACAGATTCCCTGGAATCGCTCGCCCGATTACGGGTTGAATCGTAAGCTCGCCTCGCTACCGAAAGACCCTGACGCTGCGTGTAGGACTAGGTGGAATTATGCGTTCAATTCGGCGCTCTGTGCCTATATTTGGTTCGAGTTCCGGGAAAGTCGGGTTTTACCGTTACGCGTCTATTACAGAGTCAAGTCGCCAAGTTGTCAACGTTGCAACGACCGGCAGCGGCGAAAGTGGTGATCCGAGGGAGCCCGAGAGCCGAACCCAGCGAGAGTTGCCAGCTGCGAGCGGAGCTGGAATCTGCAACAGGACAGACGCAGCTGGTCTGATGATATGTGCGAAAGTGTCAGTCCTGAGAACAGGAAGAACAGGATTGTTTGGCGGAAGACACGAACACATCAAGTCGAACTGTCCGACGGCAAATCAATTGGCAGAAACGGTCGAACAGAACTATCTGTACACGAGCATAGCAGGAAGGACAGAACTGGGCACTGACACAGCTAAATGAACAGGACTGTGTGGACAAGCATGACAAGCGGAGCACAAGACTTTCTGAAGTTATGAACATAGACATGGGATAAAAAGCAAAAAAAAAAAACTGCTGGACAAAGACACGGGCTAATAATCAGGAGTTTTTGAACACTGAGGCAGCGCAAGACGTCTGTACACGAAAACAGTGAATTCAGCAGGATGGAACAGGACCGTTAACGTGAGACCTGCCGCGCTACAACTTACACACACAACCGTATGCATATGAACACACAGGAGGTCGCTGTACGCGGGGCATGTTGAACTTTTACATGCCTGGGTCGTAACTTTGACATTCATTGGTGCTGTGGTCCACCGAACTACGCACATCCTCCGCGAATGTGCACAGTCATCGGACCCGGCTGGCCTTGACTCTTGCGTGCCAAGCCGATGCGTCGCGGGCCGGCGAGCGATGGTGCAAATCCTGGAGGGTGGGTGGGTGAAAAGCTGATGCAACGGCCAGTTTTGCCCGTACTTTAGCGGAGCGGTCAGGCAGGATCGTTAAAAATGGCTATCGCGGCTGGAGACTCTGATTGGGTAACGCATCCTCAGCTGAAATGGACCACCATTTTCTAGAAATTATCCGGGTAAATGGATCATTTGAGTAGATATGCTCTCACAGGTATTGATGTAATAGAACCAGTGGAGTCTTGCACAAAGACGGGCTAACTTATTTTAGGCCAGCATTGTTGAGAAATGAGGAGATAGGAAGCACTTAACTCTCCCTGAACTAGCATAGTACATTGCTCCAGCGCCTCTCGCCGTTCAAAGTAGACTGTAGCAGTTTCGAGTTGAACTTGGGACTGTCACCGAGCAGGCGCGCACACAGGATTTTTGAATGGGGGGGGGGGGGAGGGCACGACCTTCGAACTGGGCCCCCTATGCCGAAGGCCCCCCCTCCCCCCCAAAAAAATACGGCCCACCGGGTTATATTTCGGTTGGTTTGAAGCTTGAGCTTTTGTCAATGCATGGTAAAACAATTATTTTGGAACCAGCTTAATTTTCAAAACATTTATACTTTTACGCTAGCATGTTTTTTTTCTCAAATGCGACTCAGAGCCGGTACATATACCTAATCATCTAATTCATTACGTAAAACATTTCATTAATAAACATTTTTGCAAGTCCCTTGCAGAAATCCGCCCCGGGCAGCGACTGACTGCCGGCCGGCCGACCGGCCCCGGGTGGCTGGAAGCATGGGGGCCGGTCACTGTTTGGCCCGGATGTGTAAGAGCGGGAGCAGCGCTCCTTTTTCACGTATATTCGCATATTTTTTAGGCACATCTACATGAAATGTCATTATATCTGATACGATGCGGGATCACAGACTAGAGATCCAGCTTATAACTTATATTTAATGCTTAACCGATGAATCAAATCAACAGGACTATGTACGATGCATGTCGGACACGTACCCAGAATTTCGCCCAAGAGGGGGTCACCTGCTGGTCACCTGACCCCGGGCCCGCGAGTCACCCGGGGGCCCGGGGTCAGCTCAGGCAAGGATGTATCCAGGACCTTTCGATGGGAGGAGGGAGGCACGGTGGGTCCAGTCTCACTGGCAGACGGGTCTCTTTAAAACGGTCTTTGCATGAGAAAATGTGGAAAATTGGTAAGTAAAAGTATCATTTATGCCCGAGGAGTGTGCCTAATGTACACTAATGCCTAATGTCCATGGTATTTTACGAGCGAGCGAAGCGAGCGAGCTCCTCAGAGTCACCGGTGTGTGGCGCGCTCAGAGGTGCCAGTGAAAGGCCGTCAGATGCGCTGGTGTTGGGTCCTTACAGGCGCCGTTGCGGGGTCTTAGGGCTTAGAGACACTGATGGGGCCATCATTGGCATGTGTGTGGCCCTGCAAAATGGCCTGCAAGTGGAAAGTGGCCCTTCATAGGCTGGCAAGGACACTCAGAGGCTAGTAAGAGGCCCTCAGAGTCACTGGTACGTGGCCCTCAGAGGCGCCGGTGTGGGGACTCTCAGAGCCGCCGATGTAGGCCCTTAAGATGCGCTGGTGGGCGGTCCCTTGGAGGTGGCGCGAGGGGCCTCGCAGTTGCCGTTGTGGGTGCCTTTAGAAACACTGGTGTGGGCCGTGTGTCTATCACAGACGGATGTGGAGCCATAGCAGCCAATCCCTCGTTGGCCGTTACTAGGGCCCTGAGCGGCCGGCGAGGTCTCTCAGAAACCGGCATTGGGCCTTTATGAAGATAATTGTGGCTACATAGGAGCCAATAACGTGCCCCCACAAGCCCTGTGGTGTCCTTCCGAGTTGAAGTGCGGCCAGCGCGAACCCTCTGCTACCAACTGGCGCCGCAGAGCCCCTCGGTTTCGAAGAAACCCCAAACCCGAGAACGGGCACGTACCCCCTCGCTCCCTTGCTATGTCACTGAATCCAAGTGATCAGGGACCCTTTAGGTAATCAGGGGCGTTTCAGATGACCAGGGGTTTTCAATTGATCAGGGGCCCACCAGGTGACCATGGGGCCCCTCTGGTAACCAGGTCTTGAGGTGCCCTCAGATGACCTCAAAGGGCTATCAGATGGCCTTAAAGGGCCCTCAGATGGCCTCAAGTAACCAGGGACACCATCAATAACCAGGGCCCCTCAGTAAACGGGGCCACTCAGGTAACTGTAGGAGTCCCGCAGATAACCAGGGGCGGCAAGGTTTCTCAGGTCCGTTTTTGACAAAGCTCTTATTGACTCAGGTGTCGCGGTGCGAGCCCTTTGCCATCAGCAGAGGGCCCTTTCAAGCTTTGAGGGCCGTTTAACGTCTCTTGAGTTCCCATTGAGGCCTTCTAAGGGCCCTTTAAGCAGTCGAGGGGTCTTTGAGGCCCTTTGAGGGCCTCTTGATGTCAGCTGAGGACCGTTAGACGCCAGCTGAGGACCGTTTTTGGGCCTTCTAATGGCCATTAGACGCCAATGGATGACCCTCTTACACCAACTGGGGCCCTCTGACACCAGCTAAGGGCCCTTTAAGTTTGACGCTAGCTCAGGGCCATCTGACATCAGCTGGGGGGCCCTCTGACGCTAGCTCAAGACCCTTTGACGCTGTTTAAGGCCTTCTGAGGGCCCGTTGAGGCTTTCTAAGGGCCCCTTGAGGCTTTTTGAGAGCCGCTTGACGATAACTAAGGACCGCTAGACTCCAGCTGAAGACCGTTTGAGGCCTTCTGATGGCCATTTGGCGCCAGCTGAGGGCCATCTGGCACCAGCTGGCGTTTGACGTTAGCTGAGGGCCCTTTGAGGCCATCTGAGGGCCCTTTAAGGCCATCTGAGAGCCCTTTGAGGTCATCTGAGGGCCCCTTAAGACCATCTGGAGCCCTTCGAGGCCATCTGAGGGCCCTTTGACACCATCTAAGGGCCCTTTGACACCAGATGAGGGCCCTATGACGCTAATTGAGGGCCTTGTGAGGTCATCTGAGGGCCCTTCGAGGCCATCTGAGGGCCTTTTGAGACCATCTGAGGGTCCTTTACGGCCATTTGAGGGCCCTTTGTACACGGTCTTCGATGGTCTAAGGATTAGTTAGAGGCCCATTTGAGGCGGCCGAAGGCCGCCTCAAATGGGCCCCTATTCCTTCGAGCTGGGCCCCCCAACTCGAATGGGGGGGGGGGGCACGGGCCCGTGTGCCCCCCCCCCCTTGTGTGCGCCCTTGTCACCGAGGGAACATTCTGCCTTGCAGAACTGTCAATTGATGTTCGACTTTGGTGCTTTCTTAACTCATAAATGTCAAACATTTTCTTAACTGTATTCAAAAGCAGTCAGGCAAATATAATTATGATTGTAACAGCATAAATCTTTGCAGGATATAATTTTTACCATATGCCTGGGCTAAGCTTTGATTTTTTTTCAACATCATAAGCACGTGAAACGTTGTGTTTGAACTGTAGTCTTTTACTTATTCTGGTTTTTTCACTTAATCAGGCTTCAACAAGCGCTCAACCTTCATTAACAGCTTCTCCATCAAGGTGGACATCACCTTCTCTCGGACGATTGTCCTGCTGGTTTCTCGCTGCAGGGAGATGATCTTCAGCGCCATACCCATTACCCAAGTTCTTCGCGGTACCAGGGCAGACCCAGGCATACATTCTCGGGAAACTGTTCGCTGTTAATTGTGCTATTCGATAGTCTTTTCGGGCTAGAAACTTACTGCTGTTTGCTATATGGGGGGGGGGGGGCTACTGTTATTCGTTCGATATATACTTACAAAAAACGTGCATTAAAAAACCGTTGATTGTATTGTATGGCATCAACGTTTACCCATCGCCTGTCAATAATGCTAAAAAATAACACCTATTTATAACTGCAGTGAAATCACCGGATTATGATTATTTCCGGCAGCAATGTAAGTGTCGTACACATCTGAGCTCCGAATGTTGTTATAATTTTTAGGAGTTACCGTGCTGTTCACAGTGATTTCATAATTCATTCCTCAGATAAGCCAGTTAAGGTCATTCATTTTCATTCACTTCAACCTACACGATCAGGTTTATTTGAATTTTCCTTAGCTTTTCCTTTGAATTGTTTTGCTAGTAAAACACCCCTTTAGTTGATGTGAGCCTGTAAATAACAGGGACCGCGGATTCAAATTCTCGTAGGGTGTGCAAGATGTGGCGATTGGGCCCCCCCCCCATCTCACGCCGGGCCCCTTCCAAAAAGTCAGCGCCGCCACTGCTCCGGAATAAGCCGATTCTAAAGAAGCGGGGCGGGAAAACCTTCAAAATTGACGGTCGTAAGATGACTGAGCGAGCATCTTACGGTCAGGAGATGCATGAGCAGAGTAAATGCACATGCATGCATGCAACGTGATCCAAAGCGATCTCCGATTTTCCCAAGCAGGCCCCCTAAAGGCTTACAGTGACCTTCAAGAGCCCCTACGGGTCTCAGAGAGCCCTTTTGCACAGTTGATGTTGGCACACTTCTTTTTATCATGGATTACATGAATTAGTTTAAAAATAAAACTTAAATAAACAACAATAAAACACGGCCGGCGGGATGTTTGGGCCCATCGATTTGGCCCCTATGACCTATGGGGGTCTGGCCTCCGGCCCCCTTAGCTTCCCCATTGCTCTACGGCCCCATAAAGGCCGCACGCCAGCTCCTGAGACCCAACGCCGGCAATTCTAAGGGTCACCGGCGCACCGCACACGGTCTTTGAAGGTCCCATAACGGCCTCTGGAATACCTCATGTACAGTCCACAGCAGAAGTAATGTGGGGTTTCAGTCATGGGTATGTTCTGCTTCTGAAGCTTAGGAACGATTGACCAGACTACAATGAAATTTTGAATGTAGCTTATATGTATCGTCACCCTTGCAGCTGCAACTTAAGCTATTGACATCTTCTTTTCGATCACTCCGCATTAAACAATCGCCAGTCAAAGCCAACCGTTGAGATTGGTAAAACCCTACATTACTTTAGCGGTGGGCTGTACATAAAAATATGGATGCCCATGCCGCTTCTTGGGCCCCCACACCGGGCTCTTTGACACCGTTCGCCGGCTCCATGGGGTACCAACTACCAACAGTAGCGGCGGAACACCTTCAATTAAGGGGGGGGGGGGCACTGCCGACTTTTGGTCCCATTCTTTCCATGCAACGCCCATAGGGCTAATGTTAAAATGCCCAAATCAAAGGGGGGCACGGTGCCCCGGTGCCCTCCCCGTTCCGCCGCCTATGACTACCAAGCAAGCTCGCCTGGAGGTCCCCCACCGTCTCTTGGCGCCCGAGTAGCCTCGATGCCTGAATAGGGCCCCCGAGACATCGACCTTGGCCAAAAAGCGTTCGTGTAGGCCCTCAGAAACTGGTGTGAGCCCTGAGATTACTGTGTGGGCTACTCAGGCACTTCTGTCGGGTCATCATGCATCGATTTGGGTCCGAGCTAGTGAGGGTTATCAGAAGCATCCTTTAGCCCTGCGACTTTAGCGGTTGGTGTGAGATCCTAAAAAAGAAAGTGAGGGCACTCCGAGGCTTGCAAAGGGCTTTTCCTCGGAGGTCGGCCTTGGCCGAACGGCGTTCCTCAAACTGGTGTAGGGCGCTGAGATTACTGAATGGGACTCTCGAGTATTGGCATGGGGCCCTCAGCTATCAGCACGGAGCCCTCAGGAGCCGGTAAGGGCTCCTCTGCGGCATGCATATTGCATAAGCCATCCGATCTCAAAGGCTGGTGTGAGATCCTAAACAAGAGCTGAGTGCACTTAAAAACCTGCCTAGGGCCCTCAGAGAGCAGCTTTGACCAGACGGCGGTCGTGGACGCCCTTAGAAACTGACGTAGGGGCTGCCTCAGTCGGTCGGCCCTCTCACATCAGCCTGGGGATCTCAGGAATCGGCCTGGGGCCCTCAAGAGCCGGTTAGGGCCCTCGGAAAGTGGCATTATACCCTGAGATAGCTGTGTAAGGCCCTCGGGTAACGGCTTGGGGCCCTCGGGCATCGGCCTGCGCCCCCGGGCATTGGCCAGAGGTCCTTGGATATCGGTCTGGGGGCCCTCAAGAGCCGGTGAGCATAAGCGTAGGAACCATGGGTGCAAGGGTGCAGCTGCACCCACAATATTTCTCCAGTGGGTGCAGACAATGTATTCTGCACCCACAAATCACAATAATCTGAACCAAAAACCCCTTTTCTCATCAACACTACTTTCCATGCAGCACGGCAAATTCAGGATATGTTGCCCACTATCCATCTTTCGAAGCATTTGCTTTTGTGATGGTCTTCAAAACTTACATTTGTGCTGAAGAAAAAAAAGGAAATGGATCATGTGATTGAACACATACCGAGCCGATGACCCACTGTCAAAATTTTTAGCCCGATATCTTCGAAAATGGCTAAGTCGGCCGCTTTTACTTTTTGCGGTTATCAATATTGACAATTTTAACCCTCGCATGTGTGCGGCGTTTTCCGGCTTCTAATGTGTAGGGGGAGGGGGGGGGGGCTGATCGAGCTAGAGGTTCGCAGAAAAAAACGAGGGTGTTGCCCGCGACGAGAGAAAGCCGATGATACCCAATTTTAAGGTCCTATGTCATTGGTTGACCTTCCAGGTCAGGTCGATGACCCAAAAGTCGGGAAAATCGGGACCTGCTAGAACTGCGTAAAGTGAAGCTGTATCGTTTTTTTCGGGGTGCTGATCACGAATTTCTTGTTAGTTTTGATCACAGATGATTTCTTCATGCATTTAGGCCAGATCGGGTCAGGTCAGGTCAACCATTAGGCGTCTTACCGGCTATCCATAGTAGGTGTCAACTACCACTGCCGGCGTCGTAGCATGTTACGAAGGCACTAAACTACTTCGTTAACGTTCAAATGGATGCTAAATTCGAAATCAGCCCGAAAAAAACTACCCTAGAAACATGTAATACTCGAAAAAGTGAACCGAGGTCATCAAAGGTCAGTGACCTGACCTGACCTTCAGGTGACCTTCACACCCACCGTGATGCATGGGAGGAACATCATTTCACATGTTTGGACGTCTACAATCACAAAAAGACTGGAAACGCGCGGATAATGTGAGCTGACATAGGCCAAATCGCGATTCCGGCCGAACATGGTCTCGAGAATCAGGTCACAAGTCAAAGGTCTTTTGGGTCAGGGTCATGAAATTTTCAGAGTAGGTGTAAAACTAATCAAATCGAGGTTGCTTAAATTTTCGTCGCGATCGGCCGCTTTTTGCGCGAGTTATTTGCGAAAAACCATGGGGGCTCATCCTAGCCACCCACACATGCGAGGGAATTAATGCTTCCAAATGCACTTATCGGTCGGTACCTTTTCGACATGGTATACACTAGAGGTGGTAAAAGATGAAAATTTTGGGAACTAGACTCGAACCAGACCCGCGGCTGGACATTTCTGGAACCAGTCGGAACCAGTCTTAGTTGGAAACGGAAACAGTTGGACCCGTTTCCCAAAAGTCAATTAATACAAACTACTTGTAGGAATCATAGTTGCATCATGCAAAACAGCCTATTTCCCACTGGGAATACTCATGAGCTACTGTGTACAAAGAAACATTCACTTCATATTTTGTAATAATGTGTAGTGTGCAAGATGTATAGTTTATGGTAGGACCCGGTTGGGCCCGTCAGAAAATTTCCAGGAACCGGTCTGGACCCGGGCCCAGACTGGTTCTTTGGACCGGGTCCTCGGGTCCACATTTTGCCACCACACCCCTTCAAAGCTCGTAACGAGCCTTCGCTCGGGTGTCGCTCCCTACCCCCCCCCCCCGCTTCACCGGCCATGGCTGGATTTCTGCACCCATGCACCCACAATGTTCCAGCCGTTCCTACGCCCATGCCGGTGAGGGCCTTCAGAAACTGGTATGGGGCCCTGAGATAACTCTGTGGGCTTTCAGGTGCTGATGCGGGACCCTTAGGCATCGGCCCCAAGAGGGTGTTAAGGAGGGCAGGGGGCAGGGGCCCTCAAGAGCCGGTTAGGGCCCTCAGAAACTGGCGTGGATCCCTGAGCTAGCCATGTAGGTACTCAGACACCGGCGTGGGACCTTTAGACATCGACTTGGGGCCCTCGGGCATCGGCCTGGGCCCTCAAGAGCCGGTGGGAGCGCTAAAAAATGGCGTGGGTGGGGTTCTGAGATAACCCCTGAGATAACACTAGAACCTGTTCAGTGTTCACGCCTTCAGGCACCGGTGCGGGACCATCAGGCTCGCGCTGGGGCCCTCGAGAATCGGCTTGGGACACTCAAGCGCCAGGGCCGCATGGGCCCCCACAACGATCTGTGGGTGTGCAAAAATAGGTGTTTGCACACCCTCAGGATTTTCAGGGTGTGCAATTGCACACCCTGCCCCCCGGAATCCGCGGTCCCTGGTAAATAAGTAGGTACGTACCAGCTCCACACTGAGCACTTCATGCTATCCAGTTTTTGTAGATTCAAAGGAATCCCCAGCAAGGGCGAAGCAGGCGTGAACTCATGAATGGAGTATGGCGAAAAGCCGTTTAGATATGTGAGCGGAAACATGTAAGCACCGGTCCACGCGCGCCCCATGATTCAAAGAAGTCAGCTAGGAAAATGCTACACGGAAATGTTTCATCAAAGCTAAAAGAAAACAAGTTTCAAAATTCAAGAATGCTAAAATATGAAACACTCACAGGAACATCAAACAAATGTCCGACATAATGTCGGTTGTCGAACATTGACCTAAGACCGTGAATTTGCCACAATGATGCACGATGCAGCTATTTTTAGCTCGGACGTTTCTAAATTGAGTTTCGCCCGTCACCCTGTCCGGTGCGGCGGTGTGCGTGGCCTCTGTACCGGCCCGGTCCGTCCTGCGGGGTCAGTGACATTTCAGCCCTGCCCAGGTGCCCGCGCCCTCCCTCTCGCACAGCTCGCGGCGCTCTGACGTCACGCTGCAACAGGCCCTTTTTGCACGCTGCTGCAGATCAATAGCCGGGCGGTTGAACGACCCCGACTGCGCGTGGCGGGCGGGGGCGGCTGGCCGAGACCGGCGCCAACCCCTCCCCGTTCTGCGGGTCGGCGGCCTCGCTTCAGTCTCGCACGCACACGCACCGGCCGTTACTATGCCGTGGATAGGAAGGCCGACCAGGGGCTCTCAAACCGGTACACAAACGCTGCCTTAGCAACAAGCTGCAACAATTGCAAAAAAAAATACAACACATCTTGACAAAGACATGAGCTGTAAATAAATCAACGAACGAATGACAGCTTTTTAGTTGAAAAATTATGAAAATCCATGCTTTTTTCTTCTTCTTTCGTTGAGGAGTTCAACCTTCTCGCCAAGGAGAGAGAATGGATTAGAGGATGATGTAACACTCGTACCGACGACGGTTGGACAAAGTTTGAGAGCCGAGACGGCGCCCGGAAGTGCGTGCGAGGCCGGGGCGCACAGCGAAGGCTGTGTGGCAGGTCGGATCGGGGGGGGGGGGGTGTCTGGCGGGTGCCGACGCGGCGAGCAGTGACCCGGCTACAGGTCAACGGCCCACGTGTGGCTGAAACAGAACGGCGGCGACAGAGAAAGCCGATCGGTAGTGAGGGAGGACCGATTCGTGGAAGTTTGTGCAGACTGAAAAGAAACTTGCGTAACTTTCTAAACATAGCCGTATCGGTGGTAATTCACCAGAAAGCTGTGACAGATGTCCAGATTTTCTGAGTAGAATGGTTTATTTTGACTCACATTTCAGCATGGGAATCAGCAAAAACAAGCGTACGATTATCATCAAGTTTATTACACCTAATCGACTTCAGTCTTCCCACCAATTCAAATAAATATTGCAATCGAAGTAAGTAAGTAAGTAATGTTTTGAAAACTGTTATCCTTGTTCATATACTGAGCAGTCATCAGTGATGGCCATAAGCTGAACCTTTTCACGAACCTTTAGAACGTACTTTTCAGGTATATGTATAACGAGCAGAGTTGCGTTGTTACGAGCTGTGAACTGAGCCTGAAATGAACTGGCTAAAATCGAATGATACAACAAACTCCTTATCAAGTGCTTTCGCACGGCCGAATAGAAGTAGGTAATCTCCTCCCACTTGGTGTTCACAAACCGTTACACATGATATATCTATATGCATCAAATATCACAAGTACGGAATAATCTTAGCTGGAGCAAAACGAAAAAATGACATATAATATTATTTCTGAATGGATGGCAGCCCTTCAATGGATTCGGCGTCCATATGGACTGGACTGGAATGGGTTACAATTTGAGCCAGTAATTATGGATGCTGCCAACTACTAAAGCCAGATACCTAACTACTTCTGACTACAAAGTTGTGTGCATAACTACGATTTTTATCGCATAGAATCGTTATAATGATAACGTGCTGTCATCTGTTGAATAAAGGTTTCCCATACGAAAATAGTGAATAAAAACACTGTCGATAAATTGTGCATTAAAAGGCTATAACCTAGAGGTCCGGCTTATTTCTCCACTGCATCTAGTTTCGGAAAGGTATTCAGCTAGTTTCGTATTCTAATTTTCGTATTCAACTATGCATTCCGCGCTGTATTCATGCACTGATGTGCATTGTGCACTGTGCAGCCTGTGACCATGTCTGTCCAGAATGTAACTTGCAGTGAAGTGTCTTATAAGCATGCTTGCACTTGTTGGCGTATGATGTTTGCTATGTTTGACTGCCAATGGTCAGTAGCTGCCTGAAGCAAGTAGACGAGAATACATACATACATACAGTAGTAAGTCGTGCTCCAAGTTCAATAACCCAGCTCCTTCAGCACCACAAAGAAGACAGTTTCAAACAGACGGGAAGTGCCTTGACCGTTTCACCACAGGGGTCGGGCGATGGCTCGGAGCAACGGAAACAATGAACCCACAATAAACGTGCTGCTAAAAAAACACCGCAGCCTTGGAAGCCTTCTTTATGACTGTACGTCGGCAATGCAAATGATCCCGGGCGGTGTTACATGCAAATGGGATAGGGAGGGGGGGTGGTGAGAGCTATGCAAAGCAGGACAAGTGGCGCCTGGACTCTCATGACAAGGCTGTGCCGGATGTGCTGCATTCAACTGCGGGACTCTGTGCTGTCGAACTCAATAATTAACGTCTCTGCATGCCATAATTTTGTCGTTAAGTTAGTCTGGGTCTTCAAGCCAGACTTTTTTTTAGTTTAGTTGAATGCCAGTCGTCGAGTAGGCAGTCGCATTTACTTTGCGGTCTAGCAACGGAGGCCTCTTGCACCAAAATACCTAGCTAGGTAGAATCGGCAAAATACCTACCTAGTAAAACTACCTACGGCGGTAACTTCTTTTGCACCATCCTTCCTACCTACCTAGGTAAATTTGACAGCTCGCGTTTTTAGGATTTGTTTTGATTGGCTGTTTGGCGACGAATTATTTGTGGGCGCAAACAAATAGTAACTAAAGAAAACAATTAAATGGATATTGTTTTTATTGACATACATTTTGGTATTATGAAATCATTTTTCATTTACGTAAATACCGATAGAAGTTATTTTCATATTAAATTACTTGAACAAGTAAGCTTCGTTTCCATGGCAACGAGTGAGTCTTCAACCTGGCTGTTCTGCTACGGAGGTTTATCGCTTTGGTACGGAGAAGCACCTCTGTGAACCCATGGAGCATTTGGTCAATTATTTTATTATTCACTCATAAAACATTGATTTATCATTGTCTAAACATTTTGTAATGCCTAGTTAACATAAAAGTACCCGTAGATTATCATGTATTGTGCCTATTGTTACTAATTGAATCATTTTACCTAAGCTTTTGCTAGTTATTTTGGAAGCCCGCGTTTACCGTCAAACCGTCAAAAATTCCTCCGCGAGTACTTCTTTCCGGCTTTCGGTGCAAGAGGAAAACAGCCGGTCGGGCTTTAACAATTAGTAAGTTCTTATGCCGCTCGGTAGAATTTCTAGGTAAATTTTCACGGTAGCGTTTTTTGGTAGGTAGTTTGGTGCAAGAGAATCTAGGTATAATCTGAATTTACCTAGGTAGGTAGTTTGGTGCAAGAGGCCTCCGAGGCCTCTTGCACCAAAATACCTAGCTAGGTAGAATCGGCAAAATACCTACCTAGTAAAACTACCTACGGCGGTAACTTCTCTTGCACCATCCTACCTACCTACCTAGGTAAATTTGACAGCTCGCGTTTTTAGGATTTGTTTTGATTGGCTGTTTGGCGACGAATTATTTGTGGGCGCAAACAAATAGTAACTAAAGAAAACAATTAAATGGATATTGTTTTTATTGACATACATTTTGGTATTATGAAATCATTTTTCATTTACGTAAATACCGATAGAAGTTATTTTCATATTAAATTACTTGAACAAGTAAGCTTCGTTTCCATGGCAACGAGTGAGTCTTCAACCTGGCTGTTCTGCTACGGAGGTTTATCGCTTTGGTACGGAGAAGCACCTCTGTGAACCCATGGAGCATTTGGTCAATTATTTTATTATTCACTCATAAAACATTGATTTATCATTGTCTAAACATTTTGTAATGCCTAGTTAACATAAAAGTACCCGTAGATTATCATGTATTGTGCCTATTGTTACTAATTGAATCATTTTACCTAAGCTTTTGCTAGTTATTTTGGAAGCCCGCGTTTACCGTCAAACCGTCAAAAATTCCTCCGCGAGTACTTCTTTCCGGCTTTCGGTGCAAGAGGAAAACAGCCGGTCGGGCTTTAACAATTAGTAAGTTCTTATGCTGAGGCCTCTTGCACCAAAATACCTAGCTAGGTAGAATCGGCAAAATACCTACCTAGTAAAACTACCTACGGCGGTAGTTTCTCTTGCACCATCCTACCTACCTACCTAGGTAAATTTGACAGCTCGCGTTTTTAGGATTTGTTTTGATTGGCTGTTTGGCGACGAATTATTTGTGGGCGCAAACAAATAGTAACTTAGGAAAACCATTAAATGGATATTGGTTTTATTAATATACATTTTGGTATTATGAAATCATTTTTTATTTAAGTATATACCGATAGACGTTATTTTGATATTCAATTACTTGAACAAATAAGCTTCGTTTCCATGGCAACCAGTGAGTCTTCAACCTGGCTGTTCTGCTACGGAGGTTTATCGCCTTGGTACGGAGAAGCACCTCTGTGAACCCATGGAGCATTTGGTCAATTATATTATTATTCACTCATAAAACATTGATTTTTCATTGTCTTAACATTTTGTAATGACTAATTTACATAAAACTACCCGGGGATTATCATGTATTGTGCCTATTGTTACTAACTGAATCATTTTACCTAAGGTTTTGCTAGTTATTTTGGAAGCCCGCGTTTACCGTCAAACCGTCAAAAATTCCTCCGCGAGTACTTCTTTCCAGCTTTCGGTGCAAGAGGAAAACAGCCGGTCGAACTTTAACAATTGGTAAGTTCTTATGCCGCTCGGTAGAATTTCTAGGTAAATTTTCACGGTAGCGTTTTTTGGTAGGTAGTTTGGTGCAAGAGAATCTAGGTAAAATCTGAATTTACCTAGGTAGGTAGCTTGGTGCAAGAGGCCTCCGCTCGGTAGAATTTCTAGGTAAATTTTCACGGTAGCGTTTTTTGGTAGGTAGTTTGGTGCAAGAAAATCTAGGTATAATCTGAATTTACCTAGGTAGGTGGTTTGGTGCAAGAGGCCTCAGATCAAGTAATTTTAGTGACTTTTCATGACCGAAGATATAATTGAGTCTGATGGAGTGAATTTGAGTTTCCATTACGAAAAATGTCGAACTTCAGAATGGCACATTCTATTCTAGAACCCGATCTCAGAACATAAAAGTGAAATATAAATATAAAATGCTTCGATGGGGCGAACAGAGCCTGTATAGATATGAATGCTGTAGGCGTTCACTTCAAACCATCCGTAGACCGTTAGGTACACAATTCACAATCATTTTTTATGGCACTGCATCGCCCCTCCCCCCCCCCAAAAAAAAACGCACCGTCAGCAAACATCGCATGCTGCGTATGTAGTTACTCGCACCATATTTAAGCTTCCGGTTCGAATGAAATCCCCAGACCAGCCAATTGGGCTGGCGTGAAAGGGGAAGTATCAAGTACGAAATTGCCGGTCTTAAAATGGAACGCTGGTTCACAACAATCTCGACTTACTGAATTGTGAGGTGTTTTCGGCAAGTAAGTACTTCCTTCCTTTGTAAATACTTCCATGGAAAAGTTTGGCACAGTTAATGACTCAACCTTATCGGATTATGGTGTTGGGCGCTGTAATACATCGGACAAGAAACACGGCATATCGATATCGATGCCGCTAGATGGCAGGAAAAGCGAGCGCCTGAAGTTAGGCTGTACCGCAAGGCCCAAACCGCAGGAAGTAGCGCACGGCGGTCGGAACAATTTTATGAGCTATGACTGTATTGAAGGGGTAATCAATAATCATTGCAGAGTTGACACATGGACGATGGCTGACAATGCGCAGAACAGCTAGCAACTTGGTCGGGGTCCATGACCGCGGCGACCGGTGGAAAGCTACACACACCTGGCCTGCCGACCGCCTCGCCGGGTACTTCCCCTTCTCACAAAGCGGTGCTGCAGCAGTGCGCAGTTTCGGCGGCCCGCAGCGAACACATGACGCGAATTGACGTCAACATCACAGTGGTCGGTGACTCGGTAGCCGCGTCAGTGCACCGATCGCGGTGTATTTGCGGCTCAGCGCTGCCCCTCACGGTAGGGGTATGTCCCGAGGGCAGAGGTCGTGACCTCTCAGTGCGGGACGGATGATTGATGTAATTTCTGCGTCATGCATTGACGTCCACACGAGGTAACGGAGGAAACATCGACAATAAATGTAACGCAGAAGTCGCTTGTAACAGTTCCATTAGTTGATTAAAGGTTGCATATAATATTTATCTCTTTATGAGTCTCAAAAGACCTGTTGAATATTAAACATCATTTCATGAAACAGGGACTTAGACAAGCCCAAATGAAGCAGGCACTGGATTTGACGCAAAATACTAATTGCAAATCGGATAAAGTGTGAGCAAATAATGCACTTACTTGCCTCGAACAACAATGGGTGCCATATTTGATTAAAGTTTATACCTAGGTATTTACGTGGTTGCAGCTCGTTGCACTGATTAATTCAAATGATTCAATAATTTCTCGTCTTTTTTAGAAAAGAATCATACAATTTCATTAGTCGCTGACATACTGAATAAATCTATCGATATCAAATGTCCATTTGTGCATGCACAATGTCCTCGTCGCACATTTGCGCAAAATGACCTAAGTAGTCGGCGCGCCCTAAAGCCCCAATTAACAAACAAACTCGTCGCACATTTATGTAGAAGGACCTCGCACAGCCCACAGCACAGCCGACGACCATGCACAGCCCGACCAATGAACTGAATGTCCGGGTCTCATCAGTGTGCGGTGCGACTGACATCACCGAATTTAACGTGTCCAAATACTGACAGCCGACACAGAACTACATAGACTTTCAACCGAGGTATCCACCGAAAAGCCTGCCCAGCATAGTCTCGCAGAATTGGCATGGCGGACTTCCAACCGATAATGCGCCGTAGTTATGATCATGAACCGCCGTCAAACCTTTAGTACTAGTAGTCACAAATCTATTTCGCATATTTACATGGTGGTGTCAACGACAATGTGAAAATCGGGCCCTAGCGAAAATCCAGCTGATACCTGCCTAAGCCAGATGTGGTAAACGTGGTTTATATGAACCGGACAATTCACATCCATATATCAAAAACACTAATTGACACGTCGTTAGACGCTCATGACCGACGTGGCTTTGCGAACGACTTATCGAAATGTCATGAGTGCATATAACTATGTGCAATACTTACCGTGCAAGGTGAGATTTCCGGTTCTGCAGGAGATTATATCCATATGCGCAATCTCGGTAAATCTGGCGAGTGAGGCATATTGTCATCTGTTCATGATGACGCCATACGAGTATTTGCAAGAAAAAGTTATAGCCTTTGAAAAGCAATTTAATGGTTGTTTCCCACGAGAAGATTGCAACAACTGTAATGTTAAAATCAATCGCACTGACGAATAATGGACACTTCATAATGCTGAACAGCCGTTCAATAAAGCCGTTGTGCAAAAACGAAAAACATTAAATGACAACAAAAAACCGTCGTACAAGGAGACATCATTAAATAAGTGTAAATAAATGCTAAGACAAAAAAAAAAAACATATTCCCTTCACCGGTTTCTATAGTCAGCCATGGACCGCACTGAGCTCTAGATAAACCCGCCGATCTATTGCAATGTTAAACAATACCTCCGCCATTTTCCGTCCATGGTCTGGCAGTGTTGGCCGTTGGGCCCGGTCCTGCAGACTGAGTCCCGCCTGACACACCCTCAACAGTCGTGCACTAGGAAGCCATTATCGTGCGGTGATCATCAGCTTTTCTCCACTGTACGGGAAAACGGGCCCGCGTCTGATATCTCGGTCAATCATCGCACGATTTTTATCGAGTCTTGGGGGTGCACGAGCGCGCTCTTGGCGTCAGCGGAAGTTTTAGCGCCATGGAACAGGCTCAGCACATTGCCTAATCGTAATCCGACGGCTGAGCGATCCGGCGAAAAGTTGGGCGTCGGTGCTCGTGGCCGAGTTCATGGTATTGGCGCCGGTAGGAAGGTAATCTCTGGAAGTCTGTGCAGTTGCAGGTATACGGGCAAGTGGGCCACGCGATCGTACCCACGCACATGTCAGTGAAAGTAACAGGCAAATTTCGCCGTTATGTTTTTTTTTTTAGGGATGTTTGTAAGGAGGTATGTAGGTAACAGTGCCATTGCTAGGAAACGACAGACTAGCGCTTGCCTTATATAAGCAATGCCGTAACATAAATGCTGCATAGCTTTTGCCTTTGCGGCCCAGTAACAACTTATGGCATTGTCGACAAAGAAACTCATAATAAACCAACTATGAGGCCTGGACCTTCTCCAAATGCTATGACAGATTCGCAAGTCTAACGAAATCCCAAGTCTAACGCAAGTCGGGGTGTTACGGACACGCCCCAGCTCATTATCAAACAGATCTCAATATCAAAAGTTGAAACTCATCCCTAGCTACGGTCAGAGATGACATGACTTGACTTCTGACGGAAATATTGCGAACCAGTTTCAGCCTAACCGTCTCAATAAAACTTCACATCGCAACACCTTTTTTCACATCTGCATCGGCTGTACCCATCTTTTGCTGCAATTGAAAGTAGCGCAGTGCAACTCAGGAAACGCAAGTAACCCGGTTGGCATTCGAATTCAAGTTCACTTCACAAAAGCCAATGCTTATTTTTCAGTGTAAGGCCCTCTCGGTTTGAGAACTTTTCAGAGCCGGATTCAGTATTCACATGGCGGCCTCACTGGTGCGTCGTCAGACTTCGACGTTGCGGTAGGGGCCCAGCCAGCCGTACCTGCTCCGCCATCTAGCAGCAAGCATAACAACTAAAGACTCCTCTCTCGGTTGCAGATGTCGCTGTGTTGAGCAAATGAACGGCGAGTCCCAATGGCGGAAACTACACTTCATTCAACGCAAAGGTATTGTACTGCTCTCAGCATTTGGATAGAAAGCCGTGTCCCAGGCGCAAACGACCTTGCGTTCCCCCTGGTGAGAGCTCTAAACCATTGATGCACCAGCACTGACCAACCAAGTCGAAAATAGTGAGACCTTTGACCCGAATCACTTCAGACTGGAATCAGAGGAGCGAGCATCGTTTTGAGCATCATTATGGCCCTTTTCATGTACAGTCCAAAGCACAAGTAATGTGCGGTTTCAGTCATGGGTATGTCCTGCTTCTGAAGCTTAGGAACGATTAGACAGACTACAATAAAACTTTGAATGTAGCTTACATGTATCGTCACACTTGCAGCTGCAACTTTATCTATTGACATCTTCTTTTCGATTACTCGGCATTAAAAAATCGCCAGTCAAAGCCATCCGTTGAGATTGATAAAACCGCACATTACTTTAGCGGTGGGCTGTACATCTTTATGAATTGGTCCTACGACAGTTGCCGCTCATAAGACAAATGGCTATCCCTATGTGCAGTCACAACTGTGCTCCTAGTCGGTATCTCACACGCCCCCAAACAGAATCTTAGCGAGGTCAGTGTATTCTACCACAATTCACAAACCATCTTCTGGTCGGTACACGTGGCTGAGGCGCAGACACTGGACTCCTTACACTGAGAGAGTCATCCACACTCCACAGCTATAACGACTGCCCGGCCGGCGACAGACCGTCTGCATTCAAGTCCACCTCGCTGCGTTGAACCCCGGATAAAATACACTGACGTGATGGTAGCAAGAGAGACCAACCACTGGTCTTCATCTAAGCGCGCATTCTGATCGGTAGAGAACTTCTCCAAAACACGTGAGATACTGATGACACTGGTGTGGGCGATGATGACGCTTTCTGACGTCACGATGACGCCGGATGACGTCCCGATGACGCCGATGACGGGCTTACAGGGCGGCGGGCAGTCTAGAAGGGTCGTCCCTGGTGAGGCCCGCCACGCATCATACCCGGCGGCGGCCCCCGCATGGGCCCCATGGGTCCGGGCCCTCCGCGGCCCATCTGGGGCGGTCCTCCGGGGCCCATACCTGTCGAAAGGTCAGAGGTCAGTTCAGGAGTCATCTCAGGTCAGTTCAGAGTTCAGCAGAGGGGTCAGCACATAGGTCACAACTCACATCACGCTCAGAGGTCAGCTTAGAGGCCACGTTAGCTCAGAGGAAAGCTCAGCCAGGTTTGGTGAGCAGATGTCACTCCTTAGGTGATAAAAGAAAGGATGGAAAGTATACGGAAAAAGAGTATGGTCGGCCATGCGGTGGTGATGAATCGTTAACATTCGAAGAAGCGACAACGCTCAAACCAGTTTTAGGTTAAAACGAACGGGTCTTATTACTGTGAGAACACTAACACATGCGCACAAACAAGGATATCAACTGAAATAAACAACAAATCATCCAGCTACGAGAATCGAAAGTTGTTCACGATGTCCAGCAAACAGATGCCACCCAGTACATCAACAACTGAGCCTGTTCTACATTTCCCCAAACTCCTCCGAATATAATAAACAATGTAATTCAATGCCGGCTATCACAGACCGCAAATCCTTTCCAAAGCCGCAGCTGAACAAACACGATTCCCCTGACAGTACTACGGACCAGCGCGGCAGTCACGGTGGCCAGTTCCCAGAATATGCCCAGCGGTTCAACGGGTGCACTGTCGGGCGTCCTAACCTATCCCACCAAAAATCGGGTGACCGAGGCCGGCCGCTCCGTCCCGGGAATTTAGACCGAACCGGGCAGACGACACAACAGCGGGCGGACGGGGTGGTAGGGAGTAGTGTGGGTACAGAAGGGACCTTTTGTGGAAATATCAGGCACAGAATATCAGCTACATAGATGGACCCTTGTGGACGCTACAAGATACAAACTGCACAGTGGACGCATCCATATCAGGTGATGCATGCTGACCACAGGCAGGATCAGGTGGGAATACCCAAATCAGAAGTGGCGATATACTACCAGGCAATGTTCTGCCAACGGACTAGGAACCACATAGCGGTTCCCAATGATATTATAATTACTTGTACCGCGCAATTATCTCATGTGAAAATCACACCAGAGATCGAAAATAAAGCACGACAAACAATTGCGGCCACACAGAACTAAAACCCATGGCAATAAATTTGCCCGGGAAGACCCCGACCCATCAGGTTGCATGACGAGCTACCTCTCTATCTTTCTTAGCACTCTCCGAAAACACACTACTCCCACAGGACAATACCTACACCACAAAGCAACGCATCTCTATTCTCTTCCCATTATGAACACAGCCACACAGCGCGCACTGTCCCACAGCCTAGTTATAGTAACAACCCCATCCCAGTGACCATACTGTTTCTCTCTCAGGCGACTCGCCACTCAAACTCCCTTTATGGGCTGTAGCTTACAACCAATCCCACCCCAGGCCTAGACCCCTCACACCCAAAGCCCCCCCCCCCTCCTTCCTTACCTCCCATGATGAGCCGTGGTCAATGCGTTCAGATACCCATACGTTAAAAAACGCCCGCTCCCCATGTCGATAATTTTCATTATCGTCATCATCATGTATGTGCGTACCTCTTGTGTCTTATCTACCTCATCATGTATGTGCGACTTACCTCCCATCATGGGTCGCGGCGGTCCACCGAGCAGAGGTCCCATCGGTCCCCGCATGGGCGGCATGCCGCGTCCCTGCGGCACCATCATCTGCTGGGAGGGTCCTCCTACTCCGCGCACCGGTCCCTGGAGGCCGGCGGCCGGTCCGGTGGGTGCAGCGCTCACTCCGCGGCCGGCGGCGCGGCCGGCGCCCGGACCCGGCCCGGCACCGGCGGCCGGCACGCGCGGCCCACGCTCGTCGGCCGGCGGCGGGCCCTCCACTGTCACCGAGACAATGTTCTCCCCGCGCAGCAGCACCATGCCCAGCACGCGCTTCTCCTCACGCTCGCCAGTCTTGCCGGCCTTGGCCTTGAGCTTGCGGAACTCCTCGCAGTCACACAGGATCAGGTTCATGTGCTTGTCGAACGCTGCACGGCACAGAGTGGAATTGTTACTATATCAAACAAACAAATCGGCGCGAAGTTAGCAATCTTTGTACACTTAACAAATGTACGAACAATCACGTCAATTAACCCGCGCCGTGCTGGGGGGGGGGGGGGGGGGGGCGACGGCGTTTCCCTTTCAGGTATTTTGCGAATATCTTAAAAACGGCCGCGGCCGCCGTTTTATAGCTTTTGGGGCATAGCTCCCACAGATTTGACCAACTGCCTCCCTGCCCTGCCCTATACCCTCAAACTGTTCTGTGCCCTGCTCTCAACCCTGTGCCCAGTTCTATGCCCTGTGCCCTACTCTGCACCCTTTCTTGTAACACCCTGTTCTCTGCCCTGCCCTGTGTCCTGCTCTCTGCCCTGTGTCCTACTCTCTGCCCTGCCCTGTGTCCTGCTCTTTGACCTAGCCTGTGTCCTGAGTCCTACCATGTTCCAAGATACCTACCCTGCCCTAAATCTTGACATGTGCCCTACCCTGTGCCTAATAATTTGCCAGCAGTTTATGTAGCTGTAGGGCTGACATCCATAAATGATTCTAAACCTTATTGCATATATATGCTCTCAGTGCCCTATCACAGCTATAGCATGTGCCCTCTGCTCAACCATGGGATGCAGAAAAAAACCCTGTAAAAATATGCCCAGATAAAGTGACACAAAAACAAAAACAGTAACCCCTGGTGTTGCTTCCCTAACATTATATGTAATGATGCAAGGACTCCTTGCATCATGATGTTGCTTGATCAATGCTGGACAGCTTTTACAGGAAGCTTCATTAAGAAATTTACTAGGCCTTGGAAATGAGATCAATAATATAATATTTTTCAGCTTTCTAAACTAGAGCTGAAAAAGATTATATTATTGATCTCATTTTCAAGGCCTAGTAAACTCTTAATGAAGCTTCCTGTAAAAGCTGTTCAGACAATACTGATCAAGTAACATCAATAACTGATAAATAAATGTGAAAAATAACTAAATAATATGATTTGGCAGCACTACAAGTTGATCCATCCCTATTTAGCTTGAGAATCTTGCTGCCGCTCACCCTTGAACGTTCCAATGAAGGTCCTGGAGTCCTGTAGCATCACCCGGATGCGGTAGTTGATGTGCTGCATCATCTTGTTATTCTTGCCCACTGTCTGTGAATCAGCATCAAAGGACTCAATCAGTGTTCAAGAATTAATTGATGACAGATTGGTAGCTACGACAGCACAGAAAACAGACCCAAGACCTATGACCATAGAATCGGCATAAATATACCCTGCAATTTGAATTGGAGAAAATTTTCACTCATCTCGTAACAACTGGATAGAATTATAATTAGCTGTCTTTAAACATGATGTCAGGATTTTAAATCAATTGCACTAAACTAACGGTAAAATACCTTAATGAGTAAAGTATTTTCAGTATTTGTAGTGCAGGGTTTAGATAACCCAATTGGGTTATCTGTCGGTTAACCGACAAAAGAAAAGCCAAACACACACCGATCGACAATACCCATTTTCGCGTTGCGGAGCACACGGGTCACCCTAGTCACTTACCATTTTGGTGTTGTTGATTTCAACACGGTAATATCAGTCAGACTTAATTAACTCTTATTTCAAACCAAAAATTAACCCCATAAACCCCACCGCCGATGCAAAACGTTTCTCTTCTTCTTCTTCTTCGAGGATTAGGGCGCGTAGCCGTCAAAACGTTTCTCGCCTTCCACGCTTCTTGCCTATTTCACTTTTGTATCAGCCATGCCATAAATGCCTCTTATACCGCCATTTTCTTTTCGAAGTGCTTTGGCTGATATTTGGCTCATTTTTCTTTCTTTCAAAGCATTTATCCATTTCATGAAATAAAAGGCTTAATACAAAATATGAAAAACTAAATTGCGTTCATTTTGAAGAAGCTTTTGAAGGTTTTTTAAAAAATATAATTTAAGATATATTCGTAAGCTTTTATAAATGTCCGCGAGGTGTCAGTGCGCTCGAAATCTATCAATTGCGCGCCGGCGGAGTTTCTTTGATATTTTCGAATTATCGGGGGACGTATTTCGGGCGGTGGTCTGCGTTTGTCCTTTCAATATAAGCGCTGTATTCAGGAGTACGGCTTTCAGAGCTTTCGGACGTTTTAATTCCCTAACATTGATGTCTTCAGGTGGACCTTTGAAGGTAATGATTATTTGAAAAGACCGCTCTCAGACGTATGCGGCGAATGTTCAGGTTTTAAATTTGTTCATGTTTGTACCGGTGCTTATACTTCGTGTCTTTATTGAGCAATTATTTGCTGGTGCTTCTGCCTTAGCTCAAGACTTGAATCACTGGACACAGGTCTGGGAAATGTTTGTTACCTATCTGTCCTTTACTGCAGGGCGCTGTTCGGTCGCAGTTTTTATCAGCAGGCTGCGAGTATACTGTTATTTCTTGGCTCCTCATTGGCCAAATTCACATGGTCTCTTCATTGGACCAATGAGAGGTAAAGAAGTGCCAGCAAGAACTTCCTTATATGGGAAAAACCAACAGTACGCTGATAAAAACAGCCACGGAACAGAGCTCAGGTCAAATACCTACAGTTACATCAAAGTGATTTTAAACAATTCCCAAGCAGCTTGCAGTGCAAATGCAAAGATTATACCAAGGCGATAAATACCAGGTGGTGATGTGGCATCATGAGAACTTATGCCCAAGGGACACTGTATTGCTTGACCTAATCTAAGGTAGCAACCGTTGGAAAGAACAATGAATGCAATTAGCCTAACATGAATGTTTTTTTGTCACCTGAAGCTGGCATATAGCAGTTATTCCTTTGTTTGCCATCATTTGTCATGCTGTGTGTCTTAGGCAAAGTCCAGACTGCAAAGCGTGGCATATGTGCGCCTGAGGTGCACCCAGTTTGATGCGAGTGCAAGCCTGGCAAATAGGAGTACACGCCTGTGTCCGTAATTTGTATGCCTGGCACGCAGCGTTTCAAGCTCAAGCTTATGTACTTGCCCCACAAGCATAGGTATCGATGTTGAGGATCATAGCAAGACTTACCAGCAAGAGGCATGCTTCAGCAGCTGTAAGAAAAGCCACTCAAATGTTAGCGGTGATATGACGCTCCTTCGTGCTTCTCGATCAGCAAACAGTGCCACTGTTGTTCAAATGCCTAGTGAGACCTCATTTGGAGTACGGCAACCTTGTATGGGGCCCGCACAACAGAGCTGACCAGAAACTCGTTGAAAGAGTTCAACGTAGAGCTACTCGGCTGGTAGCAAGTCTCCGTCAACTGCCCTACGAAGACCGACTTAGGACTCTGAAGTTGCCGTCTCTATACTACAGGCGAAGAAGAGGCGACATGATAGCGACCTACCGGATCTTCCATGGCGGCATAGATGTGGATCCAATCAGTTTATTCACGCTCGCTACCGACGCTTCTACGAGAGGTCACCAGTTCAAGATCCGGAAAGTCCCAGCTTCAAGCAGAGTCAGGAGGTCAGCTTTTGCCATTCGGGTGGTAAACAACTGGAATGGGCTGCTGGCCGAGGTTGTTGGCTCTCCTTCGCTGAACGTATTCAAAAGCCGTCTGGATGCCCACTGGGCTCCGCTTCAGTATCTGGTGCCTGACACTGACTGAGTCGAGTCAAAACGGAACACATGAGTTCGATGAGAGCGGGACCTCCAGGCCTTAGTGCCTTTACATATCCCGATCACTTGAAGGTAAGGTAAGGTAAGGTAAGATTTTCCTGACAAATAGGTCATTGACCTGACCTGGGAGGTCAGCCAATGATCGAAGATCTAAAAATTTGTTACCATTCGCTTCCTCTTGTCATAGCAATACACTTGTTTTTTTTTTCCGCGAGGCTCTACCTCGATTAAGGGTCCGGCGTTCAGATGAAACCCAGGTCCGCTGTCTGATAGAGGTTACTCCGCCCGTCTCCCATATATGCCAGATGCAGTGAAAATCCTGGAATTTGTGGCAATGACCGCACAAGTGATCTGTCACACTCGCAAATTTAATCCCAATCATCCCAATGAACAGCGCTGAGCGCTCTTACAAATGTGCGGTAGTTGTGAGATGTCTTCCCGTGCATTTCTCATTTGTTTCATTAGCAAGCTTCGAATGAAAGCTCTCCAGGCATGTAGGTACGGCTCTCGCGAGATTAAGCGGTAGGTTTTGCACTTCTACATTTCCGGTTATATCTCAGAAACTAATCGATCTACGATGAAGCCATTTTACACGATCACGGCCGACTTGTTACCCAACAAGTCGATCGCATCTTCAACACTTAAAAGCTTAAGATGACAAAGATATAGCCTGAAGTACACCAATTTTTCTAGGAGCAAAACCTACCGCTAAAACCCGCGAGACCTGTACGCTCTGATTCGTTACTGCGCGCCTGGGCCGTGCATTGCACGCCTGAATAAGGCTAGAGGAGGCCCTGTGCACGCCCGAGATCTCGTCGAATCGAAACCTGCCACGTTTTTCAGTCTGGGGAAAAGTGGTAGGACATTTTACTTTCAGCGTGAGCCAAAATACGAAGGTGAATCGGTGAACGACCATCCCTTTTACAGCTCAACATACCCGAAGCTGCAGGCAGCCTGCGTCCCCTGCTCACTTGTACCCAGTGTTTCATTGGCAGCAAATGCTCTGCTGACACTCGCCCCATGTTCTTGTCGACAGCAAATGTTCAGTAACATGGCGGCAGCTGTGAACGGTGCCGCCAACGGAGAGACGGCCGGCGGCGGCGGCGGGGACAAGGCCGCCGCCGCCAAGGCGGCCAAGCGGCTCTCCGTCGAGCGCATCTACCAGAAGAAGAGCCAGCTGGAGCATATTCTGCTGCGGCCCGACACCTACATCGGCTCGTGCGAGCCGCTCACCGAGACCATGTACGTCTACGATGACGAGCAGGGCATGCACCAGCGCGAGATCACCTTCGTGCCGGGCCTGTTCAAGATCTTTGACGAGGTGCTGGTGAACGCGGCCGACAACAAGCAGCGTGATCCCAACATGGACACCATCAAGATCGAGATTGATTCGTGAGTTGACGAAGGAAAGGATCCATAAGGACATGATTATGGGGTGGGTAGTTAGATGATCAATGCATCGCGTCATAAAGTATTGGGATACTCATAGGTGTTTGACACTTTGTGGCGCGCCTTTCACGGGACTTTGATTTATCATTGATAATTGTATTTGCTAAATATTGGTGTTTTCTTAGTGGGCAAATCAAAATGTATCGTACGATGTTTTCATTGTGTGTAAACGTTTCTAATGTATGTAGTGTTTCCTTTGAGTTCTTTAAAGCTTTCTTCAGTAGGCATGTGCGCTTTAACATGTCACCGAGCTTTGATGTCGTTTCACTTGCATTCGATTTTTCAGCGAGAACAACAGCATTTCCATCTACAACAACGGCAAGGGCATCCCGGTGGTGACGCACAAGGACGAGAAGATGTACGTGCCGACGATGATCTTTGGACACCTGCTGACCTCTTCCAACTTCAATGACGAGGAACAAAAGGTGTGTGTGTGGTGTGGCGAATGACTGATTATGGGATACCATAATTCTGTTGCATTCTATTGCTCAGTGCTTATTCCGAAGATGTTAATTATGCCGTAAATGGGACGCTGACTTTCGGCAGGAATTGGAGCATAGTTATTTCTCCTTTGCATTATTAGAGCTGAAAAGTTGAGCTGAGGTGTGTGATTACGGAGCGAGCGAAGCGAGCGGAGTCTTTCCTTAGATTAACGGAAATTTCTGAGTATGAGCGGCCGGCCGGCCGGCCGTGCGGACGCTTTTCCGAGGCTTATATCTCAGCAACCACTTGACCAATTTACACGCGGTAATTTTTGTAGGGTAGCTTCATTCCTTCTACCAAGTATTGGACTATTCCCGATGCATGTGGGTGACCCCTTATGCACGTGCCACGTACAAAACGAAGACGTGTCAGTTTTGTAATTGTTGCAATATCTCGGTAACTACTTGGCCGATTGCGCTGAAAGTTGGCATGTAGGTAGGCACCCACTAGGCACTGCATATCCATGTGCCAGAGTTGGGGTGCTGCTGCATGTGCGCACGTGCAGGGTTCGTTTCCAGATCTCGAGAACGGCTCGGCCGATGGCGCTCAAATTTGGTACACGGCTAGCCACCAGTTAGTAGGGTGCCGTGTACAAGTCAGTTGGGACCCATTTTGCACGTGCGCACGTGCAGGGTGCCGCTTCCAGATCTCGAGAACGGCTGGGCCGATTGTGCTCAAATTTGACACATCGCTAGAGACCGGTTTGTAGGGTGCCGTGCACAATTCAGCTGGAGGCACCCCCTCGAAATTTCGCACGTGCAAGGCCCACCCTCTCGCTCGCTCCGTTAGTCGCCCCCAAAGGCGTTATACTGGTGTATTTATATTGCCATTCTGCTAGATATCTCTTCATAACGTGTCGAATCATCATTCAAGACGGGGTAGCTTTGATGCGTGAACATATGTTTACGGAGCGAGCGAAGCGAGCGGAGTCTTACGTAGAATAACGGAAATTTCCGGCCGGCCGTGGTCACGATTCTGCGACGCTTATATCTCAGCAACCACTTGACCGATTTACATGCGGTAATTTTTGTAAGGTAGCTTCATTCCTTCTTCCAAGTATTGGACTATTCCCGATGAATGTGGGTGACCCCTTATGCACGTGCCACGTGCAAAACGAAGAGGTGTCACTTTTGTAATAGTTGCAATATCTCTGTAACTACTGGGCCGATTGCGCTGAAAGTTGGCATGTAGGTAGGCACCCACTAGGCAATGCATATCCACGTGCCAGAGTTGGGGTGCTGCTGCACTTGCGCACGTGCAGGGGTCGATTCCAGATCTCGAGAACGGCTTGACCGATGGCGCTCAAAGTTGGTACACGGTTACGGAGCAGTTAGTAGGGTGCCGTGCACAAGTCAGTTGGGACCCATTTTGCACGTGCGCACGTGCAAGGTGCCGCTTCCAGATCTCGAGAACGGGTGAGCCGATTGTGCTCAAATTTGGCACATCGCTAGAGACCGGTTAGTAGGGCGCCGTGCACAAGTCAGTTGGAGGTACCCCCTCGCAATTTCGCACGTGCAAGGCCCACCCTCTCGCTCGCTCCGTTAATCGCCCCAAAAGGCGTTATGCTGGTTAATATGTGGCTTTCCCGCAGGTGACTGGAGGCAGGAACGGTTACGGTGCGAAGCTGTGTAACATCTTCTCCACCAAGTTCACTGTGGAGACGGCCTCCATCGATTACAAGCGCTCCTTCAAGCAGACGTGGGCCAACAACATGTCCAAGACCTCTGAACCAAAAGTCAAAGACTTCCATGGATCGGACTTCACCAAGGTATGTTCCTTGTTCCACATAGGCACTGAGTTTTGTTTGAACTTTTTTTGTTGGAAATATGCTGACGTGATATCGTCCACCGATTCATGATATCATGATGACGTCCAACGATTTGACCACAGCAAGCATGCTTCAAAACACCTGGTCTCGTCTCACCCTGCTGGCCTGTGCATTTCATCAGCGAACTGACCTCTGTCCCTGTCTCTATCAGGTGACGTTCAGTCCCGACCTGGATAAGTTCAAGATGACCTGCCTGGACAAGGACACGGTGGCGCTGCTCTCGAGGCGCGCCTACGATGTGGCCGCCAGCACCAGGGGCGTCAAGGTCTTCCTCAACGGCAAGCGGGTGCCGGTAAGTAGCGTGTCGTCAAATGAACCGGGAAGTGTGTGGTGTTACCTCGCTAGTAGGGCGGGAATGATAATCGATGAGTAGGACTGAATATGGTGTGGTGGGTAGGTGCACGGTCGTGGCTTGTGTAATTCAGTGGCTATTTTTTGTTAACATTTTTGTTGTTTGTACAAAATTGTTTAGATCGATGAAGTTAATGAATCAGCTATCAATTAAGATCGAGAACAGCCGACGATGGTTTTGAGCCTCTCCAGAGTTTATTGCTCCACCAATACGTCTTGGACCTGCTTGAGATCCCTGTCTGCCCCTGCCCTCAGCTGAACGAAGAGCGAGACCCCTGTCTACCATTCTCTCGACTGACCACAGCCTCTGCTCGCCTCGCTCTGACCCCAGGTGAAGAACTTCAAGGACTACGTGGAGCTGTACCTGAAGGACAAGGTGGATGACACGGGAAACCAGATTAAGTGTGTCTACGAGAACTGCGGCCCGCGCTGGGAGGTGGCCGTCGCCATCTCGGACAAGGGCTTCCAGCAGGTCTCCTTCGTCAACAGCATCGCCACCACCAAGGTCAGCTCGGGAAGAAGGGAACGGAGAGAGTGGATTGGCCTGTAACGGGTAAATTGGGAATTGGGATCCTACTCGATCGGTTTAAAACGGACGTTGAGTGATTGGACTGGGGGTTGTTTCATGTTTGGTCTCATGAACCTATCAGCCCTGCATATTACCGGCAGTCATTGATTTGGTCTGTCCATATTGATCAAAATTCTGCCGTGCAAACGCGAAAACTACTACGTGAGGCAAGATTTCTTTACTACTCTATGTGATTACTATGTTACCTACTATATGTGATTACTATACGGTTACTTTACTTACTATGTGAGGTCAGACTCTGACCTCACATAGTAGTTTTTGCCTTTTGCCAGGTCAGACTCTGACCTCACATAGTAGTTTTTGCCTTTTGCCAGGTCAGACTCTGGCCTCACATAGTAGTTTTTGCCTTTGCACGGCAGAATTGCCACTCGGTGGCAGCGCAGGGCGATGTGAGAAGCACAATTAGAACTGTCGCACATTTCGAGTTTCATCAGCATGCTGGTTACGTCGTTCGCCACTGTGTTTGTGTTTGGTTAATGGTTAAGTCTCGGGTAGGGGCTTTCGCGTATAGGTGACGCTGTAGGCGGTTGGACACACCGTGTGTGGCACTGTCCGCTTCGTTGGTACCGGTCTATGCGATAGCACTTCCGATACCGCGAGAGATTCTGGATAGCATCACAGTCTTCCATCCTCCTAGCACCAGATGGTTTTTCATCGGGGGTTCTGCCTGCCTTTTGTGATTTCAAGCTGCTAACCTTTCTGGCCTAGATGACCAGCTGTAAATACAGGCGACCTTTCAGTCCTCTGTGACTCCTGATTGCTGATCGATTTGTGACTCCAAACCTGCCAGCCCTGTGATAGACGACTGCTGGCGTGTATAACCTCTGAACAATAACCTTTTGGGCCGTTTTGGCGATAAATCCTGATTCCTGACCTGCGTGAACCATTGCTGTCTCCCTTCTGGCTCGCCTAACCAGTAACCCGTGTCCCATCTGCAATCTATTACCCGGCCTGATCGCTGACCTGTCGGCTGCGTCGCTTTTCTGACCTCTGTTTCTCTCTCCAGGGCGGTCGCCACGTTGACCACGTTGCCGACATGATCATCAAACAACTGATCGAGACTCTCAAGAAGAAGAACAAGGGCGGCGTACAGATCAAACCGTTCCAGATCAAGAACCACATGTGGGTGTTCATCAACTGTCTGATCGTCAACCCGGCGTTCGACTCACAGACCAAAGAGAACATGATTCTGCAAGTGAAGAGCTTCGGCTCCAAGTGTACCCTATCGGACAAGTTCATCGGACAGGTGAGATTTGGTGGTGGAATTTTCTCCTAGATACCGCGTCGGTGTTTTGCTGGGAGATAGTGAAGCTAATTGACTAAGTTCTGGTGGAGTTGGAGAAGTTCAGACAGCGTCTGACGGCTGAGGATGTTGTGGGGCGGTATCGCGGGCAATAACCGCCCGGATGGCTACCCAAATGTCCTGTTGTTATTGTCGAACTGCGGGCAAGTGCTGGCCACCGGCCTATCGAACGTAATCGAAGCGACGTTAATGTGGCACTGATGACCACCCGAAGCCGTTCAACTCGCCTTCACTCGACATTTGAGGGCACTAGTGTCTTTCCCAGTGTTTGCAGTGGTGCAACTTCGCCCCGAACGATCTCCGCTGGCCCTTCCGACCCGCTCTACGGACCGGTAACGGTCCGAACTCGCATCGACCACCGATGGTCTTTGTCGGGTGATGTTTTGCACCCAAGTCGGTCTCCTCCGTCCGGGCCGGTACCGCCGAGTCGGCCACTCAGTGCTCTGACCTTTACAAACGATCTTTGTGACATTCACAGGTGTTTCTTTGGTCGGAACTTCCTCTGTGGCTCCCGACTTGCGTAATATGTCTGATTTCTTGTCGCCAGGTGAACAAATGCGGTATCGTCGAGTCGGTGATGGCCTGGGCCAAGTTCAAAGCCCAGTCGCAGCTCAACACCAAATGCAACTCCAAGAAGCAGAATAAGATCAGAGGCAAGTACCCGCCCGTCCCGAATGAAAAGTGAAAGCGTAGTGCGGTGTTGTTTCACCCCCAGCTGTTGTCCTCATCTCAAATGGAACTGCGCGTTGCATAATGGGACTTTTCTGAAAATTGGTATTTACTCATGTGCCGTATTTATAGCCACAAAGGCGGTCGCTTGTGTGCCTTTATATCACAGCTGAGATCACAGAAGTACCGGGACGTCTCCTATTTCACGCTTTTTGCGCCCGACTTTTGCGTGTTCCTCTGTGCTCCATGTGTAACTTTACTAGCTGTCTTACAGCAAAAGCTCGTACATCCTATTTTGTTATGTAACTCTAGCTCTACAACTACGCGTGATTTGAGTCTACTTTCTGGCTATTTTGGTGGGCCCGGACTTTCCCCAATTCCCTCTGCTCGCCGGCCGGTTCCTAAAGCACTTACAGCGACCGATGGTCGATGGAAGAGTGCTTTTATTAGCCACATAGCCAGTTCCGACGCACATTGTTCTACCTATATTTGCGGCGCTTCTCCTCCCGTGTGCGTGACTGTGTGCGGGGCGATACCCCGCGGGGACGGAATCCTATCCAATCACTGCCTGCGTGCTCAGCGGCAGCTGGTGGCCCCGATAGTCCGATAATTCTCCGCGCTGTCCGATCTATCCGCTGTCTGATTTGCCGTGGTCGCGTGACTTTGTAGATGATCTCGAGACGAGTCCGACTCTGCTGTGTACTCGGCTGTATGCCTGTGAAGATTAGAGGTCTGGAGACTAAAGACTTTGTTTCAAAGCATTGCGTTGAATTGTTTGACACCGCGAAGTGTCTTCAATTGCACGTGATGTTGTATATTTATGCCAGACCTCCCCACTTTCATTGCAATCCAGCATTGCAAACTTTGACGCCGCCAGCCGGCACAAGTACTCTGTCATAAACCGTTCTCCTCAGGAAGCCTTAGGAAGCATTTAGAGGAGTCGGATCGCCTTATCCCCACCCAGCATTGATAGGAGTCGGATCTTCTGACCCTGTCTCCCTTCGGACAGGTATCCCAAAGCTGGAGGATGCCAACGACGCTGGCACGCGCTACTCCCAGGACTGCACACTGATCCTCACGGAGGGAGATTCGGCCAAAACTCTGGCCGTCAGTGGTCTGGGTGTGGTCGGACGAGACCGCTACGGCGTCTTCCCGCTCAAGGGAAAGCTGCTCAACGTGCGGGAGGCCTCGCACAAGCAGGTGAGATGTGGTGGGAGGTGGTGAGGTGAGCGGCGTGGAGAGAATGGGAAAGGGAGCAGGAGGGACATTGAGTCTGCACAGGTCTGCATAGTGCATAGTGCATAGTACGTACAGTCATGGAAACCGGGCAGTTTTTAGGGAAGAGGCTTATATGTTGTGCCTTAGCATATATGTGTGGGATAGCAAGGCTTTGATGTTCAAACATTTTCCAAACAAATTTAAAGCCGACCTGCAGCCGGCGCTCAGGGATGGCGCACCGCTGTCCGACGGCCGGCACATCAGCTATTCCTCCGACGTAAGCGGTATAATTGAACTATCGGCGGTTGTAATTTGAGCTCGGCGCTGGCACACGAGGGCAGCCTGCGCTCGTTCGGACCCGTTCAGCCCGATAGGTCAATGGCGCCCATGGGCCGGCTCGGGGCCAACTGTGCGCTATTGCGGTAATCTCCCATGGCGGCGGTGGATTCAGCTCAGCTGGGACACCCCCGGCCCCCGTCCGCCGGCCGCTGGTGAAACTCCGGCCAAAACGGCCCTCGGCACGCCGGCACTGAAGAATCGACTCGCCTCCTAATTGATAGGTCGCTTAAATCGGCCCATCTGCGTCTTTAACGGAGCTCTCCGTCGAGTAGCGATTGGGGTTAGCGACGGTCGGTCGTCGGAAACCTAATGGGGCTATCCGACCCCCCCCCCCCCCCCGGATAGGGGAACGAGGGGCGAGTGACGGCTGGGACGGGAGTTAAGTTGACCGTGCTCGCTTCCGGTGGTGCAATGGACAGGAAAGGCTTGGCCGAGCGGCCGGCAGCGGGGACGGATATAGGCTCCGAGATCAGTTCCCCGATGGTTTTGTGTAGTTGACACTAGATAGCGGTGATACGAAGGAGCTGATATTACAAAAATATGGTGTGTCTATTCCCGGTAAATGCGGGATCCGCGACAGCCGCGAGCTGAAAGGGTTATCAGTGGTGTTATGAAAGTGTTGATTGGCTTGCCAAATCAGTTAATCAAAGTGTGATGCAATGATATTGCATGGTTCATTAGTCACTATTCAGAGCTCCAATATACCTTATTGATTTGGTTGGGGTGAGTAACAATGGATTTGTCTGGGTAAAGCCATTGCACGTAATTTGCCCACGTCTGGCTACATCTCTGCAAACATAACACAAAACAAATATTACGGCTTTTTCGATTACAATTGACAATGGACATGGGACAGTGACTCTTAGCTATTTATTGATGGGTATAGAAAATTATACCCATCAATAAATAGCTAAGATTCGTATGAGAGCTGGCTCACAAGAACATGGAAATGGCTGCAGCAGGGATGTCTGGCAATTACATTCTTCGGAATGTTTGAGACGAGGTGTTAAGATTGGTATTAAGATTGCGGATGCTAGTAGTCGGACTTTCGACCCCGTCTTGAGTTGGAATGTTAGCTTCACGACATTGTTTGTAATCATATAACCGAACTCAAAAAAGTTGACCGTAACATCGCATTACCGTCTGTTTCCAGATTCTGGAGAACGCAGAGATCAACAACGTGATCAAGATCATGGGACTGCAGTACAAGAAGACGTACGACAACGCCGAGGATCTGAAGACGCTTCGCTACGGCAAGCTGATGATCATGACAGATCAGGATCAGGTATTTTCGGGTCTTTGGTACATGCTTTGGTGTACGTTGCATGGATAATGAATTAACATTGTTGTTTTTCTTTCTCGTGCTCGGAAAAATCCTTCGAAAAAGTATATCTTAGCTGCAGACAAGGACGGCGTGTTGAATGTTTTATCAGATATTTTGAAACAGTCGTAAAGCCGGAGTATTTTCGTGTGGCCATTGTTTTGTGTCAATAAAGTCCACATTTTCCCTGCATTCCGGCATCTTTGCTTTTTGCGTTGCCTTCTGTCCTATATCATTCTTACGCATGCAAGAATCAGGTAAGGCCTTTTTTCTCGTATGGTTTCGCGCCTGGCTCTGACGGACGTCTTTGATCTATGCCGCGGTATCTGACGTGTGTGCCGCCGCACCTGACCGTGTGTCCCTGCCGGCGCCGGACAGGACGGCTCGCACATCAAGGGCCTGCTGATCAACTTCATCCACCACAACTGGCCGACTCTGCTGCGACAGCCCTTCCTCGAGCAGTTCATCACGCCCATCGTCAAGGCCACCAAAGGAAAGGAGGAGGTCAGCTTCTTCTCCATCCCCGAGTTCGAGGAGTGGAAGCAGAACAAGTCCAACTGGCACACCTACAAGATCAAGTACTACAAAGGTATTTACTTCGGGATGGAAGGGGACGCTAGTTTTTGAAGTGAGTTTTTTTTTGTGATGCAGGCTTGCTATGGCAAAGTCCATGGCTATCTATTATTTTTCAGGAATTTAGTTCGAATGTTTGTGTTGGGCGATGGTGGGCTCAACTGTAATTTGTACCAAACGTATTGTCATAATTCACGAGAGAACGTGAGATGTGCTTTGCCGCACAGCTGAATTACGTTTCACAGCATTTTCAGTTTTTTTTTCTTTTGTTGCGGGCCACACAATTTAATAGAAAATGTTCATTGTTACATGAGAAAAACATAATCTTGTGTATCGCTCTGCTTGGGAAAGAAGCTTATATGCAGATATATCATATGCATAACATGTTTATCCAAGAAGATAAAAACGCGGGCACTTCCTTACCGGTGCTTCACTGGTTTGCATGCTCTAGTTATTGTTACTTATGTTAACCCGCGCCCTGATGGGGGGGGGGGCATTTTGGCCCCCCCTGTGGTTTTTCTTAAATAGCGAGAAAACGGAGGCGCGCAGCGCCGCCAAATTTTGGGTACCTTACCGCACATCAATTTGACACCTTCACACAAAATTTCAAGTCACAGGTCACCTCAGGTCAGGAGTTATTGAGGTCAAACTGAGGTCATGTTCGAGTAAAAATGAGCAAAAAACATGACATCTTGAAACGCTCACCAATTCTACAGTTAACAAGCAATTTTAAAGTTCTTTATGTGGTTGTGTAGAAAAAAGACGGCGCTACAAAACTGCTATCTCGGATTTTCGAAATTTTTGGATTTTGACCCCCAAAAATCAAAAAAATTGATTTTTTTAGAAAAACTCAAAAAATTTCCAAAAATTTTTAGAATTTCGAAAAAACCGGAATATATGTGATAGTCCCTGCGCTCTTCGATATACATACCAAATTTTAGATCGATACCTCTTTTTTTGGCCAAGTTATAGCGAAAAAACTGTTAAAAATTGATGACGTCAAATTTTTGAACTCAATTTTTAGCAATTGTAGACCTCGTAGCGCAAAACGGAGACCACCATTGAACTCCCCGTGACGAGCTGCATCGAATCGATACCCATTTTATGCAAAAATATCAACTTTGAAATTTGACCTAATTTGACCTGACCTTGACCTGACCTTGACCTGACCTTGACCAAAACGTGACCTAAGCTGGCCCTAAAGTCTGTCTGACCCACATATTCGCATTTGTCATGTAAAATGGACCATAAAACATGTATCACACGACACTTTCATATTGTGACCCCCCAGTGACCTGACCTCTGTGACCTGACCTGGTATCAGTGACCTCAAATAGCAAAATATGTGTTTGAAGAACATTTCCCCATCGATGATTTTCAATGAAATGCATTTTACACGATTTTACACAGCATTTCTTGAAATGCCTGTAAACGGTGAAAATTCGACCTTTGACCTGACCTGTGACGTCATCGGTTTGACCGAGGTCAATGAAATTGGGTCACAAGGTAGTTCCCCGTTGGGGCTATCCAACACCGTTTACCGCTTGTCGCTATGTTGCGTGGTTCTCGAGATCTGAGGGGGGGCCAAAATGGCCCCCCCCCCATCAGACCGCGTTGCTCGGCAGACCCCATCTGGGCGCGGGTTAATGGCTAGAACAAATTTGCTTTTAAGACAGCTTGACCGAATATAACAGCTCCGGTAAATTTAAAGTGTAAGATAAATCTGCGCTTGCGTACAAAATAAATATATTTCATTTTTAGATAAAGATAAAGTAGCAATATGGATTAGGATGCATGCACACACCAACTTTGATACACTTTGGTTTAACCTTCGCCCCAGTGGGGGGGAGGGGGCATATGTTACCACCCTGTCGCGTTTTTTGCGTGTGAATAAAAAACCGCGGCGCTACGCGCCGCGCCGCTTGGGGTAGCTTTTGGTACATCAATTTTAGACAATGTGTGAAATTTTTGACCCCAGGTCATGTCAGGTCAGGTCACCAGATCAAGTTAACTGACCAAGCCTAAAAAAGTTTGCAATCATGTCCAGCCTGCAGTGTTTGTCAGAAAGGTTTTAAACTTGGTGGATTGCATGCTGTTGTGGGCGCCTACAATTTGTATATCTCGGATTTTTTATATCCGTGACCTAAGGTCAGGTCAGTGGCGTGACCTTTCCATTACAAGTCAATGGAGAAAAATGAAAATGCCTCTAGATCCGTGTGTACGCATCGGAACAGTCCAAATATTTCAGAATCATGATTTAGTCCACTCGTGATGACCAAGGTGTCATTTTTGCTGATAGCCTCTAGACAGGTCATCCGAGGTCACTTGAGGCTACAAACAGTTTTTTGCCAATAACTCGCGATTGGAAAGAGATAGAACGCTGGGGATGGTCTCATTGTCTTTGTCTTGTTGAGACGCATCGCCTGATATGCAACATGACCTTTTCCGGTAAGGTCATGACCTTGACCTGAGGTCAAATTTTCAAGTTGACCTTTCAAGGTCAAATTATAGTTCATTCGACGCGTCTCGGCGAGGGGAACACGATTCTGGCAATATAAATGTCGTGGCTTTTTGTAGTCGAAAGTTATTGTCGAAAAACACTTTTCGTAAAAACAGCTATTTTTGGAGTTTTTGCCCTCTGGAGGCTAAACCGTTGACCTGAGGTCAATATTGATAATGACCTTTTCAAAAGAAGAGTTCAAAAGCTATCGTTTGCTATTCCATGCGTTTTTCTAGCTACCATAGTTCCTGAGATAGCGGCATGTTTTCTGAAAAATATAATGACAGTTGGCAAATTTTGACCTTTGATGACCTCTGGTGACCCCAATATTGCTCTAAGGTGAAAAATGACTAAAATACTTTCAAACGTACGCATTGAGAGCTATCGACTGCTTTTTACCGCGTCTTTCTAGCCCTCTTAGTTTTTGAGTTAGATGTGGGTGGTAACATATGCCCCCCCCCCCCCCCACTAGGGCGAAGTTGGCTGAGACCGCCACTGGGGCGCGGGTTAACTTTGGTAGACTGCTAATAATGCACTAACGTATAAGTTGGCAGTATAGAAGTCCGTCCCGGGCGTTGTTCCTCCCGCGGCGTTAATGCTGTGCCTCTAACTCCAGGTCTGGGTACCTCCACCGCCAAGGAGGCCAAGGAATACTTCTCGGACATGTCGCGTCACCGGATCAAGTTCCGCTACGAGGGGGACGCCGCCAACCGAGCCATCAACATGGTAAGCAACTCCCAATGAACCTCCTCTCCCTCCATCGCCCAGTTTCATCCCTAGGCTCTCCGTTTACCTTGACCTTGACCCCTCGTTCCCCTGTCCGCTCCAGTCTCCCCACGGCGGGCAGACCGCTCTGCCACGGGCGATAGGACCTCAAACGATTCACCGACGCCACTCTATCCTTCTCCGGCTGCTCTGCCCCCCCCCCCCCACGTGTGTCACGTCAGACCGTCCGAGCGCGAACGCATCGTCTCCCGCTCTGATGACAAACAATACACCCACTCGGCTCAGATCTATCCGCTGCGGGCTACGGGCGTGGAGGGTTAGAAAACAGATGCATTGCATTCCTGCGTCACAAAGACAGAGTACTCGTTGAGTTCTCAGGCGCTCGAGCCGGTCGCTGGAGTTCTGGAGGTCTGGAGAAGCACATGCCTGTCTTTCTAAAGCAACGTGATTTGTCACCGGGCCGATTCATATCATTGTGTGCGTGTGTGCAGTTTTCCGGCTGACCGCGCGGCTTCAGAGACGACCTGCGGCGGCGGCGGCGGCCCGTATTCAGAGTCAGGATATTTGATGGAACCGCCCTGGGGCTGGTCGGTGTGTCGACCGGCGCCGCGTGGCTCCTTCCTGCCCCCAGCCCCTCCCCGGCCCCGAGATCTGGGAACTACAGGCGCTCCGAGACGCCGAATCGCCCCTCCGCATCGTGAACGTATGAAATGCGCTTTTGAGAGTAACTTGCTGCTTTTATGTTCTGTCCAAATTGCCATTCTTGAATGGTAGATCAAAGTGTCATTCTTTGAGAGCCACTCAAGACCTCCGCGTCATCTCTGTCTTTTCTTCTCATCTTTTGTGCTGTTACTGTCATAGTTGGTCCGAAGTCTGGTCCCCGATTTCGATGGCGGAGCTGGGCAAATCCCGTGTGGTCCGTCGGGCTCGCCACTCGTCCGGCCCGCTGGACACAGCTGCTCGGCAGCACTGTTCTAATCTCCAGCGGCGCTTCCATCTTGACGGACTCACCGTTATATTTCCTATGGCCATTATAGCTGCGATCCCGTCGCCTACGGTTGGCAACAACGCCTCTATAGCAATGCCTGCAGAACAGACCACTGAAGCGAGCCGAATGGCCAGGGAACTGGGAGGATCGGGTAGGGGCCTTATTGTTTCCGGTAACCGGTCAGCCTTCTGATGGTGTATTTCTGGTTTGGAGCTGACACGCAGAAATACGTGCAATGTGCATTGTGTGCTGCACTGTGGACATACTTTTAGCTTTATTTGATATTTCTTTTGGTGCAGCGAGATGATTAATTGAAGGACTCATCACCGACCAATCATCAAAATCTGGCACTGTGCAGTTGTGCTTTGTTCATTGAGTTTGTGTCATCATTTGGTCTCGTATCGTGTGTCACTGCAGGCGTCTTCTAAAGATACCTCACCGACCGGAAATTGCTCGTTCCATTAACCGGTTTCGACCAGTTTTACTTCTTTAGGGGTGTAAGGATGATCGTTCGATGCTCTAACTTGGCACATTTCAAGAGACGGGCCGGCATTCGTTTTCCGGAAGGTCGGCTTCCAATAACCATTGCATACATTAGTGGGTTAATCAGGGCACGGCCGTAAATAATATATCGGCCGGTCGGCCCGCCGCTGCCGCCGCCGTTCGTCAGCCGTGCTGGCGTATAGACGCGCCAGAGCAGCCACCAACGCATAACGCGCGCCGCGGGGCGTGCCGTTGGCGCGCGACACTTGGTGTCTCGGCTCGGGCCGGTGACACTTATACTGTCTCTAATCAGTCGTTTGTATGCGCTCCTCTCGAGCTCCCGGTTCTACAATCCCATTAACGCGGCTGGCCTCGGGCGTCAGAGCCAATGACGGCCCGCCAGAGTCGCTCATTTTGTTGCTCAAAGCAAAGAGCCTTTTTTACTCTAGCCGAAATTCATTTTTCACGGCTGCCCGCTCCGGCTTTTAGCGCTAACTTTGTGCACCTTCCGCTTCTTTGTCGACGGAAACACTCCGGTGTGCGTGAAACCCTTTGAGAGGTGTGACTTTCCTGGCTATGTTTTATCTTCAACCCTTTGGGGGAGTCACCCAGCACGGTTTTGCTATCAACAGCAATTAGCTGAGTTTCCAAACAGTTGGCTGCTTTCAGAGCTGGTTTTGAAGGCATTTCGCTAAAAGTTAGCTTGTGTGGGTAGCTTGCGTGGGTTATATTGAAAAATCCCTTCTTGAGTAGCCAGTAGCGGTAATCAACTGCATCAAATGAGATGTAATAATAAATCATAAACTTTATACTATTTCAGCTCGCCCCATTGTGCTTGGAAACATCAGCTGCTGCTATGCGGTACAAATGCTTCAACTAAACATATATGATAGTTGTCGCCCAAACACATAATGTAATTGCCTGTCAAGCCAGTTCTTGCTTCCATGATTGTGGCCAGTTTGATCCGGACTCAACTAACGGTTTCGCCATCCCCGGCCTACAGGCGTTCAGCAAGAAGTGCGTCGACCAACGCAAGGAGTGGCTGACCAACTGGATGGAAGAGTGCAAACGCCGCCGGGAGCTGGGTCTGCCCGAGCTGTACCTGTACGAGAAAGACACGCGCGCCGTCAACTTTACCGACTTCGTCAACAAGGAGCTGGTGCTGTTTTCGAACCTGGACAACGAGCGCTCCATCCCGTCACTGGTCGACGGACTGAAGCCGGGACAGCGCAAGGTAGGTGTCGACGGGAGAGGGAACCGGCGGGTGAGGGCACTCCCGGGGGAGAGGTGGGGGGGAGGGAAGAGACTGCTTTCCGAGAGTGTGTGAAGGGAAAGGAGACGGCTTTATAGAAGTGTTGCAGGGGGGTAGTAAGAACACTTTTGAAAGGAGGTAGATTTTACCTGATGCCCCCTAACTGGTAGAGGCGTGCCTTCTGAAACTTGAGGGAGGGGTAAGCGTGACTTTCTGATTGGAGACGGAATCGATGTTTGGCTGCGTTGCGAGTGTTCAATTTGATTACCCACTGAATTGTAAGCGAGCTTACGCTGCGACGTATCAGCTCCTAACATGTTTGTGGAGGCTTTTTCCTGAATTTGCTATCTTTAGCCATATTCACCCGATAAAGGCCCTCCGATGGAGCGTGGAATGCAAACCCACGCTGTAGAGATCTGAAGCAATTTGCCATTCAACAAAACTCATTTTGTTGCTATTTTTCAGTGACGTGCGTAGGGAGCTACATCAGGTAGCAACGGCTCGAAAATGCCGTGATGCTAGCGATCAGGGTTTTATTGGGTGGTTGATGTCCTTCAATCCGCCTTTAAACTGTCGACCTGTCCTCTTATTTCCAAGGTATTATCCTGGAAGTTTCTCTATTTCGAGTCAGGGTGAAGCTATGACTGGATTTACATGTCACATGCTCTAAACCTGATCCAGCTGGCTGTTCTGGATGCAGTGATAAGCTATTGTTTGATAAAAGCTTCATTGAGACACTACCCATTCTTTACTTTGACCCAAGAATATTTGGCAAGTTTGTGCAATATCCCTTGTTTCGTTATCCCCATTTCTGTTTCGCAGCTTAACCCTCGCCGGCCGAGGGGGGGGGGGGGCGGGTGCCGCCCCCCCCCCCATAGGGTTTTTTTCGCGATAGCTCCGAACACGCTGGCGATAGAGAGCTGAAACTTGGCATACCTGACCTTTGATCCAAGCCGGATCTTTTGACACCAACCGCATTTTTGGGTCAGGTCAGGTCACTGACCTATGACGTCATAAGTGAACCTCTGCACGGTCTTCAGATGTCGCAACTTCGCAACGCCCTCACTGCCAGAGGAGATGTTACAGGGAAATGAAACTTGCAGGATCTAGTATCCATTATGAGTCCCACAACTTGTATATCTCGGATTTTTCCTAAAGGTCATATGAGGTCAGGTCATTTTTGTGACCTCACCATTATAAGTCAATGGGGAAAAATGAAAACTTCTATTCTGGCGCCGGGAACGATCTCCAACTATCTCAAGCACACAGAATCGTGATTTGATGCACTCCTTGCAAGGTTAGATGTGTCACTTTTGCAATGTTGACCTTGCGTGACGTCATTTATGACGTCATCAAGGTCATATTAGTTTTTCGTCAATAACTCTTGATCAAATTGAGCTAGCGAGTCGGGAAAGACACCAATGGACTCAGGAAGGCCTGCCGAATCGAATGATATGCGACATGACCTCTTTCGACCAACTTCGTGACCTGGGGGTGCTGACCTGACCTTGACCTGAGGTCAACACCCCAAGTTGACCTGACCCGGACAAAAAGTATATCATTCGACGCGCCTGAGCGAGGCGAACACGATGCTGCCAAAATCGGCGCTCTGCGGCCGTTTTTTGCGAAGTTATTCACCAAAAACTGAACCGTACCTTGGGGCACTTGACCTGACCTCAGAGGTCACCGGTTGACCTAGGACCTTAAAATCGGGTACCAATCTCTGCGTCTCGTAACGGCGCACACGCTCGTTTTTTCCGCGACGCGCTAGCTCCACCAGGGGCGAAACGGCGGGGGGGGGGTCGTACCCGCCCCCCCCCCCTCGGCCGGCGCGTATGTAGAAAACCAATAGGTCCGGCGAGGGTTAACTTTGTGAAATTTCGCTTAAATGAAACATTCATTAGCATTCCCCACAATTTTCCCTGCAAGTTACCCGTCTCGGAGACTGTCATTCCGCCGAACCCCCTCCCAAATTGTCGCCGGCCGTGGTCGCTCGCGGCACCTGGACGCCGCCGTGCTCGATAACTCCCTCTGTTCGGCGGTGGTCCGTTCCCGGTGTCCCTCCTCTCTGTCCGTCGGCTGCGAGCGCCAGATAACGCCGGTCCACTGTCCCGAGTGCTGGCGGCATTTTGGAGCCGTGAAGAGTTCTCCCGTGTGATGGTCTGAGTAGCGGCGAAGAACGGGGTGGGACGGTGTCAAAGGCTTCAATCCCGGGCTAGGCAGATGTGATACGCTTTGTGAGAAATAATACAATAGAAACATTTGTTGAGGTTGGACGCAAAAATGAGCACATTTTAATGCCACTTTTCGAAACAGAGAACACCCAAACTTTAAGTTACTGGACCACCAGTGAGGCTGCTCAGTGTTCAGTTTTTTTTCTTTTTTACATGATGCTCAGTTCTTGCCTTGCACCTCACACAGGTTTTTTCCCCTTTTTTTACATGATGCTCAGTTCTTACCCTGCACCTCACGCAGGAAGATAAGTTATTGGCGTCATATAGCCCTCAGAGGTTGGACACGCCACAAAACCCAATCATCATCATCATCAGTGTTCAGCTTAGCTGGCCCCGTCAATACTGCTTTTCTGTAGTGTAACTGAAGCACATTTACAGCGTGGGTTGGGTGGGATACCATCATTATTTATGTTTGCCTCTGTTGGCTGCCTGAATAAGCTGAAAATTGCTTCTACTCTATCGGAATTTCCCGAACCTGACACATAATCAGATAGGATTTACCGAAGAGCAAGCTTCGTATCTAACACAGCAGAACGTGAATGGTAAAAACCTGAGAATAACAGCTGACATTAGATGGTCTGACAGCAGAATGAACTGAGCCATCAGCGACTGCTGCATTGTATCTCTGCTGTCGGTTTGTTCGGCGTCCCGTCCGGTCGGAGGGCGGCGCTTTTTTGTCCCGTCGCTCTCCGTCGGCGGCGACGACGGCGCCGTCGGGGCCGACGGGGCACATCTGATGGCTCCATCGGGGCGCGTCTGATCGCGCCATCAGCCCGCGGCGGCGCCCATCGCGCCGGCACACACACATGAGCGCGCCGACACAAAGAGGCCTGCCGCCGTCCCGCCGCGCGCCGGCCGACCGGCGGCCACTAATGCTGTCATCGCTCGCCGACCGCTACTGTGTGTGGGGGGGGAATCAGATTAGCCTGATATGCAGGGTCTGAGCTAATCGTCCGTGATGATGGTTTGACAATCGCTGAATTTCTCAATTGATAGGGAATATAACGTCATATTGATGCGATGCAGAGGTTTGGACGGGATTCGACCGGTCATCTATAGTTATGGCCGGATCATAACTGTTTAATCGTAGCTGTTATGAACATATGACTCGAACTGCCACGTCGTTCACTGATGTCAGGCCGTGTTTCACTGGCCGTTCGCAGGAGCGGCCACATCAGTTCGTTGACGTTCATTTGGTGGCGGCAGTGATCAGTATCTACCGTGCATAAATGGAATGGTCGTATTAAAACACCATTAAATCCCTCATCCCGCCATTACGAGCGCTACGCCCCGTAATGAGACGGCTTCGGTTCAACGAACGGCCGCATATTGCTATTCGCACTGCTCGCCTATGTTCAAATCTAAATGATCGACCACAAATTGCGCTCGCTTAGCTATTATGTCGTCGCGTTATTAGCGAATGGTGTGATTGACTGAGGCCTAGCGTAGTCATTCCACCCATCGCGGTGTCTTCGGTCTCATAGGGGATATTTCTGCCCCTCCCTTGAATGATTCCTGCACTCTTGTAACCTGCCTGGCGTCCGACTAGGTCCAAGAACAGACCATTAGCCTGCCTGAGACGCCAGGGGCCTGGAGTATTCATCATCAGATGTGTTCGGCCATTCCATCGTAATTATTCTGAGAAATTCTTGTCCATATTCATCGATTTTTGGTCTGTCTTCATCGTGCGATTGCAATACTTCGCGACCTGCAAATGTCCTGTGCGTCACGTGACCAGCTCTCGTTACTCCGCAGGTGCTCTTCACCTGCCTGAAGCGCAACGACAAGCGTGAGATCAAGGTGGCCCAGCTGGTGGGATCTGTAGCCGAGATGTCGGCCTACCACCACGGCGAGATGTCGCTGGCGTCCACCATCATCAACATGGCGCAGAACTTTGTGGGCAGCAACAACATCAACCTGCTGCTGCCGGTGGGCCAGTTCGGCACCCGGCTGCAGGGCGGCAAGGACGCGGCCAGTCCGCGATACATCTTCACCATGCTCAGGTGGGTGGGAACGGAGGGTGTGCGGACGGAAGGCGCTCTGCGATGACGGTATGATGACGTGTCCTTGCGGTGGACTGTGGTGGCGCGCTGTCGATGGAGGGGGGGGGGGGGGGGGCGCTCGCCGCGACCAGCTCTTGAGTTGCGGCGACTCGCGACCAGCTGCGCTCTTGAGTTGCGGGTCGAGTGGCTGGCTGCGCTGGAGCATTTGAGCTGAGCGCTTGTGTAATAATAGTTTCTGTCGGGACGGCCCCCATTTGTTCGTATTTGTGACGTCACCGAAAGCCTTGCAACGCTTTGTATGGCTTCTTTCGTTCACTTACTGGTACACAATTGAGTAAGTCAATTACTAATTCAGTTACAAAGCAAGTACTGCGCACTGAAGAGGCGCTTTGCCCAATCTGGGGACTGTGCTTTTCAAGTGAATAGAAGCGGTTCCGTTTGCCGTATTTATGGTAGATTGGCAGGTGCCTAAAATTACCCTGCGACAATAACAACGTAACTCAGTTATTAAAGCACCCTGCCTTAGGTCAGTGTCAGCTGACACCGTATTGATATTACGTAGTTTCCTGGTGGTGCTGGCGGGGCACGTCATTTAACTGTGTGTTTTGCTCATCCTGTAACATTGTTTATAGCATAAAGCAAATAATTTTCCTCCTCTGAAGAAACAGTTTTAAAGCATCGCTCACGCTCAGGGTATATGCTCACGCTATAGTTTTGCCAGAAATCGCCTTGTTTTTCCATACCAGCTCAAATTGCACAATAATTTACTTAATTCACGATCTGTGACCGTAATATGTAGCTCTCTCCAAGTCAAATTGCTTTTGTATCAAGCTGGAAATATGTTTCACGAGCTCATACGTTCTCTGAAAAGTGTGGGGCGATGGGTGACGTATCAATAACCCGGGTCATTGTGGCCGTCGCTGTTTTCCAATAGCCCCCGATCATCGATAAGGCCGGCGTGTCCGAAATCACAACCGGTACTGGGGGCTATTTCCGTCTGAATGGCCCGCTGATCGATCCTTACTGCAGCCGCGGCCCGGTACCGGACTCCTGGGGACTCGGAGCGGGGGGGGGGGGGGTACCGGATCCTAGTTGAGCTGTGACAGGTCAATCGCACGCTCCACACTGGGGACAGGGTCTTGGCGCAGGTCAATGTAAGGTTTCCCTGAGGGTCTTGGGGAAATTCCGTGTCTACAAACGTTCATAAACACGTTTTCATTGTTTCTTTGGACGGTAGGGCTTGGTGCATGTCATCTTCATATTCCAAATAGATATTTACTTTGATGCAGTTAAGCATGTAGGTTCAGCTTTGCGACAGACCCGCCTGATTGAAATAGACCTTTCGGTTATTGATTATGTCGTCCTTCCGGAGTTTTGGAATTCCACGGTTATTTGGCTGTTCGATTTGCATGCCAGTAGAAACGAGAGTGCAGCGGAGCCTCATATCAAGCGTGATGGAATCTAGTGTTAGGGAGAAAAGACCATCGCTGTGTGAAAGACAATCGTTTGCGACATGAGTGTGAGTTCGAAGGAAACCCGTAACATTTGACGGTCATAAGATAGGCGATTAGGAGTCAAACCATCATTTGTTGTGCTGGAATAGCAAAAAAAAGTAGCTGTTCGGTGGCATTATGTAAGCTTGCGTGCCCAAGCATGTGCTTCATCTTAATCATTTAATTTATTCGAGTGGTGCTGTCTTCATAAAGGAGCAGCTGGTAACAAGTTAGCACAAAGTGCAGTCCCTTGACAAGCCACATCACATTTCGATATTCAATATCCTGCGATGCTTGCCACTTTGTCGTTTTATAGACTTGTATGACAGTTGTGTCGCCACATGTAACTGGCGAGTGCGAACCCTTGTAGTGTCTGGGACACTGACGAGCATAGGTGTGGAACAAGTGAAGTGCGGCCGATAGGCCGTACTTCACTAAATGGAACAGTCCCCGTAAGCCTATTTATTACACCAAAATAATTATCTAGGTAGAGTTCGGTTTCCTTTGAATTCTCAGTAATGTGCCTAATTTTCCTTTCTCTTGCACCACACCCCCTATTCGAAAAACTACCGCGATGGTTTCTCTAGAAATTCTATTGAACAGTTACAGGCTCGCGTTTGGACCTGGTGCAAGAGAAATCATCACCGTTGGACAGATCTCTTTTCTCTTGATATTGTCAACGTGTGCTGATAACTTAAAATGCATGTCGCTCTTGGCGCTCTTGGCGTTTCATCCATGTGACTAATGGGGCAACTTTACGCTCCACTGACTACTTTAGATAAGCGGCCGGCTTCTGGAGCCAGTCGAGATAAAGCGGACTATTCATGCTCTGGACAAAAGAGAGTCGTTAATAACAGAAGATAGCCAGAGGACACTGGTGATTGATAACTCAAAAGTATCTTTTCCTGAACCTTTGTGTCTCGCGTTTCAAAACCGGACACAACGCGGCACTCCTGGCCACCTGATAATGGTTGGCGGCTTAGAAGGAAAAAAATGATTGCTGAAAGCTGGCCCCTCTGTCGCGTTCTTCGTCTCCGAATATTGCTCGCTCGTTGACTGGCGTATCCGCCATTCTCTGTGGGCGTTTTTCCCCGTAACCGATCGCCGTGGCTGATTGCGATTCTCGTTGGTCCCACGAAGCAGCCGATGGCTGTTTTCGCTCCGCTGTGGCGAATAGACAGACCCGCATCCGACTAATGCCGGTGTTTGGTGTCGCTGCGTCGGAACTTTATGCGGCTGATAGCAGCCTGCATGGACTGTTATTTGAGCCGTTTTTGCAACACTAGACGCTTTTTTCCATGCTGGGAGTCTCTATTTGATAAGAGTGGAATAAAGTGGTACCCATTGAATGGAAATCGTCGCTGAGCGGATTACATTTCTGTGTTTTGTGTTCGCTGGCTCAGTAATTTGCCTTTCTTGGGGATTATTTTATCGACTCAGGAATAAAATGGCATTTATATTTCATTCGTACTGGATTAAAATGATTTTAATATCCCCTGCCTTGAATTTATCCGTTCACAGTTGCTACTGTTTAACCCGCGCCCCGCTGGGCTATTCAGCCATACGCGCCCTGCTGGGGGGGGGGGCAGATTCTGCCCCCCCTGTCTAACTTCCGAACCGATGGTCGTAGAAAGACGGGGAAAACGGCAATCGAAAGCTCTCAACAAGGCGGATCTTAAGAGCCCAAATTTTTTTGCTTAAGTAGGTCAGAGGTCAGGTCAAGGTCAGGTCAAGGGTACAAAATGCAAGTTTCTACAGTATCGGCCTTGCACCGTAGTTGCCGAAGAATGGACTGAGACTGATTGCCCAAAACGTGTTATTAGACTACCAAGACAATATTCGTTGCACACAATGTCATTCAAAGGTCAAGGTCAAGGTCAGGTCAGGTCACCAAAAACAAAATATAGAAAAGGGCATGTGCGACACATGTTTTATGGGTCATTTTACTCATGGAATTCAATAGGCACACTCAATAAGTGATATGGACCACCTCTGGATGAATTTCAGGTCGAGGTCAGGTCAAGGTCAGGTCAAGTGAGGTCAAATTTTGAAGTTGGTTGTTAAGGCCTAAAAAGGTGTCTATCCGATGCAGTTTTTCACGGCGAATCGAATGGTGCTATTTTTGTTTCCGTACGAGGTCTAGAACTTCTAAAAAAATCATTTTTCAAAAAATTTGTGTGTCGTGACGTCATAAAATTTTGAATAACTCCCACATCTTTGAACCGATTCTTCTCAAAATTGGTATGTAGGTGCACATAGACCACTTCTTTGACATATATTCCGGTTTTTTCGATAAACTCAAAATTTTGGATTTTATAAATATTTTCCCAAAAAAGTCAGTTTTTTGGAAAAATTTTGGCCAAAATCCAAAATTTTCAAAAAACCGAGATAGCCATTTGATAGACAAAGTAGAATCACGTATAACCTTTTTTGTTACGTCTTGATTCCTTTAAAAATGAAGAAGTTAGCGGCGTTTGAAATTTTGCCGTTTTTGAGGCGAAAATGGCGAACATGACGTCACTAAAACGTCAATTTCTCAAAAATTTTCCGACGGATTTCGCTCAAATTTTCAGGGAACGTGTCAAATTGATGTATGATAAGGTACTGAAAGTTTGACGTCGCTGGCGTAACGCGTTTAGAAGTTATTGGCGAAAAACGGGAGGGGGGGCAGATTCTGCCCCCCCCCCCAGCGGGGCGCGGGTTAAGGCACGTTACAGTTCCGGGGGGGGGGGGAGGTCGCTTTGCTGGTATGTTTTTCGTAAAGCTGTCTTTACTTTCTTCTTGTTATGGTCGATCTATGGCTTTTTTATGAGAAAGCTTCATACATTTTTCTCTATTTCTTAGCTGTCGACACTAACCCGGCAGGCGGTGGGCCTCCCAGCCACCTTCCGCGCGGTGGGGGGGGGGGGCATTTCCCCCCTCGTATCTCCGAAACTACTGGACGGATCCGGAAAATTCAAACGGCGTTCGATAGCCCTGTCAAATTTGTCGAAGGAAACCAAATTTCATTGACCTCGGGGTCACCGATGACGTCACAGGTCAGGTCAAAGATAAAATGTTTCACCGTTCACGGGGCTTCTAGGGAAAGCGCTATAACACCGAGTAAAACGCATTTTGTCGAAAATCAGCGATAAGGCGTCAGTTGCCTAGTACATATGTTGCTATTAGAGGTCACTGGTCATACCAGGTCAGGTCACAGGTCAGGTCACCAAGGGTCACCACATGAGCCCAACTTTACCAAGGTTGTGCGATGCATGTTTTATGGCCAGTTTTTCATTTCCAACTCAATGGTATTGGTTATAAGACCATCAGGTACGGTTTAGGTCATTTCTGGTGGAGGTCAGGTCAAGGTCAGGTCAAAAAAGGTCAAATTTCAAAGTTGATATTTTTGCATAAAATGGGTATCGAATCGATGCAGCTCGTCACGGGGAGTCTAATGGTGGTCTTTGTTTTGCGCTACGATGTCTAGAATTGCTAAAAATTGAGTTTGAAAATTTTACGTCATCAATTTTGAACAGTTTTTTCGCTATAACTTGACCAAAAAAAAGAGGTATTGATCTCAAATTTGGTATGTAGATAGAAGGCGGTAGGGACTATCACATATATTCCGGTTTTTCGAAATTCAAAAAAAAATGGATTTTTTGGCTATTATATTCAAAAAATCTATTTTTTGTTTTTTGGGGGTCAAAATAAAAAAAAAATCGAAAAACCGAAATAGCAGTTTTGTAGCCCTCTTAATTCCACACCTTTTATGTCGGAACATTTTTCTGTATCCCTAAAGCTGTAGGCCTGAGAGCTCTTCCCGCGAAACTTTTTGGGGGTCGAAAATGGCAAAAATGACGTCACTCTGACGTCATTAGCGGCCAACCTATCATAGCCTTTGGAAAAATTTTTGGTCACCATGTGCGCTACCTACTCCCGGGAGGGTACTGAAAGTTCGGTGACGATCTGCGCAGCGGTTCTCGAGATATATCGAAAAAACTAAAGGGGGGGGGGCAAAAAATGCCCCCCCACCGCCTGGAAGGCTAAGCATTGCGATGTAAAAACACGTCTAAAGGCCGCCCCACACTGGACCTCGCATGCGGGTTGCGAGTTTGCGGGTTTTGAGTTAGCGGGCATAATACTAATTCATAGTGATTAGACCGTTCCCTTATGGTAACTTTATGCTTACAGTGAAGCCGGTGCACCTTCAGAAAATAACATATAGTCGCAATACCAGCGCAAGAAACAAAATTCGACTCCAACGAAAAACCCGCAAGCCTCGCAGAACTCGCAGACCTCGCTGCGAGGAAAATCAAAAGTTGACTTAAAACGAGCTTTTGGAATGCGATGTAAGGTGGCTCGCAAGCTAAAAACATGCAGACTCGCTTGTTACATGGTAGTGTGGGTCACTCAGCTTAGATTGTATGATTTGATTTTGAAGAAGCCCGAAAAACCAAAAACTCGCAACCCGCATGCGAGGTCCAGTGTGGGGCGGCCTAAATCTCTTGGAGATATGTTCCGGGCTGTATGGAGTTTTATGTCTATTGACTCTGCAGCTCAACAGTCGACGATTATTTTTTATTTTATACATTTTCTTTGTTTATTCTGTTATAAATGTCAGCTGCCAAAATAAGAGACGCATTTTGTGCCGTTTATTGATATGATTTTGCGACACTTATCTACACAATAATCAACGTGAAGATGATAACAATGAAATCCGTTCCTCCTTACCTCGGATCGCGAGTTATTAAATATGGTTCGTAAATGGTCCGTAGGTATTTCGCCGTGTGACGTTTTTACTGATTCGATTCTTGCAGTTCTCGCAGCCTAGTTCTTATAATGTCTCAGAAACTTCTCTGTCTGAATATAAGCTCGTACCTATTGCGTAGTAACATATTGAGAGCATTTAGCGATTTCTTCCATTAAGAAATGAAGAGATCGTAGAACATAGTTGAATATTGAATACGTCTTCTATGGTATCGTAATGCTCATTTTGCTCATTTTGCTCATCATGTTCATTGTTCATGCAGAATGCTCACTTTCAGTCTTTTGTCCCTGGTTAGAAAAAAAAAATCCGGCCAGAGAAGAACCCGATTTCTGGCGCCAGATTGTATAACAAACTATTAGATTTTATAGCGGCAGGCTGCCAGACCATAATTACATATTGGGATGTGTAGTACACATTTTTGAATCTTTGGACTGCACAAACAGACTTCAAAGATAAATACTGGAGCATATATTTTATTCGGGAGAACAAAATGTTTTGGGCCTGCCTGTGACGAAAGGGTCTTATTTCCACTAGTAACCGGCGCCCCTCGTCTGTTTTCCAGTCCGGTGACGCGTGCCATCTTCTCTGCGTCGGACCTGCCGCTGCTGAAGCACCAGATGGACGACAACCAGCGCATCGAGCCCGAGTGGTACATCCCCATCCTGCCCATGATTCTGGTCAACGGCGCGGACGGCATCGGCACCGGCTGGATGACCAAGATCCCCAACTACAACCCGAGGGAGATTGTCGAGAACCTTCGCCGCATGATGCGAGGGGATGACCCTCAGCCCATGGTGAGAGGGAGGGAGAGAGAGAGAGAGAGAGAGAGAGAGAGAGAGAGGGGGAGAGAGAGAGAGAGAGAGAGAGAGAGAGAGAGAGAGAGAGAGAGAGAGAGAGAGAGAGAGAGAGAGAGAGAGAGAGAGGAGCAGCTAATTCAAGCATTGCTTCTAATCTGATTATGTGGATGATGCATCTGCGGGAGCCACTGAATACAAACCATAGGCAGACTAGTTAGGTCGTTCTACATTTTCAGCTCGTCACATAAACTCCAGATGCGCTCGGTGAGAGTGGCTGTAGTACAGATAATATAGAGTTGTAATAAGAACGTGGGCAGCGACCATCAGGCAAAGGTGAGCAGATGGGTAGATAGTTGCTCGATCGGGGTGCGGTCGCACTGCTCAGGTGGATACGATGCGGTGTTTATTAACGCCAGCAAGGAAATATTGCCAGGCTGAGGCGAAACAACAAGCGAGCGTGACCGTCTTATTGCAATTCGCTGCTCAATATATCACTAGAATTGTCTTAGTGGCATGTAAGGCATTTATGGGATTTCCTGTGAATGTCAGGTGTGAATTTCTGAATGTCAGGTACTGTTAGTCCAATTTTACGCCAATATTGTAGCAGATTCGCTGTCCCCTTGGCGACACTGTCCTACCACGGTACTAGCCACATTTTTCTTCAATACTGACCTTCCCCAATGCGGCTGTCTTTCATTTAACCGCCCGCATATCCTCCTACATTGGGGCTGACGCGTTGTCTCGACTGTCGCTCCGTCATAGAATGACAGCGAACAGAGCACGATCAAAGCATCTCTAGGTCACAGCGAGCGCCATCCGACCCGCACCACCTAACCAAATTAGAATACCTGCATCTCGTCACCTCTCGGAATTCGGGACGACATTTCCCGGGAAAGTGGCGGAACGGCAACGACTATGCCTCTTATCTAACGTGCTGTCGCACTGTGAGCCTCCTGCCCCCCCCCCCCCGTCAGCCTCGCCCCTCCGTCCCTCCCTGTGTCCGCTCCCCAGGGATAGGGGGCTCTAGGACGCGTGCATCCGTAATGGGGTCACACGCATACACGCACCTACGTATCCACACACGCATACGTCTCTACGCTCGCACGAATACATACACAGCAATCTCCGGTTGGGTGAGCGTGTGTCATTCCTTCGCAAGTGAGGGAAGGAGACGGCGGCTACCCTTCGTCATCATGCGTGTCGTCTCTGTCCGAGGCGGTATGAAACCTTGCATATTAATGGGGGCCGCGTGTGGCCGGGGCGGCGGCAGCTGCGTTATTCAGGCGCCATACATATGTGTGGAGCGCTGAGGTATTCATTGCGGTCGGGTGGTGGTATCGCCTGACTGCCGAGTGTGCGTTCGGCCGCACAGCGGCGGCGGCCGGTGGGACGTGAACAGCCTCCGCGACATTTTCCGCCCGGTGAATGGCGGCCAAAAGGAGCCGGGGAGCCCCAGTGGAGCTGATTTCCTCCCATGCTGCTTCATACTGCCATATGCTGCCCACCGGCGCCTCAGACATCGTTCCATGGACACGCGGAATCTGAATCAGTGATTGTGGATTTACCACCTCAATAGAGCTAGTTGCTGATATATGCAAAAGGAGTGAGAGGACACGCGTTGCTAAAAGTTATTCCAGTGACCTTTGTAAGCAACAGAAGTCGAAAATTTATTGGACGCAAATTTGATAATCCGTATCACAAGCGCCCATTTCATGGAATCGGGGTCACTGGCGAGACCAATATAGTTCTGCCAGGCATATGTGCGCGGCGCGTCAGCTAATATCCACACCGGTTTGGGAGGCGGAGGTGATATGTCTGTGCGCTTGTGTGTGCGAAGAACACACGGGAGCTCATCATCTGCGAGGTCATGGAAATATGGAGACGGAACTGGCACCTGTTACCATACACCAGCTACTCATCCGCCACCTGTGTAGGATATAGGGCGGCACTGTTGACTTTCCTTCAGGTGCGCGATATAGAAAGTAAGGGTGTCGTGATCTCTTATCCTCTATCCATGATGTGCAAGCTGTGGATGCCCTGGGAACGTGATGGTTGCCCGTAATTTCACATGAACTTTGGAAAATTGAGTACTCACCGCACTAAGTGCTGTCGGTGGCTGTCATGAGTGGGCTGGGCTGTGTTATCGACGTTCGCTATGGCTATACGATGCAACTATTTACAATAGGATTGAGCTAAGGAGTTGACGTTTGGGCAAATCTGCAATATTTCAAGTGGCATAAACGGAAAAAATTCATTGCTCATGCACTCGGTTTTATATTCATGCATTTTGCATCTATCAATTTCCTCGGACTGTGTTTCTATGCATGCTTTATAAAACACTGCCATCTGCACTGAACTCATCCGGGGCATTATTTTAAGTTATTTTCTCAAGAGCCCTATCAAAAGCATTCTACTGCCCCGTATTATCGACTTAGCAAAGACAGAGTTACGCGTAAAGACGGTGCTTTCCGTTAATTCGGGACACCGTCCGGCGGAAGCAGGGCGGCAGCACGAGAAACGCGTCCTATCCTTAGTTGCGTCTGATCATCATAAACAAATGAACAAAATGCAACAGCACGTCTTTTAGCGCAGAATGGGCCCCACTGTCTTCATCGTTTTTACATTGCAGCCTCGTTATTTGCTCAGAGATATTCTGAGAGAGTTAAGTTGATGTTCACGTTTCTTTATTTTTAATTTAATACATTTAAGTGTCCGCCAACTCTGTTACAGCCAGGGTATTGAAAGACGTGCGACGTGATTTCTGTCTTCGTTCTGTAAGGCACGGAAGGAATAAAGCGCATGTAAAATCGCAGTCATCCCATAGATTGTCCTGCAAGCGTACGTTCGCATACTCTGCTTTGGAAATAGTCGGTGTGATGCTTCTGACAGAAGTCATAAACACCTGTAACAAAGCGGCAGGATCTTCACATGTCCCCTCCCACCCATAGAAACCATGGTTCAAGAACTTCCGCGGCGAGATTCTGGAGGCCTCGCCGCAGCACTACATTATGAGCGGCGAGATATCGGTGCTGTCACCGACCCAGGTGGAGATCACCGAGCTTCCTGTGAAGACGTGGACGCAGCCCTACAAGGAGTTCCTTAGCCAGCTGCTCAACCCAGAGAAGGGAAACCCCATGATCAGGTGAGGGCTGACAGGGAGGATAGAGGGGGGATGTTGTGACTTGTGGGGTGTTTCGTCAGTCGGTTTTTGAGTCCGAGCTGCAATACTTGTCAGAAATACTTCTCAAGCCATGCATCAGGTGATTTGGTTGTTCCAATCGTGTATGTGCCACTTTAGTGAGTCTTGTGCATTGCTTGCGGATCACAGTCAAAGCCATAGAGAACAGCTATATTTACATACCTGTCCTTGGTTTACTGACCTTTAAATATGGTAAAGGTTTTTGTCGCACTGGTCTGTCATTTGTTAAGATAAGATTCCTAAAATACGGACAAACTTTTCTGAATGTGAACGCACTGATCTCATCGCCGAAGTTTCATATAATTCAGCACTCAACCAGCTATCCGTATTCCGTAACCTTGAAAGAGGTTTCCAAGTGAATTGAAGACTTTGATCTTAGCCTTTGGCCAGACTTTTAAAAGTCTAGCAAGTTTTGATTGAATTCTGCCAAGCCATATAAAAAAATGTCCGCTCAGCAAACGGTTATTTTTAGGCATTTGCCAAGGAAACAGGTCGGTGCATATCTCCCATCTCCACATTTCGTTGGTCTTGTGGTATGTGGACCAGGGCTGTGAGGCTTTCATATTCGGTACAAAAAGTTGCCAGTTGTCTTTCAGGGCGTACTAGATGGCATGTTTTGCGCTATAACTGTGCGTTTTGATAGATGCGTTTGATGGGGCATTAGTTTGGGTGTGGGAACTTGTGATTTTTATTTGTCTTATTTTGTCGGAGTTGGATATTTGTTTGAACGGCATGTTATGCTGGTGCTGGTTGCGGGTTGTTAGAGCCTTTCTCATGGTTTGCCTTTATCGAACTCAAACCCACCCTACCCTACCCTAACCTACCCATACCCTATCTTACTCATAACCTACACATAGTTACCCTTCTCATACTCGATTAAAGTAATGTACCAAATTTGAGCGCAATCGGCCCAGCCGTTCTTGAGATATAAAACTGGCCCACTGCACGTGCGCACGCGCGAACTGAGACTCTAGATGACTTGTGCCAGTCACCCTTCTAAATTGTTCCTAACGGTGTACAAAATTTGAGCGAAATCGGCCCAGCCGTTCTTGAGATGTATAAGTGGACCCCTCACGTGCGCACGTGCAATCGATCCACCCTACCTGTCACAAATGACCATGCATCGCCAGATGAGTGCCCCCTCCACCCACAGTCCAAGTTTCAGCGCAATCGGCCCAGTAGTAGCTGAGTTATTCCTAGTACAGAAATGTGCTGTTTACTGGAAGGCGCTTATTTTCAGTGTTTGGAATTCCCCTTGGCGGGCGGTGCATTGCAGCCCATGCTTTGATAGCTTATTGTGAAAAGTTGAATGGCCTGCCTGCCGAACCCATCGATCGGATTTTGTCGAAAAATACCTGTAACGTTAACAAAACACGGTCGTATGTTTGAGTTATTTTCACAAAAGTTTATTGACTTTCCGATAATATTTTGGGTGGAAATTGGTCAGAAAAGAATGCTCTTTCCGAATATGTTCGTTTCATAGCGATTGGTCAGCGTTTTCAATACGTTTTGATGTTGTAAAGGACGTCGCGCTCCGCGCGAATTAAATTTTCAAATTAATTTTTCATTATTAAGGAAATGGTACGGATCATCACTTCTTATTTGTTTTCCTATCATTACACATACATTTGTCTGCAAAATGATACAACACCGATTTCATTCCGTCAAGCCGTTTTCCAGCGGCATCGATTTTCCCGTCACAATGCACGAAATCGGTCATTTTTTCACAACCGGGGGTATTCCCTTGCACGTGACGCGTGCTATACTATGAAACCATATCAATACGCTAGTTCCATCTCTCCTCTATCCAGTGATGACAACCGCATCTCGCTGCGCCCACCCGTTGCCGACTCATACAGCCGGGAAGCATGCGCCGCAGGTTGGTTTTCGCCCGATCGTCGATTTGACCGTTTCCCGTGTTATCCCTATGGAAGCGCCCTTTTGCACGTGCCGACGGCGCACCCCTGGGCCAATCCGTCCCAAATTTTAATACAGAGGTCACATCAACCCACCGATTCGGCATGCCAAATTTCACGCCGATACGCGGCGCCTTTCAGGCGCAATAAGACACATAAGGCATGACGGATTACGCACGGACATGTTATAATTCATAATATAGACTAGATGGCCATGTTCGCGCGATAACTGTATAGATTCGATAGATGTTGTTGATGGGGCCATTAGTTTGGATGTATGAGGTTACATTTTTATTTGTATTAGCTAGGTGAAGTTTGAGGTTTGGTTTTAATTGAACGGTATGGTGTCTCGGTGCTGGTTACGAGTTGCTAGAGCCTTTCGTGAGTTGGGCCCTTATTGCACTCAACTCTACCCTACCCCAAACTACTCTACCCTGCCCATACTCATACCCTGCCCTGCCCATAACCCACCCTGCCAATACCGTACCATGCCCTGCCCATACACTACCCACACTCTATCCTACTCATACCTTACCCTTCACCACATAGCGTACCTTACCCTACTCATAACCTCCTCACCCTCAATCGAAGCGATGTACCAAATCTGAGCGCAATCGGCCCAGTCGTTCTTGAGATATAAAAGCGGCCCACTGCACGTGCGCACGCGCGAACTGAGACTCCAGATGACTTGTGCCAGCCACCTTTCTAAATTGTCCCCAGCAGTGTACAGAATTTGAGCGAAATCGGCCCAGCCGTTCTTGAGATGTAGAAGCGGACCCCTCACGTGCGCACGTGCAGTCGGTCCACCCTACCTGTCACAAATGACCATTAATCGCCAGGTGAGTGCCCCCTCCGCCCACAGTCCAAGTTTCAGCTTAATCGGCCCGGTAGTAGCCGAGTTATTCCTAGTACAATAATGTGCTGTTTACTGGTAGGCGCTTATTTTCAGTATTTGGAATTCCCCTTGGTGGGCGGTGCATGGCAGCCCATGCTTTGAAAGCTATTGACGAAATTTGAATGGCCTGCCGGCCATAAGCCATCGATCGGATTTTGTCGAAAAATACGTGTAACGTTAACGAAACACGGTCGTATGTTTGAGTCATTTTCACAAAAGTTTATTGACTTTTCGATAATGTTTTGGGTGGATATTGGTCAGAAAAGAATGCTCTTTCCGAATATGTAGGTTTCATAGCCAGTGATCAACGTTTTCAATACGTTTTGATGTTGTAAAGGACAACGCGCTCCGCGCGAATCAAATTTTCAAATTAATTTTTCATTATTAAGGAAATGGTACGGATCATCACTTTGTATTTCCTTTCCTCTGATTACACGTACATTTGTCTGCAAAATGATACAACACCGATTTCATTCCGTCAAACCGTTTTCCAGCGGCATCGATTTTCCCGTCACAATGCACGAAATCGGTCATTTTTTCGCAACTGGGGGTGCTGTCTTGCACGTGACGCGTGCTATACTATGAAACCATATCGATACGCTAGTTTCATCTCTCCTCTATCCAGTGGTGAAAACCCCGTGTCGCTGCGACTCTCCGTTGCCGACTTATACAGCCGGGAAGCAGGCGCCAAAGGCCGGTTTTCGTCCGATGTTCGTTTTGACCGTTTCCCGTGTTAACCCTATGGCGCACGCGAGCGCGTGCTGACGGCGCACCCCTCGACCAATCCATCCCAAATTTTAATACAGAGGTCACATCAACCCACAGATTGTGCCCACAAAATTTCACGCCGATACGCGGCGCCTTTCAGGCGCATTAAGACACATAAGGCATGACAGTCGCAGGCACGCACGGACATCTTATAATTCATAATATAGACTAGATGGCATATTTTGCGCTATAACTGTGCGTTTTGATAGATGCGTTAGAGGAGGCATTAGTTTGGGTGTGGGAACTTTTGATTTTTATTTGTCTTATTTTGTCGGAATTGGATATTTGCTTGAACGGCATGGTATGCTGGTGCTGGTTGCGGGTTGTTAGAGCCTTTCTCATGGTTTGCCTTTATCGAACTCAAACCCATCCTACCCTACCCTAACCTACCCATACCCTACCTTACTAATAACCTACACATAGTTACCCTTCTCATACTCGATTAAAGTAGCGTACCAAATCTGAGCGCAATCGGCCCAGCCGTTCTTGAGATATAAAACTGGCCCACTGCACGTGCGCACGCGCAAACTGAGACTCCAGATGACTTGTGCCAGTCACCTTTCTAAATTGTCCCCAACAGTAAATAAAATTTGAGCGAAATCGGCCCAGTCGTTCTTGAGATGTAGAAGCGGACCCCTCACGTGCGCACGTGCAATCGATCCACCCTGACTTATGACTTGACTTATGAAACTTGGACCCACAGTCCAAGTTTCAGCTTAATCGGCCCAGTAGTAGCTGAGTTATTCCCAGTACAATAATGTGCTGTTTACTGGTATAGGCGCTTATTTCAAGTATTTGGGTTTCCGCTGGGCGGGCGGTGCATTGCAGCCCATGCATCGATAGCTATTGTGAAAAGTTGAATGGCCTGCCTGCCGAAGCCATCGATCGGATTTTGTCGAAAAATACCGGTAACGTTAACAAAACACGGTCGTATGTTTGAGTCATTTTCACAAAAGTTTATTGACTTTTCGATAATATTTTGGATGGATATTGGTCAGAAAAGAATGCTCTTTCCGAATATGTAGGTTTCATAGCGATTGGTCAGCGTTTTCAATACGTTTTGATGTTGTAAAGGACGTCGCGCTCTGCGCGAATCAAATTTTCAAATTAATTTTTCATTATTAAGGAAATGGTACGGATCATCAGTTTTTGTTTGCTATTCTCTGACTACACATACATTTGTCTGCAAAATGATACAACACCGATTTCATTCCGTCAAGCCGTTTTCCAGCGGCATCGATTTTCCCGTCACAATGCACGAAATCGGTCATTTTTTCACAACCGTGGGTTTTACCTTGCACGTGACGCGTGCTGTACTATGAAACCATATCGATACGCTAAGCCCATCTCTCCTCCATCCAGTGGTGGCAACCCCACCTCGCTACGGCAATCTGTCGCCGAGTTTTGGGCCCGGGAAGTGGGCGCCGCAGGCCGGTTTTCGCCCGATCGTCGATTTGACCGTTTCCCGTGTTAACCCTATGGCGCACGCGAGCGCGTGCCGACGGCGCACCCCTGGTCCGATCACGCCCAAATTTTAATACAAAGGCCGCCCACGCCCACAGATTTGGCATGCCAAATTTCACGCCGATACGCGGCGCCTTTCAGGCGCAATAAGACACATAAGTCATGACGGATCACGCACGCACGCACGCACGGACATCTTATAAATCATAATATAGACTAGATGGCCATGTTTGCGCGATAACTGTATGGTATTTAATTGATTTTACGGGTTCTGTAGTGTGTACCAAGTTTGAGAGAAATTGGCCCAGCCGTTCTTGAGATAGGAAACTGCTCCTTTCCAGGTGTGCACGTGCATTAGCATTTAGCACCCTACATATGGTAATGTGTCGTTCGATATGTGCCCGTTGACAGTCCCAAAATTCAGCACAATCGGCCCGGTAGCGGCTGAGTTATTGCAAGAATAAATTTATTTTATTTACTGGCGAATTCCCCTGGCGAGAGGTGCCTTCCGCTACCGTTTGTTGTCAAAGGTTCAATGGCCTGCCTGGGCCTGCCTGCCGAAGCCACCGATCCGATTTCGTCGGAAAATACGCGTAACGTTATCAAAACACGGTCGCATGCTTGAGTCATTTTCACAAAGGTTTATTGACTTTTCGATAATGTTTTCGGTGGATATTGGTCAGAAAAGAATGCTCTTTCCGAATAAGCAGGTTTCATAACGATTGATCATCGTTTTCAATACGTTTTGGTGTTGTAAAGGACATCGCGCTCCGTGCAAATCAAATTTTCAAATTAATTTTTCATTTTTTAAGAAATGGTACGGATCGTCACTTTTTATTTGCTTTCCTATTATTACACGTACATTTGTCTGCAAAATGATACAACACCGATTTCATTCCGTCAAGCCGTTTTCCAGCGGCATCGATTTCCCCGTCACAATGCACGAAATCGGTCATTTTTTGACAACCGGGGGTGCTGTCTTGCACGTGGCGCGTCCTGTACTTTGAAACCATATCAATACGCTAGTCCCACCTCTCCTCTACCCATCAGTGGCAACCCCACCTCGCTACGGCAATCTGTCGCCGAGTTTTGGGCCCGGGAAGTTGGCGCCGCAGGCCGGTTTTCGCCCGATCGTCGATTTGACCGTTTCCCGTGTTAACCCTATGGCGCACGCGAGCGCGTGCCGACGGCGCACCCCTGGTCCGATCACCCCCAAATTTTAATACAAAGGCCGCCCACGCCCACAGATTCGGCATGCCAAATTTCACGTCGATACGCGGTGCCTTTCAGGCGCAATAAGACACATAAGGCATGACACACGCACGCACGCACGGACATGTTATAATTCATAATATAGACAAAGGCCGCCCACGCCCACAGATTCGACATGCCAAATTTCACGTCGCTACGCGGCGCCTTTCAGGCGCAATAAGACACATAAGACATGACACACGGATGGAGAACGCACGCACGGACATCTTATAATTCATAATATAGACTAGAATACAGGTTTACGCGATAACTGTACGTTTGGATAGATATTGTTGATGGGGCCATTAGTTTGGTTGTCAAAACTTGTATGTTTATATATGTAGGGTTGAGTTTGATAGTTACTTAACTTAATTGTGTAGCAGGTAGGTATGGCTTTTCGAGGAGCACTACGGATCCAAAAGTTTGGACATTGAATTATTTAAAAAACACGCCCGCCCGCCTCCAACCGCAAACAACACCGCAAACGCAGCAAAAAAAATAAAAACCGCCCCCATCGCGCGCCCGCCCGCCGCCAACCGCCAACGCCGCAAAAAATTAAAACCGCCCGCATAGAACGCCCGCCCGCTGCAAACCGCAAACGCCTCGAAAAAACGGCCGCCCGCCGCCAAACGCTAAAATCGCAAAATGCGCCAAATGCACGCCCGAAATGCCGACGCAAACGTCGCAAAAAATAAACAATCGCCCGCCCAACGCAAAAAAAAAACGCAAAAACGCCGAAAAAAAACTGTCCGCATCGCACGCACGCTAACCGCCAACCGAAAACGCCTAAAAATCGCCCGCCCGCCACCAAACGAAAACACCGCAAAAAAGCGCCCGCTCGCCCCAAACGCAAAACGCGCAAAACGCACGCCTGAAACGCCAACGCAAACATCGCAATAAATTAAAACAAATAAGAAATCGCCCGCCCGCCGCAAACCGCAAAAAAACGCAAAAACGCCGCAAACAAATCAAAACCCCCCGCATCGCCCGCCCGCCCGCCGGCAAACACAAACAACGCCGCAAAAAAACGCCCGCATCGCACGCCTGCCCGCCGCCAACCGCAAAACGCCGCAAAAAAAACGGCCGCCCGCCGATAAACGCAAACACCGCACAAACGCAAACACCGCCGCAAAACCGCCCGCATCGCACGCCTGCCCGCCGCCAACCGCAAAACGCCGCAAACGCCGCAACAAAGGAAACCGCCCGCATCGCATGCCCATCCGCCGCCAATCGGAAAAGCCGTAAAGGCCCTACCCTACCCTACCAATATACATACCCTACCCATACCCTAGTCCTACCCATACCCTACCCATACCGTACCATACGCTTACCTTATACCATACCATACCCAACTTTACTTTACCATCCCCAACTACCCACCCTACCCAAACGGTAAACCTATCTCCACCCTATACCTTACCATACCTATACTCTACCCTACCCTACCCATACCCAACACTACCTCCATCCTATAGACTACCCTACCCATAAAATAACCTACCCTACCCTACTCATACGTACCCTACCCTACCCTACCCTATCCTACCCTATCCAAAGCCTACCCTACCCATACCCTACCCTTCCCATACCTCACCCTACCTATACCCGGCATACTCATGCCCTACTCATACTTGACCGAGGAGGTTTACCAAATTTGAGTGCTATCGACCTACCTGTTCTTGAGACATGCATAAATGGGACCCTGCACGTGCGCACGCGCTTAATAAACTCCAGATGACTTATGCCAGCCACCTGTCTAAATTGTCCCTAGCAGTGTACAAAATTTGATTGAAATCGACCCAGGGATTCATCAGATGTAGAAGCAGACCCCCTCACGTGCGCACGTGCATGAGTCCACCTCACCCATGACACATGACCCTACATCGCTTGGAGAGTGCCCTGCCTGTCGACAGTCCAAGTTTCAGCGCAATCGGCCCAGAAACGGCTGAGTTATATGCAAGTACAATTTTCAAGGGTTTGGCGATATCCCTAAGCGGGCGGTGCCTTACAGCCTATGCCGTGCTGACTGATGGTCAAATGTTTAAAGACATGCCGGCTATAAGCCATCGATCGGATTTCATCGGAAAATATGTCTAACGTTAACAAAACACGGTTGCATGCCTGAGTCATTTTCACGGAAGTTTATTGACTTTTTGATAATATTTTGGGTGGATATTGATGAGAAAAGAATGCGCTATCCGAATATGTGTGTTTCATGGTCAATTTTCAACGTTTTCAATACGTTATCGTGTTGTAAAGGACAGCGCATTCCTCGCGCATCAAACTTTCAAATGAATTTTACATTATTAAGGAAATGGTAGACATAATCACTTTTTGTTTTCCATCAACCATTTTCTCGTATATTTCCCTAAAAAATGGTACCACACCGATTTCATTCGGCCAAACCGTTTTCAAACGGCACCGATTTTTCCTCCACGAGGCACGAAATCGGTCATTTTTTCACAACAATGGTTCCTGATGTGCACGTGACGCGACCAACGTTATAAAATCATAACGATACGCTAGCTTTAGCTCTCCTCTATCGATCGGTGGCAACCGCGTGTCGCTGTGACAACCGGTCGTCAAGATATAAGCCCGGAAAGGAGCAGGCGTCGCACCGATTTCGGCCAATATCGCCATTTTTCGCGCCCCGTGCTAAACCAATGGCGAGCGTGGATCGTGCTCGCGACCCTGCCAGAGACGCACCCCTGGTCGGATTGCGCCCAAATTTTAATACGATCGTTCGATTTGACCACGCTTGTCGACTGCCAAATTTCACGCCCCTACATGGCGCCGTTCCGGCGCAAGACACCCAGATGTGGATGACACTTTTCGGTTGTTACAGACAGACCGACAACTTCTCTTTTATAATATATCCGACTAGATGGCATATTTTGCGCTATAACTGTGCGTTTTGATAGATGCGTTTGATGGGGCATTAGTTTGGGTGTGGGAACTTATGATTTTTATTTGTCTTATTTTGTCGGAGTTGGATATTTGTTTGAACGGCATGGTATGCTGGTGCTGGTTGCGGGTTGTTTGAGCCTTTCTCATGGTTTGCCTTTATCGAACTCAAACCCACCCTACCCTACCTTACCCTACCCTACCTTACTCATAATCTACAAATTGTTACCCTTCTCATACTCGATCAAAGTAATGTACCAAATTTGAGCGCAATCGGCCCAGCCGTTCTTGAGATATAAAAGCGGCCAACTGTGCGTGCGCACGCGCGAACTGAGACTCCAGATGACTTGTGCCAGCAACCTTTCTAAATTATCCCCAACAGTGTACAAAATTTGAGCGAAATCGGCCAAGCCGTTCTTGGGATGTATAAGTGGTCCCCTCACGTGCGCACGTGCAATCGGTCCACCCTACCTGTCACAAATGACCATGCATCGCCAGGTGAGTGCCCCCTCCACCCACAGTCCAAGTTTCATCGCAATCGGCCCAGTAATAGCTGAGTTATTCCTAGTACAATAATGTGCTGTTTACTGGTAGACGTTTATTTTCAGTGTTTGGAATTCCCCTTTGCGGGTGGTGCATTGCAGCCCATGCTTTGCTAGCTATTGTCAAAAGTTGAATGGCCTGCCTGCCGAATCCACCGATTCGATTTTGTCGAAAAATACCCGTAACGTTAACAAAACACGGTCGTCTGTTTGAGTCATTTTCACAAAAGTTTATTGACTTTTCGATAATATTTTGGGTGGATATTGGTCAGAAAAGAATGCTCTTTCCGAATATGTAGGTTTCATAGCCGTTGGTCAGCGTTTTCAATACGTTTTGATGTTGTAAAGGACATAGCGCTCCGGGCGAATCAAATTTTCAAATTAATTTTTCGTTATTAAGGAAATGGTACGTACCATCACTTTTTATCTGCTATCCTCTGATTACACGTACATTTGCCTGCAAAATGGCACCACACCGATTTCATTCCGTCAAGCCGTTTTCCAGCGGCATCGATTTTCCCGCCACAATGCACAAATTCGGTCATTTTTCACAACCGGCGGTCCTGTCTTGCACGTGGCACGTGCTATACTATGAAACCATGTCAATACGCTAGGCCCATCTCTCCTCTATCGAGTGGTGTAAACCGCTTCTCGCTGCGACCCTCCGTCGCCGATTTATACAGCCGGGAAGCGGGCGCCGCAGGCCGGTTTTCGTCCAATGTTCGTTTTGACCGTTTCCCGTGTTATCCCTATTCCCTATGGAAGCGCCCTTTTGCACGTGCCGACGGCGCACCCCTGGGCCAATCCGTCCCAAATTTTAATACAGAGGTCACATCAACCCACCGATTCGGCATGCCAAATTTCACGCCGATACGCGGCGCCTTTCAGGCGCAATAAGACACATAAGGCATGACGGATTACGCACGGACAACTTATAATTCATAATATAGATAGAAACTTCTCGTGTTTGTGGTTGGAAGTTCTGGCCTCGATTCTTCATCACGCACTCTGCTGTCAAACACGCTTGCGGTTTTCTTTAGAACAGAAGAATTTCTATGTCATGTTTCATTTGGTCGTAATACGGCTCAAATTCGGACCCTTCGAAAGTGCTGGTTCATAACCATGATTTGCTTTTTTTAGCACTTCAATGTTTTGGTCGTAAGCGCTTTTTCATCTTTGCGTTGTCTGCCTTTTCACCCTGCTCATTTTCAACTCCTCGGGCCGCTTTGTCGCGAATTGATCTGACGTACATATACGCCAGCGCGACGTGCGGCGGCTGATGGTGGCCAATGTCGGCGCAGCGGGGACATATGCGCCACTGTCACCATCCAGCGATGCCTGTCATTTCTATTCAGCCGGCTCGCGTTCTCTGCTCTGTTCGACCGCCGCGGCCGGCACCGACAGGCCGGGACGTGGAGCGTCTGCCGGTGACGGCAAGATTTAGCTAGCAATCTCCGGCCGGCCGGCACGTGATTCCTAGCAGAGATTTACCCATGGACGCGCCCGTCTCCGGACGTCATGCCTGCAGAGTGCACATTGGCGTCAGTCGGGAATTAGGTGCGCGGGGCCGGCGGTCTTCATTGAAAGGTGACGGACGGCCGCCAATGTGCGCCACATTGGCCGCGCGGCTGGCAGTGAGGGTGTGTCACGCCGATCGCTGCCAGCTGACGGTTAATCAGGGCCGGCGGCGAGTGTATGGCTGCGGCGGCGAGTCAGGCGCACCTTTTTACCTTGCCACCATTCAACCTCGGTCCCTGGGAGCGGGCCGGTGACTGGTATTGGAGCCGTCACCGGCACCGTAGGAGAGGGGGTGTGGGAGAGTGAGGGGGGTCTGGCCGGCACTGGACAGCCGTGGGGGATAGATCACGTTCAGTCTGTGGGCCTGTGGATAGCAGACTTGTAAACGACTCTGAGTTGATTCGTGAATCGACTCAGAATCAAACCGTTTTTCGATGAGTCGTGAGTTGATTCGAATCACTTCATCGAGGAACTTGATGAGTCATGAGTTGATTCGAATCGATTAAATTTAGCATCATGAGTCATTTGATGAATCGATTCAAATTTTCAGACTCAAACAAAGAATCGACTCAAAAAAAAATTGAGTCGTTTACAAGTCACCATCAACACCCTAATAATCAATGCTAGATCACCCCCTCAGCTTTAGCCATCACTTAACTCCATATTTCAGACTTACAAGAGCCTCAGAGGCTCAGGCACAGGCGCCTAATGAGCCAAAAGCATTTGGCAGTTGGTAGGTACTTAGTCTTACCAAACCAAGTACCTGCTACACTACCTAGGTACCTACATTTTACATGTCAGAAGTCAGAATTGACACCTGCGGCTGCCTCCCCTTCTCCCAGTCCCAATTTGGTCCCAATAATCAATCAACAGCATAAGAGTTTGGGCGTCTATAGAGTCAAATACGCCCAAACTACCTATAGCCTATAAACTACCTATAGGCTGTGCTATAATATAAATAAACTCACCTATAAACCGCAAAATTGCGATGCTCAACTGCCAATAAACCACAAAATGCACATTTTCCATGAAATAGAAGTTTAAAAAGAAACTTGTCTTATGACATCATAGAATCTTAAGAATAATGTAAAGGAGCGGCTTTGAAATATTTCCTCAGCGATCTCCATTCGCCTAAAATATGTACTATGAGTGACGTCATGAATTCGAGAATAGAATGTGAAAGTCATAGTATGTTTTAAGAAAACTACATTAATGGCGCAGTTGATAACTTTCACGTCTGAATCTCGTGACAAATTGGCCGGATGTCGTTGCCCGAATTGCACCAATCTATATTATGAATTATAACATGTCTGTGCGTCCATGCCTGCGACTGTCATGCCTTATGTGTCTTATTGCGCCTGAAAGGCGCCGCGTATCGACGTGAAATTTGGCATGCCGAATTGGTGGGTTGATGTCACCTCTGTATTAAAATTTGGGAGTCATCGGCCCAGGGGTGCGCCGTCAGCACGCGCTCGCGTGCGCCATAGGGTTAACACGGGAAACGGTCAAATCGACGATCGGACGAAAACCGGCCTGCGGCGCCCGCTTCCCGGCTGTATAAATCGGCAACGAAGAGTCACAGCGACACGGGGTTGTCACCACTGGATAGAGGAGAGATGGAGCTAGCGTATCGATTTGGTTTCATAGCATAGCACGCGCCACGTGCAAGACAGCACCCCCAGTTGTGAAAAAATGACCGATTTCGTGCATTGTGACGGGAAAATCGATGCCGCTGGAAAACGGTTTGACGGAATGAAATCGGTGTGGTGCCATTTTGCAGGCAAATGTACGTGTAATCAGAGGATAGCAGATAAAAAGCGATGATCCGTACCATTTCCTTAATAATGAAACATTAATTGGAAAATTTATTTCGCGCGGAGCGCGATGTCCTTTACAACATCAAAACGTATTGAAAACGCTGATCAATCGCTATGAAACCTACATATTCGGAAAGCGCATTCTTTTCTGACCAATATCCATCCAAAATATTATCGAAAAGTCAATAAACTTTTGTGAAAATGACTCAAACATACGACCGTGTTTTGTTAACGTTACAGGTATTTTTCGACAAAATCCGATCGATGGCTTATGGCCGGCAGATCATTCAATTTTTGACAATAGCTATCAAAGCATGGGCTGCAATGCACTGCCCGCCCAGCGGAATCCCAAATACTTAAAATGAGCGCTTACCAGTAAATAGCACATTTTTGTACTAGGAATAACTCAGCAGCTACTGGGCCGATTGCGCTGAAACTTGGACTGTGGGTGGAGGGTGCACTCACCTAACGAAGTATGGTCAGTTGTGACAGCTAGGGTGGATCAATTGCACGTGCGCACGTGAGGGGTCCATTTATACATCTCAAGAACGGCTGGGCCGATTTCGCTCAAATTTTGTACACTGTTGGGAACAATTTAGAAAGGTGGCTTACACAAGTCATCTGGAGTCTCAGCGCGTGCGCACGTGCAGTGGGCCAGTTTATATCTCAAAAACGGCTGGGCCGATTGCGCTCAAATTTGGTAGGTTACTTTAATCGAGTATGAGAAGGGTAACTATGTGTTAATAGTAAGGGAGGGTATGGGTAGGTAAGGGTAGGGTAGGGTGGGTTTGAGTTCGATAAAGGCAAATCATGAGAAAGGCTCTAACAACCCGCAACCAGCACCAGCATACCATGCCGTTCAAACAAATATCCAACTCCGACAAAATAAGACAAATAAAAATCACAAGTTCCCACACCCAAACTAATGCCCCATCAAACGCATCTATCAAAACGCACAGTTATAGCGCAAAACATGCCATCTAGTATTTTTAAATTAAACATTCTATACACACATACAGTTTGCACATTCAAAATTATCGTCATACCATGTGATACCCTGACACGTTAGATTTCTTAGGTACTGTCTATCAATGGACTCGGAGGACAAGCTTCAACATTTCAGGAGTTCTTCATTCATGAAAATGGGGTTGGGAACTCGATTTTTTAAGAATGCATGAAAATGATCAAACTATTTTCACAGAATTTATGGTGCATACCATTGCCTCATAAAATCAATAAGCTGAGAGAAATGGGGGAAGAAAGATAGGAAACTTGTCTATATTATGAATTATAACATGTCCGTGCGTGCGTGCGTGTGTCATGTCTTATGTGTCTTATTGCGCGAGAACGGCGCGGCGTAGCGACTTGAAATTTGGCATGCCGAATCTGTGGGCGTGGGCGGCCTTTGTATTAAAATTTGGGGGTGATCGGCCCAGGGGTGCGCCGTCGGCACGTGCAAAAGGGTGCTCCCATAGGCTTAACACGTGGCCGGCGAAAACCGCCAACGGGCGAAAATCGGGCCTGCAGCGCTCCTTTCCCGAGCTTATATCTCGGTAACCGTAAGTCGCAGCCACATGTGGTTTTCACTGATGGATACAGAAGAGATGTGCCTATCGTATGCAATAAGTTTTTTTCTTAGGTATGTACCACGTGCAAAGAAATAGCCTCTAATCTCGAGAAAACGGGCATTTTTTACACATTTCAGGAAAAACGTTGGCATTTGAAAACTATGCACTCGAATGACACGGGGTGCACTTCACGGACTAAAAGAGGATCTGGCCTCTTCAGAATATATATATTTTTGGCCATTCACTTGCACATCTTCATAATTAAACGCTTACAAATTGAGGGTTTGACGTGTCACGTTCATGCTCACTTTTGCACCGTCATAATGTATTGATAACGTCGACTTATGGCTAAAAATTTACCCCAGATCGAAAGAACACTCTTTTCTGATCAATATCCACCCAAAATATTTTCAAAAAGTCATCGAGGGTTCTAAGAAACAGAGCAATGATTATACCGTTTTCGACGCATTTTTTACCGGTTGAGCGGCGGCCGGGCTTGAACGCGGCCAGAGGCGCGGTAATATTACCGTGTGCTTTATATTCGTCTAATACTCGGCTTTCAGCAGCTGACGGCGCGGCCGAGTGGCTAACATGCCAGTCTCCTAATCCGAAGGCGGATAGTTCGCGGCCGGTCAGCGACAAAGTTTTTCGCCCGAATCGTCCCTAGGTAGCATTCGGCCAGCCGGCAACCGCCGAGAGGGCTGCGAATGTTACTTTTTAACGAGCTGGCGTACCGTTAGGGATCGACTCAGCAACAAAGCATTCTTACTCTCAGATCAATATACCGAAAGCTGGCCATCTAGGGTAGGAGTACTAAGTAGTGTATGGGCAGAGTAGGTATGGACAGGGTAGGGTATGGTTAGGTGACTGGTAGGATAGGGTAGAAGTTGGGTATGGGCCGGGTAGGGTATGGGCAGGGTAGGATAATGGCAGTGTTAGAGTATGGGCAGGGCAGGGTATGGGCAGGGCAGGGTATGGGCAGGGCAGGGTATGGGCAGTGCAGAGTATGGTTAGGTGATGGGTAGGATAGGATAGAAGTTGGGTATGGGCAGGATAGGGTATGGGCAGGTAGGGTATGGGCAGGGTAGGGTATGGGTAAGGACCCAAATAATACAAGTAAAACGATTTTTAACCCAGCATAATGCATCCGTAAAACCAATTTAATCAAAATATAAAGTTATAGCGCAAAACATGCCATCTAGTCTATATTATGATTTATAAGATGTCCGTGCGTGCCCGTGTCTGTCAGGACTTATGTGTCTTATTGCGCCTGAAAGGCGCCGCGTATCGACGTGAAATTTGGCATGCCGAATCTGTGGGCGTGGGCGGCCTTTGTATTAAAATTTGGGCGTGATCGGCCCAGGGGTGCGCCGTCAGCACGCGCTCGCGTGCGCCATAGGGTTAACACGGGAAACGGTCAAATCGACGATCGGGCGAAAACCGGCCTGCAGCGTCTGCTTCCCGGCTGTATAAATCGGCAACCGAGGGTCGCAGCGAGAAGCGGTTGCCACCACTGGATAGAGGAGAGATGGAACTAGCGTATTGATATGGTTTCATTGTATAGCACGCGCCACGTGCAAGACAGGACCGCCGGTTGTGAAAAATGACCGATTTTGTGCATTGTGGCGGGAAAATCGATGCCGCTGGAAAACGGCTTGACGGAATGAAATCGGTGTGGTGCCATTTTGCAGGCAAATGTACGTGTAATCAGAGGATAGCAGATAAAAAGTGATGGTACGTACCATTTCCTTAATAACGAAAAAATAATTTGAAAATTTGATTCGCCCGGAGCGCAATGTCCTTTACAACATCAAAACGTATTGAAAACGCTGACCAACGGCTATGAAACCTACATATTCGGAAAGAGCATTCTTTTCTGACCAATATCCACCCAAAATATTATCGAAAAGTCAATAAACTTTTGTGAAAATGACTCAAACAGACGACCGTGTTTTGTTAACGTTACGAGTATTTTTCGACAAAATCGAATCGGTGGCTTCGGCAGGCAGGCCATTCAACTTTTGACAATAGCTAGCAAAGCATGGGCTGCAATGCACCACCCGCAAAGGGGAATTCCAAACACTGAAAATAAACGCTTACCAGTAAACAGCACATTATTGTACTAGGAATAACTCAGCTATTACTGGGCCGATTGCGATGAAACTTGGACTGTGCGGAGGGGGCACTCACCTGGCGATGCATGGTCATTTGTGACAGGTAGGGTGGACCGATTGCACGTGCGCACGTGAGGGGACCACTTATACATCTCAAGAACGGCTTGGCCGATTTCGCTCAAATTTTGTACACTGTTGGGGATAATTTAGAAAGGTTGCTGGCACAAGTCATCTGGAGTCTCAGTTCGCGCGTGCGCACGCACAGTTGGCCGCTTTTATATCTCAAGAACGGCTGGGCCAATTGCGCTCAAATTTGGTACATTACTTTGATCGAGTATGAGAAGGGTAACAATTTGTAGATTATGAGTAAGGTAGGGTAGGGTAAGGTAGGGTAGGGTGGGTTTGAGTTCGATAAAGGCAAACCATGAGAAAGGCTCAAACAACCCGCAACCAGCACCAGCATACCATGCCGTTCAAACAAATATCCAATTCGGACAAAATAAGACAAATAAAAATCACAAGTTCCCACCCCCAAACTTATGCCCCATCAAACGCATCTATCAAAACGCACAGTTATAGCGTAAAATATGCCATCTAGTCTATATTATGAATTATAAGTTGTCCGTGCGTGCGTGCGTAATCCGTCATGACTTATGTGTCTTATTGCGCCTAAAAGGCGCCGCGTATCGGCGTGAAATTTGGCATGCCGAATCTGGGGGCGTGGGCGGCCTTTGTATTAAAATTTGGGCGTGATCGGACCAGGGGTGCGCCGTCAGCACGCGCTCGCGTGCGCCATAGGGTTAACACGGGAAACGGTCAAATCGAAGATCGGGCGAAAACCGGCCTGCGGCGCCCACTTACCGGGCCCAAAACTCGGCGACAGATTGCCGTAGCGAGGTGGGGTTGCCACCACTGGATAGAGGAGAGATGGGCCTAGCGTATTGACATGGTTTCATAGCATAGCACGCGCCACGTGCAAGACAGCACCCCCGGTTGTGAAAAAAATGACCGATTTCGTGCATTGTGACGGGAAAATCGATGCCGCTGGAAAACGGCTTGACGGAATGAAATCGGTGTTGTATCATTTTGCAGACAAATGTATGTGTTATCAGAGAATAGCAAACAAAAACTGATGATCCGTACCATTTCCTTAATAATGAAAAATTAATTTGAAAATTTGATTCGCGCGGAGCGCGATGTCCTTTACAACATCAAAACGTATTGAAAACACTGATTAATCGCTATGAAACCTACATATTCGGAAAGAGCATTCTTTTCTGACCAATATCCACCCAAAATATTATCGAAAAGTCAATAAACTTTTGTGAAAATGACTCAAACATACGACCGTGTTTTGTTAACGTTACAGGTATTTTTCGACAAAATCCGATCGATGGCTTATGGCCGTCAGGCCATTCCACTTTTCACAATAGCTATCAAAGCATGGGCTGCAATGCACCGCCCGCCCAGCGGAAACCCAAATACTTGAAATAAGCGCCTACCAGTAAACAGCACATTATTGTACTAGGAATAACTCAGCTGCTACTGGGCCGATTGCGCTGAAACTTGGACTGTGGGTGGAGGGGGCACTCACCTGGCGATGCATGGTCATGTGTGACAGGTAGGGTGGATCGATTGCACGTGCGCACGTGAGGGGTCCACTTATACATCTCAAGAACGGCTGGGCCGGCTTCGCTCAAATTTTGTACACTGTTGGGAACAATTTAGAAAGGTGGCTGGCACAAGTCATCTGGAGTCTCAGTTAGCGCGTGCGCACGTGCAGCGGGCCGCTTTTATATCTCAAGAACGGCTGGGCTGATTGCGCTCAAATTTGGTACATTACTTTAATCGAGTATGAGAAGGGTAACTACGTGTAGTTTATGAGTAAGGTAGGGTATGAGTAGGTTAGGGTAGGGTAGGGTGGGTTTGAGTTCGATAAAGGCAAACCATGAGAAAGGCTCTAACAACCCGCAACCAGCACCAGCATACCATGCCGTTCAATCTATCTATATTATGATTTATAAGTTGTCTGTACGATCTCCATCCATCCGTCATGTCTTATGTGTCTTATTGCGCCTGAAAGGCGCCGCGTATCGACGTGAAATTTGGCATGCCGAATCTGTGGGCGTGGGCGGCCTTTGTATTAAAATTTGGACGCGATCGGGCCAGGGGTGCGCCGTCAGCACGTGCAAAAGGGCGCTCTCATAGGGATAGCATGGTGTCGGCGAGAGCGGCGGTCGGCCGAAAATCGGGCCGACACGGCTCACTTTCCGGCTTGATATCTCGGCAACGGGTGATTGCAGCGAGAAGCGGTTGCCACCAATGGATAGAGGAGAGATGGGCCTAGCGTATTGATATGGTTTCATAGTATAGCACGCGTCACGTGCAAGGCAGCACCCCCAGTTGTGAAAACATGACCGATTTCGTGCATTGTGACGGGAAAATCGATGCCGCTGGAAAACGGCTTGACGGAATGGAATCGGTGTGGTGCCATTTTCCAGGCAAATGTACGTGTCATCAGAGGATAGCAGATAAAAAGTGATGATCCGTACCATTTCCTTAATAATGAAAAATTAATTTGAAAATTTGATTCGCGCGGAGCGCGATGTCCTTTACAACATCAAAACGTATTGAAAACACTGATTAATCGCTATGAAACCTACATATTCGGAAAGAGCATTCTTTTCTGACCAATATCCACCCAAAATATTATCGAAAAGTCAATAAACTTTTGTGAAAATGACTCAAACATACGACCGTGTTTTGTTAACGTTACAGGTATTTTTCGACAAAATCCGATCGATGGCTTATGGCCGTCAGGCCATTCCACTTTTCACAATAGCTATCAAAGCATGGGCTGCAATGCACCGCCCGCCCAGCGGAAACCCAAATACTTGAAATAAGCGCCTACCAGTAAACAGCACATTATTGTACTAGGAATAACTCAGCTGCTACTGGGCCGATTGCGCTGAAACTTGGACTGTGGGTGGAGGGGGCACTCACCTGGCGATGCATGGTCATGTGTGACAGGTAGGGTGGATCGATTGCACGTGCGCACGTGAGGGGTCCACTTATACATCTCAAGAACGGCTGGGCCGGCTTCGCTCAAATTTTGTACACTGTTGGGAACAATTTAGAAAGGTGGCTGGCACAAGTCATCTGGAGTCTCAGTTAGCGCGTGCGCACGTGCAGCGGGCCGCTTTTATATCTCAAGAACGGCTGGGCTGATTGCGCTCAAATTTGGTACATTACTTTAATCGAGTATGAGAAGGGTAACTACGTGTAGTTTATGAGTAAGGTAGGGTATGAGTAGGTTAGGGTAGGGTAGGGTGGGTTTGAGTTCGATAAAGGCAAACCATGAGAAAGGCTCTAACAACCCGCAACCAGCACCAGCATACCATGCCGTTCAAACAAATATCCAACTCCGACAAAATAAGACAAATAAAAATCATAAGCTCCCACACCCAAACAAATGCCCCCTCAAACGCATCTATCAAAACGCACAATTATAGCGCAAAATATGCCATCTAGTCTTACTTAATAAATTATAACTTGTCTGCGTGTCCGTCAGCCGTATGTGTCTTAATGCGCCGGCACGGCGCCGCGTATCGACGTGATATTTGGTGACCACAAACTTTGGGTGGGGCGGACCATCGTATCAAAAGATGGGCGCAATCGGACCACGGGTGCGGCGTCAGCGCGTGCATCTCTGCCCCAGGCTGGCCGAGGCCGGCGCCGAGCAGAGAGCACGTGCTTTAGGCTCAGTTGTTCGCTTAAAAAACTGAGTGAAAACGATGAGAGCCAGCTCGGGAGATCATTAAACTTTGAACTCTGTGGATATTAAAGGAAATAGTTCACTTTCACGAAATTATTTTTTTTGCAATGAATTTATGATTTTTCATGTTCAAAATGATCAGCAAAGAAAATAAAACCTATTTATAACAAAATATTATTTTCTATATTTTGAAATAGGAAGAACTTTTCAGTTTCTGTAAGGCACAGGCGATCCAGTATGAAAAGAGCATGGGTCCCGAAAACTCTTCAGAAACTAGAGAAATTATTGCGGCCACCGGCATTTGGGCGATCTGCTGCTGCTGAATGTCCTTATTGATCAGTACGAGAATTTCTCTGAAGTTCTCGTAGATAATTTCTCCAGTTTCTGAAGAATTTTCGGTACCCATGCTCTTTTCATACTGGATGCAAATATATGCAAGGCACACATCCTCAACGCAAGACACCTTTTTCGGGACGAGAAATAGAATATCTTTGCCTAGGGTGATCGTTGGGCTGTAAAAGCTCCTGATTTATGCTCGTCTCAGCCCAGGCTACGGAACTGCTATTCCAGTTCAAAACCCATGTTAAAAAGTGAACTATTTCCTTTAAGAATACGTTTGCGATTAGGATCAGGTATAGGCGCAGGTACAGGTATTCGGTACAGGTTTTACCGGTAAATAAAATGAATTTATTATCAAGCGAGCGAAGCGAGCAAAGTGCGAGCGAAGCGAGCAAACTTTCGGATCTGCAGCGCTCCTCGAAAAGCGCATATACCTACATGCCTACCATACAGCTAAATGAAGTAAGTAAACAAACTTAACCCTACTGGCATAAACATACAAGTTTTAACGGCAAACTAATAATCCCCTCAAACATATATCTCGAATCTGTACAGTTATCGCGTAAACATGTATTCTAGGCCGGCCGGCCGTGGTCACGCTTTTGCGAGGCTTATTTCTCAGCAACCACTTGACCGATTTACATGCGGTAATTTTTGTAGGGTAGCTTCATTCTTTCTACCAAGTATTGGACTATTCCCAATGTACGTGGGTGACCACTTATGCACGTGCCACGTGCAAAACGAAGAGGTGTTGGTTTTGCAACAATTGCAATATCTCGGTAACTACTGGGCCGATTGCGCTGAAAGTTGGCATGTAGTCTTACTTAATAATGTGTCTCAATGCTTCTAAATCCTCTGCCGCTCATTCTCCGTCACTATCCACCCTAATCTGTGTTTTTATTTAGGAGTAGCGAACCAACTTTCAACACGGCATTGCCGTACAGTATGCACTCGGCGGCTATAACCGCCAGAAGCGACATTGCGGTACAGTATGCAATCAGGTGTTTGATAGTTCTGCTATCTAGCGCGTAAAAGGAAAGGTGGGGCGGCGGACACGACATTGCGGTACAGTATGCACTCAGGCGGCTTTATTCGCCAGCACCGTCATTGCGGTACAGTATGCTATCAGGCGTTTGATGGCTGTGCCATCTAGCGCGAAACAGGAAAGGTGGGGTGGCCACGCAATGGATAGTAGCCGGTTCACGACGGCCATCTGGTAAGTACAAATTTGATGCAGGTTTGGTGCGATTAGGTTCAGTGTGTTTCTTAGCAGCTATCAGCTAGGGTTACATTAATTGCTTATAGCTGTTCCTGCTTTTTCATAGTATCAGACATTATTATCGATCAACCCTATTACTGGTGGGGGGGGGGGGCATCGGCCCCCACCTGTAGTATTTTTGCTGTCGATGGAAAATCGCCTTAGGGGTTCCAAATTTGGCGACTTTTCCTTAGCTAGAGGCTAGAGGCGTATCCAGGATCAGTTTCTCGGGGGTAAATCTGGTCACACTTAAAACAAAAATAATTTCAAAACAAACGTGTCCATCTGTATGTGTGCATATGCCCTAGACAGTATTGCGGTACAGTGTGCATTCAGGCGGTGATACGGCAGACGCGGCACTGCGGCACAGCGTCCATTCAGGCGCTTGACGCTCCTGCCATCTAGCGAGTAAAAAGGAATGTTTGGGCGGCTATGCGAGCCGCACTTATTGGGTAGGTATGCGCACTCGATTACCTACCTGGCAATCTTCAAGAGAACAACCTTTCACCATTTACAGCATTAATAATATCCATGATATTGAACAAACGAATGTGATAGAATACAATTAGAGTAGTTTACAGTGCTCATGTTAAGAACGTAGGTATGTTATGTTACGACTTACTGGTGGTTATAGGAATGCACTAGAGTAAGGTGGGAATAGAGCCTATGAGTAGGGTATGGGTAGGGTGTAGGTAGCGTATAGGTAGGGTAGGACATGTATATGGGTAGAATAGCGCTTTTTTGCGGCGTTCCCGATTGGCGGCGGGCGGGCGGGCGATGTGGGCGATTTTCATTTTTGTGGCGTTTGCGGTTGGCGGCGGGCGGGCGGGCGCGCGATGCGGGCGGTTTTCATTTTTTCGAGGCGTTTGCGGTTGGCGGCGGTCTGCCGGGCGGTTTTCATTTTTTTGCGGCGTTTGTAGTTGGCGGCGGGCGGGCGTGCGATGCGGGCGGTTTTTATTTTTTGCGGCGTTTGTGGTTGGCGGCGGGCGGGCGTGCGATGCGGGCGGTTTTTATTTTTTTGCGGCGTTTGCGGTTGGCGGCGGGCGGGCGCGCGATGCGGGCGGTTTTTATTTTTTGCGGCGTTTGCGGCGTTGTTTGCGGTTGGAAGCGGTCATTTTTACTTTTGCGGCGTTTGCGGATGGCGGCGGGCGGGCGGGCGCACGATGCGGGCGGTTTTCATTTTTTCGAGGCGTTTGCGGTTGGCGGCGGTCGGGCGGGCGGTTTTTATTTTTTGTGGCGTTTGTGGTTGGCGGGCGGGCGTGCGATGCGGGCGGTTTTTATTTTTTGCGGAGTTTGTGGTTGGCGGCGAGCGGGCGTGCGATGCGGGCGGTTTTTATTTTTGCGGCGTTTGCGGTTGGCGGCGGGCGGGCGCGCGATGCGGGCGGTTTTTTGCGGCGTTTGCGGTGTTGTTTGCGGTTGGAGGCGGTCGTTTTTATTTTTGCGGCGTTTGCGGTTGGCGGCGGGCGGGCGTGTTTTTTTTTTAATAATTCAATGTCCAAACCTTTGGATTCGTAGTGCTCCTCGAAAAGCCATCCCTACCTACTATACAATTAAGAGAAGTAACTACCAAACACCACCCTACTTATATAAACATAAAAGTTTTGACAACCCAACTAATGGCCCCATCAACAGTATCTATCCAAACGTACAGTTATCGCGTAAACCTGTATTCTAGTCTTACTTAATAAATTTCAAGTTGTCTGCGTGTCCGTCAGCCTTATGTGTCTTCTTGCGCCGGCACGGCGCCGCGTAGCGACGTGAAATTTACTGGACACAAACTTTGGGTGGGGCGGACCATCGTATCAAAAGATGGGCGCAATCGGACCACGGGTGCGGCGTCAGCGCGTGCATCTCTGCCGCAGGCTGGCCGAGGCCGGCGCCGAGCAGAGAGCACGCGCGGTAGGCTCAGTTGTTCGCTTAAAAAACTGAGTGAAAAGCATCAGAGCCGGGAGGTCGTTGACCTTTGACAACGAAGGCCGACACAAGGCACCGCTCGCCAAGAGGATTCGCCAGTAAATACAATTAATTTGTTTTTGCAATAACTCAGCCGTTTCTGGGCCGAGTTAGCTGAAACTTGGACTGTCAGTGGTAGTGTAGTGTAGTGTAGTGTAGTGTAGTGTAGGGTAGGGTAGGGTAGGGTAGGGGTAGGGTAGGGTTAGGGGTAGGGGTAGGGTAGGGGTAGGGTAGGGTAGGGTTAGGGGTAGGGTAGGGGTAGGGTAGGGTAGGGTAGTGTAAGGGTAGGGTAGGGTAGGGTAGGGGTAGGGGTAGGGTAGGGTAGGGTAGGGTAGGTTAGGGTAGTGTAGGGGTAGGGGTAGGGTAGGGTAGGGTAAGGGTAGGGTAGGGTAGGGTAGTGTAAGGGTAGGGTAGGGTAGGGTAGGATATGGTAGGGTAGGGTAGGGTGGGGTAGGGACTAGGGGTAGGGTAGGGTAGGGTAAGGGTAGGGTAGGGTAGGGTAGTGTAAGGGTAGGGTAGGGTAGGGTAGGATATGGTAGGGTAGGGTAGGGTGGGGTAGGGACTAGGGGTAGGGTAGGGACTAGGGGTAGGGTAGGGACTAGGGGTAGGGTTTGGTAGGGTAGGGTAGGGTGGGGGTAGGGTAGGGTGGGGGTAGGGTAGGGTAAGGGTAGGGTAGGGTAGGGTAGTGTAAGGGTAGGGTAGGGTAGTGTAGGATATGGTAGGGTAAGGTAGTGTAGGGTAGGGTAGGGTAGGGACTAGGGGTAGGGTTGGGTAGGGTAGGGTAGGGGTAGGGTAGGGGTAGGGTAGGGTAGTGTAGGGTTAGGGGTAAGGTAGGGTAGGGTAGGTTAGTGTAAGGGTAGGGTACGGGTAGGGAAGGGTAGGGTAGGGTAGGGAAGGGTAGGGTAGTGTAGGGGTAGGCCTAGGGGTAGGGGTAGGGTAGGGTATGGTAGGGTAGGGTAGGGTTGAATTGAGTAACATCCTAATTCTTACAAAGGGCTCGAACAACTCGCATGCATTACCATCATGCTTTACAGTTCAATTAAAAGCAGTTACCCAGTTCTACACAAATAATATACCAATAAATATGCAAGTTTCTACACCCAAACTAATGCATCCGTTAATCATACATATCAAAACATACAGTTATCGCGTAAACCTGTACCTCTAGTCTTACTTAATAAATTATAAGTTGTCTGCGTGTCCGTCAGCCTTATGTGTCTTCTTGCGCCGGCACGGCGCCGCGTATCAACGTGAAATTTGGTGACCACAAAATTTGGGTGGGGCGGACCATCGTATCAAAAGATGGGCGCAATCGGACCACGGGTGCGGCGTCAGCGCGTGCATCTCTGCCCCAGGCTGGCCGAGGCCGGCGCCGAGCAGAGAGCACGTGCTTTAGGCTCAGTTGTTCGCTTAAAAACTGAGTGAAAACGATGAGAGCCAGCTCGGGAGATCATTAAATTTTGAACTCCGTGGATATTAAGAATACGTTTGCGATTAGGATCAGGTATAGGCGCAGGTACAGGTATTCGGTACAGGTTTTACCGGTAAATAAAATAAATTTATTATCAAGCGAGCGAAGCGAGCAAAGTGCGAGCGAAGCGAGCAAACTTTCGGATCTGCAGCGCTCCTCGAAAAGCGCATATACCTACATGCCTACCATACAGCTAAATGAAGTAAGTAAACAAACTTAACCCTACTGGCATGAACATACAAGTTTTAACGGCAAACTAATAATCCCCTCAAACATATATCTCGAATCTGTACAGTTATCGCGTAAACATGTATTCTAGGCCGGCCGGCCGTGGTCACGCTTTTGCGAGGCTTATTTCTCAGCAACCACTTGACCGATTTACATGCGGTAATTTTTGTAGGGTAGCTTCATTCTTTCTACCAAGTATTGGACTATTCCCGATGTACGTGGGTGACCATTATGCACGTGCCACGTGCAAAACGAAGAGGTGTTGGTTTTGCAACAATTGCAATATCTCGGTAACTACTGGGCCGATTGCGCTGAAAGTTGGCATGTAGTCTTACTTAATAATGTGTCTCAATGCTTCTAAATCTTCTGCCGCTCATTCTCCGTCACTATCCACCCTAATCTGTGTTTTCATTTAAGAGTAGCGAACCAACTTTCAACACGGCATTGCCGTACAGTATGCACTCAGGCGGCTATAACCTATATACCCTGGCTATAACCGCCAGAAGCGATATTGCGGTACAGTATGCAATCAGGCGTTTGATAGTTCTGCCACCTAGCGCGTAAAAGGAAAGGTTGGGCGGCGGACACGCCATTGCGGTACAGTATGCACTCAGGCGGCTTTATTCGCCAGCACCGTCATTGCGGTACAGTATGCAATCAGGCGTTTGATGGCTCTGCCATCTAGCGCGAAACAGGAAAGGTGGGGTGGCCACGCAATGGATAGTAGCCGGTTCACGACGGCCATCTGGTAAGTACAAATTTGGTGCAGGTTTGGTGCGATCAGGTTCAGTGTGTTTCTTAGCAGGTAGCAGCTAGGGTTACATTAATTGCTTATTACGGAGCGAGCGAAGCGAGCGGAGTCTTTCCTTAGATTAACGGAAATTTCTGAGTATGAGCGGCCGGCCGGCCGTGGTCACGGTTTTGCGACGCTTATATCTCAGCAACCACTTGACCGATTTACACCCGGTAATTTTTGTAGGGTAGCTTCATTCCTTCTACCAAGTATTGGACTATTCCCGATGCATGTAGGTGACCCGTTATGCACGTGCCACGTGCAAAACGAAGAGGTGTCACTTTTGTAATTGTTGCAATATCTCGGTAACTACTCGGCCGATTGCGCTGAAAGTTGGCATGTAGGTAGGCACCCACTAGGCAATGCATATCCATGTGCCAGAGTTGGGGTGCTGCTGCACGTGCGCACGTGCAGGGGTCGATTCCAGATCTCGAGAGCGGCTGGACCGATTGCGCTCAAATTTGGTACACGGTTACGGAGCAGTTAGTAGGGTGCCGTGCACAAGTCAGTTGGGACCCATTTTGCACGTGCGCACGTGCAGGGTGCCGCTTCCAGATCTCGAGAACGGCTGGGCCGATTGTGCTCAAATTCGGCACATCGCTAGAGACCGGTTAGTAGGGTGCCGTGCACAAGTCAGTTGGAGGTACCCCCTCGCAATTTCGCACGTGCAAGGCCCACCCTCTCGCTCGCTCCGTTAGTCGCCCCATAAGGCGCTATACTGGTAGCTATTCCTGCTTTTTCATAGTGTCAGACATTATTATCGATCAACCCTATTACTGGTGGGGGGGGGGGGAATCGGCCCCCACCTGTAGTATTTTTGCCGTCGATGGAAAATCACCTTAGGGGTTCGAAATTTGGCGACTTTTCCTTGGCTAGAGGCGTATCCAGGATCAGTTTCTCGGGGGTAAATCTGGTCACACTTAAAACAAAAATAATTTCAAAACAAACGTGGCCATCTGTATGGGTGCATATGCCCTAGAGACAGTATTGCGGTACAGTGTGCATTCAGGCGGTGATACGGCAGACGCGGCACTGCGGCACAGCGTCCATTCAGGCGCTTGACGCTCCTGCCATCTAGCGAGTAAAAAGGAATGTTTGGGCGGCTATGCGAGCCGCACTTATTGGGTAGGTATGCGCACTGGATTACCTACCTGGCAATCTTCAAGAGAACAACCTTTCACCATTTACAGCATTAATAATATCCATGATATTGAACAAATGAATGTGATAGAATACAATTAGAGTAGTTTACAGTGCTCATGTTAAGAACGTAGGTATTAAGTTACGACTTACTGGTGGTTATAGGAATGCACTAGAGTAAGGTGGGAATAGAGCCTATTGAGTAGGGTATGGGTAGGGTGTAGGTAGGGTATAGGTAGGGTAGGACATGTACGAGTATATGGGTAGAATAGCGCTTTTTTGCGGCGTTCCCGATTGGCGGCGGGCGGGCGGGCGATGCGGGCGATTTTCATTTTTTTTTGTGGCGTTTGCGGTTGGCGGCGGGCGGGCGGGGGCACGATGCGGGCGGTTTTCGTTTTTTCGAGGCGTTTGCGGTTGGCGGCGGTCGGGCGGGCGGTTTTCATTTTTTTGCGGCGTTTGTAGTTGGCGGCGGGCGGGCGTGCGATAAGGGCGGTTTTTATTTTTTGCGGCGTTTGTGGTTGGCGGCGGGCGGGCGTGCGATGCGGGCGGTTTTTATTTTTTGCGGCGTTTGCGGTTGGCGGCGGGCGGGCGCGCGATGCGGGCGGTTTTTATGTTTTGCGGCGTTTGCGGTGTTGTTTGCGGTTGGAGGCGGTCGTTTTTACTTTTGCGGCGTTTGCGGTTGGCGGCGGGCGGGCGGGCGCACGATGCGGGCGGTTTTCATTTTTTTAGGCATTTGCGGTTGGCGGCGGTCGGGCGGGCGGTTTTTATTTTTTGCGGCGTTTGTGGTTGGCGGCGGGCGGGCGTGCGATGCGGGCGGTTTTTATTTTTGCGGCGTTTGTGGTTGGCGGCGGGCGGGCGTGTGATGCGGGCGTTTTTTATTTTTTGCGGCGTTTGCGGCTGGCGGCGGGCGGGCGTGTTTTTTTTTTAATAATTCAATGTCTAAACCTTTGGAATCGTAGTGCTCCTCGAAAAGCCATCCCTACCTGTTATACAATTAAGAGAAGTAACTACCAAACACCACCCTACTTATATAAACATAAAAGTTTTGACAACCCAACTAATGGCCCCATCAACCATATCTATCCAAACGTACAGTTATCGCGTAAACCTGTATTCTAGTCTTACTTAATAAATTTCAAGTTGTCTGTGCGTGTGTCATGCCTTATGTGTCTTAAAGCGCCGGAACGGCGCCGCGTATCGACGTGAAATTTACTGGGCACAAACTTTGGGTGGGGCGGACCATCGTATCAAAAGATGGGCGCAATCGGACCAGGGGTGCGCCGTCGGCACGTGCAAAAGGGCGCTTCCATAGGGATAACACGGGGCTGGCTGGCATGCCGATCGGACGAAAATTGGGCCTGCAGCGCTCCTTTCTCGAGCTTATTACTCGGCGAAACGAGGTGGCAGAGACATGCGGTTGCCACCAATGGATAGAGGAGATATGGAACTAGCGTATTGACATGGTTTCATAGTATAGCACGCGTCACGTGCAAGGCAATACCTCCGGTTGTGAAAAAACGACCGATTCCGTGCATTACGGGAAGAAAATCGGTGCCGCTGGAAAACAGTTTGACGGAATGAAATCGGTGTGGTACCACTTTGCAGGTAAATGTACGTGCAATCAGAGGAAAGGAAATAAAAAATGATGATCCGTACCATTTCCTTAATAATGAAAGATTTATTTGAAAATTTAATTCGCGTGGAGCGCGGTGTCCTTTACAACATCAAAACGTATTGAAAAAGCTTATAAATGGTTATGAAACCTACATATTCGGAAAGAGCATTCTTTTCTGACCAATATCCACCCAAAATATTATCAAAAAGTCAATAAACTTTTCTGAAAATGACTCAAGCATACGACCCTGTTTTGTTAACGTTACAGGTATTTTTCGACGAAATCCGATCGGTGGCTTATGGCCGGCAGGTCATTTAACTTTTGACAATAGCTATCAAACCATGGGCTGCAATGCACCACCCGCAAAGGGGAATTCCAAACACTGAAAATAAACGCCTACCAGTAAACAGCACATGATTGTACTAGGAATAACTCAGCTACTATTGGGCCGATTGCGCTGAAATTTGGACTGTGGGTGGAGGGGGCGCTAACCTGAAGATGCATGGTCATTTGTAACAGGTAGGGTGGATCGATTGCACGTGCGCACGTGAGGGGTCCGCTTCTACATCTAGAGAACGGCTGGGCCGATTTCGCTCAAATTTTGTTCACTGTTGGGGACAATTTAGAAAGGTGGCTGGCACAAGTCATCTGGAGTCTCAGCTAGCGCGTGCGCACGTGCAGCGGGCCAGTTTTATATCTCAAGACCGGCTGCATCGCCTGCATCACCATCATACTTTACAGTTCAATTAAAAGCAGTTACCCAGCTCTTCACAAATAAATAATAATACCAATAAAAATGCAAGTTTCTACACCCAGTTTTCTAATTTCTCTAATTAAAGTTTCTCCTAATATCGATTAATATTCAATGACGTCATTTTTAATCTAAAATTGTAGACTAACAATATTTTTTTATATTCCTTCATTTTAATCTCCACGTTGAGCCAACATAAATGGTAAGTGACGGATGGGCTCTATCTAGCTGGCAGCCAGTTGGCACTGCTAAACTAGGTGCCGTTTGGAGAATGTATATTGTATATGTACCTACATCAACATTAACTACTTTCAATGAGTCTCAACTCAAGATCATATCTGATTCTGAGGCCTGAGCCACTCATGCAAGGTCATGGCCTCCTAGTGGCCCATGGAGTCCCTGCTGATGCTGGATATTTCACAGGTGGGATTAATCCTATTTTTGAGGTTGTACTGTTTGAATAATTTTATGTGATAAGTAAGAAGTAGTAACATTTGTTTCATTATCATGTAGAAAAAGTTTGATTAAAAAAAACATGAATGCCTCTCGGAACTTGTGCTTTTGAATTTTCAAATAAGACTTCCTAGGTAATAATAGGAGATAGGTTACTATGCTACTCCTTAGTCCTTACTTATATTATAATTGTCTCTCAGAGTTACTTACAAATTTATCTGACATTGCACTGTTGACTGTTGAGTGTTGAAGATAGGTAGGAGGTGTAAGGTAGGTACCTATTTACCTAGTCCTACTAGGTAGGTAGCTGCTTGAATCTTTGGTCAAGGCTACTATGCTGCTTAATACAATTGTGGTATGCGGCATATTCATTTTATCATAGCTTTGAGTCAAATAATCAACAAATGCCTATAGTGAGTCATGGGTTGAATGAAATAAGTTCAATAAAAATGTCGTGTGAGTCATGAGTTGATTTGAATCGATTCATCAAAATGTGTGAGTCATGAGTTGATTCGAATCATTCCCTTGGCTAGTTGCTCGAGTCATGAGTTGATTCGAATCATTTTATCGAGGAACTTGATGAGTCATGAGTTGATTCGAATCAATTAAATTTAACATCATGAGTCGTTTGCTGAATCGATTCAAATTTCCAGACTCAAACAAAGAATCGACTCAAAAAAAAATTGAGTCGTTTACAAGTCTGGTGGATAGGAAATAGGAATATTATCCGGCGCCGCAGGATATGGAGAGAGGAAGAGGGTTTGTTCCGCTCGTTTACTGCAGAAGAGAGTGGTTTAGTCTATGGGTCTGACGAGCCCTTGAAGATGCATTGACGTGCGAAGTCCTTGACCCGACCAACGCCGAAGAGAAGCGTGGCCTGTGACTGTGACTATGGTCAGCGCTGGAGGGAAGAGAAGTAGTAGTTTGTGATCTGTGTAACGGGGGGCTGTTTACTGGTTACCGGTTCCAGTGCAACCCGAGACCGCGAAAACTAAGATCAGCATGTCCTATAACTCCAGTGAACTCGATAACCGAAGAGTTGCAGACAGCTTGAATGATATTCAATGAATCACATCTTGGGAGAGTAGACACTATTGAGAAGGATGCACTACCCTTATTATGTCTCATTTGTACTACCAGCTCTACCCGTTCTCGTTAATCCTGTCGGACGGTAATGAGTATGTATTTCTGGAGTTCCATTGTCGGCTATATCAGCCACCGCTGCTCATCTGTCGCCCATTGGTTAGTGCGGTCTAATAGCGGACCTCACATGAGCGCGCACTCGCTCCGGGGGCTATCTGATCACGCGCCGTCGGCCGTGTATAGGTAGCATCTCAGACTCATCTACCATAGTCAGGCTGTCCGCGCCGGACCGCCGCCTTTCTTACTAACAAGACGCGGCTGACAGTTGCCCCCGGCCGCTGCTGGTTGGTCGCCGCTCTGACCCGCAGCGCCTCAGGCAGGATGGGGGTCGGCGCGAGCCCCACACCAACTATACCCGCGCTCCTAGGAGAATGCCCATGGGCTGCTTGTCTGTCTCTCTCTGTGGGTTGGAAGTTGGGAGCTCTGTGGCTCCTGTGCAGACTGAAGAACCCACTCTGAGAACAAACACAGAAAGCTCGGAGCTCACCGTTTATATTATAGACCTTATGCCGGAGAATGCTATCCAACGTTGCCCCACTCTCCCTCGGACACGGGATCCGTTTGGTCTGCCGACTCACAGAGACCACCCACCGCGAATCAGCCCTGCGGCATCTGCCCGCGGACATAGACAGCCCTGAAGCGCGACTCCTTCCGTGAATAGACCGACGAGACAGATAATCAGATAAAGCTTCGTCGGCGCACAGGATGCGCCCCAGGTGATCGGGTTTGAGGATGACGAGGTGCACACTGCCTCTCTGTTGTCGTGTTATGAGGAACCATCACAGAGAGGGTCGTTAATATTTACCGTCTGGTCGACGTGACTTCCTCACTGGGTCTCGGCCAATTCGTGATGTGAAAATAGCTCGTAAAAATTGTGACTCGTGGCCCAGCCGCGGTTGGCATTTTGTTTGATGGAAACAAGGTGCCGTGGTGTCGATGGTTTTGTGTATTTTCTCTGTCTGTCCCACCGCACGTCGCACCTATAATTTGACAGACGGGGGTGTAAGGTCGTAAGGAGATTCACCCAGAGGAAGGTATCATGGATGGAAGGTGGGGTGGGCTTAAAACCGCGTCCCAGTCGCGTATTTTGGTGATTGTTAGGCCCAGGGAATGCACGGCTACATTGGCGGAGGTTTATGTTTGATGTCAGCGTATGGGTTCTCTTTGAAAAGTACCAGAGCAGGTGTACATAATAGTAGGGTGTTGTGAATATAAGGTAATTCCGCCATTCAACGAAACCGGTGGAGAATTGCAACATTCCGAAACTTGCGCTTTCATAATGGTATTGCATTTTGTGTAGGCAAAAATAGGCAAGCCCCACGAAGTTTAATTAAATGGAGAAATATAACGTCCCGTACTGCGTGTTTTGTGTATCAAACGTCGAACGTTGTGCGGTGCGGTAACCGCAGTGGGCTTCTGTGGCGTCGCTTTTTCTTTTATGTTCCTTGAGCGTGTGAAGTCCTCGCTCGTTTGTTTGGCGGAACGCAACCCTAGTGCTTGTGGACATTGCAGATGTTAATTTGCCGAGGAACACGTTTTACTCTTGTTGAATAGTCTACCTTTGATTGCATATGCTACTCATTGCGGATAAGTTGAGTTAATATATATCGTTTTTGCCCTTCACGAACTATGATCCAAGTAATTTATCTCGTATATCGTCGCATCTGTAGCGTGTATAGGACTGAGGAACAGCTGAGTTCCGTGATCTCTGCTCGCTCTCGGCACCATATTGACGCTCTTGCAGCATTGTTTAGCGATACTTATATTCGCATCCGAGCGCCGTGAAGTGGCCTAAAAGTAATCAGAGTGTCTCAGAGCGGCAGTCGACCGCCCTCGGGGCTCCGTTTTTATCGATGGCCCGCGACAAAGCCGGCTCCAGGACGGGACGCGGCTGTAATTCACAGTAATGAGCTGGCCTGTGTGCTCGTCGGTCGCTCCCGTGCCGGTGTCCCGGGGATGTGAGGGAGGCGTGAGAGTGTCCCGCCCGCCGGGGTCTGCTCACAAGGATGCGAGTGTGGGCGGCCCGAACTGGCTCTGTGCTGCAGTGACAGTTGGCCTTCGCGCTCTGCTTCCGGATCAATTATTTGATAATTAATTATCGCTGCAGGTAGCAGATGGACTATGCAAAGTGATTTCCGGCCGCTGATGGCCATCGCAAAGCAGGCGCCCTTAAAATTCCAAATATCCCCACCATCGCAAAAAGAAGTTTTCATAAACGTGAACTGAAAAAGAACTTAGGGATGAGACTATGTGGATCAAAAGATACCCGTGTTTTAACTTAACTATTTTTTATAGTTCTGCGAATATTTGTATTGCTCTATTCGACCCACAAGCCATGCCTGCAAATCACGATAGGAGTGATCGTTACCGGTTCAGTGAGTGTAGCTAGTTTATTGCTACATAAGTAGTAAACAAAGTTTTCATTTGAATGTCCGCCTACTGAATTCCTCAGATCCTTTATTAGGTTGCCAGGCTGTTAACACTTTGTGGAAACGGCAGAATCTTATTCCTGTGATTAAATAGTTACCTGTGGGTCTAGTCGTTTTCACTGTGAAAACAGGACACACATTTTTGTGCTGCTATAACACCATTGATAGCTTCGAGGGTAGAGGGCTATTGACTGTTGAGGAACATCTTTGTCAGCATTGTCGTTATTGTTACGTTTGTGCGACATGCTAACGGGCTGTGAAAATTGGCAGTGAAGTTAAAATTGTTCTGTGTCCTGTTTCTTTTCTTCCCTCCTTATATCTGTTTTGACCACCCCTTAACACACCGGCTACTATATTCCGTAATATCCGTCCGTGCTCACTGCGAATTCGACCCACGTCGCCGCATTTCTGCCGATCGCCCTGCTGATTCAACTGCTGCCGACCGGAAGCCGGTGTCGTTTATTTTTCGTCCCGTTCGACTGTCCCGGCCCATTGTGCGCTGCCGGTGTGTGTGTGTGTGTGTGATGACACCCGGCTGGACCAGGGGGGGGGGAGGGGAGGGAGGGGGCAGTCATCAGACCCGTCGCACGCTCGTGAGGTCAGTGCGCTCCCAGCGAGCGCTGTCACTGACGATTTGTTGTAACTGACGATGGGGCGGATAGAAACCGACGCAGACAGGAGCGGGAGGGCCAGATGTAATAATAATGTAACCGGCTAATGTGTTGGACGTTGTCTGACGGTGTCTCGAGTGGTGTTTAGTAGCAGAGCGCAGACTGATGGTCATGGTGATTGGTGGTGATATAGGCACTATATTTTATATTCCACTTGTATTATGTTTCACCATAGGTATATTATCATATTAATCTGTGGACTATTTCATATATATTCCATCGTTAGCTTTGTCTCTGCACTTTGTTCAGCTATTAATCTCCATCGGTCACCGCGCGGGGCGTCAAGATTGGGACGTCATTGGAATACGGCCTATACAAGAAGCGCCAGGAATGAGTTTGAAAATAATGTTAGAAACGATGAATGCAATTTACTAAAATGATCATGCAATTTATCATGCCGCTCACAGGGGGAAATTGATTATCCCTCTCGAACCATGCTGTTCATCGTTAGTTTGTCGTTTCTGCTGCCACCTCTCGCCGTACTTTATCTGCCTCTCCCTCTCTGTATCTTTCTTCCTATCTCCCTCCTTCCCTTCCTATTTCTATCTGCCGGCCTGCCTATGTATCTAATTATCTGTCTCTGTCCACCCCGCCTAACGATATCTCTCTGTTCCGCCCAACAGCGACTTCAAGGAGTACACCACCGACACCACGGTCAAGTTCATCGTCTCGATGCCGGAGGAGAAACTGATTGAGGCCGAGGAGAAGGGCTTGCACACGGTCTTCAAGCTGCAGACCTCCTTCAGCAACACGTCCATGGTGCTGTTCGACCACATGGGAGTCCTCAGAAAGTGAGTTTGGCTGCGGGACCTCAGGCCGCGGCTGGTTGAATATCTGAGCCGGTTTTATAAAACTGGGTTTGACGGCAAGTTTTTGAAGTGCTTTACAGGTTTCAAAGGCATTTCAGTATCGGCGATCTTAGAAGTGTTGACGCCTTTTTTTGTTGCGCCGATAAGTTTTGCTCTCGACTTTTCAATGGCTTGCCACCCTGTCACCGAGAACTAATGTGCCGAAATTTACCAGATTTGATAAAAGAGGTGTGCATTTGACGGTTCCTGTAAAAGGCATAGAAGTTCCTGGTTCGAGTTTCGTATATACGTGAACAAATATCAAGGGCAGTGCGTGACCTGAAAGGCGTAATGAACCAAAGGCAATGTTCATTATCCCGCTATTATTACATTATTAACACCTCTGCTAAGCTGTTTCTGCGCTGTTCTAGACAGTCTGTATCTCTAACGGACCCTATTGCGCTATATGGTGTCTATCTTTATGCTTCCACGCCACATTAACCTTTCTTGCGTGTTCTGTACAGTCCGGATCTCTACAGATATGCTGGTATTGCTGTGTGCGTAATGACTCAGGAGTCCCCCGGGTAACCTGACCGCGTACTGCCCAATAACTGCACTCGGCCGGCTCGCGGTACTAGCTTTGCGTCATTCCCGAGATGCGTGTCTGATGTCCGTGTCAATATCTCCACATCCTTTCGGCGTATACACGGTCTGGTCTCGTGACGTTAATACCCTTCCCTTACGTCCATTTACTTTATGATCCCGCCCTAATGTCAAGCCGTCCGCGTGACCCGCTTTTCCACTCTGTTAGTCCAGTCGGTTGTATCCCGACGTCTTGGTGTCACATCCTTGCACAGCCGACCTACTGGCATATCCTGCCCTAATATCAGGCCACCCCTCTCGTCCTGTCTCGCACGCACTGCGTCTGCCTGCCTCTTCCTGTCCCGACATCACGACGTCACATTTCACCCCACCCCGTATACTGAATGGTCCTTTCTGATGCCGAATCCCATCTGTCGGCCGCACACCACCACTCTAGCAGATCTGTTTCGACGCCGGGGTGTTGTATCCCGTCCCACCTGGTTCGTTGACTAGGCCTGTCCCGCTGTGAAGGTACCCCAACCTCCGCACTGTGTCCAGTCCTGTGCGCTGTCGGGCTGTCCCACCCACCCCACTAAGTTACCCCGTCCACCTTCGACCAGGTATGACAACGTAGCCTCGATCCTGCGCGAGTTCTACACTCTGCGTCTCGAGTTCTACGACAAGCGGAAGACACACCTGGAGGGACTGCTCGGCGCCGAGTCTTCACGGTTGTCTAACCAGGCCAGGTCAGTTAGATGGAGGACCGGGGGAGCTGTGAGACCGCCTGTGGAACCAGGCTAGGTCAGTAGCCAGGGAACGCTGTTGAGGGTAGCGGGGAAGATGGAGTGTAAGACCGGCTACGGGCTACCTGGCCAGACCAAAAGCCGATTTCAAACAGGAAATCGAATTTTTAGCATTTACAATCTTTGCAGAATAGTCTCTGAATTATAAATGGAAGTTTCGGGGTCGAGGTTCTTATGAAAATGAAATTATGAATTTAAAATGGCATCTGGTAGTATCAAACTTTTTCTTAGTAATTGCAAGCCTCATTTCTTTTTCTTTTCTTTTTTATTTTTTATCCGTCACAGACCGGCTGCGCAGAGAGATTTTTAGTTGGAGGAGGGTTGGGGAGAAGCAGTTCTTCCACCGTGATTGCGGGCGGTAGTCTCGAAGTGGCTGTGTTTTGGTGGCTCTAACAGAGCAATCATCATTAAGGTGGTTAGGTGATCCGACCAGTGTGTGTTTGTGTGGATGGCTACTGGCGAGGTGTGCGTGGAGTCGCAAAGAACCACAAACAGCGAAGCTGGTCCGCCAAACGAGAGAAAAAAGGCCGCGGGATGAGGGGCTTAATTTGCTGTTGGATGAGAGGATTTGTCCGGTATTTTTCGATTACTTGGCACTCGGCCGTCGGTTCGTATTGGTGTGTGTTTTTCTTAAAGTATCTGGCAGAGGGCGATATGTTGCAACGAGGAAGAGCGTGTCTTGGACGCACACATTACACAGATTGAAAGATCGCCGCAGATCGCAGCAGCTTTGTAGCGTTGGCATCCTTCAGCTTGGCAGCTTCCCGTCTGTCCTGGGGTGGACGCTGCATTCAAATGACACCAATGTATGGACTGAGCCCCGCTGAGTCCGTCCAGCGTCGCCCCAGGGCCGTCCGAGTGTTGTTTTTGTACGCTACCATAGGCCACCGTCCAGCCCGCCCACAGATGGCTATATGATTGGAACTCGAACCCTCCAGGCGACCGCCTGTGTCCCGGCGAGCCGGTGCCGCGGGCAGCAGTGGTCGGGGGCTTGTTGCAGGATTACTCTGGCCGTAGACAATATTTCAGTTCAGTCTGTGACTCGAATTCGCAATGCTTTTGTTTATGTTCGCCGTTCGCAGCTTGACCTGATTGTGGAAATTTAGTGAGACACCAAAAATAGTAGCGCAACTTCCCTGCCATATTTCTTCACGAAAGGTTCCAATCAAATTTACCAGATGAATCATGGTGACAATCAAACGTGATGAACCATGATAATCACTATATCATTGTCGAAGTCGATATCATAGCGGTTATGAGCAGCGCAGCTCTCTGACTAATTCATCTCTGGATACGGAATGAATGGAGAAGGCGCGGCGACCGGAAGGTAGGCGGGAAGTCGCTGCGTTCGCGGGACTCTCTTCTCCGTAAGGAAGCCATCAGATACTATAGGAGCGAACACAGCCGTAGTCAATTAGACTTCAGGGCACGTAGCTTCAATACGGCCTGTTGATGTCCCATTCGGTGAGGGTGCACTAACGTCATATCATATGCGATGTCGCGGTGAGAATATTTGATTGTTGGAGATAAATGCGACACTAAAGCGACACGCAAAAGAATAACAGGCGTGAGATGGCTATGAGTCTGGCCCAGTCCTTTTACATGGCAACGCTGAACAAAGTAGCGGCTTCTCTCGAGCGGAAAATAGCCAGACAGAACTCAGCATTGCCGTGACGAACTTAGTGGCACGGCTGAGAGTCGACAGCATTGGAATATGAAGCTTTGCCGCCGGTGTATTTCCCCAGTCGTCAGTGTATCATTGCCACCACTACGCCGAGATGTACCTAACCATCTCAGCTCGACCCGGGGTCGGAGGGCGGTTCACGACACCCGCGGGACAGCTCCGACGGCCCGATGGACCCGGTGCCGCCCCCGGGCTGTCAGCGATCCCATCGGCCGCACCTGCTGTCTGGATTGCACCTTTGTCATGTGGACCGGCGTGCCGGGCGACCGGGCGCTGCCGCCGCCGCCGCGGCGCGCCGGCCGTATTGGTTCCCGACTGGCCGTCTCCTGAGCCGGCCCAGGGACCGTCTGTGGTCGGTCAGAGGGTATTGGGTCGGCGCAGCACAAACAAAGCGGCGAGGGAAGATGTGACGTTACCAAGCAGCGGCGTTCTGCACCAATACCGAATATGGCCGTGAAATTCAATAAGGCGTGTTTGTAATGTGGCCGCTGCCCAGCGTTGTTTTCTTATGACGAAACTGGCCGCTTAAACACTCCAATTTTTCCGACAGGGTAATTTGTACTGGCTACTCGCTGCTAAAGGAGTGTGGCTTAATGCTTTGAATGAAGATTTTTCAATAGGGCTTATGACGTTTATTAATATTTCTGGCAATATTCCGTCTAGGGCGATCCGCAGAAGTGTTCCATCAATCCCCCGCATCTGTTGCTGGTGAAACACCCGTCCCGCACCACAAAGCACGCTCTATTGTGATTGCAGTCTGATAGCCCCTGCCAGCCGTGCCGCCTGGGTAAAGTTAGCTTACTGAGCTAGCCAGTGTCAGGGGTCTGCCGGGAAGAGTGGGCATCCTCTAAACCCCTTCCCAGAGGCCCGGCGCGCTGCGGTGTTCCCTCTCGCCGGCTCGGACATTGGCTCAGGCTCAGGTACAGGACGCAGTGGCTGTGTTTGCAATACTCATATGCGGACTGTGTATATTAATCTTGCGGACCCATTTAATTTGTTGGTTTATCTCATTTGTCGTATTTGGCCAGTTTTTGCTGGCCACTGCGTCTCCCCGTGTCTTTCCCAAGGGGCAAATCACGGCGGCTTATGTAAGGGTTACGTAACACCTATTTGCTGGACTGCTTTTTCAGCTAGGTAAATATTTTCTCGGCACGTGCCGATGTGGCGGCCGCCGCGCGATGTGTTGACCCGCGGCTCCTGCGAGAATTGAGCCGTCACCATCTCTCAGAATCGAGATTGATAGATAATTTTCTCGTGCTCGCTCGCCCCCCGCTGGCTGCGTTTTCTCGTTTGACTTTCTGGCACGCCCGGATGGAGGCAATATCGTAGTCCGGAGAAACGGTGCGTGTCACCGGCTCGGGGCCGCGGCGGTGACAGCCAATTCAGTGGAGGGCGCGCGGCCACCGCCTGCTGATCTTTTCACCGGCGCGCGGCAACCGCCCGCCGCCAGTTGGTTGGGTTAGACTTGCTAATCGGAAATCGGCGCAGTCAGAATGAATAGACTTCTCGGAAAGGGATGAATGTGGTGTGTATTGGAAATGACGCGTGAAACATGCGCTTTGAAGCGATCGATTCCGCTTCAATTGATAAAAGCTTTATCTGTCTAGCAAGGCTTGTGTCGTACGAGCCTCGTATTTGTACAAACGTACGTACGTATTTGGCTTGAAAAGTGCTTTGTTGTGTTAAATTCTTGCTGGCGTAACAGCTGCCTATGGTGTAAAGTAAGCCTTCGATTCACCTTGGCAGAAATAAAACAACCTCACAATCCACATACAAACGTTTGTGATCGGCCCTATTGTCTAACGATATTTGAAGCTTTATTGGTTGATTGAATTAAACTTGTTATGTCTTTTGCTTCTTGCATTACCGATACCAACAAGTTGAGTCCGGTCGCCATTTCTCCTCCCTCCCCGCCCGAAACTAACATAACTCCCTTCTCCTAACGCGCAGGTTCATCCTGGAGAAGTGCGACAACAAGCTGACGATCGAGAACAAGAAGAAGAAGGACATGATCGCCGAGCTGGTGAAGCGCGGCTACGACTCGGACCCGGTGAAGGCGTGGAAGGTGGCGCAACAGCAGCTGCTGGACGAGGAAGCCGCCGTAAGACGGGCGCGGCGGGGTATCTGAGGCGTGGACTGGGGCTGGGTGGACGGGCGGGTTCTTTGGAGAAGGTTGTGCAGGGCGAGGGTAGGGAGGAACTGGGAGGGAGGCTGATAGGTATCTGCCATCTGGGACAGGGATTGCGTGGGCGACCTGGATCACTGGCGCGTCCGAGCTAATGGGATTCGATGTGCTTATATGTGTTGGAAAAAGGTTGACTGTCAGCGTCTGAGCTAATGATATGCAATATGCTTATGTGTGTTGAAGAAAGGTTGACTGTCATGCCATGCTTAGTACTCTCTCAGATAGCTATAATACTGCAGACCATTCAGAGAGAGGGAGGGCATTGCACTATCTAATCAGACGTATGCTAGAGAAGGAAGAAAGGTAGGCGACGCGGACAGATATAAATAATCGTCAGAAAGGTCACATGTGACAGGAAAGACTGGAGGAAAGGGCACCTCGTAAATAACCGAACAACAACTGACATTCGTCGCTCTCATGATATGCTCAGAAATCGATTATATGATTATTATCAGCATAGTGCGAGCGCATGATTATCATCCAACACTGGCGGCACGGGTTGGGTAGCGGCGCGCGAACACGGCGCTGGTAATGGTCCGCGTTCGTCACATGACACCCAAGGCCGTATAAGAGGTCACACCCCACCATCAGCACCGAATATCTCCGCCGTGATGTATGCCGCCCGTCATCTCTCTCATTCTGCGCTCGCCGCAGACATTGGCGTTTTTTGTCGTTGTCGTTCCGTTATCTCCTTTCTTGGTTCTGTCATTATTACCCATTCGCTGTTTTTTCCTGCGCTTCTTTATTTGGCATGTGTCATCACACAATAGAGGTATGTGTGTTTCTGGTTAAGATGGATTAGTTCTAGAGCGGAGTTGGATGTGTCTGCCAGGCACTTACTTCGTCGTGAGAGATTGCTGACTTCTGACACAGGCACGCAAATGTAGTTTTGATTTCATTAATTATTTCATTAGATAAAGTTTCATTACACTAGGCTGCAACTTCATTGAATTAATTTCCGGCGTTATGCGGAAAGTTATTGAATTTAGCTTATTTAATGTAATCAGCCTTAGTTTCGGTCACACGGTTTGTGATGTGTGCGCTCCTTCTGTGTCCGCATCTGTTACAATGCCTCTATGACTGCCCGCTGAACGTTCTCACAGTGGTCTTTGACTCCCCACCCTCCACGACTCTCAGGACTCACACAGACTCTCCCCCTCCAGGACTCTCAGGACGCACGCAGACTCTGACTCTCTCCCCTCCCCTCCCAGGACTCTCAGGACTCACAGGAGGAGGAGGCAGCTGCGCCAGGCGCGCCCGACTTCGACTACCTGCTCGGCATGAACATGTGGATGCTGACTAAGGAGAAGAAGGACGAGCTGCTCAAGAAGCGAGACGAGAAGCTTCAGGAACTCAAGGTGCTCAAGTCCAAGTCGCCCTCAGACCTGTGGACCGAGGACCTGGACGCCTTCATCGAAGCGGTGAGTGGCACAGATGCGGTCTCGGGCGCCGGGATGGGGGTGGCTCGTGGGTGTCGTGGATCCTCGCGATTTTCGCCTGTTTTGTATCACTAGTTGTGCGTGTGTTCCGATTCGTGTTGTGTATGGTCTTACCATCCAGTTTTGAGTTTATTCTATCATAAGCTTATTATTGAATTTATTAAGGCTGGCAATGTAAACTAAGTATTGTTCATTCTGCTCAGCTTTCCCAGCAACGCGGCATGCCGTGAAAATTTAATTTGGCCCGGAATAATTTCCATAAATATTTCAGTGAACTGGCTTCTGCATCAACATTTTAAAGTGGTTGAATGTCAGAGCTCGGTTCACAAGATGTCACGCTTGAAGTTTATCTTGAACAATGAGCGTTTTAATATTGCATTGTTTCCTGTGGACTCTACCCAGATGTGATAGATTCACCATTTACAGCTGTGATATAGATATATAAACAAAGACATCATTCAGCCGGTGTGTCTCTATGTCTCCCGTTTGGTGTCGCCGGCTGGTCACTCGTTTTCGTTAGCCCTGACCGGCCGGCGGCGCGGGCGGCCGGACCGCCCGTTCCGGGAGCCGGGTCTTTTCTGTGCCGCGCGCCATCAATCTCTGGCCGCTGTTTTTCGCTCGGCGGGCGGAGGCCAGCATTGGCTCCAGACATAGCTATCTAGCAGCTTGATTAACACACGGCTAATGTGGGTGGGGATCCTGGGATAGTTCTCTTTCTCTCTCCCCATTCGTCCCTCCGCTCTCCTCTCTCTTTCGTTCGGGCTCACTTACTCATTAACCTTCGCCCCAGTGGGGGGGGGGGGGGCATATGTTGCCACCCTGTCGCGTTTTTTTTTTTTCGTATAAATAAAAAACCGCGGCGCGTAACGCCGCGCCGCTTGGGGTAGCTTTTGGTACATCAATTTTGGACAATGTGTAAAATTTTTGACCCCAGGTCATATCAGGTCAGGTCACCAGGTCAAGTTAACTGACCAAGCCTAAAAAAAAATTTGCAATCATGTCCAGCCTGCAGTGTTTGTCAGAGAGGTTTTAAACTTGGTGGATTACATGATGTTATGGGTGCCTACAATTTGTATATCTCGGATTTTTTATATGCGTGACCTAAGGTCAGGTCGGTGGCGTGACCTTTCCATTATAAGTCAATAGAGAAAAACGAAAATGCCTCTAGATCCGTGTGTACGCATAGGAACAGTCCAAATATTTCAGGATAACAATGATTTGGACCACCCGTGACGACCAAGGTGTCTTTTTTGCTGATAGCCTCTTGAAAGGTCATCCGAGGTCATTTGAGGCTACAAACAGTTTTTTGCCAATAACTCTCGATTGGAAAAAGATAGAACGCTGGGGTTGGCCTCATTGTGTTTGTCTTGCCGAGACGCATCGACTGATATGCAGCATGACCTTTTCCGGTCAGGTCATGACCTTGACCTGAGGTCAAATTTTGAAGTTGACCTTTCAAGGTCAAATTATAGTTCATTCGACGCGTCTCGGCGAGAGGAACACGATTCTCGCATTAGAAATGACCTAGCGTTTTTTAGTCAAAAGTTATTGTCGAAAAACACTTTTCTTAAAAACAGCTATTTTTGGAGTTTTTGCCCTTTGGAGGCTAAACCGTTGACCTGAGGTCATTTTTTTATAATGATCTATCAAAAGAAGAGTTCAAAAGCTATCGATTGCTTTTCCCAGCGTTTTTCTAGCTATCGTAGTTCCTGAGATAATGGCATGTTTTCTGAAAAATATAATGACAATTCGCAAATTTTGACCTTTGATGACCTCTGGTGACCCCAATATTGCTCTAAGATGAAAAATTACCGAAATACTTTCAAACGCACGCATCAAGAGCTATCGACTGCTTTTTACCGCGTCTTTCTAGCCCTCTTAGTTTTTGAGTTAGAGGTGGGTGGTAACATATGCCCCCCCCCCGCCCCCCCCCCCCCCCCAGGGCGAAGTTGGCGGAGACCGCCACTGGGGCGCGGGTTAACAGCTCTTACTCGTAGCCAATTTAGCTAAGGTCTGAAAAATTATTTTTGTCGCTTATCTCGGTCGCTATAAATGATGCATTGTTGCTCAATGGGTAAGTTGCAATAGGCAGTACCTATTGAAAAATACTCTGTGAATCGCGCTGCTCTAATAGCTTCCGCTGCGCTGTGGCGTCTTTGCTACATCGCTGACCTTCTTGTGACTTGTGACCTACGTGTGGTGCCTAAGTGGCACAATGCATAGTTCATCCTCGACTTAACTGACACTTCTTGTGATACCTGTGGGCACCCTCCGGCGTTTGGACGCCCAAGGTCGTCATAACCCAACACTGCGATCTCGCTGTGGCCTCTGTGTAACATCTCTGTGACCTCGCTCTGACCTCTGTGACCTCTATTTCAGCTGGACGCCCAGGAGCAGAAGGAGCGAGAGGACGATGATGCAGGTTCCAAGAAGGCCAAGGCGAAGGGCAAGGTGGCCGGCGCTTCCAGGAAGGTCAGTGACCGCGTGGGCTACAATGGTGCGGGCGGGAAAGGGAGGGGGAGGGGGGGGGTAAGGAACAGCGAGTGCCACTTACTCTCACCATTTTTGCATTTCTTCGCGCAATCGGAATGGAGGCACTCGCCTAATGCTACCTGAATGGGTGACATTTTCGGGAGCGCTAAGTCAATAATGCCGCCACTTGGGCACTTTTCGGAGATTCGCACACACAGTGGGCTGAGTTCTGTTGAGTGGAGCGCATTTCGCGTCAAAGGAGATGGAAATTCCGTCTCCGGGCCCCCGTTCGCCGGTTCTCGTCTTTGACAGAGATGGAATGGCAAAGGAAAGTCGCTGGCTAATAGTGGATGCGCATCGGATTTGCATTTCACAAGGTCTACAAAGCTCAAATTCAAAGGTCTGCACTTTATTGTGAGAGTGAAAGTTCAGGATAGGCACGGATCTCCCGGGCTCGTGGGCATCACGGCTATAAAAGTGCCGGCACGTTTGACCCGGGAAGTCTCATCTGTTTTCATTTCACTTGGTTCTTTGATGTCGGCATGCAAATAAATCCCAATAAACTGTCGGGGCCAAACCAACAACGTGACAGCGACAATCGGCTTAGCGCACTGTGTGCTGAAATATCCAATAGCGTCAGATTGGGCGGGTTTTATCGTTCCGCCGCCGCGGTGATAGGGGCTGAGGGACATCGCCAGTGGGCATGATTGGGGACCGGGCAGGGCTGCGAGAGTGAGCTGGGCTTCATAGGGGCTGACCTTGCTCTAAGGCTGAGGAGATTCGAAGGAGCTATTCCCGGCATAGGGCTTTTTTAGTTGTGTTAACATTTCTTATTTAGTTCTTTGACGAATTTCGTTATTAATCTTTTCTTTTAGTGTTATAGCTCTAACCTAATTCAGTTTATTAGCCGTTTTGAAAGAAAGCTATTTCCTAGTATTGATGTCGCCAATCACTGAGCTCTCGTCCCATGAATGCATCTGCCCCGAAGGACAGGAATAGCGCCGTTCGTTTCCGTTATGAGCACTCGAGAAGGCCCGAAAGTGAGACACGACCATTCCCGAGTGGCCCGGACGGAGGCTCGTAAAACAGCGAGCAGCTCAGCGTAAAACTGAAAACGGCCGCCCAATGTATACGACCGCTCAGTGCCGAGCGTCGGCCCGACCCGGCTCTGGTTTACGACCCGCATTGCTCTATCCGTCTCTCCGAGATTCGACACTGCGCCGGACAGCTAATATTGTCACTTGTTTTACAGTGGAGCTGTCAGCGTTCGGATCATGCTGACACACTCAGTGTAAAATCCGTCTTTCAGCTTGACTGCCTTGTCAGCGCTATTTGGGGTCCGTTTACGCGTGTCTGCTGGCCGAGATAGGAGCTGGGACGGCCGTTTGGGCCGTGGCCGCTACGTCTCCGACGAACAACCATAGCCCAACAGTGACCCTCTGGTCACATTTCTGGTGACTGACCCACGCCAGTCGTGACACCCGCCGTCATTGATACAATGTCGGCGTGTGAGCGCCCGTCGACATATATTCCCGTCGGTGACCTGCCCTTTTCACTTACAGACGGCCGTCGTCGAGTACCTGCCGTCGCCGTCTGCCCGCCGCGTGGCACCCGTCGTCACTGCCGACGTCAAGAAGCGACTCGAGGCCGCCCAGAACAAAAAGGACGGCGTCGTGCGTGGACGAAAGAGGGTGAGTGTTATAATGAGGTGGCGGCGCCCCAGGCACCGGCTTTGGTCTTATACCGGGGTCGCTGCGTGATGCAGCTGTATTGATCCTAACCTTGTCAAAATTGCAACTTGTTTTTCGTACATTATTTTACAATATTTTGTTGCATCCGGTCAAATCTGGAAGTAGGGCGGGTAGTAATTTTCAACGTGGCCGATAGGACCAACGTTCCTACTAATACGGCTCGTCATCGCTTGACAATATTCATTTTCACGATGTTGCAGCGGGCCACTTTTGGCGGTTAATGTTCTGCCGTAGAGGTGTTTTTCGCAAGTGTCACCTCTGGCATCTACTTACGTGGCCGCACGTAAGGCTAATGCCGTTATCATGTTGACAATCTTGTCAACTTGCTGGCTGATCGCAGTTGAAATTGTCACGTCACATTTTCGTGCGCAGCGTAACTGGCGTGGACCATTTGTGCGCTGTTTCCTTCTGCACGTAAATTTCCATCCATCTGACCCGATAAGTGGTGTTCCCGTTCTCTCTCTCTCTCTCTCTCTCTCTCTCTCTCTCTCTCTCTCTCTCTCTCTCTCTCTCTCTCTCTCTCTCTCTCCCCTTCCTCTACCCCTCTGTCCTCCCTGCGTGCGGCACTGGGCCGTGGGAGCCGTATGCGCCGCTGTCCCATCCGTCCTGGTGGCTATTGTTGTCCGTAAAGTGGTGACCGGGCCGCGGCCTCGCGTGGTCTCGCACCGGGGCTGAGCTGGGGCAGAGGGCCGGAGGGCAGCACTCGCAGCCTTCCGGCGGCGGCGCTTCCCGTTCCTGGTCTGTGACCTCATGAGGGTGGCAGAGGATGCCAGAGATCCGCGTGCCGCCGGGGGGGGGGGGGGGGGGGAGAGGACTGTCTGAAGTGGCGGGGAAACGGAGGAAACTTTGCAGTGAGACCGATAGTGGTTGATTTTTTTATGAGAGGGAGGGGAGACGTGGGAGGGATGAATTGAAGTTGCAGGTAATTGCCATTGCAACCTGCGTTTGTCGGCGCTAGTCAAACGTTTTTCGTTGCTACCATCATGTCTTATCGTTTTTGTCACATACAATTTTTAGCTAGCGTTAACTGCTATCCAAGTCACGAGTTCAGCTTCAGATCGCAAAACAAGTTTGGCTGAATCAAGGCTACAAATTGTATTATTTAGACGTATATGGAGAACTGATTCTAAGTCCGAAGCTCCCAATGGTTTCGCGTTTTTTCAGTTCACGTTCGTTCCTGAAAGATCATATTCTTCGTTCGGCAGCATTCACCCACAGAAATCACGACCGGCTTCGACTCGACGCCCCATCGAGCTACTTGGTGTAGGTGCTTCTGAGAGCCTTTCAAGCTCCACGTCTGTTCTCTATAGCCCTTTATGAAGTTGCCGGGAATCGAAATTGGTTCTGCAAAGTTGAGAGGCCGAATGATGAATTCAGTGCCCGCGGCCTGTCGGGAAGACCCTGTTGTCCCTTACCCGTCAGTCATCGCTATCGAAACTTTTCCAACCTTTTATCCAAATATGATGAAACAACGCTCCGGATCTGGGATGAATGTAGACGCATTGCGTGTATTTTTTGCATGGACTAAAATGCTTTGATTTAAGGATTAGTATTGTTCGTCGCTGAAACGTATTTCCTTACATCTGCTACGTAGTGGCAGGCTGTCCTTCATTAGCTTCGTTAGCCTGAATGGTGGTTTAATTTCATACCATTCTTAGTAAAATCAGGAAAACGGTGTCGTTAAGCATTTCGGACAGCCCTGGCTCTAGCTCCGATAGATTATTCTGACTCTTCGAACGAAATGGCCCGGTGGTTCAGACTTGGTCCGACTGGCCAGAGTGTAAGAGCGGAGGCGCCATGTATTACCCCAGGACATCTGTTCGGGGTGGGACAGCGCCGGACGCGTGACGCGGCGGGTCCCGTGGAGCGGCCTGCGCCGCGGCGGGTCGACCCGCTCCATTGTTAACCAGCTGTGTCGGGCGACCGCTGCGCTGACCTACCAACTCCCTTCAGCGGCACGGCGCGCAGGTGTGCTGGGCGTGGCAACTCTCACGGTCGAGCTCCTGTGTCTTTCTGAGGAGTTTTTGGGGGATAGTCACGTGCTCTGTCCCTCGCTCTTGTCTTCTTGATTTGGTTTGCTTTGATATGGCGCCCGCTGCCATGAGCACTGTTCTCTCGCTCTCTCTCTCTCTCTCTCTCTCTCTCTCTCTCTCTCTCTCTCTCTCTCTCTCTCTCTCTCTCTCTCTCTCTCTCTCTCCCTCCCTCTCCCTGTTTAGTTGCCGTCTCTAGCCCGTCTAACGACAGTCACAAGTCAAGTCCTGTCGCCGCCGGGTCGACGCCGAGCCGACCCAGTCGTCGACGACTCGACTGCGACCGTCGTGACCTTCGGGTCACTAGTTACGATCTGTCGGGTCACGTCGTCTGGGCTGTTTCTCAGTCGTTCTCCATCTTCCGGTCCCGCTCTGCCTCCGGGCTCGAGTCAACTGTCGGCCGTCCATTTCAGAGCCGGCGAAATTGTAGGGCGTTGAGTACGGAATCGTTTTAGCGCTCCAACGTCATAAGCCAGATGCTAAAACTCACAGATTTTAAACTCAACATGCAACTGAACCTGAGAACACACAGCTGTGTAAGTTGAACAATACCGTCTGGCGGTGAAGTTAGGCCTGTCGTACCGAGAAGTGTTTCTGGTCAGACGCTGCATTTGTTCCGTTCTTTTGCATAACAATGCACCTATCACGGTATCATCTCGTCGATTGCCACCTGGCCGTTCTCATGCTTCATGGCGTGGCTTAGACGCCTCAACATTGAGGGAAATTAATAGCGCCCTTTGTGTGGCTGGCAAAAGCCTGTTAGGACGGTAGCGTTGTGTGGTTATCCTGTCATCTTCCAGATGGGCTGTTGGATGTATGGGAGGCAACGGATGGTGTGAGAAAGGGAAATTGGCTTTTCAGTTTAGTGCGAAGGTAAAACCGATGCAATTTGCATTGGGTTGGATAGCAATTTGTCGTACTATTCACCAATTCCAGCGCATTTCGTGTTCATTTGACGTTTATTCGCCGGTTTTGCCGTGGTGCTCGGTCCTGTTTGTCCTGCTGTCGCAGCCCAAAGTGTCAATATTTCCACTGCGGCTCCAGGTGGCGTCATTCCGGGCTGATTCAGCGGCCACACTGTTTGTTCCTCGCTGTTTGGCCCTGTGTTTGGAGCCGCAAACCGTTCGTAACCAATGGTCCGTGCCAGCTCGCTGGCTGCGTTCGACTATTGTGTAGTTATGCATTTATTCATGTCAGTCGATTGTCTATTTGTATTTGTATTCTTGTCAAATGTTCTGTGTTATTTGGGTGATGGAGTCGGGACAATTGAGTTTCCTGCGTGTTTTACACACTGCACACATCAGCTGCTGGGCCGTGTGGAAACGCGGAGCGAGTACGATATGTACGAAAAGTCAGACATTGGTCGAAAAGTGCTGAGTGGAGTAGAAGCTTTAGTGACAGTGGATCGCTTATATCAATTCTCTCTCTTCAATAGAGGTTGAGTGAGTAAATCTTTGCATTATTAGAACCATTGATAATTGCTGTTTGAACAAATACTATGCTTCCAGAACCTAAAATAAAGCTGTGATTTCCCTTCTTTGAATGTCACTGGCCCGTTCTGTTTCCTGGTCTGATCCTCCTGTCTCCGCCTGACCCTCGTCTCGTACCTATTGACGGCAGCAGCTCTGTCCTGACATGTCACGTCAGGTCTTCGTGACCTCGTCAGTAGTGTGTGGATGGTGTACCGCGGGAGAAGTCTGATTAGCCGCGGTAATGCTGAGCAGCACGCAGCGGGCCGTCTGTCCTTCAGATGACATTGCCTTCGCTTCCCGTTTTCTTGCCTTTATAGAATGCCTAAGTTAACCCGCGAGTTGCTGGGGGGGGGGGGCGTTAAACGCCCCCACTTTTTTCGCCGGGCCATAGCATAAAAACGGCGCGCCGCAGGCGCGCCAAATTTTGGGTACCTGTAGGGAATTGATTGAAGTTTATTGTGACAAAGTTTCAAAAAAATCGGTCGGAAATTTTTTGAGATATTGAGGTTTTAGTGACGTCATGATTTCTGAGTTTTCGACCAAAAACGGCATATGTTCAAAAAATCATATAAAATCACAGAATAGACATACAGACATGCCGTAAATGCCATTAGACTGCCAATACCATGATCAATCAAATGGCTATCTTCGATTATTGATTATCGTTCCGCATTTTCCAAAATCTTGAACTGAATCTTGGCAATTTTTCGTGACTACTTCACGACCATGATACATGAATTTCTTAAATTGAACTTTTTAAGCCAAACACGTACACATATGATAAAATGAATGTCACCATAGTGTTCTACGCCCCAAATTACCTATAAAACATGTGTCACAGGCTGCGAATATCAGTTTTGATTTTCGGGGATATGTGCCTACCCGGTTGACCTGACCTTGACCCTGACCTATGCTTGACTGACCCCTATATGAAGCTGATACTCTTGGAGGCCTTATAAGATGGATTGCGCACCGTTTTGACAGAGTTTATGGCGAGAGGCGCCCATTGCGAAGTTCTGAAGTCCATGCTACTGAAAGCCCGATTTCAGGTGTTTGACCTGACCTTGACCCGACCTGTGACCTCAAAATTCAACTTTAAAGTACTCATCTGAAGCGTCTCGTTGCGCTCTTTCGTTTGCCGCCTCGTGCGTTTCGCTGCGCCTATTGGTTCTCGAGTTATCGGCTGGGGGCGTTTAACGCCCCCCCCCCCCCCCCAGCAAACGGTGGGTGGCGAAATGCCCCAGCAACTGCCGGGTTAACCTGAAATAAGGACGTCCAATATCCTTAACGTTTTGGTAATGTCGCTATATGATACATATAGCGAGGCATTCAAGAACAGCATCACCCTGCATCTTTTTCTTGTGTGTCAAATGATGTGCAACGAGAAGCAAGAAAATCACCAGATCGTCTTCAGTGGTCTTGTACTTTACCTTTGAAATTATACGGATCTGATGACGGAAGGGCATTTGATGTCAGTGGATATTTACTGTGCTCTCGGAATTGTGCTATTTTAATTGAATGAAAAAGAACTATGTTCAAGGCATTTGAGATCATCGGAGACCTTTTCACTTCAGTGACAACTGAACTTGGTCTTTAGCATTGTGACTGGGAGTAAAAGCATTGACTTGCTTTTGTTGAGCTTTGAATGACTTTTCCATTCGCTTAGGGCGACTGTATAACATATGAGGTCGGGAATTTGCTTTGTTAGGGATATCCCAATACTTGTAGACTATTAGGTATATTACTGTTAGTTCCCGATGTGAACGTTTAACATTATGTTCACGTAAATCCGCATTCTTAAATGCTAACCTAGAAAGACAAATCAACGTTAGTGAATGCGCTAGTCATATTGGTTCCCGAAAGCCTCTTGGCCGTGTATCCCTGAGACGCGGAGTGGCCATAATCCCTGCGCTGGTATACTGTGCCGCAAAACTGCCGTGCTCGGCGGGCCAGCCTACAAGTACAGGGCGGGCGCCCAGTCTGCCTACATGGAACTTTGAACAAGCATTTTGAGAATTCGTCGGACATCACCACCACTAATGCTTGAGTTTTAATCCAACTTCAGGCCTATTTGTTCTAACTTTGCGTTGCTCTTTCATCGCTGTTCAGATGTTTTGAATGTTAGTGGGCTGCGGCTGCCTACAGACTTTTCAATCTTTCACTGTTGGTTTTGCCTCGCCAAAGGCCAGTGATTCAACGGTGCAGGACAAAGATATCTGTTTGACGTCAATGCTGATTTATCGTATTGATGGTGGCGTCTGGCTTCGTGGAATTCTGAAAATTTGCCATCAACCGTTGCGTTCGGAATATGCAGTGTGCACAGCAATGTCGCCAATCCTAATGTAATTACGTGGCTTAGCAAGAACTAAGAGCACATTTGCGTCATTTCTTGTAACATACGTGAGTAGTTTTTAGTGGGACTCGCCGAATGATCCAGATGTCCTGGGTATCATGAATAACGATGCATAAATGAGTCGTGCTCCCTCGCACTGTGATTGCTCCAGTAAGCAGAAGAGCTGCAGTGTGCCGCGGTCACCTATGTTTTTCTCGGGGCAGTTCCGCCGACCGCGCCCCCGCTGGGGAGTCATTCCATCAGCGGCGTGGCGTCAGTCCAATCACGGCTAAACCGCAATCACCGCCGGCCGGCCGGCCGCAGAGCTGCCCTCTCCAGAGCAGGATCTGCGGCCGGGTGTGACGCGCGCGCCGGCTCGCCGGCCGTCTGACGGTGACGCTCCACTAATTGGTCCCGGTCCGGAGAGGCTAGCGCTGCCCCACTGGTCAGTCCCAGTTGACGACGTCACCCGATCCATGCATTGGTGTGGAGGTGGGGCAGACTTGTGCCGGGACCAAAAATCAAGATCCAGGATCCTCAAGGTCCCACGGCAAATTCAGTTTTTAGAATCCAAGGTTTCCAAGGTCCCATGGCAAATTCAATTTCTAGAATTCAAGGTTTCCAAGGTCCCACGGCAAATTCAATTTCTAGAATCCAAGGTTTCCAAGGTCCCACGGCAAATCCAATTTCTAGAATCCAAGGTTTTCAAGGTCCCACGGCAAATTCAATTTCTAGAATCCAAGGTTTCCAAGGTCCCATGGCAAGTATACATTGCAGGGTCCACAGTCCCCAAGGTCCCATGACAAGAATGCATTGCAGGATCCACAGTCCCTAGGGTCCCACGACAAGTGTGAATTTCAGGATCCACAGTCCCCAAGGTCCCATGACAAGTACACACTTCAGAGTTCAGGGTCCACAGTCCTCAAGGTCCCACGGCAAGAATACATCTCAGGATCCAAAATATTCAGGGTCCCACAACAAGAACTTAAACAAACTAACATTCTGATGAGCAGATTTACTTCTAAATATTCTGCCAACGGATGCCCAGCAACATTGAAAGGGGCAGAACCTATGCAAACCTGTGGACTGTGGTGGTTTTATCATTAACCAACATAGGTAAGGGGAGCTTCAACACAAGTTAAAAATGAATCATAATATCAATCTCTCCTTCTTTAACCTGACAAATTCATAAAAATATAGGTAGGTAATAGGTAGGCCTTGCAATTTGTATTGTCATGTACCTTTCAATTCAATCTTACCTGATCAGTAGGAATGTAGGATAGCACCTTATAGTCATTGAAGACAGACATTCAAGTATTCTTTCAGTCAATATCAAAAAACCAGAAATAAAGCTTACAGGCTTCATAAAAACGTAAAAGTTGAATTGGATAGGTATATGCTTTCGATTTTCTGCACATTCAGTTACATAATACCTAGGATAAAAACTCAAATATGTTCTAAGTCTTGTTTGCGCGAGCGCTCACAGAAAACTGATCGGCTAAGCCAATAGAATTAGAGTATCAGCGAGCGCAAACCTTACTTACTGTTCATTCACATTAGATTGAAGGCTCTGAACAAAATTCCATGTGACAATTTTTTCGTCAGACGGTTATTCGTCGGCAGATTTTCGTCTGACTTTTTCGTCTTGCATTTTTTCGTCTGTACGAATTGATTTGGTGCATTTTTCGTCTGAGTATTTTTCTGTCCGGCATTTTTTCGTCTGGACGAGGCGGAAAATGTCCTTATGTAAAAATGCGCGGACTTAAAGGGACCCTCCCACCTTCAAAAAAGTTAATGAATTGGCACGAAAGTGATGTCGCTCGGTTCAGAAAGAGCGAAAACGAATATCTACCAAATTTCATCGAAAAATATTCACCGGTTTTCAAGATATTAGACTTTTACTTTTGTTTACTTTTTGGGATCTCCGCTGTTCCTAGCGACTTTATTTGAAAGTGCGGCATTTGTTGCGCGCAAAGCAGCATATACCACCGCGTGCTTTCAAACGTTTTAGTAAAAGATTTAAAAATCGTTAGATCTCCGCTGACGTCACAAATTCTAAGGGGGCATACCAATGCACTAGCCCCTTAGAATCCGAAAACTGCAAGTTTGAAATTCCATATCTCCGAATTAAAGCATTTGTCGATGTTGTGAGTGCCCAAACCGGTATTTGCAGGCCATGGCCACCAATTTGGCTATCTCAACTCAAAACTAATGTTAAGGTGGGAGTGTCCCTTTAAATATGCACAGACGAAAAAATGCATAGACGAAGTCACGAAAGTCTGCGGACGAAAATCTGCAGACGAAAAATTGTCCGACGAAAACCTGCTAAACGAAAAAGTTGAACTGTCATGGAATCATTGCTTATATTGCTCATTGCTCAATGGTGATTTGATGAATTGCAAAACAAATAAGTTTGACACTTACTAGGTCAGTGGGTAGCTTCCAAATAGCTTCAAGCCCGGCATATCACAACCCAGAAAATATGTGAGGTGAGATTAGAAAAGAACTTTCCAAACCACCACTGTCAACTGTTTGACAGTTTCATAATCCATAACATTGATAATGTAAAAAGCTACCAGGTCTCTTGTTCCAGTTCTGCCTCACAGCCATGACAACGATTTGGCTCTATGTATATATGGCTACACAGTCTGGTTCGTTTTCTCTTCATGTATCTATCTTAGCCCCTTGCAGCTGGTCACTCAACCATAGATATTTATTGAAGTGCTTACAGACAAAACCTAGTGCAACTGCAGGGTCCTTGGTGGCCCATGTGCAACATAAACCTCATGGTCCAGCTTCCAGGATTCTTGAGGTCGAGATTCCAGGATATGGTCGAGTCAGCACAGTTAAATCAGGAATGTTTTGTAGACTGCCGCTATTATGCAACGAGTTTTTAGATGCGTGTCGTGATGTAGATGTTTGGAACTCTAAGCGCTGGCCAATTCAAGAGCTCTGTTCTGGCTTATGTCAACACTCGTAGTGTGTAGATGCTTTACCTTTACTGCTAAGATGTTTTGATACCTATTGTGTTTTTATCTCTGTTTTTATCTTTACAGTTGCACACTTTTTTCTTAACGTAACAGTCATTTAAGCGGTATTCGCTGGACTGTATTTTGTAAGTGCATGTTGTGTTTCAACTGACTTCATCTGTGATTGGGGGCATACCCTGTTGATGATCTACAAATAAACTAAACTAAACTAAACTTGGTCCCTCAGCAAAATGATGGTGTAGATCCAGACCGTTCTCCTAAGATCCCATGACAAATAATAAAACTGGGACTAAAGGTCTGCATTCTGCAGGGTCTTGCAGCATACCAAAATTTTGAGGTCCTGACCCCTGGGTTTCCATTGTTTCACGGCATATGAAATGTTGAGGTCCTGGGTTTCTACGGTCTCATGACACATGAAATGTTGATGTCCTAGGATTCCAGGGTCTCGCGGCATATGCAAATGTTGAGGTCCTGGGATTCCAAGGTCTCGCGGCATATGCAAATGTTGAGGTCCTGGGATTCCAAGGTCTCGCGACATATGCAAATGTTGAGGTCCTGGGATTCCAAGGTCTCGCGGCATATGGATGTTTTAAGGTCCTGGGTTTCCAAGGTCTCGCGACAAAAATGACAATGCAAGGTCCAGGATCCTTCAAGGTCCCAGACATTGGACTCTGCGAACCCTGGATCTCGGATCTTTTTGGGACCTTGGCACAAGTCTGGGTGGGTGTAAATCCGGGGTCCGCCACTCCGCTCTGGATGGTTCCGCCGCCACATCGCCGACCACTGGCTTTCAGTTCGGGCAGGGTCGGTTACGGTTGCAGTCGTGGCAGGTCAGATAGCGGAAACTTAAAACTGAAACGGACAGAAACACTTTAATGCCGCCAAAGTATTACCTGCGACAATTTCAGTCTCCGTCCACCGATGGAGTCACGTGTAATGCCGTGGTCTTCGACCCCGCAGCTGTCAGCTTTGTAGCACAGCTTGAACCGTGCCTTTTGTCGACGACATCCACGCTGCTTTTTACGTTAGCTGTCATAGCTCAGTGGATGATTCGGCCATGTGCCTCCTGAATGGCGCTGGTGATGGCCGGGCTGGGGCACTATCATGACCGCCTGCTCAACAGGCAACCCAATTACTCGTACGCGGTCACGTCCGGAGGGCTATGTTTTAGAGGTAATAGAATAGAGGGTGTCATATGAGCTTACGAGACAAATCGGCAAGCATAGAGGATTTGTATGCTCGCGGAATGATTTGCACGTTGCGAATTATGATGGCAACTGAGTTGTTGCATCCATGTATGCAACAACTCAGTTGCGATGCGTTCCAAGCTTTGATCATCCAATTAGCTGAGAGTCACCAAATAAACAAACCATTCCAATTCACCAAACGATTGATACCGAACTTGTGTGGTATTATTTCTTTACGGTCCCTGGCTTCGCTTGCTCAGCAAAGTCAGCGTAACACTGGGGCTAATACGCCAAATCAGACAGTTACAGTATGACACGCGGGATCTAGAGTTCTCGTTTACGTAGTAATTTGTCTTTGAGTAATTTGTCAGGTGTTCGCTGCAGCCATTAGCTCTGCGTGTTGTCTGCTCCGCTGCAGGACGCTGTTGGTGCCATTTGGGCTGGACGCACCCAACTAACGATGTTTTTTGACGGCGTCAGCTCACAATTGCCTCGTTACTCGTCGTTTTTCTTTCCCTTGACCCGATCGTAAAATTGTGGATGATGCTGGGGTCGCCTGCCCGTCCTCGGGTGAATCTAGTCTCGGTTCTGCGAAGCCGTTGGCTGCCTAAAATACGGCCGGGATTTTCGGTCCCCGCCCTATGTGACCGATGGGGTTCGGGTCGGGATAGATTGGAGTTGCCGCTTCCGAACCTCGTCGGCTGGACCCCCGCACCGCGCCGGCCGGCCTTCCCAATTATCGAGTAACCCAGATGGCGATATAAGAAATCGCCGTCACGTCCGACGGGAGATGGCTCGTCGGCGGGTCAGTCGCCATTTGTCTGTGGTCCTATCAGCGGCCAACTTTGGATGAGGTTAAAATAGCGGGCGATGTATTGACTTGTCATCTTGCAGTTATTAATCTGGCCCATAGCTGTCGCACCAGTAATCTTTGAACTTCCACTACTGACGGTGGGTAGAACAGTGCATTCACCTCAGTTTTTCGTGATACAACGTCAGACGCAGTAGATGTGTTCAGATCCTGGCTGCTGTACCTTTGATTCTGACCGTACTCTCCGACACATGTCCTATTTTTGGGGCAATGCGGCCACTAACGACGCCATCACATTTTTAACGCCTTTTGAAGTCTTTTGCGTTTCAAAAGCGGGAAGCACCTACCAAATCATTATCAAATCAGCTTATGTCTACTGAAGATCTGTGATACGATCGCTTGATCAAGTAACCAAACCTGCCTGAATATCGACTAACCTGCACCCAAAGTCAACAATAGACATTGAAAGTGCGCTTTTATGCTTGAACCAAACATGCTGGATACGTTTGTTACTCTAACTGACAAGTAGTTAGATACTTTTATTATAATTTGATTATATTGCATTTTTTCGTTTCTTTCTTGTGATTGCAGAAATCCGATGACGGAACGGCGGAAGACGGAGATGACAAGCCAAAGAGGCAGAAGAAGGAGGGAGACGGTGAAGATAAGCCAAAGAAGAAGAGGGAGCCGAAAGGTACTGTCCTGCGCTTATGCGAAATACTTGTACGGCATTTTACCCGCATTGCACATTTGACTTCAATGAGATGTCACTTATTGTTTTAGATACAGATGTAAACATTTTCTAGGGGATTGCACCGTTACAACCGATACGGTATTGTTGAATATGGTGTTGTTTTTTCAGTCTCTGTACCCACCGACAATAACAACTTAGCGGGATTTTCTGTCTTCAGGCCGTCTCTACAAGAGTGATTAGTTACCCAGCTGGGACTTGTGCCAACGCAAATGTTTACATTGTTGCCGTTCTTCCCCGCTTAATCTCCCTGAGTAAACGTGCCGCGAACACGGCACGGTCGCACGTACACTGCGCGTCCTTACCTGCCGCTCTCGCCCGCCGCAGGCAAGGACGGCATGAAGCAGACCAAGCTGCAGTTCAAAAAGAAACCGGGCAAAGAGGCGTGGGAGACGGACTCTGAAGAGGAGGATTTCCGGGGCAGCGACTCCGAACCGGAGGTCTCCTCGCCCACCCGCGTTCGCGAGGGAGGCCGTCGTGCCGCCGGTGAGTTGGGAACGTCTAAAGGAAAAGTCGTAGAAAGGAGAGTTAGATGTCAGTGGCGCCGGCGCGGCGTGTGATAGAGGCTGTCAGCAGGGCTGACAATACGTGATTTGTGGGTTCTTTGGGCGGGTCCGGCGGTTGGTGGGAGACCCATATGAAATCGTTGATGGAGGTGACAGGGGATGATTTGTAGTTCCGATCAGGTTTGGTAGTTTGAGAAAGAATCGACGGAATTATAGATGGTCTGTGGAGCGAGGAGTGATGGTTGTGTGGGAGGGACAACAGAAGCCGAAGACGGTGTCAGCAGGGGCTCTACATGAGACGAACGCGCTTATTCATTCATTAACTCACGCCGTATGCATTACTGCTGACCACCAGCGGGCCGAGTGACCCCACCCCGCGTGCGTCACCGCTGTGCGTTGTAGCAGAGTTGGCCTGCCTCCGCCTCCTGCGTTATTGTCGTCCGACTATTGGCAGCGTTACCCTACCGCGGCCTGCGTCACTGCCGTCCAGTTAGTGGTTTGTTTTGGTCCGACCGGTAAGACGAGCCGCCCCCTTTTGGTCCTCGCTGCCGCCGACTTTATTAGCGAAGCGCAACATTATGCCTCCAATGACGTCACCGAACTGGTAAGTAAAGGCAGTGTTGGCCGCTGGCTCGACGCTCTCAGGTGCGTCTCCTGCCGGTCTCGGTATGGATAAGAAAGGCGACCAACGCAACCGTTTTCTGCGACAGTTGAGGGAGCGGTGATCGGTTTCAGGAAGGTGACGCACCCTGGGATAGCTGAGACGGCCGCTTTCGGCTCGGCATTTGTCCGTGTGGGGTTCTGTTCGTCAGGCTGTCAGTTAATTAGCTAATTTGAGCGGAAACTTCTGGTCATGTTCAACAGGACTTGCTTCATGTTGAGCGGAAACTTCTGGCCATGTCCAACAGGGCTTGCTCACAAAGGCTGTACTAAGACGCAGCTGCCGGCACGAGCGGACTGTAACGGAACTTTTCTGTCAATATCATCAGCAATTATGCTACTCTGGAGTATGTAGGATCACGGCTAAACTCAGTCTCCATCTGTAAGTTCTCCCATCTCGTCATTCACGCCACCGGCACTGCCAGCGGAACTCCTTCCCCCCCCCCCTCCCCAGCGTACTGTTTAGCGCGCTGCGTTCATTGCGTTTTTGCCTAGCGGGCTAAGCTGGCACTATCTGTTTGGTTTGGTTTATGCGGTGCGGGTGCGCGCTTCCGCCGTATACTGAGGTCTTGACGGCGGCCCCGAGGCAAATATTAGTGTTGTGCCGCGCACACACACACACAGACCCCCGGCCCCACACACCGCACACACGCCGCAATAAGCTTCTGCGTACGGGGGCAGCGGAGAGCTGTATTATTGACTCTGATTTTGAGTGACCGGCGGGCACCTCATATGACGCCTGGACGCGGTCCCTGTTCGGTCTCACCCTGGCCAGATACCTGGCCTACATTATGTCGGATAATGCTAGCGACCGCACTGTGACCGATTTATTGTCCCAGATGACCTTCAAGTCTGTCGGCTGGTCAACCAATACAAGCATCAGTACAATTATCAGTTCAGACATTTCTGCTTGATTGATGCTTGGAACACATACTTGAGCCTTGTCAAGTCCTTAGTCAGCAATCAGTTCCAAAAGCAACGATTTCATGTACTTTTTACGAATTTGATATTTCACATGCGCTTCTGCATTTAGTTACAATCTTAACCTGAAAGACAGATTCCTTATATCTGCGTTTAATGTTTGGCAATACGATCGATGATTGTGCCGCTCTCGAATTATGTACATGGGATCACGGCTATTTTTAAGGTGTAACTAACGGCAATGCTGTAAATAGCCACCACCGTCGTCCATATTGGCACTTCCGCTGTCCTGTTGCGTCATCTCACACGCCCGTTTCCTCCACAGCGGCGAAGGTCAAGTACAACTTCAACAGTGACGAGGAGGATGCCTCCAGCGGCGATGAGGAGCTGTTCGACAACGACGCCGTCAAGGAGCCCGATCATGTGGTGGAGGTGGACTCTGACCTGGACACCTCGGCCGTCCAGCCGGCGCCGAAACCGGCCAGGTCAGTCGTTCGGGCCTGCCGCAGGGGAGGGGGCGGGGGGGGGGGGGCAGACAGGCGTTGTAGTCCCCAGCCATCGCCCGCCGCGGGAGGGGGAGCGGGCAGGGAAGGAACAGACAAGTCGGAGATGTCAGTCTCAAGCTCGCGTCCTCCACGGAGAAGTGGAGCGGGCATGGAGGGACACGGGCATGTCAGTCCTCAGACCGCGCCAGCCGGGGGGAGGGGAATGCGGTGGTAGCGATACTGGCGGGGAGGAGGGTTGCATGTATAGCATAGAGATGTCTGATTTTATCACAAGATGTTTTTCATGCATAGGTGATTTTAACCATCAGCTTTCGTGCAAGATGTGGATGATTCAATTAGAATTACTGTTTTCCATGAAGGCCGTGATTCAATTTGAGGGATCGTTATGGCACCATTTATCATCAGCCTGGTCTTGAGCATCTCATGCATTTAGATGTTGTCGGAACCCACCGCTCGCGTTGGTCGACGGCTGATTTTCGTTTCCCTCTAGAAATTATGCCGACTGCCGAAAGTTTTGCATCGTCCATTCCATTGCATAACTGCGTCGCAGTCGCTCAGTTCATTTGCTGCGTCTTCATTGTCCGGACGGGGGCATTGTCCCGCAATCCCGTATGTATTCAGCGTGTCCTTTAAAAAATTGATCTTGCTCTCGGTGAAATGTAATCTGAGGAGCGGCGTGCAGTCCATTGTCGATGTACGGTTCTCCAGGGTATTAGTCGTTGGTCGCTCGGCGGGCGGGAGGGCAACCAGTTCCGCCCCTGTATAGCGTGACCCCTTGCTCCGCCCAGTTACGCACGAGCGTACTCCACGCCGCGTAGTAGCGTGGGGAGGGGAGGATTAGAAATTAGAATGGTGGCATGTGTAGAGGCTAGAACCGGTTTCCACCGCCATGCCACCGCCCAGCGACATGGAGCGGGGTCAGTGACCAGGGCGCAGGGAGAGGTCAGAGGTCAGCTATAACGTAGGGCTTTGTGTCTCCCTCCCCTCCGCGTGTAACGATCGCACGACAGCGGCCGGCGGCCGATCAGGCTTTACATGTCAAGGTCACCCGCAGTCAACGGGCTCAGAGGGTTGGTCGAGTGCGCGTCCGTGGCTGACGACAGTCTCGACCATACCATGTGCTATGGTGCCGATGACTAGCGTGCGTAATAAGTTTTTGTTCAGTGCATATGGCTGCTGGGGTGTGTCAACTTGATATGATGCTTTGTAACGTGTATGATACGCTTAAAACCTCGCTGGCAGTGGCCGAGAGGGGGGAGGCGGGTGCGGGGTGGCGGGTGCCGCCTCCACATGTTTATTTTTATTGATAGCTGCGAGAGCTGAAATTTGGCAAGCCTGACCTTTGATTCAACTGAATTTTTATGACAGCAGCTGTATTTTCATCCTCGCCCATATTGGTGTTTTGCCAGCGTCTATCGTAAAGGGGGGAGGAGGGTCCGTTGGACCCCTTTGCCGTTCAACCCCTGATCGAGCTAGAGCTTCGCGGAAAAAGAGCGTGTTGCCCGTGACGAGAGGAGGCCGATGATACCCAATTTTAAGGTCTTAGGTCATTGGTTGACAGGTCAAAAGTCTAAGTTGACAAAGTTGTCAAAGTTGACAGGTCAAACTCAAAAGTCGGGGAATCGGGACCTGTTAGAGCTTCGTAAAGTGAAGCTGTTATAGGGTTTTGCGGGGTGCTGATCACGAATTTCAAGTTAGTTTTGATCACAGATGATGTTTTCGTGCATTTAGGCCAGGTCAGGTCAGGTGAGGTCACATGTTACGAGGGAACCAAAACTACTTCTTAAATGTTCAAACGGTTTCTAAATGCGAAATCAACTCCAAAATCTACCCAAGAAACATGTAGAACTCGAAAGAGTGAACAAAGGTCATCAAAGGTCAGTGACCTGACTGACCTTCACGTGACCTTGATACCCACTAGAATCCATGGGATCAACATCCTTTCACATGTTTGATCGCTTATAGCCACAAAAAGACAATAAAACGCGCTCTACTCGAAATACGCCAAAACGCGATTCCGGCCAAACATGGTCTCGGAAAACAGGTCACAAGTCAAAGGTCTTTTGAGCCAGGGTCATACAAATTATAGGGTAGGCGTAATATTGATTAAGTCGAGGGTACTGAAAGTTTCGTCGCAATCAGCCGCTTTTTACGCGAGTTATTTGCGAAAAACTGAGGTAGGAGGTCTGTTCGACACCCTCCTACAAGTGCGAAGGTTTAAGGTCAGGCCGTTGACCAATGACGTCAAAAGTGAACCTCTGTAAGGTCCCAAAATGTCGCGACGTCGCAGCACCCTTCGTGCCAGGGGACTTTTCAACGGGGAATGAAGCTTAGGATGTATGATCTAGTACTATCTCCCAGAGGCCTCACAACTTGTATGTAGCTATCTCGTATTTTTCTTAAGAGTCACCTGAAGTCAGGTCGGTCACGCAACCTCACGATCATTAATCAATTGGGAAATATGAAAGCTGTTATTTTGTCGCCGCGAGCCATCTAAAGCTGTCTCAAGCGCATTAATTCGCGATTTTACACAATCTTTGGAAGCCCCAGCATTCACTTTTCCATTCTCAAAGTTAGGCGACTTCATTTATGACGTCACTAAGGTCACAGGAGTTTTCACCAAAAAGTCCCGATCAAATTGAGCTAGCGAGTCGTGAAGCCATCAGTGGACTTGCGAGGACCTACCGAATCGAAGAAGCGATATGACCTCCTTGAGCCAGCCTCGTGGCCTGAGTGGCTCTGCCCTGACATGACCTGAGGTGAACACCTTAAATTGACCTCAACAAAAACAAAACGTATAGTACTGTTCGACGCGCTCGAGCATGCAAAACTCGATGGTGCCATTGTTTTGGCTCTGTAACCACTTATGGTAAAGTTGTTTACCAAAAACCGATCCCGCGACTTGGCCAGCACTTATACTGACCTCAGAGTTTATCGGTTGACCTGAGACATTCAACTCGGGTACCAGTTGCTGCATCTCATACGACGCACGCGCTCAGTTTTATCTGCAAGGCGCTAGCTCAATTAGGGGCAAAAAGACGGAGAGGGGTCGTAATCGCCCCCCCCCCCCCTCGGCCGGGGTATATGCAGAAAACCCAAAATCCCGTTGAGGGTTAAGCACTGAAGTGATATATTATGATGCAAGAAGGAATAGGTCAAAACAAATATGCACACGAGGGGATGTGAATAAAACTGTGTTTGAGGTATGCCTTTTTTATTATACATTCGATTTGCTTTAGTTATTGGTAAGAACAGATACCTACAACCAAGAAGAGCGCCCCTGAAGAAAAGGTGGCGCACCGGACGGGTGCGATTTTAAGGTCTAAGGTCAGTCGGGGACCTCTAAGTTCGGATCAAGCGCTGCATGTTAGGGGTAAAAAAATGGGGGCAAAAAAGCATCCCGATTTTGGCAGCATCGTCATGCTTTGTCACGGCACTCATCCACTCCTTCGGCCGAAATATTATTTCCTTTTTGTATGAGTTCTGGCATAATCCCGCACATTATGCTGCATGTTGTTTGCCATGAAAAACAATGCATGTTCAGCTACGTTCTACGCAGTACGCACTAACCTAACCACCATCCCATCATCCATCACTAGCCACCATCCCGTTCTGTGCTCCCTTCCACCCCACACGAATCAGCCGAGATACTAGTCCGTCGGGCTAGCGCTATCCTATGCTCCCTTCCTGACTGCACAGGGCTAAAACCCAGAGCTGAGACTTCCCGAGCGCGACCTCTGACCCCACGCGGTCTGAAGGGTCGGCCGATGCCTAAGGGCGCGCCGCGCGCCGGCCACCCGGATAGCCTCTGCCGAGTCTCCCTTTCATACACCGTTTACTACGCACTCGATTCATTCATGATTCTGTGTTTCCGCGTTCCTCTCGTTAGATGGCTCTACTGATGTCATAGGCGATCCCAGGAAGATTGCGGCCAGAATACCCCAAACGGCAGAAAATGAGGTTTTTGGTGAATATCTCGGAAAGTATTTGGCATACAACGATGCAATTTCACAGTCTCGTGGTAAATGTGCATACACATAATTTGGGTTGATAGTTATGCATTTGAACATCATATAGGACCAGATATGTCCGAAAAAGCAAAACCAACAAGACTTTTACTGGAGAACCGTACCTGTCGCGCAGTGAACAAGGTTCGCTGTCACATGAACATGACTCGGACCGGGGCGCGGCACTGTAACATGCATATCTGATCAACGTCCGCCGACTGGAGCTGCTATCGAATATCCAGCGCACTTCGCTGACGTAATAGGCAGGCGTCTTTGATTGAATTCTGACTCAGGCCAGAATCCTATTCCAGGTATGGATATTTTCCGGCAATGCCTTGGCGACGCGCAGATGTTGGGTCCAATGCGCTTCAGGGAGCTCTTGAAAATAATTTTAGCATGACTGACAAACCGTATATTTCGCCGTCTTCCGGTTATTTCGAGCATTGCCTTACTAGACGTATCGGGTGTTATGTCGCTCTCAATATGAGTCGGGAACATAACCCTGTTCAGTGTTCACCGTTCAGTAACCCACCGGCCGCCACCTGGCGTCTCCATGTCACTCCTGTCGACTTCGAGAAGGTTCGAGAGTGCTAAATGGTGCTCGTGTCCGTCCGGTGCCGCCCAGAACCAATCAGTGCGCGCGTCTCTGTGACCTCTAATTGCGGTCCGGCGATGGGTGTGCGTCTCTGCTGACGTCATACTGGCTCGTTTGAAGCTCCCCCACCCCAGTGTCTGTCCAGGCGCCGCCCGCTCTCGTAGATTCGCCAGGGCGGCAGGAGGCGTTCTAAATGTAATCCAGGATCTTCAGACAGGTTTTATTTGGAGAACACTAGACATTCGAGCAAAGTTCAAAGGAGCTTCTTTGCTGTATGGTTTAATGAGCCACTTAGTTATTTATATAACATGATACTTGAGACGATGCGCATCTTCTTTATTCATTTTGCGCTTCTTAATGAGTTGGCCAAGTTGGCCTTTAAACGATAAGAAGCGAGTCGCCCCCGGGTGTTGCCATGCAATTTGTCGGTGAGTGGCATTTTGTTGCCAAGTCACCGTAGGGTCAAACTTTGAAGACAAAACAGTTATATAATGCACTTGTCTTTGTTCCACTCTGATGATCCACCCGGGTACATGACATTGACGACACGCAATGCCTGGCAATTGTCTGCTATATCTGTTCAGCCATGACGACGAGGTGGTGGAATATGGTCATCAGTGTCCGTTGCTGACCATTACTGTCGTGTCTACACGGTTGAAATGGGCGCAGTAATTCGGGAAACCACCGTAATGCGTCCTCAACATCCCTGCATAACGCCATTTTGTTCCAGCCTGACCATAGGTAAATCAGCATTCTGACCGAAATGGGGCGCCATATTGGCCCAAAACGGCCATCACCGGTCACCGGTGCCGCGCTGTGGTCAGCAGTGTTCCCTGATGACGCCCCGCGATGACGCCCTTACGACCGCCTAGGGTCGTCATTGGCGGTTTGGGACGTCGCTTGTCCGCCCCTGTCTTTACACCTACATACTGAACAGGCAAATTGCCCCAGTTGATTAGGCATGGGCTAGAATTGATTCTATTCGGGCTAATGACTGCACGTTTTTAGTGTCATTTAGTGTGGAGGATTTGCATAGGAACACCAAGACTGGTCAGTCACTAGCCTTGTTCTTAGTTTTCTGAGTAATAGAAAGGCAGTGTATTTCATCCAGTCCTTGATGTTTAGTATGGCTTGACACTAGCTACCTGCTACATGACCCGTACGTGTTGCACGCTTCCTGGTCCCTTAGTATTCCCACAAGGTCGTATAGTGCCGTTGCCCTCACGTAAACGTCGCCCCACCCATCTCAAGTTTAGATTAGAGGGCCTTATTCCAGGAATGAGGCTTCTAATGTCACTGAGCCAACCGTACGTGTGTGCAATGTGCATTGGGATGTTGAACTCGAAAAATGTGGCGGCTTGTGTTTTATTAGACGTCGTGTATGTCACGATGGCGAACGGGCGTTCATTGAGTTACTGATTTCATTGGGTTGGCCACCCATTAGTTGTCGGTTGGAAGCTGGACACGCTGTTACTCGATTACGTGAATGGGAGAGGCGTGTCGGGAATAGTTTGTACTCGTAGTCGGGTGGTATTTCAACTCCTCAAAGTTGTGCGATATTTGTGCTGAAGGCACGCTTTATCTCCTTGAAGAAATGCTTGCTTAGGATCGTAGGTGATGTCAAGGTAACCAGCATATCGCGATAAACACGATCCGTCGTCACGGGACACTATAGTCGACGTAAAGCATAGCTGAGCAACGCTTTACCGATACATGATAGCCGTTAGTGAGATAATTACAAATTTCTCGCGTTCCTAAATTCATCATATGGCTTTTTGTTCGTAAGGAGTGAGGCTCCGCGGCGGCGGCGACTCGTCGCTTTTAGAATGGTGCCAACGCCACTTATGCTCCTCCCGTAGACATCACTGACCCTCAGTTCTCACAGACTCTTGTGGCCTTGCCTCGATCACCAGGACTGTTGTGTGTTATATCTGGCGTTGTGTATCCAGTTACACTAGGTCCAGCTCACACGCGTCCTTTCTTGTTAAACCGGATATGGTTAGCTCCAGGGATGCAGAGCCGTGGAAATTTCAGACGGCTCCGGCTCCGGAGAAAAAAAAAATCGGTTCCGGCTCTGGGTGAAATGTCATCGTGGCTCCGGCTCCGGAGAAAAAAAATCGGCTCCGGCTCCGGGTGAAAAGTCATGGTGGCTCCGGCTCCGGCTCCGAGTAAAATGGTCCGGCTCCAGCTCCGGCTCCGGCTCCGCACCCCTGGTAGCTCAGTATAGAGCTATCAGTTAACCCCGCTGCCGCCGAGTCGACTGTTGCACTGCCTCCGGCCGCGAACAGTGATCGCCCGAGCGAATGTAAGCGGCTTGACGCCGGGAGCACTCGCCGAGATTGCCGGAGACGAGACGTCACAGAAGACCCGTGAGCCGTGTGCTGTGGGTGGGTAGGAAAGACGACGCTTTACTGAGCAACGCTCACGAGTTTTCTGAGCCTGTCGGCTGAGATCGCTGAAAGATCGAACATGCGATTAGCTTTGGGCGTTGAAGTTGATTGAACTGTAGTCGGGACTCTGTTGACTCTCATTGGTCCTTGCTTTACAATTTTTAAAATTATTTGTTGTGAAAATAGCGCTGTCAAGAGCAAGCTGTATAGCGTCATTACGTCTTGTGGTTGCCCAGCACACAACGCATACATTGCTTTGAAATCATCAGAATCATGAATTTTCAAATGTAGCCATCCGTAAATATTGTAAGGACATGAACGATTCGTGTCGAATTCGCCGCTGTGGTTATTGCCAAGAATGACAGCAGTTAGTCTCCCATGGCAATTCTATGACGAGCCGTTGGGTCCCAGCTAAATGGCAATATGCATTTATAGCCGGCTGGTTTGAATAATCATCGCCATGCGGCCGGTGCCATGGCGTCATTGCCAGTCATCAAACCGGCTCAGGGGCTCGTATCTTAGGCGGCCGTCCGAACTGGGGCGGTATTATTGGGCGACCTAAAGTCGGTCCCAGCCCCCAGCCGCGCGCCCCCCGTCCCCGCACGGCCGGGCTTCAGCCCAAGTTAGACCGACTCGGCCCCTGTCCTAGACGGGTGGTAATTGCTCTGTGCCTGTGAGCGGCGGCGGCTCTGTGCCGTGAACAGCGCGAACCGACCCGATAAAAGGGCCCGATGACGGTACAAAGAGGCCCTCCGATCCCGGCGGCGCCTCGAACCTGGCTGACCGAACCCAAACTCGGACAGATTCGCAGAACGGTAACTCGACAGAGGCTTTCTTCCAATCGGGAGTGTCGACGGCACGCACTCGAAACTTGGCGATCGTCCTATTTTCTGAGCGGGAGAGAATGAAGTGGCGACGTGTCTCGGGGGTGATCGGGCGAAATGAGTGCCACCGACGCCGATAGCTCATCAGGGATGTGGAGCTGGTGTCTGCGAGAGGGTGGTGGGCTCCGCCCCGCGGTGGGCGGTGCCAGCGGGTAGATGGACGACCCATTTAATTTCCCTTTTTAATTGTTCCCCCGAGAAACTGGATTTGGGGCGTCATTATGTTGGGGATAAATTTTGTTATTTCTATTGCCAGAGACATTTTCAATTGAATTCATTATTTCCAACAATCCAATTACGACAAAATGATGCTATCGAACATGAAATTTATCGATGAATTACGTATAGCGAATCCCCCACCTTAGGATTAGTTTTACTTTCCACGGATGCCACTCAATTGCGACCACTTGTGCACTGCTCATTCCTGTCTGGTAGATCTGGGACGAGCGTCCCGTCCCCTTGCCCGTTGCCGGAAGAATATGGGGCCAGTGCTTGTCGCCTGAACTGGGAGCTGGCCATAATTCCCTACTCGCTGCTGAAAGGACCTAGAGAACTGTGTTGGAAGAATTGTCCTGCGCCGGTAGCCGGAGGGGCCTTGTCCTATGCCAGACGAGCCGGGGAGGGACCCTGGGGCCTCCTGTTAGCTTCCGAAGGGACCTGGGACCGGAGGGACTGTGGGCCAGTCACCCAAGATTCCGCCACCGTCCTCCTTCCAGCCGTCAGAAGGAGCCTCGGTCGGCCATTACCGCTCGGCGGCCGCCGTCAATCGCTATCGGTCCGGCCGGCCAGTCGTAATGTGCGCACCGAACGGCCGCTGGAACGGCCTAATGTGCGCCCGCTATCGGGCCGTCTCGGCCGGGACCGGGCCGTTCCGTGCCGCCGGGCCCCGTCTCGGCCGGCGCGGCGGAAGGAGACGGACGGACGGACACCGGGAGCAGAAGTCTGCGGACCGATGGACCAAAGAGCAAACCGATGGGCGGATGGACGGACGGACGCGGTTGGCGGCAGTGAATGATGAAGTGGTTACTTATTATGTTTGTGGTGCGGAGTATGCTGCAGACCGGTCCGTATTTCATGCCAGGTGTTTCCCTATATCCTATTGGGTTCCTTCTCTGCTGACATTACAGTGGTTTTTACCGTGTGACGGAGATTATTTAAAGCACAGTTCGCCAGGGTCAACACTGTTAAAAATGTTAAGTCGATAATATCCGAGAGCTGGCGTGAAAATTTGTCCGTGGCTCCCAGAAACTTTTTTTTGCATTATAGCTCTCGCCTTACGCTTGTGAGCTCATAAAGTCGCGTGTGGTTTCTTTTGCCTAGACTTGGTGTGTACTTCGCTCGTTTAGACTTATGCACACAGTCGTATGGTTAATAATTTGTTTGAGTTCTTGTTTGTTGAGTGCTGAGAGTTGAGTGATCTTTTGCGTATACTTCTTTAAAAGGCATCGTCCGTAATTTCGAGTTCCGGGTAGTAATTTAATCAAATGTTATTTGGAAGGATGCTACTAACGCGCTAAATTTTTGCATCGTCAACTTTAGAAAGTCAACTACCTGAAATCCAATAAACTTGCTTGAGTTTGACTTTGAGGCTCTGAAGTAGATTGTAACAATCGAATAATTCACATTTTTATCGGGTGTGAGCGATAATGCCGTCGGATTTCCAAAGGACTCGTATTTCGGACTTTGTGTTTATTCGCCCGATAAGCACTAAATACAAGAAACGCTAACATTGTTCCAATAGAGGCAAGAAGGCGTAAACTGCCTTTCCACCAGAGTGGAACCCGCCGAGCTGTCTTGTTTACGGGCGGCTGTTGGGCAGTGGTGCCAGCGGGCCGTTCTCGCACCAGTGGTGCTGACTGCTGACCGCCGCTGGTGGCCACTGGTGCTGACGGGCGCTGCTCCAAATCGCGCCTTATCGGCAACGCTCGCAAGTCGGCCGTCGTTTCTCTGATAATGCGATCATTTCACTCCACTGCCGGAAAGTCTCCACAGGCCGGGAGCGCGGCCCGCTGAGATATTTGGGGCGTGAAATCACGACAGGGAATGTTTGCGAACGTCAATTTGGCTAGTGTTGTCGCTTGTCAAACGTCCAATGCGGTCCGTCAATAAAGAGGCGTTTATAGATGTGCTGTGGATTCGCTTTGTAAGAGTGAAATGGTACGACAAATGTGAAGAATATCCAATGTCGGATGATCCAGACGATTGAAGGCTATTGGTTATGTTTGATCGAGTAGGGCACTTTGTCCCAGTTCTGCTCCGTTGACTGCCGGGTATCTGTCTGATACTAGTCCACAGGCAAACTTGATCAGTTTCGCAGCAAGTTGTCACGTACTTTGTAAAGTAACCCATTCCTCGTCGCGGTACAATCTTTTGTTTGGATATCCGATAGTGTGTTCTGGCACGTCTCGAGGCTGTTCAGTTTGGTTTTTAAAGTCGCTTAAGCATCCAATCTAAGCAATGTTCATTACGCTATGTTTCGTGTCTTGTGAATAACAGCAATAGTATCGTGGGATAGTCTCCTATCTTTCCAAGGAGCCGCTGAAAGTCGAGAAAACGCAGGTTTTTCTGTTGGACCATTTTTTCTAATGTTTCTGCTGTCGAGGGGAACTCGATGGGGCTGCTTCAGTCCTGGAGTCGGCAACAGTCGGGGATTGTGCACGAGCCTCGCGTGGTTTCCAGCCAAACGAGCTCCCAAGTGGACTCATTATGTTCGTCCACTGTCCGTCTGGTATCTTCCTAACGGATGTCGCAGAATAATGGGAAGACAGCGATAAGAATATACCAACAACTTATAGTTGGTATATGTTTCCTGGTCAGGGTAGTGTTTTTCAACTCCGATTGTAGTTGCGTTCGTTGAAATTGCGTTTGCTTCAGCCGAACCTACAATAAGGCTAAACCTGACTTCGCTCGAACTTAGCGGCCTTCTTAATCGTTCCGGTAAATCAAAGGTCAAGTGTGTGCGCCGTGCAGCTTCTCACTCATATTTGCCGACCCGCCGTCTTCTGTTCACGGTCGCCCCTGAGCGCCCGTCGACCCGGCCACCGTGGCTTCTGATCCAGAGAACAGCCCCCGGGCCTAGCACAAAGTTGATTGCCTTTGTCTGATGAGTTGGTGATTTGTTTGATAGGCTTAAAATGTCGCCCATTGATTTTATGTAATCGTTGTCTGCGCCTGATTGCTGGTCGTGCTACCGACGGGTAACTTTGTGCTTTGTTAACTTGGGCCGCTCCGGATCAGCCGGAAAGCCTGATTTCGGGCTAACTGCATCAGCCATTGGAAATTGAGATGCTAAGTGGCGGACGTGAGCCTGTGGCGGGGACTGACGGGCGGATGAGGCACAGCTGTTGCGTTGTGTCTTATTAGCTACAAGTTTAGGCGGTACTTCTTTGTTATGCAACATTCGATCGCAGGAAGCTGGTACCGAAGATGAGTCAGAAGGCCAATATCCAGTCGGGCAAGACTAGCGGGTAAATCGTGTTCATCACATACCGTGCTAATCGCATGCTTATACGTTGTAAGACTTATTACTAACATCAATGAATTGTCATGTGTTGCAGCGGTAGGCTGACTTGCCGACTCAGGTAGTGACATTTGGTATAATTACTAAGCAGGTTTAGTGATGTTTGTCGTTCGTTATTTCTTATACAGAAAAAATGTTAATCCGGCTAATGCCAAAAAAAAATGTTCTACCCCAGTGTTGTAAAAACACGTTGCTATAAAACCCAGAGATAGTCCAGAATTGGAGGATCAAAAGCATGCGATAGCATGCTTTTGCATCCGGAAATTCCCATTGGTGGGTCGCTGAAGAAAAGTTCGGCCAAGCCTGTTTGTCAGTATGTGAGTGAGTATGTGAGTATGTGAGTGAGTTTGTCCAAGCCTTTTTGGACCTGGAGTCAAAATGGGTGGACCGATCGGGACGAAAGTGGGACCGTTCGACTCGTCTCCGGCGAGGTAAACTTTTGGTACTGGCCTCGGTTCGCTCAGTGCTTCGTGGCACATGCTATTCCGCTTCAAAGTTTCGGTGACACGAAATTTTTTGTCAAGGCTACAGGTCAACCCGAGGTCACGGACAAAGCCACACTGGCGGGACACATCGGTAACACCTTGAACCAGTTTCCAGGGGGGTCACCGTCTGCGAGGGGTGCAGGCTGCACGTGCTGGGGGCGGAAAACCGTTTTGACGTGAGGTCCTCTGGCTCAAAGAAATTTTGAGCTATCAACCTCAAAATCGGTTCAATGGTAGTCTCAGGCAAGGCCTCCAAAATAGTGCACATTTGGTTGAGCTAAACTCTGTGGTGCACGAGCTAGGTACGTGCAAGCCGATTGCACCCCTTCGTGCGTTGCCACGCCTGCAGGGTAAACGGCCGCTCTAACTGGTTCAAAACTTGCAGGTCATAAGAAGAATACATTGAGTCGTAACATTCCGGCGAGATAATATCCCAGGGGTGCAAGCTGCGCGTGCGGGGGGCGGATAACGGTTTTGACTAGGGATCCTCTGATCCCGGGAAACGTCGATCTAGCGACACAAAAGTCGGTACACTGATAGAACTAGACACACGCTACATGATGTTATGAAAATGACTGCACTGGGGTGCCTGGGACATGAACTATGCACGTGCAGTTAATTCATACCATACTGTAGGAAGATATCCGCACCAATCTCACGTGCTTCGAAGCATTTTTGGGATGTTTCGTTTGGTTTCAGTCAGTTCAGTCCAAGCTCAGTCTGGGTTTCGGTGGTTTGGCCCGGTGTGTGCCCTCAGTACCGTTCCTCCAATTCTGGCCCAAGGCAACGCAAGAGCGCTGCCGGCATCTAGTTATATAAGGCGCTCTTTTTCATGTTTCGCCCTTCCTGCAACTAATATTTGATCGTTTTTATGGCGAATGTCAATGCGGAACTGGCTCGATGGGATGCGTGAAAAAAATAGGGGGTTGTAAGTAAAGCTGCACTCGGTTATTCGCTGGCAAATGCAAAGATGACAGCGGTGCCTTGGTGTTTCTGCTGTATGCTTCAGGATGGCCACATTCCCGCCAGGCAATCATATCCTACATTTCTCGTGGGTGTAAAAAGCGGCGAACATCTATTGGCAGAACTTTCACTTCGCCCCCGCCGTCCGGCACCAACATTCACCAGGAACGGAGCATTCCCGGCTGTTTTTTCTCGCTGCTCTCGACGGGCGGCTGCAATATGTGTCGCGTCTCCTGCGGCGCGGCCGGGCCGCCCCCATTGCCGGCCGGTCGCTCCGTCGTCTGTGACGCAGCGCGAGGTGCGGGCTGTCACTGGCAGCGGCGCACCCGTATTCCCGGGGGCGGCGCGGCTGCTGCCGTATCGCCGGCGACGAGTGGGGGGGGGGGACGTCTTTGTGAATGGCGGCGTTGACTGGTCCGGGCCGACTCGGGTCGGGCTGGGGTACCGAGCTGGCCGACGGAGGCCTCTGAGATTCACGACATGGCCTTCCAATCGACCGACGATTAACGGGATGCAGTGGTGTCACACGGAAAGTGGTAGCAATTTGTCACGGCGCTGTTGGTATTTCTGGGGGAGTAGGTCACCTTACTGAAAATAGCAAATAGCACTTACCAGCAAATACTAGACAAGGCCGGATTTCGTACCAAGACGTTGGTTTATTGCAACGCAGCACAACGGGTTCTGCGTGCACAAACTAATGCGCTCCACCTTTTCATTTATTCGTCTTGTGTCTGCATTTGATTACCCTGTTTTAGTGTTCATCATTTTCAGTGAGATTAAGCTCTGACATCTCTTTTGTTTCTGACAGGGAAAACAAGGCGAAGGCGACTTTGGTTATCAGTGACACTGACTCGGAATTCGAGGGAGCGCAAAAGAAGAAGAAGCCTGCCGCCAAGAAGAACGACGGTAAGTGATTCCTTGCTCCAACCTGCACCTCACCCACCCAGTGACCTCATCCAGATGACCTCTGTGTGCCCCAGTGCGCCATTGACCTAACCAGCAAGCTTGCCTCCGTCTCCAGCCTTTTCAATGAGCCCGACAAACGGACAAGTTCAGCCTAGTGAATACCGCTCCGCTCCGTAATTCGCTTACGTTCGTCCCTCGGCGCATGGTTTCCATTATGCAGCCGTTCGGTTGATGGTAATTCGATGGCCCGGGCCCGTTGGCAGTACTGCCAGGGGCTTGTGAACCGGAAGGTGACCCGATGGCGCCATTAGTGCTGTGAGGAGACGGCTGCGCCCGTCCGGCCGACCGTTTGTCCCCTGGTTTGGTGGATGTCTGCTCGATGGCCGGAGTTTAGTAGCGTGCACTGCTGGTGGTCGGTAGGCCCCGGGGAACCAGCGTTCAGGTCTAACGTTCAGTCTGCCATCCCTGAGAGACCTCAAAGGGTACACAGCACTTACAACAATGTAATGGCTGTCGCAGCTCGCTTATATTGAAATAAGATTTCTTATTTCCGCTATAAATACCTACTCCGGATTTATACCTTATGTCTGAAATGAAGCCTGTCTCTTCATCTTTATCTTACTAAATTATTAACTAGGAACTACCTCACGGTCTGACTGATCGTATTATTTGATTCCATGTACTGATGCCAGCTAAAGTTTTCTGATGTGAATGACCTCACCTCGAGGGCTAGTAATCCTCTCCCTTTCCCCTCCCTCGGTGATACTGTGGCCACGTGATGACTTGTGAGTGGGAGGGTCCTCTGACCTCCCGGGTCCGTACCCCGGCGGATACTGTAGCCGTTCCTTGCCTCCCCCCGCGCGCCGTCCCCCCGGGGTCTCGTGATGGCTAGCGGTGGCTGTTGGAAGGTCGTTATGCTCACGGCCGCCCTAAGATATTGCCCTACTGTGCTCTGACGGCTCGGACGCGGCCGACTCATGCATTATGTCCGCTCTAATGATGCAGGTCGCAGAGTGGTGGACAATTCAAAATTGTTATCTTGTGCGCTGCCTTTTGAGCGGGTTTGTGTACAGTCCGGCTCCGTGAAAACACTGAGACAGACGGAAGCAGACAGGGTCGATGGGGTTGGGTTGCGTCGCCCGCGGCTCCGGCTCGGTTTTCCGCCGCTAATTGGCCCTTGTTCCGTGTTCTGAATATATGGCTGACATGGAGAAGCCTCGTTATCAGGCACAGTTATAGGAGAGGGCACGTCTATAATAAACATTAAACATCATTTTGTTTTTGCATACCATGTCATGTCAGGATTATAATTAAATGAAAATATATAACCTTGGTTATGTGTTTGACGTCCGGGCACTTACCGGACTGTTGCTTCTTGAAATCAATTTCATCGGCGTTTGAAAGTGCTGGTTACGGAGTCTACCACTCATAAATTGGTCATACTTGGGTTAAAATCAGTCGATGCTCTTTCAAGGCATGCTATTTTCAATAAACGCAGGCTGTTTGATATGTGTGGTCAAAGCGACTCTCCTGGTCAGGTGCTAGAATGGTGTTATCTTACCGGACCTGTGGAGTCCCGGTCCCGCCCTGATTGGCTGTCCAGCTGCCGTGCGAACTGCGCAAAAACGGTGGAGCTGGTGCAGTAACACTAGACCCTCTAGCTGCTGGGAGCTGGTGTAGTAACACCAGACCCTCTAGCTGCTGCGTGCACTAACCTTCCGGCCTACAGCTGCCGTGCGGTAACATTCGGCGCTCTAGTTGCCTGCCGCGAGTAGCGCCGTTTTGTCCACCAGCGGCGGTGCGGTGCGCAGAAACAATCTGCCCGCCGGCATCAGGAGCGTCGCCGCTCCGCCGACAGTCCATCAGTTAGTGCGCGTGCCATAAGCGCGCCGGTGACGCGGCCAGCATTTATCAGTGTCGGCAACACGTGACCGCCATCAGCGCTAGGTACCGCCCAGTGATAACCCAGGCGCGCCCGAATGCGGCCAATTTGTTACCGCGGCCGCCGCCTGGCGTGGTCCGTGCGGCAGGGTTCCAACGTTCGGGCAGTAGAGTGGGTTGTAGTTATGCTTTCATATATAGTGGTATTTTTCAGTCGGCCTATTGTCACTGGACCAATATGTAACTCAATGTTGCGTCACATTGCATTTTCGCTCCATTTCTCGTATCTGGTTGGGCAGCTTCTCCGGCGATATTTCACCACTGGGTCATTTACGTTGGATACTTTTGCATGTCGTCTGTATCGGTCTCATGTTTAGCCCCGCTCTGAGCGCCTCATTGGCCGCAGTTTCCTGGGCCGAATTTCGGTGGCCGTGGCTGTCTTTGACGAAGGAAAAGTCTGCCTTACTCTGCCTCGCACGCGCTCGCCCAACATACCTTCTCGGTGACGTCAATATAGACGTCTCGCAATCTGCCAAGCCTGGAGTGGCATCCTACACCCAGCATCTGAGCGACCTGTCACTGAAACAGCTGATCTCCGAGCCGACCCGCCCTGGGCCGACTCCATCGCTGATCGATCACCTCGTCACCAACCGACCAGACATGACGACTGGTGTCCGTGTGACACCCTGCAACATCAACGACCATGACCTGATCACGGCGCTCGTCGCCGATGTCAAGACACAACACGTGCCCGAAACCATCACCGTGCGGTCCACACGGCGTGTGAACACCGACGCTCTCTGTCTCGACCTTCTACAAGCCGACTGGTCCCAGCTGTACGGGGCTGACTCCACCACCAACATGTGGAACAGCTTCCTCGCCACGTGGAACCCCATCATCGACCGTCACATGCCGATGCGGACCATCCGAGTGAGGAACAGGCTGGGTCCATGGCTCGATGACGACACTGTGCGCGAAGCTATGGCTGCTCGAGACCAGGCTCGCGCCGACAGGGACCACACACCCTGTGACGTCACCGAGAGGGAGTTTCGGGAGAGCCGCAACGCAGTGAAGATGGCCATCAACCGAGCCAGCGCCGCCTTCTACGCCTCCTCATTCAGACACTCCCGCCCAAGGACCTGGAAGAGCGTCAGACAGTTCCTGATCTCGTCCCAGAAGACGCAGCACAGGGCTGTCGGCGATGCACCGGCGGACCCCGACTGGCCAGACCGTCTGAATCGGTTCTTTACTTCGGTCGGCTCCGATGTGGCTGGCGCGCTGGCGGAGTCCGATTCTGGTGCCCCCTTGCCGCCACGACCGCCGCGCGTGTGCGCCGGAGCGTTCTCGCCGGGTCCTGCCACACTGCCGGAGCTCAGTGCGGCGCTCCAGCGCATGAGCTCATCGAGGGCCTGCGGCTCAGATGGGATAACCGTACACATGCTGCGCTGTACCTTCCCAGTAGTTGGTCCGCACCTATTAAAGATTGTGAACCATTGTATCACTCGCTGCGACTTACCTGATCAGTGGAAGTCAGCCACTGTCACAGCACTGCATAAGAAAGGTGACACGTCGGACCCAAACAACTATCGGCCGATATCTGTGATCTCTGTCGTGGCCAAGTTATGTGAGCGGGTAGTCTGTACGCAGCTGGTGGCATACTTGACATCTCATCATGTACTCTGTCCTCAACAGTACGGTTTCCGGCAAGGACAGTCTACTGAGGCGGCGCTGCTCGACGCTGTCACTTTCGCGACTGACAACATCGATCGAGGCATGATGACGTCACTTGTGACAGCTGACACGTCTAAGGCATTCGATAGTGTCGAGCATGGCCGCCTCTTAGACAAGATGGAGTGGTACGGTGTGCGGCGCGAGTGGTTCGCAGCCTGGCTGCGGGGGCGTACGCAGACTGTGCGGGGCGGGTCGTGCTCGCTGGATGTTACGCATGGAGTGGTCCAGGGATCCATTTTGGGCCCCGTGCTGTTCATCCTCTTCACGAACGACCTGCCACAACACATACCCCATGGTAGGATCGTGATGTATGCTGACGACACCCAATTCCTTGACGCTGACATCCCATCTAACCTTGAAGCACTTAAAACGCGCATTGAAAGCTCTCTCGCTATTTCACTCAAATGGTTCACACAAAATCGGCTTAAAATCAACCCGACTAAGACAGAGATGACCATTTTAAGATCTTCCCGTCAGACAGTCCGTTCGGACTTTGCCGTTCACTTCGGCGGCGATGAAATTCTTCCCAAAGATAGTGTCAAAGTCCTGGGTGTCGTCATTGACCAACACTTGTCTTGGAGCTGTCACATTAGCTCAGTCGTCCAACGGTGCTACTGCGTGCTAGTGAGTCTTGCGCGTAATAGGCACAAACTACCAAAATGTGTCAGGCAACTTCTGATAGAGTGTCTCGTTTTCCCCCACATTCGTTATTGTTTAACAGTGTGGGGAGGGTGTAATGCAACCCAAAGGCAGCGCTTGCGAAAGGCCATCAACTTCGGTGTCCGCATTGTGACCGGCCTCGGCAGACGTGAACACGTCACGCCATCGCTGCGCGATCTAGGGTGGCTGAGTATCGAGGAGATGATAGCTGAACGTGATATTGCCACCATGCGCCGTCTCATCACCTGCCCCGACGCTCCTGAGATGCTGCGCCGCCGAGTGTTGGCGCGGTCCGATGTGTCCTCTCGCCGCACACGCGCCAGTGAGAGCGGGCAGGCTGAACTACCCCGAGTACGGACTGAGTTTGCCAAGCGCAGTTTCCTCTACCGTGCGGTGAAGGCTCTGAATGCTACGATGTAGCTGGAGCTCACCTAGATTGGGTGCGATTTTATAGCAACGGCCGTTTTTTACTGTCTCATTTATCGCCTTTTATCACACGAAGTGTATTATATTGATGTGTTTTAACCATCACTTTTGTACTGACGTAGACGCTATATAATCCATGTCATGGAAGGTCTTAATACATTATCTATCTATCTATCTATCTAGGCTCCGGCGTGGGCTGTCCCGCTGCGCGAGGGACGACTGAGGTCGCCGGCGCGTTGAACCCCGCCCCATACCATCGTGACCTCAAAGTCAGCGGGGGCCGCAGATTGCCATGATTAGTCATGGACCGGCTGAATTTGGAACTAGCTCTGGACTGAAGGCAGCGGAACCGAGTGTGCTGACCACGCCGACCGGATGGGATGACCAGCGTGGCCCGCTCGGCTGATGAGCGGCCCGGGCCGAATTGGGCCGACCCGGCCCGGCGTGGGTGGTACCCCTCAGAGGGCTGGGGGGGGGGCAGACCCGCCGATATTGGGAACGGCGCTCGTCATCAGGAGATGTCGGCCCGGCTTTACGAGCCGGAAAGGATGCTTTACGGTGAATGGAAATGGCCATGAATTTGTCGGAGGAATTCGAATAGTGAGGGATGGATTGTTGACGCTGCGTGGAGACTGGGAAAGATATATTTGAGAAAATTGATGAAAATTCAGCGGGCGGCAGCCGAGTTTCGTAATTAGCTTGTCAGCTGCCGCCCGAGTCGGGCCCGGAAGTCGTCAGTTAAGTTGGCCTGGATGTCGGATCTATTTCTTGTAACTTTAAGTGATCCTTAGGCGGACTAATTTTGTGCGCTGGAAATAGTCCCTCCTCGAAATTACCATCAGCCGTTTAGGGTCGTGAGCGGTGTTTCCGTCTGCATTTCAGTCTCAAGGCGCCACTTAATTTTGTTACATTCCTTAATTTTATGAATTTCGTCAACCATAACCTCTCTGGTGCTATGCTGGCTTTGTTCCCTGCACGGCCAAAATCAAGCGATCAGGGCGGTCCTTTGATAGCTAAACTAATGATTTTCTGTGTAGTTCTTAGCGACATTGTGCGGAATGGCCACTCGAGTATCGCACTGTGACGGTCACCCAATTACCTAGCCGCGTAGGCTCTAAAATGGTTTTTCTCCTTGCCAAGAATGCTTGCTTTTGTTTGCCGTTCTGACTGGTTTTGACGTTCTTTTTATATGATCCTCGATACCTTTGGTCCCCAGCAAATCCCGATTATGTAACTAAAGTATCTTTGCGAAATAACGTGAGCAGCCGGAGTGCTCTCGCATAATGACCGTGTAGTCGGCGCGCCCCTAAGCTCCAATGAACCAAAGTTCCGTTCCCCGAAATCATACTAATTAGCTTTATAGGTGGATATCGCTGTTATGTTGACAATGCCATTTCATTCTTGATTATATAACTTCTGAGAATTTCCTTTTTTGGCATATGTGCCAGTTTTTGCGAAGATCTGTAATGATGTCCGTCTGTTATTGAGCGCCGTCCCTTTATGACTAGTTTGCGAAATGACAATAGATAGCAGCGGCACAAGGCAGGCAACTGTAGTCACGATTAGTGTCGTAAGTACAATCAATTTTGCATTGAACGCCGGTTGCGGGGCATCGCTCAGTCAGGCCGTTCGCTAGGTCTCCTGATGGAACAATCCCTGTCTGATCAATGACTTTTCCGACCGCTCAACCATGGAAGTCCTTGTTCGATCACTTCATATCATGAAGTCCTTGTTCGTGAATCTGACTGGTGTTCCTATGAGGTACTGTCTGATCAACTTTGTGGTTTGATTAGTCTCGGTACGGTACGTATACAAAAGTGTACGCCGTACGGTTATGAAATGTGCCAGATTCTCAGCATTGTAATTATATGTATCAGACATAGAGGGTCGAGTTTCTCACCAAAGGGACCGCTCTGATTAGTTTATTGACCTCCAGCACGACATGATCAGCCCCCAGATTGGCTCATTCACCGGTTCTGGGTAGTGCTGAGCTCCCTTCAGATACAAAGCCCGTGTCTTGTGCTTCCTAGATACGGAGCTGAGCCGTAGACACCAAGGAATCTTGTTATATGGAAAATATAAATTGTTACTTATCAGCTTCCGCAGCAACTTTTTGCGTAAGCTATTTTGTGTTGGTATCTTAATTTGATGATTGCATTTTTAAGAAGCTCAAAAATAAATTTTACTTTGTACGAGTATTTGGTTGAACAGTTATGCCACTTCCAATGCACAGTGGCCCTTTTTCAGAATTAGCACGCATAAATTCAAAATATTTTTTCTCTTCTTTTGAGTAAAAAGCAGTCTTATCGTGTGCAAAACATTCCAAACTATCCGATGGTGCCATTTTTACCTCCTAAAAAATAATTATCTTTGGTAAAACTGACCGCAAAATCGAAGTTTGTCGAGAGGCGCGCGGACACCACCGGCGGACCCTAAAAAGTAGGGTAGATGAACATCAATTTGTAAGACTTTCGTTGAGAAAATATTAAAAATTAGTGGCATGGCTGTGAAGCTGAGTTTACGTAGAAGCCCTAGAAACCACTATTTTCATTGTATTAACTAAAATAGACCACTTTTGCCGAATATTGTGGACACAATAACAGGACAATTATTAACTGGAGATGGCGGCATACATATGAAGCTTTATGTTAAAGGGACACTCCCACCTTAACATTAGTTTTGAGTTGAGATAGCCAAATTGGTGGCCATGGCCTGCAAATACCGGTTTGGGCACTCACAACATCGAAAAATGCTTTAATTCGAAGATATGGAATTTCAAACTTGCAGTTTTCGGATTCTAAGGGGCTAATGCATTGGAATGCCCCCTTAGAATTTGTGACGTCAGCGGAGATCTAACGATTTTTAAATCTTAGACTAAAACCATCTTTAACACGTGGTGGTATACACGCTGCTTTGCGCGCAACGTCTGCCGCACTTTAAGGCTGCCAAATTATTGCTTCCAAATAAAGTCGCTAGTAACAGGGGAGATCCCAAAAAGTAAACAAAAGTAAAAGCCTAATATCTTGAAAACCAGGGAATATTTTTCGGTGAAATTTGGTAGATATTCGTTTTCGCTCTTTCTGAACCAAGGGACATCACTTTCATGCCAATTCATTAACTTTTTTGAAGGTGGGAGGGTCCCTTTAAGTAGAACACTCTGGAACATGTCGTATTATACATCGTTCGAATCGCCGATCTCTTCTGACCATGTCCACCAAAGGGCATCGCGCCATTTTGCGCCATTTTGCTTCTACGGTGGATAACGTGAGCCAGTTCAGTCCGCGAGCGGCTGTGGCTCCTGTTCGATACGACTACTGTTAACGCCAGACCCCTTGAGACCCTAATTTTTCGCGATTACTTTTAAATGCGTGAAGGAATTTCAACCAAGCTCAGGACATGGCCGTTTCAAGACAGGCCGAAACTTTTACAATTTAGATATTTTATCGCCATTTCAATATTTCAGGCACTTGTCATTGACTCGTAATGTTAAATTTCGAGCAAGATTTTCATCCGGTGTGTAGAGGCTATCACCAGTCAGTCTGTGATACGTTATGACGTCACAGCTAAGCCCCGCCTCTGTGGTCTTGGCCTGCGGCGGTTTCGGGCCGGCGCGCGGTCACTCGCTGTGGCGGGGAGCGGGGACGGGCGACGGTCGAGCGGTGCCGAAAGCCGGCGGAGTTGTGCGTAGCGTCTTGGCTGACAGTGCCCAGAGAGCGACATGATGACTAAGGAGTCATAAATGCTCAATGCGCATTGCTTCTACAATGCTGATATGTTCGCTGATATTTTTTTATATATATAAGCTGCATATGACGGGCAGATGGCATATAACTGACATAAGGTTAGGCAATATTCACCTGTATTTAAAGCCTATGGTGTTGCAGATAATGCGATAATGGGATGTCGGATGTCACCAAGTAGCTGCCGATTTGTACATCGCTATGCAACCATCGAACAACGCAATAATAAGTTAATTGCCTGAGCTTCACATCATACGGCTCGCTCGTATTTCAAACAGATACCCTACATCGAAAATCGTATTTGTTAGGAATCGTTAACGTTTGTTCGAAGCACGACTGAGTAGTAGGTTGAGGAGTGATGGTCCTCTTGGTCCTATATACAAGAGTCAACAAGAGCCTAACATTTACTTGACCGTCTGCTGCAATTGACTCATAGCACGTGAAGCGTCAGCGAAATTCATAGTCCTTCACAGATGGCAGGGGTGTCGTTTGTACAGAGGTCGCTGATGGGCACGGGTCAATGCCGCAGTCGTGGGCGGAGCCTAATGTCATATGACGTAGAAAGCCTCTATCCAGGATGGAAAAACAGTTAACATTACGAGTCAATGACAAGTGCCTGAAATATTGAAATGGCGATAAAATATCTAAATTGTAAAAGTTTCGGCCTGTCTTGAAACGGCCATGTCCTGAGCTTGGTTGAAATTCCTTCACACATTTAAAAGTAATCGCGAAAAATTAGGGTCTCAAGGGGTCTGGCGTTAACAGTAAGCTCATTGACCTGGCTCGAAGCTGGTGTCACCTGGTGTGCGCCTAAATGTGGCTTGACTTTTGCCATAAGATGTGCTAATTGAAATGTCATGTAGGCATAACGCTGTGCCCAAGAAAAACTGTCCGATTTCTTGTCGCGTTTGATGTCCAAGCCGCACAAGTCCCGTGGTCGGCTTAAGATCTAACGTCAAAAGCGCCTATGTGTTTGTATTGTTCGCGTCGCGCTGACCTTAGTTGCTGCCCGGCCGGGGCCGACTAGCGGTTGCTGGCAACAGCTGTAGATGCGGTCACGTGACGCCCTGGGGCGTCCTGGCGGTCAGTGCAGCGCGGTCGGCTGGCGGGCTCGCCACACTTGCGCACATTGCCCCAAAAGACGGTAAATAACTTTTGAAAATACCCATCTCCAATTTTAGTGTTTTCTGGACCAAAATTTTGCAAGGAATCCGATGGTGTGGTCCCCGAGATCTGAAAAATTTCCATTTTGGAGATAGCACCTATTTTTTTTTGAAAAATAAATATTCGTCAGGCATAATAGTCAAATAAATTGAAAATATAATGACTTAATTTTTGTAACAACACTAGATTGTGTCGAACATGAATTAGAGATATATTTTAGCTAAGATGATACTATATCTGCGCATACATGTACATGAACTAGTACATTAACCCTCGTCGGCCGAGAAGGGGTTGGGCGGGTGCCGCCTCATAGGGCTTTTCGCAATAGCTTAAAACTCGCTTAGGGTAGACAGCTGAAACTTGGTATACCTAATCTTTTATTCAAACTGGATCTTTTGACCTCAACTGCGTTTTCAGGTCAGGTCAGGTCACTGACCTATGACGCAGTGTGGCCAAATTGGCAATGTTGTGGGGAAATCCTCCCCTAATGAAAAGGATAATGACATCCTAAAAAATTGGGAAAAAGACATCCTCACGACTTTTTCACTTAAATATATCATACTGTTCTGCAAGCATCAATGTGTTTGGCAACTTCTTGCTAGGTCATAAAATATCTCTGTCTCAATGAGCGCCAATTTGAATATAGGCATATAATATGTTAAGCAATATTCATATTCTTATGTTCTGGCAATATTGATATAAAATATAGGTCGAGGTATGTATGCAGCAACTGCAAGACGTATGGAAGAAGACAAATGCAAGACCGAGACAGCATGGCATTAGCAGTTGAAATCAGCATGCTGATGCTGCATGGGTGATGTGATTGTGACAAAATAAAAACTGCATTATATTCCAGTGTCTTGACTTTTGGAGCTGAGTTTGTACCTACCAAACAACATGCACAGGTTTGGTAAGGAAATCACAAATTGAATCATGTACAAACAACTAGGCTATTTCAATTTCAATTTCAATCGATGCTCACCCAGCGCAGATACAGCATATAGCCTTGGACCAGACTCGGATTAATATACAATAGTTATCAATTGATCGCAAAGAATAAAAGCAAAACTAAGCTCAAACACAACCACTGAAAATCAGGATAAGCACAAACCCCTCGGACACAACACCAATGCATCCACGGCGTCCACAACACAAGCAGTCGTTCGAGATTCAAGGCCATCAAAGACACAATAATCCCCTGTTGACTCTTCATACATCATGCACCACCGCCCTGGCGTGCTTTGTTCAGCCTGTGACGTCACCGGTGGCCAAAAAGGAAGTCGTTATCGGGAAGTCAAAATCCCGAAGGAAGTCGTTATTTTCCCCCTAACAACCCCTAACTTATAATGACGACAGCACCGCTAATCGACCAGACCAAGACGAGAAAATGAGATAATACGAAAGAAAATGAAATAATACATTGCATACGCGGTCATTTTCTTGGAAAATTTGCGAAATGCTTGTTTTTGAGCCCAGTAAACTTCCGTCATTTTCATGCGAAAATCCGCTGATTTTGCGGAAAAAATGGCTTCTGAAGAAATGAAATTGTTAATTCCCAGGCTCATTTTACGAGCTAAATGTTATACAAAGTGAAAGAAAATTGATGAATTATGCCTACCTATGCATCAAAACTGATATTAAGCCCACAATACTCTATTTTGACATGTTCAAATATAATGACATCCTTTGCCTGTTTTGGCGAAATTCTACCCCTAACAACCCCTAACTTCAACTCTTCGCCAAACTGTGAAAAACCATTTTTGTGATTTGATATTCACATATATCATGCTCCATTGATTTCCCTACAATATTATCATCATTTTACCGGCTGTATTGTCTTAATTTTCACGTTTGGCTGGCTTTCGTGAGCCGCTGTTTTAGGGATGTCGGAAGTTTTTCTGCCGAAAATCTCTGAAATCGTGTGACGTAATACGGAGGCCGCGAAGTTCGACAGGTGCGTCGAGATTGATTATCTTGTGCAATATTTTGTAGACGAGGAAAACCGAAACATTTGCTCCATACAAACGATTCGAGAAATTAAATTGAATAGACAAGCAGTGTTGTGTTGTGGCCTTGTTGCTTTATTTCAGTATTTGATAGAGGCGTAATAGAACTGATAGCAATACTTGCAAGCTATTAGTCAATAAGGTACAGGGACCTAAGACCTTGATCCTGGAAAGATCTCAATTTGAATTAAAGTTGGGATGATGTTGGTCTATGCATGCACGTTTGTTATTTGTAGGTGGAGAGCGTAGACTGAGATTGCTTTGGAGAAGCATGGAACAGGAACACAGCCTCAGGTAAGAACGTTTCTCGGCATTTCGAGTCTTTAGCTCTTGCCATCATCAGGAATCTGCAACCGAACCTGGATGTTGAGCTCATTCACAAATATATAAGGCATCAGAGGTAATAGGTTTTGAGTTGGGACAGCCAGGTTGAAAGTTTTAGGTTGGTAGGTAGCTAGGTAAGGTTAGATCAGGTTAGGCTATGTTCAAAATATTCACTGGACTTCATATTCACATTTACTAAAGATTTCTTATATTGAGGGGTGATCTGTTAATATTGGACATTTGATGAAATGTTAATGTGAAGGCAGATGTGATGGGTATGCAGATTTCATTACATCAATCATTGCTTTAGTGTGTGAAAAATCTTTATGAAGAAAAGGCATTCTGGCATTTGCAAACACCATTTGATTTTGAATTATGATGATGTATTGAACTGCTTCATTCTGAAGCCTGATCTGATTCAGATGGGAAGTACCTAATCATTTCAGGGATTTGGAGCTGCGTGTAAATTTAAAGCGATCTACATTTCTAATTCAACATAACTAGGCACTAATGCATTGCAAAACACTACTTATAATTGCAGTGGTACCTAGGTGAGGGGTGTTTTAATTTATGAGGAAAATACTGAGCAATATACATTATGAAATCTTTTCAACTTCACAACAACTGCATAGTACATTATGGCGACATCTACCAGGGGGGGTCCGTCCCTTTACCGGGCCATAGGAGGAAAATTGCTACCAAATGCTGCCAATGTGACGTCACTGGGATGGTCGAAAGCTGATTGGTCGCTGAGATTCAGGCGTTGCTGTCAATTCTGGCGCACCGGCGCAGTGTTTTCCAGCCGTTGCGTGTATTGTTATACGGAGTTTGAATATTGTTTATTTGATAATAATATCACTTTTTATGCGTTTGAAGATCGGAAAAGCATGCACATAAGTGGCATTCACACACTTGTCGTCTCAGAGATCATGAAGAATGACCAGCTTCAGCAGTTCAGCTCAGGTATTCAATTAATTCAACTGTATAAGCATGAGTATCATAAGCAGATCAGCCCCGTTTCAGTTCAACCCGGTTTAACCTTTTTTTGTCATTTTTGGCTTTCAAAGGGAGCATGATAAACTCATATTAAGTTGTAAAATGCCTTAGCATTTTAATGAGAAGGAGAATGGAGATGGAATAGTTGTAAATTGTTTCGGAAGTGGCTAGCTTCTATAAATATTAATGCTTTGTGAAAATAACAACTTATTTGTCAAATTAAATAGTATCAAATAACAAATCAATCTATGCTTACCTCCCAGACTGGAAAAAAATTCACACTGTCAGATGCGTCAGGGCCCAGTATTGTCAGATGCGTCAGGGCCCCTTTCGGGTCTCAAAATTCAGCGCAAGTGATTTCTCACCAAAATTTTGGCACATCTTTTGTGCAAAGTTGAAGCTCATTGTTACTTCTTTTCAATATTAGTTGTTGCCAGATTTTATAATCTGTATCTAAACTTTCAAATTTTGGATGCACATTTTTAATTTAAAAGGATTTCCGACATGCTTATTGCTGAAAATCCCATTCTTGTTTATGTAAATGTTATGTAATTGACATTTGCTAACTAAACAAGCTCATCCTTGTCTAATGTCTATATATTGGTTTCTATTTATACCACCTGTGCTACTACTAATTTCTATTTGTTGAGACTATTTACCTAATGCATTTGCTTCATATGATTTTATACGCAGACGCACCTGTGCATGGAACAGTAATGCCAGACCCAAATTCAAAGTATTAATGAAAAATTGTGTTATTTGCTTGTTTCACCTGAATTCTGAGTCAGGCCTGCAGGCTGCAATCAATACATAAATATGAAATAGGTACATGTTTTGAGGCTTCATATCAGCACATAGAAAAGGCAATCGAAGAAAAGGCACCTTTGGGCATTGATTATTTTTGCTTGCCATCGCCTAGTCAATTTTTTCATGTTGCATTATGTTAATAAACTTGGTAATGTGTTTTGCAGGTCCGGGGCTGGTCCTCTGGCGTGCAGGACGGCGAGGAGTGGCTACCTGCACATAACAACACAATGACTGGCACCGAGCTGAGGGTATAAAATCACATCATATCGACTTCAGCATCTGTCTCCCAGCTTTGGAGACGTCGCCCGACTCCCGAGTCCCTGAGTGGCGAGCGCCAGTTTCCGAAAGGAAGTTGAGGAAGGCAACCCGAAAGCACCCGCTAGGCTGCCGACACTCCTGCGCTGCCAGCAGGGCGTGCTGCGCAGTAAAGCCTCGCTGCGTGGTCTGTACGACATCTGACACCGGCACCCAGACGTGCAGTTTCTGATGACATCCCACCTCAACCAGGGCTGCCCCGAGAATCTGCTAGTGCTGACTGCCTGCTGCTGAGGCCGACCTGCCGGACCTGTCGCCGCCCTGGCGAGCCTGAGCCGCCCTGGGACCTGCCGCCGCGTCTACGCTGCCGCCCTGGTGAAACTGCCGTCGCCCTGCCGGACCTGTCGCCGCCCTGGTGAGCCTGCGACCGCCCTGGGCCCCTGGACCTGCTGCCACCCCGGCGGACCTGCCGCCGCGTCTACGCTTCCGCCATGGTGAAACTGCCGTCGCCCTGCCGGACCTGTCGCCGCCCTGGTGAGCCTGCGACCGCACTGGGCCCCTGGACCTGCTGCCACCCCGGCGGACCTGCCGCCGCGTCTACGCTTCCGCCCTGGTGAAACTGCCGTCGCCCTGCCGGACCTGTCGCCGCCCTGGTAAACCTGCTGCCGACCTGTCGCACTTGCCACCGCCCTGGTGAATCTGCTGCCGACCTGCCTGACCTGTCGCTGCCGTGGTGAACCTGTTACCGACTTGCCGGACCTTTCTCGCCGCCTTGACGAGCTTGGGGAGCCTGTGCTGAGGTGCCACCGCTCTGTTTCACGTGTTATGTTGCCCGATTCCTGGCTGTCGCGGAGTCAATCGGCACATTGTGTTTGGAGAGGCGACATCTTGTACAACTTTCCGACAGTTCGGAGCATTTTATTGTACCTACTCAAGTCACAAGAGATTAGGCTTGTGCCTTATTTGTCCTCTACCAATCTGTCCAATATGGTTTTTTATAACTACGATTTATGGTATGACATAAACCGGTATATTGTGTACGCATTTGGTTCGTTCCAGTCAGAAGTTTGGAATGTGTACATATACTTGTGTTACCTACGGTACAATTTCGGTTTGTGCAGTTCACACAACCTCTCTTAATTATGGGGCGAAATAGACGCAAAACCAGGGCTGCGGAGTCGGAGTCAGGGTCGACAGTTCTGACCGGACTCGGAGTCGATTTTGGAAACCGAGTCGGAGTCTGGGTCAGCGAAAATCCATCGGCTCCGCCAGGGCTGCGGAGTCGATGGATTTTCGGCGACTCCGACTCCGACTCCGACTCCGACTCCGGCTTTAAAAAAACAGTTCCGACTCCGACTCCGGGCAGAATTGTCGACTCCGACCGACTCCAACTCCCGACTCCGACTCCGCAGACCTAGCAGGGCTACGGAGTCGACATATTTTCGGTGACTCCGACTCCGGCTCGGGTTTCTAAAATCGACTCCGACTCCGACTCCGCAGCCCTGGCCGCTCCGCAGATCTGGCAGGGCTGCGGAGTCGGAGTTAGAGTCGGTAGGAGTTGATTACCCAGCCCGGAGTCGGAGTCGGAGTTGGTTTTTGGAAGTCGCGGTTGGAGTCAGAGTCACCAGAAATCCATTGACTCCGAAGCCTCGCGCAAAACTATGGCGATTTTCATCTACGAGAGGGCCGCCGATGTGCTGGCCGGATCACCGGCGGGGCGTACGTTGGCTCGGTCCGATCCCAATAATGTCGCCAAATCTTTGGTTCGAGTAACAGCTGGTCCTGATTTGCTTCACTGAGGAAACATCACACCGTTCTGCCTTGCATCGGACATCAAAACTGCACTAAAATCCGCTGAAAACGTATTTAAACGTCCGTCCTCCATAATGGCTACGGACGGCGGCCGGCGAGTTACCATCCCAGTGACGTCACTCGGGCCCGGTAGGGGGACGGTAAAAAAAAGCCTGATGACCATACCTGGTTATATGGCCTTGACATCTACCGGGTCATTCAGAATAAAGGCACACATTTGTTTTCTTCATAGAAGTGCAACAGCAAAAATACTGCATGCGCACGTGCTTATTTTTTACTTATCAATAAATGCTATTTTGTTTTGACTGGTCAGTGAAAAGTGTTGAAGATGCTGCCATTCACACCAGACCAAAGAACACAACTCGTCAAATTCTACCTGGAAACAAAATCAGTCGTTCTCACCCAGCGCAAATGGAAGAAGTGTTTCCAGGCAAGAAAAGCACCCTCTCGGAAGGCCATCCTGAGCCTGACCGAGAAGTTCTTGGCAACTGGGAGCCTAGAAAACAACAAAAAGGGAGATGCGGGGCCAAGCGCACCAAACGGACCCCAGCAACCGCCCAAAAGGCACGACAAATTTTGACATCAGCCCCCAAAACGTCACTAAAGCAGCTCAGCCAACAGCTGCGTTGTAGCTACAGCACCGCACAACGAATTGCGCGCACTGACTTGAAGTTGCGTCCGTACAAGAATAAGATAAGTATCCATCAGAAACTTCGTGACTGTGATGAAAAAAGTCGCAAACGCTACAGTGCTTGGTTTAGCAGGAAATGCCACACTTCAAGTCGGTTCATCGAGAACATCTGGTTCTCAGATGAAGCGCACTTCCATTTGGACGGGCGTGTTAACAGCCAAAATTACCGCTACTGGGGCACTGAAGCACCAAGTGAGGTAGCAGAGAGGCCGTTGCACCATGGGTGGAGAATGTTTGAAAAAGTTACCCCGGCCGGAGACGATAGTCATGGGAAAGACGACATGCTCAAATAGTAGGTAATTGTTAACGGTTATCAACAAACCGCTTTTCTGTTGAATGAAATAATGAATGTTGTGTTTGCTCAAGGATGAACATTTTATCCTGACTCAGCTCATTTAAGGTCAGGCCAAAAGGTCACATCAAGTGACCTCTCTCAAGTTTCACGATAGTGTTGGGGGCCGGGGCCGGGGGCCTTTTTCGATGCTACCCATTTCGTCTGACTTACATTACCCTAGACCTGTTTCTTTTGTGCCTTATTGTAAGGTGATCTTAGATAACGACACTTGAATATCGTTTTATTTTGCATGCTGCTCAAACTTGTCAGGCTCAGCGATGAAAATATTTGCCCAGAAGTCCCAAAAACAAAATATATATGTAGATCTTCAAAAACTTTAATAGGTAGATAAGTGTAAAGAGAGTCAAGAGACACTTTTTTAGGTAGCACTCAGCTTAATTTCTCGTTTGGAGACAACTTTTAGGATTTACAAGGGTGAAAAAGTTACCCCGGCCGCGCCGGGGTTGGCTGAAAGTTACCCCGGCCACGGCCGGGGTGGCCGGGGCAGGTTCTCCACCCATGCGTTGCACAGTAAGAAATGCACAGCGTGGTGCGCGATCAGTGCGCAGGGCATTTCCGGCCCCATTTGGGTGGAAGATAGCGATGGTAACGCCGCAACAGTCAACGCGGCGCGGTACCGCAAGATCCTGCAAAGATTTTGGAATGGTCTGCGCACTCGCTATCGCCACGCACCGGACCGGCTGAATGTACAGTGGTTCCAGCAAGATGGTGCGCTACCACACCGTGCAACAGAGACCAAGGCCTGGCTCCAGGACCATTTCCAGGACCGCCTGATTGCAAAGGGGGTCGGCATCGAGTGGCCCCCTCACTCTCCGGATTTAACGCCACCGGATTTTTTTCTTTGGGGTCATCTGAAGTCGGAAGTTTACAAAAATGGACCCAAGACCATCGTCGAACTCAAGAAAGCCGTGGAACAAGCGGTGAGACGAATCCCTGTCGCAACATGCCGCGCCGTAATGGAAAGCGCTCGTAAAAGAGCTGAGCTGTGCCTTCGCGAAAACGGTGGTCACCTGGAACAAGTACTATAGGTGGTCAGCTGTAGTTCTCTGACGTCAGCCGCTGATGTCCAGCAAAATAGCATTGATTTGCGAATGTTTTGGTGCCTGTTTTACCAGTATGCGATAAAAAATACAGGCTTGAGACAAAAAACAAATGTGTTCCCTTATTCTGAATGACCCTGTATTGAGTAGGTTGTGGTGTTTACAGAGCCACCTACTGGCAGACGTCCAAAACGAAACAACCAAGACGCACCGTGCACTATGCGTTCAGACTCATAATCGAACTGATTGGTGAATTGGCCCCAGTCAGTCATACCACCATTCGTGACTCGTGTGACTGATTTGTGAACCTACCATAGACTCCTTACCTGCAAAGCATGACAATCTCGATGAGATGTCGGCGTGAATGCACTCAGCTAGACGCTGGTGTGTTGTACAGCACAGCTGATCCGCTGTCGTGTGGTACGATTTTTTTTTTTGTGTCCAACCAACATGGTATCGTGAACTTCGGTGTGAGACTGAGCACATACCCTGTTGTGCTAGGAAAAGGAAATGATAGGGTGAACTATGAGACCCACAACAGGTTGAGCAGGGAATAAATCGCCGTGTTTTTTTTTTTCCTTCAAACTCCATATCTGTTCTCCCGTAAATTTCCGACAGGTTGAAAAAAGCTTGAGAAAATACAGTGACTCGGTTTTCTGAAGTTTGTCTGTCTCAGCAGATCAAGCAATGTCAGAACAAGCTCACATGCTTGATACTTGATCAGGATCGAATAATTGATTGGACTTTTTAAATTGGATTTTTCGTGCTTCCGGGCAATTCACGGGAAGAAGATCAGGGTTTGGAAAAAACGCGTCGAAATGACCGGCTATGGTGTTTTCCCCTAAAAAAGTGTGATAGGCTGGTAAATATTTTATGACCTATTCAGTAATAGCTCTAGGTCTTGCTAGATGTAGGTGTGTTTTTCCAGCTCTGTTAGCTCTGTTAGAGTCCGTCGGGCTGGTGCGGACTCATCACCTTAGTTGTTGCAGCTCGTCGACATATGTTGTCTCGTCTGGATATGGATTTGCGATCTGGCCAGCGATATAACGGTGACAAAATGTGCTCATCTCATCCGTTCGACCAACTCTTCTAGTTCAGTGTTACCCAGCCCAAAAAAGATCGGCGATATGGACGTTTTGGTACCTTATTGCATTTTATTTTCCCCTCAGTTGCCGTTACTACACACAGTAATGAGTAAATTCATCGCACACATTGAACCCAAGATCACAGTTGCGGTTGGATTCTGGGATATGCACTAGGACATTAATGTCGAGGATGACATCGGGAGTTGTACCGGCCACTGGCCATATCGGTCAACATTTTATATTAGTGATAACTTTTCTTAGTTCTCATAATCGATGCAATTCTGATCTTATACTGATGCAATGTTGATACAATAACTGATTCAGAAATGGTCGTATAGTCGATTAATTCGATTGATTCGAGAGTAACCTATTAAACACAGCACTATGCATTTACATTTTATAAAACGTGAATAGGTATGCAGTATGCGCAGCTGTATCTTCGGGGAGCAGACGTCGGTGTCCGAGGTCATCTGGCAGTAGGGATCTTGATGGATTCGTAGGTTCACGATGATGACAGGAGTGCTTGGAAATTGGAAGGCTCGCGATCTTCTTTCAGGAATGGATGAGGAATATGCCTGGAATAGAGTGAGGAGAATCAGCATCGGGAAGGTGGTGGTTGGCACATGACCAGTGGCCGTTGAAGTTGTTCCTATTAAACGATTGTCTTAAAAAGGATTGCTATTTCTACATATGTATCACTGAAGTGCTTTCTTCAAGGATACATCAGTACTGAATGTTAGTAAGGCCATTTCCCACCTTTTCTATGAAAATTGGAACTTAAAAAATTCAGTAGACCATTTTTTCAAAAAAAAAATAGTTACATCCTCTGGCGGCTTTTTTTCTACATCCTCCCCCAAACGCAAAATGGATTTGGCCACACTGCTATGACGTCATAAATAAACCTCTGCGAGGTCCTCAGATGTTGCAACTTTGCAACGCCCTCAGTGCCAGAGGAACTTTCACAGGAAGATGAAAGTTACAGGACGTAGTATCTTCGCATCATCTATTTACCCCGCATCAGCACGGGTTTAGAACCGGGTTCTCCACGGAGACCGCCCTGCTGACGATGACGGACCGTGTGTTCGAGGCGATGGACCGGCGGCAGGTAGCGCTACTGTGCCTATTAGACCTATCGAAGTGCTTCGATGTCATCCCCCACGACAGGCTGCTGATCAAGCTAGAGCAGTATGGTGTCGACACGAGATGGTTCGCGAGCTACCTATCTGATCATTACCAGCTAGTGCTGATCCGCTCGCAGAACGGTCGCAGTGTGCTCTCGCGATCAATTCTGAATCCTATTGGTACCTATCAGGGATCGGCCCTCGGGCCCCTTCTTTTCAACATATATGCGACTGACATGTCTCTGTACCTTCCCGACTGCGCCAATCATGACAGGTGTCTGGTACAGTATGCGGACGACACACAGTTGGCGGTGATGGGAAGCCCTCGTGATGCAGCAGCGATAGTTCAGAGTCTAGAACAGGATTTAGCGGCTCTTTCAGTCTGGTTCCAGAAAAACGGTTTAAAAGTGAACGCTAACAAAACGCAACTAATAACATTGGGTACCAAGCAAAATCTCCGTCAGTTACCGCCAATAGAAGTTGAATTTATGGGTGCTAAGGTTACGGGATCCCTCACTGTTCGAAACTTGGGGGTCACGTTTGATCAGAGTCTGTCTTTCTCAGATCACGTGACCGATGTCGTACGGCGTGGCACTGGTATCCTGAGCGGTTTAAGCCACAGTAGACACTCGCTGCCCAGGGACACACTGACAATACTGGTGCAGGCTCTGGCGGTGTCTATTGTCCGGTATTGTATCAGTGTCTATGGCTGCTGCGGTGTGACCCAGCTGTCCAGAGTTCAGAAGCTACTGAACTTCGGTGCTCGGGTGGTGTCTGGCCGACGTAGGTATGACCATGTCAGCGATGTCATGAAGACCCTGAAGTGGCTCTCTGCTGAGAACTTGTGGCGGTTTCATTCGGTGACTCTGCTCAAGAGAATGCTAGCTACGGGACATCCTGAGTCGCTGCGTGAAGGCATTGTTACCCGCCGCAGTGTTCATGGTAGGGAGACCCGCCAAGCTGACTTTTTCGAGACCCCAGCGATCCGCACAGAGTCAGGCCGCCGACGGTTTCTTTATTCAGCCGTGACAACATACAACTCACTGCCACCAGTCGTGCGAGGCCTGGGGCCGCGGCAGTTCAAAGCCCAGTACCGAGCACTGCTACTCCGAGAGCAGTATGGCGATGAGGACCCGTGAGTGTGTTTTGTATGCGTGTGCTAAGAGCGAATGTTTTATCCACATCTTCCAAATGACATGACGCCCGGAATAGCCGTTCTCGAATGGATGGGTTTGTCGCGACGTGAAATAAATAAATAATAGTATCCTTCTGAGGTCTCACAACTTGTTTATCTCGGATTTAACCTAAATGTCACATTAGGTCAGGTCGGTCACGTGACCTCACCATTATAAGTCAATGGGGGAAATATTGAAACTGTTATTTTGGCGCCGGAAATGATCTAAAACTATCCCAAGCATATGAAATCGTGGTTTCATGATCGGACCTTACAAAGAGTGCATGAAACCACGATTTCATGTGCTTGGGACAGTTTTTAGACAATTTCCGGCGCCAAAATAACAGTTTTCATATTTCCCTCCATTGACTTATTATGGTGAGGTCACGTGACCGAACTGACCTCATGTGACATTTGGGAAAAATCTGAGATATACAATTTGTGAGACCTCTAAAGGATACTACGTCCTGTAATGCCTGAAACAGACTCTTTCCGCAGTCAGGAAATCGCATGCGAGAGCCTATTCAAATACATGGAAGAACGATCGCATCAATCGCACGCACCTCCCGCATGCGATTGATGCGGGAAGAATTATAATGTATTTGAATAGGCTCTCGCATGCGATTTCCTGAACGCGGAAAGAGTCTGTTTCAGCCTTAAGTTTCATCTTCCTGTGAAAGTTCCTCTGGCACTGAGGGCGTTGCAAAGTTGCAACTTCTGAGGACCGTGCAGAGGTTCATTTATGACGTCATAGGTCAGTGACCTGACCTGACCTGAAAACGTAGTTGGTGTCAAAAGATCCAGCTTGAATAAAATATTAGGTATGCCAAGTTTCAGCTGTTTTCCCTTAGCGTGTTTTGAGCTATCGCGAAAAAAAAACCTATGAGGCGGCATCCGCCCCACCCCTTCTCGGCCGGCGAGGGTTAATATACTAGTTTATGTACATGTATGCGCAGATATAGTATCATCTCAGCTAAAATATATCACTAATTCATGTTCGATACATTCTAGTTTTAATATAAATATTCACTCATTATATTTTCAATTTATTTGACTTTTGTGCATGACGAATATTTACTTTTCAAAAAAAAGGTGCTATCTCCAAAATGGAAATTTTTCAGATTTCGGGAACCACACCATCGGGTTCCTTGCAAAATTTTGGTTCAGAAAACACTAAAATTGGAGATGGGTATTTTCAAAAGTTATTTACCGTCTGTTGGAGCAATGTGTGCGGTCTGAGCGGCCTGGGCCGGCGGGCGAGCCGTGCGAACGTGCGCCAAATCTTGGGCCGAGCGGCTTGTCGCTGTTGGGCCGAATCTCCTTGGGCAGTTCGTTTCTTTTCTTCTCTTTGCATTGGCAGGGAATACGTCCTTGATCACTTGGTGATGTCTTGCACCACTTTCAGGTAATGTGGGAATTAATGCGTGCTAATTCTGAAAAAGGGCCACTGTGCAATGGCGTAATCGACTTGGGTGACTCGGCAGCTGTGAGGTGGCTTTTGTTGTATGTACTGACACTGACTCCTCCATCTCTCCACAGTCGGCCTTGGAGATGTTTGACTCAATGTCTGTTGACTCTTGACTCCCTCACCCTTCCCCAGAGTCGGTATCTGATGTTTGACTCTGTGATCTATTTTATGACTCTGACTGCTCCCTCTGTTCCCACAGTCAGTCTCGGACATGTTTGACTCGATGTGTGTGCTGACTCTGACTCCCCCTCGCTCCCCCAGAGTCTGCGTCGGACATGTTTGACTCGATGATGTCGGCTGGCCGGGAGGAGCCGGACGCAGACTCGGACGCAGCCTCTGTCCGCTCTCATGGCAGCGCGGCCGCCAGCAAAGGTCAGTGACGGGTGGCGGCTACTGCGGGGAGGGGCGAAAGGTGTTCTGTGTGCTGAACAATGCAGTAGTCATAGTACCTTTTTTAATTGCCGTATGTGCCATAGATCAGACATTTTTCAGACGCTCACCTTTGCTAAATATTATTCCTTTTGGAAATCGATTTCACTGTGGCACACCTGCACGGTTTTATTTAGATTTAACTTATTTTGGAGTTTTCATCAGTTACATGGAGCAGGTCACGTTTTGGTAATCGTGACGTTTCCGAGAGCAATTCTCTATCGGCCGTCCATCTTTCGGTCATCCAATCTGGCGTCCGTGATAATCGCGGCCGGACTGATATGTCTGACCGTGTGGCGGTCCAGTCGAGACTGATGTGTCGGGCCGGACGGCAGCTGGACTGTAATATCTGACCGTGCGCCGCCCATCCCGAACTGATGTGTCCGACCCGGCGGCCCTTGCCCGGCCTGCCCGGCCCGTCTGTCACGTCGACCTGCCGTCAGGCGACCGTTATATCGCGGCCGGCTTCATTCTGCCGCCACCGACGTGCCTCTGTCGCTGATTAGACTGTTATTCGACTGAATTATCACCGCTGCCAGCCGGCCGGGCCGTGAACGCGGCCGCTCGGTCACACCAGCGAGCCATCCCCGACACTAATTAATGGATGTGTCTGGCCGGCGCTGTGGGCGATCGGAGCCGAGCGGCTGACCGGTGAGCCACCGCAGCCTGCCGGTGAACTGAGCACAGTATGTTGATTTTATTCATAGCCTCGTAGGGCTGAGAGTTGTGATTGTATTCATTCGAGGTGGAGCTGCGAGGAGAATGAATACCGTAGCGGCGGAGGTCTGTCATAAGGCCGAGCACATCAGGACAGTGTGCTGAATGAGTGCGCCGTTAGTGGTGCAATATGCGCCACTCTCCGCTACTGGGCGCACGGCCATTCGTCGGGGCCAAATGGTCCAGTGCCGGCTGTGTGGGAGTGGGGGCGACATGCTCTCAGTGGGGCGCGACGGGTGGCCGTCGGACGTGCGGGCACCGCACGTCCGTCAGAACAGGGGGGCCAGCTGGGGGTCGGAGGGTGGCTAATAACGCAGCGCATTATTCGAGATTTGGATCTGTTTTGTTAAATTCCTCTCGGATGATATGTCGGATTCGTGGGGATGGCTGGCATTCCAAACATGTAAAAGATTATGTAGTTGAACTTGAGACAAACAACAAAATGAGAAAATATAAAAATGAAATCTCATTTTTTATTTGCACCAACCTTCCGGAGCTGGGTTAACCCTACCTGAAGCTAGACTGGTGTTCGTTGAGCGCTAGCTTAGACGTGCCGTGCTTGGCGTCGGTAACCCAACTGCGTGCAGCGGCGACGCGGGTACATCAGCTCGTTTCTGCGTGCTGAATCGCCCCATCCAGTGCGGGCGCGTAACGATGCCGTAGTGCCGGACCTCACCATTTCCACCCGGAAACCACCCTCGACCACCGCTCTGAGCGAGAACGCACTGCCGAGGAGGCTGGTCAGACGGCGCTGCGTGTGGCCCGGCGCCGTTGGGCCTCGGACCCAGCCAGTGTCGTCGGTGTCAGTCGCAGCGGGGGGAGGGGCCGGGGGTGGGGTGTCACCTGCCGCTGACAGTCGCAGGGGGAGGATAATGGAGCGATCAGAGGCCGCCCTCTGGCTCCGATGCTCTCAAAAATCAGCCAGAGTCGCCAAAAATCCCGGCGGGAGTAGGTTCCTGGAGCTGGCTTGTGACAGTGGTGTGTCTTTTGTTCTGTCAGTCATTAGGTTTTTTGTGTATGCTAGTCATTTGTTGATGTGTTTTGGCATATTAGCTGTGTAGCTGTATATCATTTTTATTACGTTCTTCCATCTTTTTTCGCGCATTGTCAGCGACACTATATCGCTAACAGCTATACAGATGTATCACATTTGCTTTCCGTCTAGCATGACGTGAACATAGGGACAATGTATTGTAAGGAAATGGGAAAAATATTGCTCCGTTTTTTTTTTTGCGTTAAGTACTGGGTATTTTTTATATTGTCACCGTTGATATACGTGCATAATGTTAGGTGTGATTTTCTTGTACATAGATGTGAACTGAGAGCCCGTTTTAGAAGCCGCAACTGAACAACACTACCATTGACGGTCGAACCATTTTGGTCGGTGTCCGTACTCACGATTTGTGTCCGGACGTCGCCTCGGTGGTGGGTCCGCCTGTTGTGTTCAGAGGAAACCAGATGATGTGTGACTGCCACCGGCAGGCGCCGTGGACCCGTGCACCCAGTGCGGGCACAAATACGTGTTAGAGGAACAGGACGTGGTGGTCTCAGCAGTTATGCTGTATTGTGCTCGCGCTGAACGGCTTGTTTTGCACCGGACGCCGTTAGCGGCTAAAGCAGAGGACGGTCTCGTGGACCTGTTCTTATTTCTGGCATTGCTACGTTATTGCTGTCAGGAAACAGTCCGATTCTACCTTCCAGATTTAATTAAGTTAGCGTCGGAAGCTGTAACAATTCATTTAATTAAATCGAGGCTTTTCAGCACGTCCTTTATGCGTGTCCCTGATGGCGTTTTTACAGATACTACCGATCTATTTAAAGATTAATTAACGCGTCTCATCGTACACCGTGGTTGATAATTCCACAAATAGACTCAATTATGTCATACTCAATACCCGTAGGCCCATAAAAGTAATTCAATGTCGATGGGTAGCACATGGCAATGAAAAACATTGGTGACAAGCGCCGCCTTTTGGCTTCTTTCGGAAATTGTCGAATGTCGATTTTTATGTTTCTAAGCTAGAGCTACATACGTCATAGATTTTACATGGATAAAGACTAAATCCTTGCGGCCCCACAGCTGCCTTCATAATTTTACACAGAATCGTCCCGCTGGATTCAAAAGCAGAATTCATCGGCGAGTGAGCTGTTTTGGTAAGCGAAAACGTCCTAAATAGTAAATTTATGCAGTTAAACTTTCTTCAGTTCGTCAAGACAACCACTAACCAGTGTTTTAAAGATATGTGCAATTTCGCCCCCATCGAATGCGTGGACCTCGTAATGCATTTGACACTCGTCAGTCGTCTCCATTAGTGCATTTGGGTCCATTTTCATTTGGAAAAATGAACCAAATCTCATGCAAACATGGCAACTCCAGAGGGGATGCTGGTCAGTGGTCAATCGATTCCCGCGTCCGTTCACCTGTCCGTGGATAGCGGGGGGTGGAGGGGGGGGGGCTGACGGCAGCAGCACGGCGCCGCCGGCCTGGAACAAGTAGTCGCGTCGTCAGCTCGCGAACAAGTGGTTGGTCGCCGGCGGCGGGTGCGTGGCGCCTGGCGGACGGCCGCGCCCACTGTCACTGGCCGGTTAGTGGACGCAATGGATGGCGCCGGGGACAGGACTGAAGGGAGAGGAGAGGAGGAGAGAGAGGGTGGGAGATGAAGGCCGTGGGTGCCGCGCCGGAGGATGGTTATTGCTGAGCGCGTTGCCGATGAGGGAAGATGATGGAACCACTCCCGTGTGGCAGAGCGTGCATGGCCGGATAGTGGCCATGGGAGAACGCACGAGATGAATGGATCCGCCGGGTATTGTGTCCTGTATTAGGTATTGTGTGTTGTGCCGTGACCTTTGTTTTTATCGCGCGTAGGGGTTTCATCTGCGTTGTATAACCGTGGATTTTGTTCTTATTGCAGCTAAGCCGAAACCGGCTGCCGCGGCGAAAAAGCCGGCTGCCGCAGCTAAGAAGCCGGCGGCGGCCGCCAAGAAACCGACCGTGAAGAGGGCTCCGAAGAAGAAGACGACATACGACTCCGACTCTGATGGAGACTTCGCCTCCTCGAAACCCAAGGTGAGCCCCAGTGTGCTATAAAATGTGTGGAGGTCGTATTTGCGCAGTTTCTGCCCGGCTGAGCTTCAAGAACGCCGTACCAGCCAAGGTTAAGAAACATTGTCCAATGCCATTCCCCACTGTCATTCCCAATTTATCACTGAGCTCCTAATCTAGCACGGCTCTGTGTAGGAACGTGTTGATCCCACGCTGCCTCCCGGGCCACCCGCCCCGCTCACCCCGTCTGTGAGAGGAGATTGCCTTGGGTCAGAAGCTGTCTCGGGCCGCTGTGTGGAGCAGGGCGGTCGTTTACGCCGTGTGCGGGCTGACTGGTCGCGTCTGTTTCACGGTTTCGGCAGTCGGCGCGGCGGCGCTGTTTGCCGTTTGGCGGAGGTTTTTGTGGCTCTCAGTCTCCCTCCCCTCACCCCAGATCCATTAGTCGGCGGAAGGACGCCTTTAGATGTGTATGGGTAGATGGCCGTTCATATTTGCTCGGCCGTCCCGTGTGGCGTCCAGGTCCGCCCGCCGGCGGAGGCGCCGCTCTCTCCTCCCTCTGTGTGCCGCTCTCTCCGCTCTGCCCGCCGCCGGACTGTATCGAGTGTCGCCCGAGACGCGCGGGGAAGTTGCACCGCTCGCCGGAGGGAGTCCCCACCGGGCTGCCGCCTCCGCCGAGCGGCTCTACCCGAGACTAATCGGACGGCGCCGCGGGCCATCGACTAATGAAGCGTACTCGAGACTCCGCCTCAGCGATCGGTGGCTATGCAAGAAACTATCAGCTGGCCACCTGTCGAGCGACTTCTGAGACACCTCTGGCGGGAGGTTTTCCGTGAGCTGACGCGTGTCGCTCACTCACGTGGTGCGGTCGGTGTTTGGTTAGTGGAGGTCGGTTTCCCGAATGGAACAGGATCTGTGGCGAAGTACGCCACAGCGCTTTAACGCTGCAGGTTATGACCGGACCCAACATTGTGATATGATGGCTTCGCTGAAATAAAAACAAGCGTACCGTAAAGTGGGGCTATTTGAAACAGATTTTACAGTTTTTGGCCTTTCCCTTCAAAACGGTTGATATTTCCTATAGCATGTAGATTGCAAAAACGTAGTTCTCTGCAACCGCTTTCAGATAGGTCAATTTTGGTTCAGCTATTAACCATAAATAAAGTTATTTTTATACTTGAAGCCTGTCTCAAATAGCCCCATAGTGTGGGGCTATTTGAGACAGTTTTGGTTGCAAGGAAATTGAAGAAAATTGGTCAAGCTAGGGATAATTCTTTTAATGCCATGCGATTGGAAATTAAATTTTGATACTTCTAGCAAAAAGCATTTCTTTCAACTACAGTCGAATAACCCTTATAATCAAACTTTTCGTTTTTCCTTGGACCTAGCATTTCAGTCTGCTAAAAAAAATGCATTACTTTATGCTAGGGCTGTCATAATATGATGTGATCCTAAGCTTTAAAAAGCACAGGATGATTATCTAGGACTATTTCTTAGTCAATGACAGTGAAATTTTCAAATAAAGTTGTTGTGTTTATTTCTGGCGGCGTAAAACACATAGGCCGAAAGTTGGTGGGGCTATTTGAGACAGTCTCGCTACATGCATTAATTAAACGTACCGTAATGCATTAAAAAAGGGAAAGCAGTTTCCAAAATGGTTGAATGAATGATATGCATGATTGATTGTTCCATTGCACATCAACCTGTGAAGAAATAACAGAAAAAGGTCAAACGGTTTTGATTTTATACCGATTTTCCTAGATCACTGCATGTTGTATCGAATGGCCGGTTACCGCACTGCATCAAGTACGTATACTGAAGGCTCACCTAACAGTTAGTATGTATGATAAATAACCTTCAATGGTGCTTATGGTCAACCAGAGTAGACATGGGTCGATTACCGACCACGTCAGTGACTGATGAAACACATTCTATGCACATATTCATAAAGGTAACTAATGCCGTCAGAAACTGGATTGTCGTATTAGGTTACAATGTGTTAATATTGCTTGCTGCTAAAAGTACCATGAACCCATGGCCGATTCACCGGTGTTCCTTAGGTCGAACGTTTGATACACCTTAGGCAGATGGCGGTAAGTCTTTTAAGATGCATCATATCACCTGTGTTTAGGGCCTTGGCATCACAATCATCAGCTGTATTTGGCATGCGTTGAGGTTTGACGAGGTGGGTATCATCGGGATTCTGAGACATCGGGTTACATAATTGTCACTACCGCTAACAATATATAATGTCTTCATGTAAAATGTGCTTAGCCCATAAGTAAAACGATAGTTACGATAGATTCGGTTGCAAAATTTTAAAAACTTCAACCATGTTAAGCTGCAGGTAGGGGTGCTTTTCGTATAACTTGAATTGTGGTTTTTCTGTATTTCTCATTAAATGCCAAATTTCTTTCAAAAAATTTCAATATTTTCAAAAAACCCTATCCATGGAATTCATTGTTAAATTCCACACCAGCCTGAGTAAAAATTGATCAAATATATCAAACGGTTTTAATTTTACAGCAATTTTACTAAGCCACTGCCGCACTGTCTCAAATAGCCCCACTGTCTCAAATAGCCCCACTTTACGGTATATTGTTCGTTGCATGATAAATATAACCCACCAGCTTTGTGTTAAACCTTTGATGTTCGTGATTCTAACCCAGGTCGACGCCTACTCCATTCACCTGAATTATTTGGGCACCGTCGTGCGAATTTGATCTCGCAATTTACCGGCACTGTTTTGCACCAAATTCCATTTCATCTTTGCACCCGTGATGTAAATGCCTGCTTTACTTTCCACACGAGTCCTATTTTCAGTACTATTTTTCCCCTAGTTCCTATTATTTTGGAGAATAATCGCCGGTCTGGCGTATTATTACATAACCCCTTCTCGTGGCGTACCCAAGCGCCGTATGGGTTGGGTCGGCACACGCTGTGCCGCAGCCCACCGGCTCCAACGACCCTTTATCATTTCTCGTGCGCTCGCCTTCGTCGCCCGGTGGGTGGAATAACTTTCCAGAAAGAAAGCCTTCGGGAAATATAGTGGCATATCGGGCGCGGTGCGATGGCCGGAGCGTACGACAGAGGTCCTCCTCGCGATCGGTATTAGTGGCTCCCCGGTCGCTCCGAGGCCGGATAAAGGCTTCCGATACCCACCATCCGCCCAACGCTAAATTTGCAATCACCCCGTTCTGTCGTGTGATTGATGCACTCGCTAGCGCTGCGGCTCCGCCTTTCTTGCGAAAAGCGCATTCCCGTAACCCAGGCAAAGCGCGTCCGTCTCGTTTTGCTGTCAGCGTATGCCATTAGGGGACGCATAAATCCGTTTGGGAGCCCCGCTATAGGAATGTGGTCGCCATATTTCGGCGCAGAGCTGGCATGTTAGGAGATTCACGTGGTTATCGCTGCGACATGAGCTACTCCGGCAGCCATCCATTGTGGCGGAGGGTCGCCGGCGCGGTCCGCAGCTCGCCATTGGACCGCCGCCCGTCCTTTGGGCACATTTTGTTGCCGGCCGCTCAGCTCACTACTTGCTCTGCTCGGCTGGCTGGCGGATGTTTGGTTGTCAGTTTACCATCAGGTTCAGAAACTGCGCTGGTTTGTTTCACTGTTGCAAAGTTTTTGTCAAGTTTGTAAATAATTCATCGAGGTTTGTAGTTTTGTAACTGTTGTTTTTCTGTTTGTTTTGGCGTTTGTCAGCGACAAGCACACCCTGAGAAGGTTTTTGTATTGTCAAGTTTCCTTCCTTGATTAGTTTCCTTGAGATCTCCCTTTTCTTGTTTTTCCCTCGCCTGCCTTCATTTGTCTGGTGCTCGCGAGGTGAGTGCCGTATGTCGTATTTGCCGGTCTCCTAGGTGTCTGGTGCGCCGCGGTATTGCGTTCAGCGTGCTCCCTGGTGACCGGCCCGGGACATCTGGAAAGTGTGATCAGCAGCCCCCGAGCGTAGCTGTTACGCTGGCTTCAGTGAACTCGTGGCAAAAGAGACGGTCCCATCTGACACGTAACGAAATTTGGCAGGTCCCCGTCATTTTTTAGTACATCATCTTTGTAACATCCAGAGCAGCGTCTCGCTAGTTTTTTTGTTGGCGTCCCGGGGATCTGATGCACTTGAAAGTGGCGTGGATCAGCGCAAGGCCGATCAGCTTGTCACCTGAAACACCGCGCACTGCAGTGTCCGATATAATAGGTCCCCGACTCCCACCTATTAATGAGTGGCGGCACCCTTTAACCGGTACAAATCTTTTTTTCGATCATTCCGATTGGCGTTCGTTCGTTCTCTTTCTTCAGACCTTGAATAAGATTAATGTCAGTCCTAAGACAAAACATATAGATGAGGCACGCGGCATGCTGACGCATTCCACGTGCCTCAATCTCTGGTATCGGGCCAGGTCGGCTGGCCGCGTCAAGCGTCACTCCCTGCGACCAGCCGCTGTGACGTGGATGCCTACAAATGCCGTCTGAATGCTGGACGCAATGTCGAGCTGCCATTTTACCGGGAACGTGGTGTGACTCGAAGCCGGTCCAGACTAGTCATTGGCAGGCTGGCATCTCAGGAATAGACGTCAGCCAGATTGCCTCGCCGGGTTATGTACGAATATAGCTGGTGATATACCTGGCTATGGCGTTTTTGGGCGCTACTGGTTACCAGACATGGCAGTGGAATATGACCTCCATGATTGGACATGTCATGAATGAGGCAGGCTGCTATCTGCCAATAAATGCGCAGAATGCCGACGAAGCACCACTGAATATATTATTTGGTGTCTGGGTGTTGATATTGTGACATAAATTAGCTTTGTGCTAAGCAAGGCCTGAAAGCGCGTTTTATGATTCGCTCTTTATGGTTTAGGTATGACTATGCAAGTGATGAAATAAAACTTTATAAATTTATTTTAAAATGAAGATAAAATAGCTTTTGATTCATTAAAGACTTGCTTGTGATGCTTCATTATTGAAGCTATCACTTTTGTTTCATCCTTTCTCACAAAAATATTCATCCATTTTGGTATGCCTATCCTACCGTCTTTGTAGCACTACACTCGGCCCGACTCCCCCTACGGGGAATCACCGTGCAAGGGGCGGGAGTGGCAATAGAGGCTGACAGCTTTCAGATATCGTTGTCGGTACCCAGAGTCAATGTAGGTGATGACGTCAGTATCGGTGGCCATGCCACGGTGATGTCAGCGAGTATCGGTGTCGATATAGAGTAGATGTCAGTAGTGATGTCTGTGTCGGTATTGATATTGATGCCTGTGTACTGTATATACAGCTCGTATGGATATCGATGTTATCGGTATCTATGTCTGATGTCTGTCGTTGCCGATGTCTGGTGTCTATCAGTGTCGATGTCGACGTGTGTCTGCGTCTTTCGGTTTCTGCGTCCGTACCTGTGAACTGGCGTCCCTCCTTTACCATCCATTCTCCGTGACCGGGCCGTGGTGCCGGAGTTCCGGACTGCGTGGAAAGTATTCCGGACTCTGCGGAAGGCGCATGGAGGTCGTGCCGCCGACGAGGTGCTGTATTCAGGACACTCCAAGACACCGTCCATGGGGTGGGTGACAGAACGGGGGCAGAGTAACCCTCTGAGAGCAGATCCGTGTTGTGGGAGCTCTGGGACCGGTGGTGACTACCGTGTCCCAGTTACAACACTTCCGCTATGGGTCGCTGGTCAACAGGTGCAGGAAGATACCGTGCTCCTTTCTGTCCATTAATCCTAGATCAAAGACGGCTAATGGCTTAGGTTTGCGTAATCCTGTTTGTTGGCGAAACTCGATTTACATTATTTATCTGTCTTCGGTAATGCATTCTTAGAGGATGGACAACGAAGAAGCTGCGTCTTTCTAAATGAAACATTCTGCTTGCTTTGTTACTGTTGTGTCTGACCTATTTGGTTGCGACTCATTTCTTTGTTATTTTTCATGTGTCGTCACTTATTAGTTGACTCTGTTGTGCGGCTGATAATTTATCGCCCGTGACACCTGCACTCACCGTGTCGCCTCTGTGTTTCCAGAGCAAGTCAAAGAAGAAGAAGAAGGCTAGTTCCGACTCGGACTCTGACGCCTCGGCTGGCTACGTGCCGCTGGCCCAGCGGGCGGCCGGCCGCGCGCGGAAAGTCACCAGCTATAAGGTGGATGAATCGAGCGACGACGATTGAGCGCCGTGACCTGAGACGTGACGACGTAACGCTGGAAGCGTGACGCCGCAGTGAGGGACCGAAATGTCGCTGAGGTGATCGGCAGTTGCGCCCGCCGACCGCGCGCTGACCCGAGACTCGCCCCGCGGCGAACCAGCCGTGGTGTACAAATGGTGTCCGACCGGCGCGGCGCGGCGGTGGTGTCGTGTAGGTTCTTCCCGTCTTGGCCGCTGCGGAAGGGTCGGCGGCGCTGTTGGCGTCAAATGGACCGTAGCGGCCGTCAGTGCGGCGATGACGCCCGGAGAGTAGCTGTGTTTAGAGCTGACAGGGACGGACGGTGTTCAGGCCGGCGCGCTGTAGCCGGCGGCCTTACGTGTTGCGTTTCATGTTTCATGTCTCCTTCTGTGGCCTGTGCTGTGAGCTGCGGTGCCGCTGAGGCGCACCACTCGGCTCATCATCCGCGCTCCTTAGCGCGGCTTTCATTCAGACCCATCATCGGATCACCGGTCTTTTTAGCTAGTGCAGGTACGCCGCTGCGACAGTTCGCATCGCATATTCACCGTTTTCACAGAATACATCTCTTAGAAGCACTGTCGAGCGTGTGTGTGATTGGAAAGGGCAGACGTGCAGTCATTGGTTGCCTTCTTGAGATGTTTACTCAACCGAAAGAGCCGCTCATTGAATTACTCGGGATATGCTTTGGGACAAATTTCTATAGAACTTTACTTTGTCAATAGCATATAATGGTTGAAACACCGTAGTGCGGGGGCTTTCCTGGGTTTATGTATATCGTCCCTAACCGTCTTCTCAGTCCCTAGTGGGGTATCGGTCGCTCCTCAGGCTCTCGCGCTGCCTTTTGTGCTGGTCGGTCTCCCGTGGTAGCTCCTAACCCGTTGACGGCCGAGCGATGGGCGGGCACGACCGGAGCATGGGCCCGCTCAGTTATTCACGGGCCAAGGCACGGACGCGGCGGTCGCCTGCCGCCTGCTGTCTGTCGTTCGCCTCTGTCCGTAGGACTTCGTGGACGGGGGAATGGAACAGTGGGTAGTAGTGGTGAATGAAGAGCTATGGGACAGCGTGTAGAAGTGGTGAGTGATGAGCATCGGCATGGAAGTGCAGATTCGCAATCTAGGAATGAACGCGGAACAATTAGGCGCCCGACATAAGCGAGTGACCCACAGCGCTCTGTCTAAACTCGATGTCAAAGAGAATATTGTGCTTCCTTCAGCTTCAAACAGCTTCATCTCACAGCGTCGTGACAGCTTTCCGTCAGAGATCGGGCGTTGGCCTGTCCCCGCGTGATGTTTTGAGCTCGGACGAGGGGCGGCCTTTGTCTGGGTCGTACACAGGTGCATCCCCGATCAGTGGTCATGGGTCAGTTGGTCTCGCGGGATGGCGTTCCTCAGTCTAGTCAATAGTCCTCAGCACTGCGATGGCTCTTGGTGATAGCCCACTACACCTACTTACTTTCTTATCAATGCCAATAGTTACCGTCAAGGGTGGCTGATCCTACACATGTCGAATGTTCATGGTAAATGCAAATTATCTAATAAATGTATGTTGTTTATTGAACCCTGGGTTACCGTAGGCACACTGCCCTCCCGCCAACATACAAAACAGCGCCGGCTGCGCGGCCGTCGGGTTCTAGGTAGGTAGGCTGTCCCGCATAGCAGCTGTGCACTGCGGCACAGTATGTCAGCCAGAGTCCACCGAGGTCCGAGAGGCCAGTCGTCTTCTCGCCTCATCTTGAATTGAGACGGAGCCGTGCCTAGCGACGAGAGACAGTTAGCCACGCCGTCACAGCAGCAGTCCCGACTTGAAAGCTGAATAACTGCTTGAAGAAGGGAGACCTGAAGGTTCAGTTCGGGGACAAAATTTTTGTTTATGAGATATGTTTGATGTAGGCACATAGGCGGCGGAACGGGGAGGGCACCGTGCCCCCTTTGATTTTGGCATTTTAACATAAGCCCTATGGGCGTTGCATGGAAAGAATGGGACCAAAAGTCGGCAGTGCCCCCCCCCCCCTTAATTGAAGGTGTTCCGCCGCTACTGTGTAGGCAAAGTAAAATAAATTACTGATAGCAATATGTTTCAGCTGCTAACGTCGCCTAACGTCTCAGTCACTACAAGGGGGGATCCAGGGTCAGCTGAAAGGGGGGGGGGCCAAATGCCCATTAGGTTTTTCGCTAGGATAGGGCCCGCGGAACCTAACCTACCCCCAAATCCTATTTTCTCCCCGGATTTCGGCCACTTTATTTTGTAAAGCTGCCAAAAATAAATTTCTTTAAAAAAAATAATAATCACGTATCACTGACCAATGACCATCAAGGCCGGGGGGGGGGGGGAGGACCAACCTGGCTGCGCCCGTGCAAACACCAATCTGTACATCAACCTATGCTCTGCCCAACCGAACATCAAGTAGCGCCTTTTTAACCCACGCCGAGGCTGGGGAGGTGTTCGGACACCCCATTGCGGTCTTTTGCGGATATCTAAAAAACGGCGGCCGTATTTGGCACACCTGTCAATGCATCTTTTCCACACATGTCATGAACATTTCAGACCCAGGTCGCTAAAGGTCCAGTCACTACGTCACTTCAAGAAACCTCACCTCAGAAAAACTTGAATGTTCGTCATAGCTACACCGACTGAATGATTGCCTTGAAACTTTCAGCGGCTGGTACGAGTAGCAGTATGTACCTACCTATACATACTACCTATACCTACCATCAAGGCCGGCGGGGGGGAGGGAGGACCAACCTGGCTGCGCCCGTGCAAACACCAATCTGTACATCAACCTATGCTCTGCCCAACCGAACATCAAGTAGCGCCTTTTTAACCCACGCCGAGGCTGGGGAGGTGTTCGGACACCCCATTGCGGTCTTTTGCGGATATCTAAAAAACGGCGGCCGTATTTGGCACACCTGTCAATGCATCTTTTCCACACATGTCATGAACATTTCAGACCCAGGTCGCTAAAGGTCCAGTCACTACGTCACTTCAAGAAACCTCACCTCAGAAAAACTTGAATGTTCGTCATAGCTACACCGACTGAATGATTGCCTTGAAACTTTCAGCGGCTGGTACGAGTAGCAGTATGTACCTACCTATAAAATGTTTATCTCGGAGTTTTGATATCGGTGACTTACGGTCAGGTCAATTTTGCGCCCTCTCCTTTTTGAGTAAATAGGAGAAAATGGAAAGGCGGCTCTTTTGGGCGAACGTCATTCCAAACACTCAAACATCGGGTTACAGTTAAAATAGACAGCTAAATCGAAAAATTGCAACCATGACCCCTCCATTTCCCTGGGGTCATCCTAGGTCATCAAAGGCCCCCCACAGTTTTTGACACTATAACTTTTTATGGAGACATGCTAGAGGAATGAAAACACATTCGATGTGTTCAGGTCGACAATACGGATCTACTGATATGCAAAACAGGGGCGGTTCTCCCATATAGGCAAGGTAGGCAGTGCCTACGTCAATTGCCGTCTCCCCTGCGTCTAAATCATCACTATATCGTGGCTTTTGTTTGCTTGATTGCTTTTGTTAAAAATCTTTTGTTTCTCGTTTTTTTTTCAAAATGCGTTGAAACGAAAGAGAATTTCCTAAACTTTTCAAAAAACGCCACATAAAGACCGTACTATAAGAACCTTGACGAAAACCTTTGCCTAAGTTGTGCCTACCTCGTCCTACTAGATTATCGACTATTGCCATGCTGAGGCTATTGAGCCTTTTGGTAGAAAAGGTCTAGATGGTCGGCACATCGACTAGGTGCTACCTTCTAACTCTCAAACCTAACTTTTTAATATGTCCATTTATCGTAAAAAGGACAATTTACTTTATCAATTTTTATCATAAGTTCAGCGTACGTAGCGTTGTTATGCTTGTTGCGTTATTCTAATGTTACTTAAAAATTATATTGAACGAACTAGACTCCTACTGAGAGACTAGTTTGCCTCTGGCGGCAGACGTGTAAGCTCTAGTTAAGTTGATGGTTTTTGTAGATGACGCTGCTGTCGCTGCTTGACGCATCCCGACTAAGCAATAAGGCTGTCTCCCCCCCCCCCCCTCCCCCTTTTACCTATTCCGTATTCAGCTTTTCTGCCTTACCTACCAAGTGCCTACCTACTTTCAATAGGTCAGCGCCGCCCCTGATGCAAAATGACCTTTTCCGATCAGGTCACTACCTTGACCCAAGGTCAAATTTTCAAAATACCTTTTTTAAGTCCAAATTATAGTTCATTCGAGCCATCTCGACGAGAGATCTCGACGTTTCTTGAGTCAAAAGTGATAAAAAAACATTGTTCGTAAAAGCAGCTATGTTCAATGTTTGCCTCTGGCGGCTAAACCGTTGACCTGAGGTCAAATCTGAGCACTGTCTTTAGAAAAAGTGTTGAAAGGGCTATCGAATGCGTTTCTCTGCGGCGCTGCAGCAGCTCTATTGGTTCTTGAGTTATGCGCCGGAGTTTCGAAATGTGTTGACATACATAGGCAAGATTTTTCTTTTGATGTTCTCTGGTGACCAGACCTTTGACCAGACTTTAAAAAAATGACTGCTTTCGTCTTGATTTTCGAAGGTCTTTCGAATGCCGCTAGTGCCGCGTGTCGCTACGTGGCCCAGGAGCCGAGTTAGAAGGAGAGGGGGTGTTCAGACACCCACCGGCCCGGAGCGGTTGGCACCGAGGACCGGCCTGGAGCGGGTTAAGGAGAGAGGTTAATGCGTGACTATTTCCGCTGGATAAAAGCCGATTGAAGGGAAACTGCAAGGTGGTTTTATGCAGGGTCCGGCAAAAGTTTTGTCCTCTACCTAGGGCAACACTTATCCGGTTTCTAATCGTTTCTACCCCTAAGGGATAAAGATTTTGGAAAAAGATTTTGGGAAAGATTGCACGGTCCAATAACCTCCAGCAGCTCAGTTCTGAGTCGACGCATGGCCTCGACGGTCGATGGAAGGTCAACATGCAATTTCATGGAGGACGGCGCGCCAGCTCATTGCTCTACCAAAGTCCAGGTGGTTGTGTCAATCGAGCCTGCCGGAGTTCTGAAGAGATAATCGGCTACCATCCGGACCCTAATCCTGAGCAAGGATCTTTGGGCTACCTTCCAGCAGGACATAGACAAATGGAATTCGGCGGCCAACCTCGGCGCCCTGCAGTTACAGCCAAACGGACATAGTCGAAAATCAAGCTGTCTGTGCAGTGTGCTGCATAAGCTGGTTGCCAGCACGCCAAAAAAAAAATGTTCGTGTGTAAATCCCTGTTCATATTAATAACAAAAAAGTTAATGTTCGGCCTAGCGTCGATGAAAATGGTGAAAATAATTATGAAAAATTAGCCGGCTGTGAGAAACAGCACGGATGAAAGGGGGCCAAAAGATATGTTGACCCCCTTTCAGAGCCAAAGGGGGGCCATGGCCCCTTTGCCCCCCCCCCCCTGGATCCGCCCTTGAGTCACTAGGTGTCGGCCGAAAGCAGTCATATCCAAATAGGCTGATCGGTGCCGAGGCGTTCTATCAGGGCAAATCGCCCGTCACATTTCCGCTCACGGTGGCTGTGCAGCCCGTCTAGGCAGCACAGGCCAATGGTCGCAATATAGGTCAGTGGCCATTACATTATGTCGGCGTCGAGAGCTCCATCGGTTTACATACAACTCTATACCACCTATATGCTCTATGCCTCTATACCTGTGCACTGTTGCTCAACATCCATTCAGTTGGCCGATTGCTCAACGGCGTGTTCACTTATCGGTCGGACAAGGCTTTTGATTATTTTCGAGGTTAGGTACGGCCCTCCAGCAAAAGAGTGGTTAGTTAGCGTATGTGCTTTTGGTGTAATAACTTAAAATGACAGAGACACTCCTGTAAAATGACTCAATAGAAATGAAAAGAGGATTCATGCACACATTTCGGCAATGGTTTTCAACAGCCATTATAGACGTATTCATCAATGCAGATCGATTATTGTGATGTTGGCAACCAACCACTTAACCCGCGCACCGTCTGCGCCAACTTCGCACCGACGGGGGGGGGGCGGATGACCGCCCCCCCCCCCTGAGATCTCGAGAACGAAGCAAGATAGCGACAAGCGGTAAACGGAATCGGATACGCACGGTCAAGATCTACAATTTTTACTAAGGTCATTTTCAGGTCAGGTCAAAGATGACGTCACAGGGGTCGAAAAAGTCAAAATGGCGGCGCTAGATATGGAGAGAGTTTTTCTCGAATAACTTTCGAGTTAGTCAAGATAGGAACAAACTAAGGGCATCATCGTAATCCTCTCGTCAATCCGCATCGAATGATATATATGTTGACCTCGAAAGGTCAAGGTCAAAGGTTGACCTCAGGTCACGTGACCTTGAGGTCATCATGTATATCATTCGATGCGTCTTGACGAGCTGAACACAATGAGACCATCCACGCGTCTGTATCTTGTTCCTGTACGGAGTTATTGGCCAAAAACCTTTGGTGACCTTTGATGACGTCACATGACCTCACAGCTGCCCAACAGCAAAACAGACCTCAAGGTAGTGAAGGTTGATCGTATATGAAGTCATGTATGGTATATGGGGCCATTCCGACCCGTTTTAGTGGTAAATACAGGGAGTTGATTTTTCCCCCATTGACTTATAATGGGGAGGTCGCGAAATTGACCTGACCTTAGGTCACCGATATCAAAATTCCGAGATATGCAAATTGTAGCTACTAATGACCTAATAACATCCTGCGACTTTTAAAGGCCTCCGACATCTACTGTAGCTCTGGCACGGTGACAAAGTTGCAAAAAAGTGACTTGAGGTTGGGTCATTCAAAGTGACCTGGTGACCTGACCTTGAAAGTTAGGAGGTTCAAACTTGCACACCATGTGTAAAATTGATGAGGGAATAGTCATACCAAATTTCGCGGCGCTACGCGCCGCGGTTTTCCCGCTATTCGCGAAAAACCTCAGGGGGGGCGGATATCCGCCCCCCCCCCCCGTCGGTACGCGGGTTAATACCTGGAGGGCTGTACAGCCCTCAGCAGACTGCGTGGTAGGTATTCTTTTTCGACAAAACCGATAATTACTCAAAGGCTATGTCAACAGTCGGTCGGAACTGGGGCATTCCACGTCAAATCAAACACCGAAATCCGTCATCCCCTTCGATTTTTCTGAAAATTTGTAGGCAGACTGGGCATGGTTCTAAACTGAGTTACGTATAATATTTTCAAAATTTGATAACGTATCGCTGAGATATAGGTCATCGAATATAGCGAAAAATGCCACACATCGATTTTTTAAATGGCTATAACTCTGGTTCCTTTTCTGGTATCAAAATGATATTAATAGGGTCTTATAGGCAATTGATAAGGCTTTGATTTTTAATTATAAAATTAAATTGAAGTGACCTTGAAATGCATTTGACCTTGAATTAAAACAGAAAAATTTAAATAGCAAAAAACACGTCACCTTCGATTTGGGTAATTTTTACATATTATGTCCGTCACAATGTTCCTAACCATCTGTGAAAAAATTGGAGTGGGCCATTCATAACTTTCGCGGCAATCGCCGTTTTCATGCATCAACATCACGCAACCGCGCGTGACCTTGAAAGACAGAGTCAAGACATGCTTACTTGTGTACACTTTCTGAAATGAATGATTGCTGATAAGTGATATCCAAACTCTGCGAGAATGGAAATGCATAGTCATCGTAGTCAAGCTTTCACGTTCCATAGTAAAAGTGTCTCAGGCAAACGGTATTTTGCGGTGAATTTTGAGCCGTGTGGAAATGCATCATGAAGTAAATTCAACGAAAACATTATCGCGCAACGATATCTTCACGTCTTTTGATCTCCACTATACGAAAGAACATACATTTTTTAGTATGTATGGGGAATTTCTAGTTAATCCAATAATAAATATGGCAGTTAGAGGCCTGCTAAGAGTAACATGTCGCCGGCTGAGGCGGGCTCGGCCGATGCGGGAAACGCAGCAATCACAATTTTGTGTTTACACGTTCATATTTCAATTGTTTACCAGCCGATTTTCAAAATTCTTTCACCATAAGATTGCCTGTATATTTCTTCGTCTTCTCACAAAATTTGACGCGAATCGAACGTAATCAGCGGTAGGGAGCGCGATGTAAAGACGGAACCGTTCCGTTCCGTCCCGGCACAGTCTACAATTCAGGCGGCGCGTAGCGGTCGGCGCCGGCTGCCGAGCCGCCGCGTTGCTGCGGCGACAGGATGTTCACTTTACACCGCTATTACTAGAACAGTTGTGAACCGATTTTCTTATTGCTTGCACGATGAGATGTCCAATTCAATTCTTGACAGGTAGCCATAATTAATTTCGCATTAATCTTATGAGATATTGGCGAAAAACAGGAGGGGTGGGCGAAATTCGTTCTTCCCCCTCCACTGCGCGTGCTAACATACGTTTGCATATGTGCAATTTTCTTCAAAACTTATGAATGGCCCACTCTAATTTTTTCACAGGTTGTTAAGAATATGGTAGGCAATAAAATATATGAAAATGAGCCAAATCGAAGGTGACGTGTTTTTTGCTATTTCAATATTTGTGCTTAAGAACAGAGTTAAGCAAATTTCAAGGTCATATATTTAAGTAGGTGCAATTCTAAACAAATGCTTAAGAAATTACCTAAACAGTAAGGTTTATTTCATTCAAATCAAACAAGTACAACCAAAGTTATGGTCGTTCAAAAATATAAAGATGCAAGCATTTTGTAAAAATTTGATGCCCTATATTTAGAAGACCTGTGGTCAGAATGTGCAAAAAACATCAATGTAATGTCCGGGGCCACACAGGAACTCGCTCACAAATTTATAATGAAATCGCTGATGGTAAGGTGCAAAACAGCCGATTTTTGTTCGATTTGACGTGGAATGCCCCAACTCACTTCAAATAGATGCGCCATGCTCCACTCCTTCGATTGGGTCCATGCTCCACTCCACTAAACAAAGTATACGGCTTGTGTGGCAACAAAATGCAAAAGTTTGTTTTGGGGTCAATTATAAACTTTTGGGTTTTGTTGCCAAACTGGATGGAAAATGAATAAGATGATAATGTCAATCTAGGGTGCGGAGTCTCGCGCGTCTTGCTGTTACGATTTCTGAGTGACCGATAGCATAGCATTCGCGTTATTCTCGGTTATGTCAAAAAAAGAATACCTACCACGCAGTTTGCAGAGGGCTGTACATACGCCGTGTGTTGATGGACGACCGTGCAACCCACTCCTTGTCATAGAATTGGCTCGTGACATTTTTTTGCAGTGTACGATACCAGACAATCTACAAAATGTAGATTGTCAAAAAGCAGATGTACGTGCTGTCTATTGAATGCATGTATAACCATTCAGTGAACAAAGTGATGTCCACTGTTGCGAGTGACTAGGCGATGTACCCGACTGATAAGGTAATGAAAACTCATGGAAAGGCTGTCACCGACTGGCAACGATAGCTATATAGGCCTTGTATTGTACAGCCCTCTGCGAACTGCGTGGTTGGTATTCTTTTTTCGACAAAACCGAGAATAACGCGAATACTATGCTATCGGTCACTCGGAAATCGTAATAGCAAGACGCGCGAGACTCCGCACCTTAGATTGGCATTATCATCGTATTCATTTTCCATCCAGTTTGGCAACAAAACCCAAAAGTTTATATTTGCCTCAAAAACAAACTTGTGCATTTCATTGCCACACAAGGCGTATACTGTGTTTAGTGATCAACCCAATCGAAGGAGTGGAGCATGGTGCATCTATTTGCAGTGAGTTCCGACCGAGTGATAACATAGCCTTTGAGTTATTATCGGTTTTGTCCAGAAAAGAATACCTACCACGCAGTCTGCTGAGGGCTGTACGTACCGGGAACGGGATATCTACAATCTATACATGACATTCAGATCAGAAAACGGACGCTGACCAACCAGACCTTGAGTGTCTGGATTGACTCTGCTCCCTCGCCCTACCCACTGCCCGCTCCTGGTCTGCACTGAGCGCTACATAGTAGGCGACCAATCCATGACCTTTGCATTGGACGGTCTTGTGTTGTGACACTGCACAACATTGGAAGCTGTGATTGGGAACAGGCTTCGGATATATTTGCGCAGGGCCAGGCGGTGGGGCACCTGAGAGAGAGAGACAGAGAGAGAGAGAGAGAGAGAGAGAGAGGGGTGAGAGAAAGAGAGAGGGGTGTACGCTGTGATGCTCGCGCAATACCCAGATGCATTTCAATTAACCCGCGCCCTGTAGGGCTACCGGCGGACCCTACCACCCGTAGGGGGGGGCCGTTTCGGCCCCCCCCCCCCCTAAGATCTCGGAAAGTTACCGGCCGATTTTCAAAATTCAAACGGCGTTCGATAGCCCCACCCGGGAACTACCTTGTGACCAGATTTCATTGACCTAGGTCAAACCGATGACGTCACAGGTCAGGTCAAAGGTCAGATTTTCACCGTTCACAGGCAATTCAAGAAATGTGCTGTGAAAGCGAGTAAATTGGTAATTTATTGAAAACCATCGATGGTACATTGTTCGTCAAACACATACTTTGCTATCTGAGGTCACTGATACCAGGTCAGGTCACAGCGAGGTCAGGTCACCGGGGGTCACAATATGAATGTGTCGTGTGATACATGTTTTATGCTCCATTTTACATGACAAATGCGATTATGTGGGTTAGGCAGCCTTTGGGGCCAGCCTAGGTCACGTTTTGGTGAAGGTCAGGTCAAGGTCAGGTCAAATTAGGTCAAATTTCAAAGTTGATATTTTTGCATAAAATGGGTATCGATTCGATGCAGCTCGTCACGGGGAGTCTAATGGTGGTCTTCGTTTTGCTCTACGAGTTCTAGAATTGCCAAAAATTGAGTTTGAAAATTTGACGTCATCATTTTTGAACAGTTTTTTCGCTATAACTTGGCCAAAAAACGAGGTATCGATCTGAAATTTGGTATGTAGATAGAAGACGGTAGGCACTATCACATATATTCCGGTTTTTTTCGAAACCCAAAAACTTTTTGGATTTTTTGGCGAATATATCCAAAAAAATGCTTTTTTGATTTTTGGGGGTCAAAACTCAAAAATTTCAAAAATTCGAGATAGCAGTTTTGTAGCCCTGTCAATTCTACACCTTTTACGTCTTGATCATTTTTCTGTATCTTCAAAGCTGTAGTCCTGACAGGTCTTCTCGCGAAGGTCTTTTTTCGGTCGAAAATGACAGAACATGACGTCACTCTGACGTCATTTGTGGCCAACCTATCATAGCCTTTGGAAAAATTTTTGGTCACAATGTGTAAAATTGTTGCCCGGAGGGGTCCTGAAAGTTTGGTGGCGATATCTCCAGCCGTTTAGGAGATATCGACCGAAAAGGACAGGGGGGGCCGTTTCGGCCCCCCCCCCTACGGGGCGCGGGTTAATCAACGCTTTCAATTTATCAACAGCTCTGAGAATACAGTAGCGAAGCAAGTTGTAAGCGGCTGTATCGAGTTCAATGTAACTAATTCTAACGTCCGCCGATACTGGAAAATACTCAGAAATGAACAGTCTACTTCCTAATGGAACTGTCGAATAGTACCAGTATAACGCCTTTTGGGGCGACTAACGGAGCGAGCGAGAGGGTAAGCCTTGCACGTGCGAAATTTGGAGGGGTACCTCCAGCTGACTTGTGCACGGCACCCTACTAACCGGTCTCTGGCGATGTGCCAAATTTGAGCACAATCGGCCCAGCCGTTCTCGAGATCTGGAAGCGGCACCCTGCACGTGCGCACGTGCAAAATGGGTCCCAACTGACTTTTGCACGGCACCCTACTAACCGGTCCCTAACCATGTGCCAAATTTGAGCGCCATCGGTCCAGCCGTTCTCGAGATCTGGAATCGACCCCTGCACGTGCGCACGTGCAGCAGCACCCCAACTCTGGCACATGGATATGCATTGCCTAGTGGGTGCCTACCTACATGCCAACTTTCAGCGTAATCGGCCAAGTAGTTACCGAGATATTGCAACAATTACAAAAGTGACACCTCTTCGTTTTGCACGTGGCACGTGCATAAGGGGTCACCCACATGCATCGGGAATAGTCCAATACTTGGTAGAAGGAATGAAGCTACCCTACAAAAATTACCGCATGTAAATCGGTCAAGTGGTTGCTGAGATATAAGCGTCGCAGAATCGTGACCACGGCCGGCCGGCCGGCCGGCCGGCCGCTCATACTCAGAAATTTCCGTTATTACGAGCGAGCGAGCGCAGCGAGCGAAGTGAGTCTTTTCAATATAACGGAAAAATCTCAGTATGAGCGGCCCGGCCCGGCCCGGCCCGGCCCGGCCCGGCCCGGCCTGTAACGCTTTTGAGAGGCTTATATCTCAGCAACCGCTGGACCGATTGGCCTGCGGTCTTTTTTGTTGGGTAGCCCCATCCCTTCTACCCCGTAACTGACTACTTTTGATACATCTCAGTGACCGTCGTGGCACGTGCCACGTGAAAAGTCAAGGGTGTTCAAACTGTTTTGCAAAAGTAGTGATTTTGATAGGCTCATATCTCAGCAGCCGCTTGGGCGATTGACTTGCGGTAATTTTTGTAGGGTAGCAGCATCCCTTCTACCCAAAATAGGATACTCTCGATGTATGTGGGTCACCCCCAGTAAACGTGCAAAATACAACAATAAGAGGTGCCAAATTTGTTCCCATTTCAGTAACTCGGTAATTGCTGGGACGATTTCGCTGAAACTTGGCATACAGGTAGGCACCCACCAGGCAATGCATTCCCAAGTGTTGCGGTTAGGGTGCTACTGCACGTGCGCACGTGCAGAGGGCGTTTCCAGATCTCGAGAACGGCTGAGCCGATTGCGCTCAAATTTGGTACACGGTTGGGGACCAGTTAGTAGGGTGCCGTGCAAAGTCATTTTGGACCCCGTTTGCACGTGCGCACGTGCAGGATGCCGCTTCCAGATCTCAGGAACGGCTGGGCCGATTGCGTTCAAATTTGGCACACCGCTAGCGACCGGTTAGAAGGGTGCTTTGTTCAAGCCCGTTGGAAGCACCCTCTCGCCCTTCCGCACGTGCAGGGCTCACTATATCGCTCGCTCGTTCTTCGCCCAAAAGGCGTTTTACTGGTTCTACGTAAGACTCCGCTCGCTTCGCTCGCTCCCGGCTCCGTAACAAGTGTTTTAGGCACAGTTGAGCAGATGTCCATTAACATTAGCAAACGATGCATTGCAAAAACTTTGTGAGAAGCAGAAATTCTGTGCGACATGTATTGTGGCGAAGCGAAGCTTTTTATAATGGTGCTTTTATTACGAGCGAGCGAGCGCAGCGAGCGAAGCGAGTCTTTTCAATATAACGGAAAAATCTCAGTATGAGCGGCCCGGCCCGGCCCGGCCCGGCCTGTAACGCTTTTGAGAGGCTTATATCTCAGCAACCGCTGGACCGATTGGCCTGCGGTCTTTTTTGCTGGGTAGCCCCATCCCTTCTACCCCGTAATTGACTAATTTTGATACATCTCAGTGACCGTCGTGGCACGTGCCACGTGAAAAGTCAAGGGTGTTCAAGCTGTTTTGCAAAAGTAGTGATTTTGAGAGGCTCATATCTCAGCAGCCGCTTGGGCGATTGACTTGCGGTTATTTTTATAGGGTAGCAGCATCCCTTCTACCAAAAATAGGATACTCTCGATGCATGTGGGTTACCCCCATTGCACGTGCAAAATACAACAATAAGAGGTGTCAAATTTGTTCCCATTTTACTAACTCGGTAATTACTGGGGCGATTTTGCTGAAACTTGGCATACAGGTAGGCACCCACTAGGCAATGCATTCCATGTGTTGCGGTTAAGGTGCTACTGCACGTGCGCACGTGCAGGGGGCGCTTCCAGATCTCGAGAACGTCTGGGCCGATTGCGCTCAAATTTGGTACACGGTTGGCGACCAGTTAGTAGGGTGCCGTGCAAAAGTCAGTTTGGACCCCGTTTGCACGTGCGCACGTGCAGAATGCCGCTTCCAGATCTCAGAACGGCTGGGCCGATTGCGTTCAATTTGGTACACCGCTAGCGACCGGTTAGAAGGGTGCTTTGCACAAGCCTGTTGGAAGTACCCTCTCCCCCTTCGCACGTGCAGGGCTCACTATCTCGCTCGCTCGTTTCTTCGCCCAAAAGGCTTTTACTGGTCTTACAATGCAATAATTACGAGCGAGCGAGCGCAGCGAGCGAAGCGAAGTCTTTTCAATGTAACGGAAAAATCTCAGTATGAGCGGCCCGGCCCGGCCCGGCCTGTAACGCTTTTGAGAGGCTTATATCTCAGCAACCGCTGGACCGATTGGCCTGCGGTCTTTTTTGCTGGTAGCCCCATCCCTTCTACCCCGTAATTGACTACTTTTGATACATCTCAGTGACCGTCGTGGCACGTGCCACGTGAAAAGTCAATGGTGTTCAAGCAGTTTTGCAAAAGTTGATTTTGAGAGGCCCATATCTCAGCAGCGGCTTGAGCGATTGTCTTGCGGTAATTTTTATAGGGTAGCTGCATCCCTTCTACCAAAGGTCGGATACTGTTGATCTATGTGAGTGACCCCCACTGCACGTGCAAAATACAAAAAGAAGAGGTGCCAAATTTGTTCCCATTTCAGTAACTCGGTAATTACTGGGGCGATTTCGCTGAAACTTGGCATACAGGTAGGCACCCACCAGGCAATGCATTCCCATGTGTGCATGCGGTTAGGGTGCTACTGCACGTGCGCACGTGCAGGGGCGTTTCCAGATCTCGAGAACGGCTGGGCCGATTGCGCTCAAGTTTGGTAAACGGTTGGAGACCGGTTAGTATGGTGCCGTGCAAAAGTCAGTTTGGACCCCGTTTGCACGTGCGCACGTGCAGAATGCCGCTTCCAGATCTCAGGAACGGCTGGGCCGATTGCGTTCAAATTTGGCATACCGCTAGCGACCGGTTAGAAGGTGCTTTGCACAAGCCCGTTGGAAGTACCCTCTCGCCCTTCCGCACGTGCAGGGCTCACTATCTCGCTCTCTCGTTCTTCGCCCAAAAGGCGTTTTACTGGTTGATATCGACTGTTGAATGTATCGTTCCGACTTTGTGTCACTTTTACATGAGCAAAACAAATGCACATTCCCAACCCACTCCAACCCACTCCTTGTCATAGAATTGGCGTGACATTTTTTTGCAGTGTACGATACCAGACAATCTACAAAATGTAGATTGTCAAAAAGCAGATGTACGTGCTGTCTATTGAATGCATGTATAACCATTCAGTGAACAAAGTGATGTCCACTGTTGCGAGTGACTAGGCGATGTACCCGACTGATAAGGTAATGAAAACTCATGGAAAGGCTGTCACCGACTGGCAACGATAGCTATATAGGCCTTGTATTGTACAGCCCTCTGCGAACTGCGTGGTTGGTATTCTTTTTTCGACAAAACCGAGAATAACGCGAATACTATGCTATCGGTCACTCGGAAATCGTAATAGCAAGACGCGCGAGACTCCGCACCTTAGATTGGCATTATCATCGTATTCATTTTCCATCCAGTTTGGCAACAAAACCCAAAAGTTTATATTTGCCTCAAAACAAACTTGTGCATTTCATTGCCACACAGGCGTATACTGTGTTTAGTGATCAACCCAATCGAAGGAGTGGAGCATGGTGCATCTATTTGCAGTGAGTTCCGACCGAGTGATAACATAGCCTTTGAGTTATTATCGGTTTTGTCCAGAAAAGAATACCTACCACGCAGTCTGCTGAGGGCTGTACGTACCGGGAACGGGATATCTACAATCTATACATGACATTCAGATCAGAAAACGGACGCTGACCAACCAGACCTTGAGTGTCTGGATTGACTCTGCTCCCTCGCCCTACCCACTGCCCGCTCCTGGTCTGCACTGAGCGCTACATAGTAGGCGACCAATCCATGACCTTTGCATTGGACGGTCTTGTGTTGTGACACTGCACAACATTGGAAGCTGTGATTGGGAACAGGCTTCGGATATATTTGCGCAGGGCCAGGCGGTGGGGCACCTGAGAGAGAGAGACAGAGAGAAGAGAGAGAGAGAGAGAGGGGTGAGAGAAAGAGAGAGGGGTGTACGCTGTGATGCTCGCGCAATACCCAGATGCATTTCAATTAACCCGCGCCCTGTAGGGCTACCGGCGGACCCTACCACCCGTAGGGGGGGCCGTTTCGGCCCCCCCCCTAAGATCTCGGAAAGTTACCGGCCGATTTTCAAAATTCAAACGGCGTTCGATAGCCCCACCCGGGAACTACCTTGTGACCAGATTTCATTGACCTAGGTCAAACCGATGACGTCACAGGTCAGGTCAAAGGTCAGATTTTCACCGTTCACAGGCAATTCAAGAAATGTGCTGTGAAAGCGAGTAAATTGGTAATTTATTGAAAACCATCGATGGTACATTGTTCGTCAAACACATACTTTGCTATCTGAGGTCACTGATACCAGGTCAGGTCACAGCGAGGTCAGGTCACCGGGGGTCACAATATGAATGTGTCGTGTGATACATGTTTTATGCTCCATTTTACATGACAAATGCGATTATGTGGGTTAGGCAGCCTTTGGGGCCAGCCTAGGTCACGTTTTGGTGAAGGTCAGGTCAAGGTCAGGTCAAATTAGGTCAAATTTCAAAGTTGATATTTTTGCATAAAATGGGTATCGATTCGATGCAGCTCGTCACGGGGAGTCTAATGGTGGTCTTCGTTTTGCTCTACGAGTTCTAGAATTGCCAAAAATTGAGTTTGAAAATTTGACGTCATCATTTTTGAACAGTTTTTTTCGCTATAACTTGGCCAAAAAACGAGGTATCGATCTGAAATTTGGTATGTAGATAGAAGACGGTAGGCACTATCACATATATTCCGGTTTTTTCGAAACCCAAAAAACTTTTTGGATTTTTTGGCGAATATATCCAAAAAAAATGCTTTTTTGATTTTTGGGGGTCAAAACTCAAAAATTTCAAAAATTCGAGATAGCAGTTTTGTAGCCCTGTCAATTCTACACCTTTTTACTGTCTTGATCATTTTTCTGTATCTTCAAAGCTGTAGTCCTGACAGGTCTTCTCGCGAAGGTCTTTTTTCGGTCGAAAATGACAGAACATGACGTCACTCTGACGTCATTTGTGGCCAACCTATCATAGCCTTTGGAAAAATTTTTGGTCACAATGTGTAAAATTGTTGCCCGGAGGGGTCCTGAAAGTTTGGTGGCGATATCTCCAGCCGTTTAGGAGATATCGACCGAAAAGGACAGGGGGGGCCGTTTCGGCCCCCCCCCTACGGGGCGCGGGTTAATCAACGCTTTCAATTTATCAACAGCTCTGAGAATACAGTAGCGAAGCAAGTTGTAAGCGGCTGTATCGAGTTCAATGTAACTAATTCTAACGTCCGCCGATACTGGAAAATACTCAGAAATGAACAGTCTACTTCCTAATGGAACTGTCGAATAGTACCAGTATAACGCCTTTTGGGGCGACTAACGGAGCGAGCGAGAGGGTAAGCCTTGCACGTGCGAAATTTGGAGGGGTACCTCCAGCTGACTTGTGCACGGCACCCTACTAACCGGTCTCTGGCGATGTGCCAAATTTGAGCACAATCGGCCCAGCCGTTCTCGAGATCTGGAAGCGGCACCCTGCACGTGCGCACGTGCAAAATGGGTCCCAACTGACTTTTGCACGGCACCCTACTAACCGGTCCCTAACCATGTGCCAAATTTGAGCGCCATCGGTCCAGCCGTTCTCGAGATCTGGAATCGACCCCTGCACGTGCGCACGTGCAGCAGCACCCCAACTCTGGCACATGGATATGCATTGCCTAGTGGGTGCCTACCTACATGCCAACTTTCAGCGTAATCGGCCAAGTAGTTACCGAGATATTGCAACAATTACAAAAGTGACACCTCTTCGTTTTGCACGTGGCACGTGCATAAGGGGTCACCCACATGCATCGGGAATAGTCCAATACTTGGTAGAAGGAATGAAGCTACCCTACAAAAATTACCGCATGTAAATCGGTCAAGTGGTTGCTGAGATATAAGCGTCGCAGAATCGTGACCACGGCCGGCCGGCCGGCCGGCCGGCCGCTCATACTCAGAAATTTCCGTTATTACGAGCGAGCGAGCGCAGCGAGCGAAGTGAGTCTTTTCAATATAACGGAAAAATCTCAGTATGAGCGGCCCGGCCCGGCCCGCCCGGCCCGGCCCGGCCCGGCCCGGCCTGTAACGCTTTTGAGAGGCTTATATCTCAGCAACCGCTGGACCGATTGGCCTGCGGTCTTTTTTGTTGGGTAGCCCCATCCCTTCTACCCCGTAACTGACTACTTTTGATACATCTCAGTGACCGTCGTGGCACGTGCCACGTGAAAAGTCAAGGGTGTTCAAACTGTTTTGCAAAAGTAGTGATTTTGATAGGCTCATATCTCAGCAGCCGCTTGGGCGATTGACTTGCGGTAATTTTTGTAGGGTAGCAGCATCCCTTCTACCCAAAATAGGATACTCTCGATGTATGTGGGTCACCCCCAGTAAACGTGCAAAATACAACAATAAGAGGTGCCAAATTTGTTCCCATTTCAGTAACTCGGTAATTGCTGGGACGATTTCGCTGAAACTTGGCATACAGGTAGGCACCCACCAGGCAATGCATTCCCAAGTGTTGCGGTTAGGGTGCTACTGCACGTGCGCACGTGCAGAGGGCGTTTCCAGATCTCGAGAACGGCTGAGCCGATTGCGCTCAAATTTGGTACACGGTTGGGGACCAGTTAGTAGGGTGCCGTGCAAAAGTCATTTTGGACCCCGTTTGCACGTGCGCACGTGCAGGATGCCGCTTCCAGATCTCAGGAACGGCTGGGCCGATTGCGTTCAAATTTGGCACACCGCTAGCGACCGGTTAGAAGGGTGCTTTGTTCAAGCCCGTTGGAAGCACCCTCTCGCCCTTCCGCACGTGCAGGGCTCACTATATCGCTCGCTCGTTCTTCGCCCAAAAGGCGTTTTACTGGTTCTACGTAAGACTCCGCTCGCTTCGCTCGCTCCCGGCTCCGTAACAAGTGTTTTAGGCACAGTTGAGCAGATGTCCATTAACATTAGCAAACGATGCATTGCAAAAACTTTGTGAGAAGCAGAAATTCTGTGCGACATGTATTGTGGCGAAGCGAAGCTTTTTATATAATGGTGCTTTTATTACGAGCGAGCGAGCGCAGCGAGCGAAGCGAGTCTTTTCAATATAACGGAAAAATCTCAGTATGAGCGGCCCGGCCCGGCCCGGCCCGGCCTGTAACGCTTTTGAGAGGCTTATATCTCAGCAACCGCTGGACCGATTGGCCTGCGGTCTTTTTTGCTGGGTAGCCCCATCCCTTCTACCCCGTAATTGACTAATTTTGATACATCTCAGTGACCGTCGTGGCACGTGCCACGTGAAAAGTCAAGGGTGTTCAAGCTGTTTTGCAAAAGTAGTGATTTTGAGAGGCTCATATCTCAGCAGCCGCTTGGGCGATTGACTTGCGGTTATTTTTATAGGGTAGCAGCATCCCTTCTACCAAAAATAGGATACTCTCGATGCATGTGGGTTACCCCCATTGCACGTGCAAAATACAACAATAAGAGGTGTCAAATTTGTTCCCATTTTACTAACTCGGTAATTACTGGGGCGATTTTGCTGAAACTTGGCATACAGGTAGGCACCCACTAGGCAATGCATTCCCATGTGTTGCGGTTAAGGTGCTACTGCACGTGCGCACGTGCAGGGGGCGCTTCCAGATCTCGAGAACGTCTGGGCCGATTGCGCTCAAATTTGGTACACGGTTGGCGACCAGTTAGTAGGGTGCCGTGCAAAAGTCAGTTTGGACCCCGTTTGCACGTGCGCACGTGCAGAATGCCGCTTCCAGATCTCAGGAACGGCTGGGCCGATTGCGTTCAAATTTGGTACACCGCTAGCGACCGGTTAGAAGGGTGCTTTGCACAAGCCTGTTGGAAGTACCCTCTCCCCCTTCCGCACGTGCAGGGCTCACTATCTCGCTCGCTCGTTCTTCGCCCAAAAGGCGTTTTACTGGTCTTACAATGCAATAATTACGAGCGAGCGAGCGCAGCGAGCGAAGCGAAGTCTTTTCAATGTAACGGAAAAATCTCAGTATGAGCGGCCCGGCCCGGCCCGGCCTGTAACGCTTTTGAGAGGCTTATATCTCAGCAACCGCTGGACCGATTGGCCTGCGGTCTTTTTTGCTGGGTAGCCCCATCCCTTCTACCCCGTAATTGACTACTTTTGATACATCTCAGTGACCGTCGTGGCACGTGCCACGTGAAAAGTCAATGGTGTTCAAGCAGTTTTGCAAAAGTAATGATTTTGAGAGGCCCATATCTCAGCAGCGGCTTGAGCGATTGTCTTGCGGTAATTTTTATAGGGTAGCTGCATCCCTTCTACCAAAGGTCGGATACTGTTGATCTATGTGAGTGACCCCCACTGCACGTGCAAAATACAAAAAGAAGAGGTGCCAAATTTGTTCCCATTTCAGTAACTCGGTAATTACTGGGGCGATTTCGCTGAAACTTGGCATACAGGTAGGCACCCACCAGGCAATGCATTCCCATGTGTGCATGCGGTTAGGGTGCTACTGCACGTGCGCACGTGCAGGGGGCGTTTCCAGATCTCGAGAACGGCTGGGCCGATTGCGCTCAAGTTTGGTAAACGGTTGGAGACCGGTTAGTATGGTGCCGTGCAAAAGTCAGTTTGGACCCCGTTTGCACGTGCGCACGTGCAGAATGCCGCTTCCAGATCTCAGGAACGGCTGGGCCGATTGCGTTCAAATTTGGCATACCGCTAGCGACCGGTTAGAAGGGTGCTTTGCACAAGCCCGTTGGAAGTACCCTCTCGCCCTTCCGCACGTGCAGGGCTCACTATCTCGCTCTCTCGTTCTTCGCCCAAAAGGCGTTTTACTGGTTGATATCGACTGTTGAATGTATCGTTCCGACTTTGTGTCACTTTTACATGAGCAAAACAAATGCACATTCCCAACGGTTTCGCAGCCGATGCCAAACACAAAATCGACATTTGTACTGCACAGTTCACGTGCAGATGCACGGGCAGCTGCGGCTGCACTGAGTGGTTGTGACCGGTCTCACTGGATCCAGCGGCCGATAGGTGGTGAGCCGGTGCCAGCAGGCCATGACAGGCGCTGTCAGAGGGGACAGTCGGTGCTGCCCATGCCTGCCGGCCGCCTGTCACCCTGACAGGCCCCGGGTGACCCGAGGCCAGTAATTGCGTCAGTACAGACAATATGCCGTGCAGACATGTGCATGGATCCGAGTGATGGATCTATGATCTCAGTGGATCTCGAAGCAAAGTACAGGCTGGGATCTATGATCCCACCGGATCCGGCGTGAAAAATACATCTTGGATCTATGATCTCATATGATCTGACGATAAATTAAGAACATGGATCTATGATCTGAGTGGATCCCATCAGGCACCACATTTGAAACCACGTTTTAAAGGGTTTCTATGCCAATAAGTGACACAAAACTATGGATTATGACGTGCGATCACATAAAATCACTAAAGCAGAATGTTTGTGAGTTGTAGCAAGTGCTTTTTTGGGATATATGTGTTGTCAAAAGATAAGTGAGGATCTATGATCTCACTGGATCTCAAGCAAAAAATGAGACTCGGATCTGTGATCCATACGGATCTCTCGAAAAATTACAGAGCTGGATCTATGATCCCGTCGGATCCGAGATCAGGATCCGTGGGATCAGATCCCAGATCCATTTTCTCGGATCAATGCACATGTCTGATGCCGTGTCATGCTGAATAAACACGTTTGATAGGGGATGCATTTGAAACCGTGACCATGGATTAAGGCACGTGCATGCATATGCATAAGGAGTTGGTCCGAGATTTCGTGCAGATGTCTCGAGGAGCATTTTGGTTTAAATGATTTCATTTTGCAGTCGGTTGCCTGTTAGCACACTGATGAACAGTTATGATCAGATACTATATACATAGCATCGGCTTCTTTACATTAGCATCTCACACGCGGGCGCTCTATACATATGTAGGCTTTCAGATGCCTAACGGTTTGAAAAATGAAGAACAAATTGACGTAGTGATCCCTTGATTGTCTCGTAAAGGGAAGCGGTAGATAAATGAGAATAGCACGTGGTGTTGTAGGTATAGAACCTATACCGGCTATACCTACAAAGGTATGAGTTAAAGGAAATAGATCACTTTTAACATGGGGTTTTGAACTGGAATAGCAGTTTTGTAGTTTGAGCTGAGACTAGCACAAATCAGAAGCTTTTATGGCCCAACGATCACTCTAAGCAAAGATATTCAATTTCCCGTTTCAAAAGCAGTGTCTTAGGCAGGAATTCGTGTCCTTGTTCGTGTCTTGCGCATATTCGCATCCAGTATGAAAAGAGCATGGGTCCCGAAAATTCTTCAGAAACTAGAGAAATTCTCTACGAGAATTCTAGAGAAATTCTCGTACTGACCAATAAGGACATTCAGGGGAACATTATCGCCCTTGCCAGTAAAATTAGTAAAAGGGCTAACTTTGCATGGTTCTTTAATGCATTATTTCACGCACTGGCGGATCCAGGGTTTCAGCGCGGGGGGCATACCAGGTAACGGAGCCAAAGCTAGGGTAGGTACCCCCAAATCCTGTTTTCTCATCGGATTTAGGCCACTTATTTTTCGTCATAGCCCTGATACGATAGTTTTTTTTTCCTTAAAAACAAAAAAACAAATGGTAGGCCACCTGACCTGACTGGTGGATCCAGGAGGAGGGGGCTTTTGGGACAAATACCTCGGCAGCGCCAGAAATCGACGGAAATCTACGTTTTCAATTTCGTTTCAGGAATGAGACGAAAACTTAACTTTTATTACGAAAAGGTTGCCTTTAAAGTGCACAGCAATGCGTAAGGAATACAAATTCGATCAGTTTTTGGAATTTGGAGAGACTTCTTTGAGTGTATGCACTTCCCGCAGCGTCGCCTTTCAGGATCCGCAGTGCCTGACCCATGTTTTATATTAGTTTGTTGCGGTTGCCCCCTCACATTGCCCTACTAGACGAATAAACAAATAGAAAATGCAAACCTCCAGCCTCAATGCTACCTAGCGCAAAATTTTGCGCTGAACCTGAGTCCTTTTTTTAGCATTTTTAGCATTTGGCATAGGTCGAGTCAGGTCTGGTCAGGTCAACCGGTAATTGTTACGCCACCGACAGCTAGCCAAAGTAGGTGTTAACCGCCAGTGACAGCTTCATATGGTTCGTAACATGTTGCATTGGCGCCAAAATTACTTCTCAAATGTTCAAATGGGTTCTAGATTCGACAAAATTCCAAATTGACAATTTTTTTTTGCCTTAAAATTGACATTTTGACAAAATTGACATGGAAATCATCTCCAAAATTGACATCATCTCCAAAAAGTGACTAAAAGTAATCTAAGGTCAATGCCCTTGACCTGACCTTTCAGTACCCTTTGGCACAACTTATAAAGCATGGGACTACCATCATTTTACGTGTTGGCACGTTTATAAGACACAACAAAGTCTGGGAACGCATAGATAATGTGGCATACCTACGTCGAATCGTGATGCCGGCCTGACATAGTCTCGACAAGCAGGTTACAGGATAGGGTTATGAGTGGCAGGGCCATGACATTTTCAGGAAATATGTACAATTGATTATCTCGAAATTACTTAAAGTTTCGCCCCGATGGACCACTCTTTACCCATTTTTTTTTTTTGCGGAAAACGATGGGTGGATCTATCCGACCCCCTAGGCCATAATAAGTGCGAGAGTTAATCTCTCCCAAACACCGGAAACAAACAGCTTCTCTCATCCGATAGCTCTGCGATATTCTTATTTGACCGAAACAAAGTTTCCTCTAAAACAATGCACACGTTTACCCGAAATAATAATCATACCTCTCCGTGTTGAGCGTTTGATTGACTGAGGGGACGACCCACCAAAACGCTTCCTTCTCAAACGGATGGACTTCGTCCCTTTGGGTTGTCAGTCGGTGTTCGATTATAAGTTCGATGTCTGACCTCCTCGGCTTAGGCGAATCTGAAATGTTCTCAATAGACCGAAAGAACTCAACCCAAGATACTCTCAGACGCCGACGGGGCCCTCAAGAGTCCACGGTGTGGGACCTAATCGGAGTTGCCGATGGGTGGCCGTCTACTGATGTGTAGGTATGGTCCTCAGACGCCGGTAGGGCCCTCAGAATCACTGGTGTATTTGTAGAGCCGACCCAGGGCCGGACGACATGGACGAACGGACGGACGGAGAAACTGACGGACGGATGGAGAAACGGACGGACGAATGGAGAAACGGGCGGACGGATGGACGGGCTGAGAGACGGAAGGGCGGACGGACGGACGGAGAGACGGATAAAGAGATGGACAGACGGACGGGTAGGGAGAGAGAGAGAGAGAGAGAGAGAGAGGGAGAGGGAGAGAGGGAGATGGAGAGGGAGAAGGGGAGAGGGGAGAGGGAGAGGGAGAGAGAGAGAGAGAGAGAGAGAGAGAGAGGAGAGAGAGAGAGAGAGAGAAGGGTGGTGAGAGAAAGGAGGATAAGTATGAAGGTATGAAGGAAAAGACTAAGAGATATGGATATTACTCGTCAGAGACTTCAGGGAGGACGGCAAGGAGACTGATACCTACAGAGATTAACAGTAGCGGCGGAACACCTTCAATTAAGGGGGGGGGGGGGCGACTAACTGCCGACTTTTGGTCCCATTCTTTCCATGCAACGCCCATAGGGCTTATGTTAAAATGCCAAAATCAAAGGCGGGACGGTGCCCCGGTGCCCTCCCCGTTCCGCCGCCTATGGAGAGGAAAAATAAGTGAGCAAGGGATTTGGAGAGATAGGTAAAGAGACAGGGGAGAAATGAGATGTGATTGCTCCGCTCCTAATAACACTTCCCAAAATAAAAAATAATTGGCCGTAATTATCGAATAACAATCGGAAATTGTCAATTGAACGTCTGATTCGCTTACATCAATCCGCCCTACACCATGTTTTTTTTTTTTTATTTAGGCCTCCCTCCAACGAGCTCATGTATGCCCATTTACAGGAGGGCTCCTCCTCCTCCTGGCCCATGTTCCCCCACCCCCCAGGCTACGGCTGAAGTGGGAGCCTACCCCACACCTGGTGACACAGCCGGGGACGACGCCCGCGGAACGGGCGGAACCGGGAATCGAACCCGAAACCCGGCACCGCCCGCACCGCGGGTCGACGCCTTAACCGACTGCGCCACCAGGGCCGTTTGACATGTTTGCACCAAAGCCAACTTGCAGGCTATAGCCTATACATCGACCCAGTGGTATATACTATACATAGCTCCCGGTGGTACCTATACCTGCATTATGCATGTAGCCGAGACCTCCGGCCGTATTTTCCCACGATCGGCCGGATTGCGAAGTCGTTTATGGCAGGCGTCCGTATGCAAAGTCGTGTCGTCCGTGGCAGGCGGCCGGCACAATCTCCGGGAAAGAAACGCTCCAGTAACAAAAGCACGAGCAGATCGCCCAAATACCGGTGGCCGCGAGAATTTCTCTAGTTTCTGAAGAATTTTCGGGACCCATGCTCTCTTTTCATACTGGATCGCGTGTGCCTTACAGGGGTCATTTCCTCCTATATTAAAATATAGAAAATATTCTTTTATAAAAAGGTTTCATAGATCATAGATTTCAAAATCATAAATCCATTGCAAAAAAGTAATTTCGTGAAAGTGAACTATTTCCTTTAAGTGCAATCTGTAAAAGGAAAGAGAAGAGAAGTTAACGTATGCATCATTTTTATACCTATATTCATTTTGGTACTTATAAGCATGGGCGTCACCACCACTAGGGACACTGGGGACATTGTCCCTAGAAGTTTTGAAATCATCAAAAACTACTAGGGATTGTCCCTAGAAGTTTTTGGAGCTCCGTTTACTGGGGACACGCAAAGAACCCGGGACACGATAATGGCGGCAACATGCTCAGCAGCTCAGCTCTCCGAACACGTTGTGAACGGTCGCGTCAACATCGCCATGGTAAATAAAAAGGCCTGCGAGCGGTGTGCCTCCCCACAGAAGTGACGGTGCCCTACAGGCACGTGTGTGTGGTCGCCGCAAAGCTGGATACGGCAGGCCGGCACCCGTCCAAGAAATTGGTCGAGTTTGTTTCCTAGTCACCCGAGGAGACACCCGAGCCGATTCTGTAGGTGCCCAGCATCATTGCTGAAACGAACTCGGCTGGTTACATCCAGGTCCAGCTTATAAACCCGACCGATGACGACATGCAGCTGCCCCGCGCCGGTTACGAGCTGGGGCAGACTCTCGATGATCTGATCTGCTCCACCACGAACGAAGCTGAGCACCTGGAGACGCTGGAGTACACGTTCCAGCTGGCTCAGAAGCACGGGCTGAAGTACAAACCGAGTAAGACCAGGCTTCTCTATCGGTCAGTGCCGACCCTTACTGAACTTACTGAAGAAAAACGTGCCGTGTGTATTCACCGAGGAGTGCAGGGAGTCTTTTGAGGCGCTGAGACGGTGTTTATGGGAGACTCACGAGAGTACGGTGATCCGGTACCCCGACTTCTCGGTTAAATACCCATTCCACGTCTACACCGACGCGAGCTGACGAGCACTGGGAGCGGCGCTGCATCAGGAGTTTGAGGATGGCTCTCACCCTATAGCTTACGCTGGCCGGGATATCCACGGTAGCCGTCCGAGCTACCGCAGCATATACTGGTAAAAGACAGCATGGTGGTCGTCTTTGCTCTTTGAGAAGTTCTTTTACTACCTTGACGGTCAGCAGCGACATTTCATACTGACCACAGACAACAGCGCTCCCAGATACCTGCTCCAGGCCACAACGGAACCCAAATGCTCCTCACGACTTGTGACTAGTGAGGGATCAGGGATGCATTGAGGCTGCTCGATTTCGAGTTCGAGGTGCGGCATCGCTCGGGGCCCGAAATACCGCACGTGGATGGACTGAGTCGTTTTTCTTGGAGGGCAATGAAAGAAGGGCAAAACCAAAAAGCGACCGTGGTCATCGACCTCGACTCGTGCACTCGGTCGGTTTGTACCGTCATTGAGATGGGAATCAAACCGCGCTGAGTGCCGAGGACCAGCGAGCAGAGGAGCTCAATGATGAGCAGTTGGAGCCGATTATACGATTTAATGCATTCTGAAAGTACTGATGTGTCACATGCATAGGCAGAAGGATGTGGGCACGCGTTTCATGATCGAAGAATATGCCTACTACCGTGAAACTTCTTCGTTTTTCCCAAATAAATATTAATTATTCTACCTAGTTTTTAAATTAAAGTGGCCGAAATCCAACGAGAAACACAGATTTGGGGTAGGTGGGTATTGGCGACCAGACTCAAGCAAAGGTTTGTGGCGACGCCCTGGAAAAGTGTCCCTAGAAGTTCTGAAACCGTGGTGACGCCGCTGCTTATAAGTACCAAAATGATGTAAACACTTGCTCAGCCGTCATTTTCAGTTTTCAACGCTAACGCAACTTTAAAGTGAGATATTGACGGCAGGACGCCATGAGTTGGGTGAATTGTTTTTTATTTACCTATATCATAGGAAAATTGTGGTCTAACAAAAAAAATGGCCATAACTTTTCGGTTAAAATGTTATATTTAGGCGTTAACTGATTTACGCACATTGTGGCGCTCATGGATGCCTCTTTTACCTAAGCTTTCATTGTTTCTTTGTTGACGATTAATGACGACGGCTGATACCTACCCCATTTTTGGTTTGCTGCATTTCTACAGGCAATGACGACGTCACCAGGCGCGCACACAGGATTTTTGAATGGGGGGGGGGCACGACCTTCGAACTGGGCCCCCCATGCCGAAGGCCCCCCCCCCCCCCCAAAAAAAAAAAATACGGCCCATGGGGCTATATTTCGGTTGGTTTGAGGCTCGTGCTTTTGTCAATGCATGGTAAAACAATTATTTCGGAACCAGCTCAATTTTCAAAACATTTATATTTTTACGCTAGCATGTTTTTTTTCTCAAATGCGACTCAGAGCCGGTACATAGGTATACCTAATCATCTAATTTATTACGTAAAACCAGGGGTGGATAAATGTGCCGAGTTGGGGTAGCACGGACGCAGCTAATCCGCCGCCGCCCTAGCGGTGACCTTGACCTCCGCCGTCTGTTGCGGCTCCAAAGCCAAGCCGGCGTGGAATTGGGAAAGCTCGTGCTACCCCAACTCGGCACAAATATCCACCCCTGCGTAAAACATTTCATTAATAAACATTGTTGCAAGTCCCTCAGAAATCAGCCCCGGGCAGCGACTATAACTGCCGGTCGGCCGACCGGCCCCGGGTGGCTGGAAGCAGGGGCCGGTCACTGTTTGGCCCGGATGTGTAGGAGCGGTAGCAACACTCCTTTTTCACGTATATTCGCATATTTTTTTTAGGCACATCGACATGAAATGTCATTAGGTATCTGATACCATGCGGGATCACAGACTAGAGATCCAGCTTATAACTTATATTTAATGTTTAACCGATGAATCAAATCAACAGGACTATGTACGATGCATGTCGGACACGTACCCAGAATTTCGCCCAAGAGGGGGTCACCTGCTGGTCACCTGACCCCGGGCCCGCGAGTCACCCGGGGGTCAGCTCAGGCAAGGATGTATCCAGGACCTTTCGATGGGAGGAGGGAGGCACGGTGGGTCCAGTCTCAGTGGCAGACGGGTCTCTTTAAAACGGTCTTTGCATGAGAAAATGTGAAAAATTGGCAAGTAAAAGTATCATTTATGCCCGAGGACTGAGGAGTGTGCCTAATGTATACTAATGCCTAATGTACATGGTATTTTACGAGCGAGCGAAGCGAGCGAGCTCCTCAGAGTCACCGGTGTGTGGCGCGCTCAGAGGTGCCAGTGAAAGGCCGTCAGATGCGCTGGTGTTTGGTCCTCACAGGCGCCGTTGCGGGGTCTTAGGGCTTAGAGACACTGGTGGGGCCATCATTGGCATGTGTGTGGCCCTGCAAAATGGCCTGCAAGTGGAAAGTGGCCCTTCATAGGCTGGCAAGGACACTCAGAGGCTAGTAAGAGGCCCTCAGAGTCACTGGTACGTGGCCCTCAGAGGCGCCGGTGTGGGGACTCTCAGAGCCGCCGATGTAGGCCCTTAAGATGCGTTGGTGGGGGGTCCCTTGGAGGTGGCGCGAGGGGCCTCGCAGTTGCCGTTGTGGGTGCCTTTAGAAACACTGGTGTGGGCCGTGTGTCAATCACAGACGGATGTGGAGCCATAGCAGCCAATCCCTCGTTGGCCGTTACTAGGGCCCTGAGCGGCCGGCGAGGTCTCTCAGAAACCGGCATTGGGCCTTTATGAAGATAATTGTGGCTACATAGGAGCCAATAACGTGCCCCCACAAGCCTGTGGTGTCCTTCCGAGTTGAAGTGCGGCCAGCGCGAACCCTCTGCTGCCAACTGGCGCCGCAGGGCCCCTCGGTTTCGAAGAAACCCTAAACCCGAGAACGGGCACGTACCCCCTCGCTCCCTTGCTATGTCACTGAATCCAAGTGATCAGGGATCCTTTAGGTAATCAGGGGCGTTTCAGATGACCAGGGGTTTCAATTGATCAGGGGCCACCAGGTGACCATGGGCCCCTCTGGTAACCAGGCCTTAAGGGGCCCTCAAATGACCTCAAAGGGCTCTCAAATGGCCTTAAAGGGCCCTCAGATGGCCTCAAGTAACCAGGGACCCCATCAATAACCAGGGCCCCTCAGTAAACGGGGGCCACTCAGGTAACTGTAGGAGTCCCGCAGATAACCAGGGGCGGCAAGGTTTCTCAGGTCAGTTTTTTGACAAGGCTCTTATTGACTCAGGTGCGAGCCCTTTGCCATCAGCAGAGGGCCCTTTCAAGCCTTTTGAGGGCCGTTTAACGTCTCTTGAGTTCCCATTGAGGCCTTCTAAGGGCCCTTTGAGCAGTCGAGGGGTCTTTGAGGCCTTTTGAGGGCCTCTTGACGTCAGCTGAGGACCGTTGGACGCCAGCTGAGGACCGTTTTTGGGCCTTCTGATGGCCATTAGACGCCAATGAATGACCACCTGACACCAACTGGGGCCCTCTGACACCAGCTAAGGGCACTTTAAGTTTGACGCTAGCTCAGGGCCCTCTGACATCAGCTGGGGGGCCCTCTGACGCTAGCTCAAGACCCTTTGATGCTCTTTAAGGCCTTCTGAGGGCCCCTTGAGGCTTTTTGAGGGCCGCTTGACGCCAACTGAGGACCGCTGGACTCCAGCTGAGGACCGTTTGAGGCCTTCTGATGGCCATTTGGCGCCAGCTGAGGGCCATCTGGCACCATCTGGCGTTTGACGTTAGCTGAGGGCCCTTTGAGGCCATCTGAGGGCCCTTTAAGGCCATCTGAGAGCCCTTTGAAGTCATCGGAGGGCCCCTTAAGGCCATCTGGGGCCCTTCGAGGCTATCTGAGGGCCCTTTGACACCATCTAAGGGCCCTTTGACACCAGATGAGGGCCCTATGACGCTAACTGAGGGCCCTTTGAGGTCATCTGAGGGCCTTTCGAGGCCATCTGAGGGCCTTTTGAGACTATCTGAGGGCCCTTTAAGGCCATTTGAGGGCCCTTTGTACACGGTCTTCGGTGGTCTAAGGATTAGTTAGAGGCCCATTTGAGGCGGCCGAAGGCCGCCTCAAATGGGCCCCTCTTCCTTCGAGCTGGGCCCCCCAACTCGAATGGGGGGGCACGGGCCCGTGTGCCCCCCCCCCCCTTGTGTGCGCCCTTGGACGTCACCATTGTATTATTTGTGAACACTTCTATCGGAATAATGCATTCCACTCGGCTGTCATGGTGACGCAGGAAGCGAAAACATCTGAAAGCATCTGAGCGAAAACAGCTCCGATTATTAGGTACGCCGTCGACTGTCGATTCGAGCACAGACGTAAGAAACAGCAACGGATCAGCCAATGAAGTTTTACCGAACAATATCCGCCATTGATGTTTATTACAGCCGACTTGGCCCGCTCGGCTACGACAGTGCTGGTTGGATCACGTGGCCCGGTGCACGTGCGGTCAGGTCAGCAACGACTACGCTGAACGCACCACGTTTCGCGAGCACGTGAGTGCTTGTAAGGCGACCGATTGCTCCACGACTGAAGATGTTATGGTGTGTTATGGGGTCACGCGCGCCAGTAGCACGTGACCCAGCTACAACACCAAATGGAGGCAGCATTCCATGACCAGGAAAGCGTGAAAGGTTGCCTTGCTACGCCTACGTCGGTGAAAGAGTCGAGGTAGGAGCTAGCCAGCAGTTGAAGAGATTGCAAGCATTGCGAAATTTGAAAATGAGCTATGAAGTTACGATCTTCAAAACTGCGATTGCGATTTGCGAATTTGCCGACATAACTACAAACTTAAAAACCAATGATCTGCTTTAACTTCAAGCGTCATTTGTTATCCCTCCAAAAATGTTTCCAGAAGTAGATATAATTTTTACGAGCGAGCGAGCGCAGCGAGCGAAGCGAAGTCATTTCAATATAACGGAAAAATCTCAGTATGAACGGCCCGGCCCGGCCCGGCCTGTAACGCTTTTGAGAGGCTTATATCTCAGCAACCGCTGGACCGATTGGCCTGCGGTCTTTTTTGCTGGGTAGCCCCATCCCTTCTACCCCGTAATTGACTACTTTTGATACATCTCAGTGACCGTCGTGGCACGTGCCACGTGAAAAGTCAAGGGTGTACAAGCAGTTTTGCAAAAGTAATGATTTTGAGAGGCCCATATCTTTCTAGTTGAGGTTTATTTGCCATTGGGTCTACAGTGCAGAAATATTTCTATCTCGCACTCCTCTGAAATGCAAAGATAAGAATTTGTTATCTCTGCATCCCTCTGAGATGCAAAGATAAGGTCTCGAGGGTTCATAGCGAAAAATCAAGAGTTCAAGTGATGATGGGTCAATAACCGAACGACATTGTTCATGGATGAGTCACGTAGAATAACGGAAATTTCTGAGTATGAGCGGCCGGCCGGCCGTGGTCACGATTCTGCGACGCTTATATCTCAGCAACCACTTGACCGATTTACATGCGGTAATTTTTGTAGGGTAGCTTCATTCCTTCTACCAAGTATTGGACTATTCCTGATGCATGTGGGTGACCCCTAATGCACGTGCCACGTGCAAAACGAAGAGGTGTCCGTTCAGGGGCCCGGGAACGATTTTCAAGTTGGGGGGGCGAGCCTAAAATACCTGACATGATGCATATGAAACAGTGGCGTAGCTAGGGGTCTAAGGGGACACGTACCCCCCCCCCCCCATCGGGATAAAGGGGACCCTCGGGTCCGAGGGGCCCTGCGGCGCCATTTGACCGCTGAAGGTTAACGATGGCCATATTTCTACTCAGAAGGGCCCCATGGGGCTCGTCAGAGCACCTCATGGGCCCTAAATAGCCACACTAAGATCTCCATAAGGGTCCGACGCCGGCGTCTGAGGGCCTCTTGCGGCTTTTAAGGACACCTCGGTGATCTCCAAAGGCCCGTTACTGGCCTCTGAGAGGTCTTACCGGCCTATGAGGTGCCAGTTCTAGGGGCATTTCCCGCCTATGATGGTCCCACACTTAATTTTCTGAGGGCCCCATGGCGGCAACTGTGGGGCCCTCGTCGGCGCCTATGAGGGCCTGTCTCTAAGGACCCCACAGGACTTCTTCTGCCGGCGTAAGGTCCCCTTGCCGGTCACTGAGACTCCCTGCCGGCTTGTAGAGAGTTCGCGCCAGCAGCACTAAAGGCCCCATCATCATCATCATCATCATCACGTTTATTAAGAAACAAAAGAATACACAAAATCAAGATAAGTAAGAACTGGTGCAAAAGCACTCGAAAGTGCTTAATTCGAGGCACCAGCTCTGTTAAAGAACATACAAGCAAATAAACACATACACACATATACAAGAACTTAAAATGGATTCAAACAAACTAAATCGCCGGTCGCCGCCACCAAGCCGAACGCGTCGCGCATTAGAGGTTGTCCAGAGAGCCCCGTTGCCGACGCCACCCCACCGAGACACGCCCATCCCGCCTCGTAATTAAATAGTCAGAGTGTTGGGATTGTAAAGCGCCCAGAATTAAGTAAGAACGTTTGGAAGTGTTGAGCCACCGCCCGGCCGTCGCCACTATTTAGGTTGGTGCCATGAAGAAGGATTTCCAATTTTTTATTAGTTTGGTATTCATGAAAGTTAGTATGGAGTGTTTGCGATACTTTTTGGTAAAGGATGCGTCTTTGAGGTAAAAACAATGGACATGCTGTGATGAAATGACGAACGCTTTCTATGCTGTGACCACAAGGGCATGCCGGAGAATCTTGTTTTTGAATGTTAAATTGTTGTGAATTTAAATCGGACATTCCATTTCTTAGTCGCGAATGTAGGATGTTGCCTGTCTTTGACCCAAACGAGTAGTATTTTGGTGGCTGGGGGGAGCCAATATGGTGTACAATGTGTTTTTTGAATTCTACTATGGATAAGGATTTAAATGTTGCCGGTAGTTCGTTGTACTCTTTGCTTGTGGTGATAAAGAATGATCGTTGATATGATGATGTTTTCGGACGTTGGATCGTGTGGTCATGGGCATTTCTTAAAACCAACTGTGTGTCTGTCACCCTTGTGTTTGTTATAAGTTCTTGTATGTACTTCGGTAAAATTGGTTTCGATTTAACGAGTTCGTGATATAGTGACAATCTATGAATGTGTCTTCTTGTCGTTAGTCTGTCCCATCCTGTCTCGAGTCGTAATTTGTCGGAGGGTGTTCTAAAGAGTGCTCCTGTCGTCAGTCTAGCCGCTCTGTTTTGCAATGTCTCCAGTCGTGTCGTGTCCTGTACTGTGATATGTCCGTCGTAAACAGTGTCACAATAGTCAAAGTGTGGTCTTACATAGGTAGTATATATTTGGTGAAGGATGGGTCTTGGCAAATGTTGTGCAATAGGATACAATGGACTGAGGGATATGTTAACTTTTTTGCATATTTCGTTAATATGACAATGAAAGCGAAGATCGTCAGAGAAAATTAAACCGAGATGTTTGTGTGATTTTGCTAGTGGTATTGCTTTCCCTCCGAACGAAAGAGTCGGTGGCATTTTGGAATGTTGTCTGTGAGTGAATGTTTGTTGCACTGTTTTGTCGGCGTTGAAAGTGATAGCCCAATTTCTTCCGTATTCGAAAATAGAGTCCAGGTCTTTTTGGAGCGATTGTTCTGTTTCGCGTAAGTCAGTTTCTGAGTGTGAGGCATAAAGTGATGTGTCGTCAGCGAAAAATAAAATATTGTGCTGTGTCTGCTTTGAAAGGCCGTCAAGATAGATAAGAGCTAAAAGTGGTCCGAGGACGGAGCCCTGCGGGCATCCTGCATTTATGGTCTGTGGTTCTGAAAGTGTGTTGTTTATGCGTACCATTTGAATACGGTTTTTGAGATATGACTCCAACCATTCTAAAAGTTTTCCAGTTATTCCAAAATCATGTTCGCATTTGAATAACAAGCCTTTATGCCAAATTTTGTCAAAGTACTTTGCAATGTCCAAAAAGATAGCTGTGAATTGTTTTCCTGTGTCTAACGATTTATACATGTTGTTTGTTAGATAAAGAAGTTGTTGTTCAGTGCTGTGATTTTCTCTATAACCACTTTGTTTTTCCGTGAGGAGTGAGTTTTCTATAAAGTGAGAATACATTTTTCTGTAAACTATTTTTTCGAATACCTTTGAAAGAGCTGATAAGATACTAATTGGTCTATAACAAGTAAAATCTAAGGGGGATCCTTTATTCTTGTAGATAGGTGTTATGTGGGCAACTTTGAATGTTGATGGAAATTTGCCTTCTGCAAGTGATTTGTTAAATAAACGAGACAAAGGTTCTGCAATTAAAAGAGCTGTCATTTTCAATAATCTCACAGGAATTTCATCTGGGCCAGTTGATTTGTTGACGTTAAGACTGTTCAAAAGTTGTAATACCTCCCTTTCACTTGTCCGGATGTTTTCGAGATTAGGTGTGGCTATTTGTTCGGGTGTAATATCTGGAAGCTGCTGCGAGTCTGAAATGTTGAGTGTCGATTGGGCGGCAAAGTGGTTGTTAAGTATTGCTGCTTTTTCGCGGTCCGTTGTGATAATGTCGCCATTTGGTGTTTCTAGCGATGGAATTATGTCAGTTCTGGATTTTCCCATTAGCTTACGCAATGTCTGGTGATATTTTAACGGATTGGGCTTCAACACCAGTAGTTTTTTAACTTCGTTCTGCATGTATGCATTTTTTAACCGTCTATTAAGCTGCGTTACTTTGTTTCGCTGGTATCTCCATCTGTCCCAGTGGTAGTCCAGATTTGTGTTCTTGGCTTTCTTGAATAGTCTATCCCGTTTCCTTATATTCCTCTTCAACTCAGAAGTGCCCCATGATTTTTTGTTGGACTGTATTTTCACGCGTTTAGTCGGTATTGAGGCAACAGCTGCGTCGTATATTGTTTTCGTAAAATTTGTTGTCGCTGTGTCTACGTCACTGTCAAGTAAACGATCCCAGTCAGTGTCCATTAAAAGATTTGTAAGACGAGTTGTGTCCATATTTGTGTAGTCCCATATCAGTCTGGTGTCCGCTTGATTTTGTAAGGGCAACATGAAGTTTAACGATGCGAATATTGGGCAATGATCCAAATTAGCGAATGGAGATAATGTACCGCTCTTAGTGATTATTTCTGTACAATTCGTGAATATCAAGTCTCTTAAATTACATGAGTTTCTTGAAAAACGCGTTGGCTCTGTTATTAGTTCGTGCAAACATAATCCATCAGCGGCGTCTTTTAGCGCATTGTCAAATGGTGTAACTCCACTGCTGCGAATTTGCAATTGTTCACTTAAGTATGCGTTTCCTGCGTTGAAATCTTCTAAAATTAATGTGGCGGTGGGTGTATGTCTTTGCGCCTGTAGCACGGCTTCCGAGAAATTTCCAATGAAATTGTCTAATTTTTCAACTGGTTGGTTTGGTGGCAAATATAGACAGCATATGATTAGAGTGAAAGCTTTAGTCTTTACTTTGACCCAAAGCCATTCATGGTTTCCTACTTCTAGATCTATTAACCTCTGCACAGGCAAAGACGAGTGTACATAGACTGCGACTCCCCCTCCATGTCTGGTTCTGTGTTTGGTTATTGGAGCGTGGTATCCTTCAATTGCGTACAAACTGCTTGCAACAGTACAATCCAGTTTTGTTTCTGTTAGGGCCATGATTTTAATGTCGTTAGCGTTGATGAATTGGTGAAGCTCGTCTAACTTTTGCGTCGCTGTTATACTGTTGATATTTATATGTGAAACATTTAGAGCGTGTGTGATATTCGGCCCAGGATTTGTTTCTACGCCACCTATAACAAGCAAGCTTTGCAAATTTTTGTGCTCCCCTAGGCGTTTCCAGTGTTTGTGTGTTGTATGGATGCTAAGAGTTATGTGACATTTTCTTGTTTCTAGCGATAATAATTTAGTTCGCAGGTGATGTGGCCAGGATAGGATAAGATAGGATAGAATAGGATAGGAACTGTCTAGCGGCGACGAGCGGACGGCGGCTGCGAATTTACGAGGCAGTAAAGTCAACGGCGTGTTCAGTCGGCGGGCGGGCGCGCCCGAGGGGGCGGCGACAGCTCCGGTGGACTCGATCCGGTGTACGAAGCACGTCGGCGGCGGCGGCGGGCCGCGCTGCAGTGATTATCAAATTATATGCTTGAAACATGGTAATGACAGAACGTTATAATAATCAACAACATATACAAGCAAAATGACCACAACAATACGACGTAAAAAAAAAAAAACATGATAACGAAGGAAACGAAATGTAAACATAAAACGACATAAACGGAAGTGACAGGCAACATTGCTACGACTGATGATTGAGTGAAACCCCACGTCTATACCACTACACACACCCCGATCCCCGCCCGACCCCACCGCAATCCCCAGCAGGCAGCACGAGCCACCGACCCCGGCCGCCAGCACCCGCCCGCGTCACATCCCAAGTCCGGCTAACAAGGCAGCGCCCGTGCCCACACCCGACACGGTGCCTCGGCAGCAGGATACATCGGCCAGCCGGTCCGACCGAGGAGCGCGGGCCGCGGCGGTGTCACGGCCCAGCCCACCGGCTGACAGCAGTATGAGCAGCGTCAGACGCCACCAAAGTTCACGTGCACCGGGTCGCCCCGCCCGGTCAGTCAGACAGTCGGGCCAGCCGACCGCTGCCCCCGGCGTCCGTGGGATGCGCTCGGGGCTACAGACAGTCCAGACCGACCGGTCGCACTGTGGCACGGACACGGCCAAGGCTCCACACGCTCCCGGACTGCAGAGTGGCCGGTTTTGCGGCCCAATACCCAACCCGAGAGTTCACACACATGACACAGTCTCTGATCCGAGTCCGACTAACCTTATCGATAGGCGCCTTTCTCACGGGGCACCGGAATGCTGCGTCCAGAGAGGGCTTCAGTCGGAGATTGTCCCGCTGAGATGCATCAGCTGCCCGACGGCGTCAGCGGCGTCGCGAGGGCCGTCGGGCAGGGAGACCGACAGGGCGCATCGGATCACTGGGAAGTCCGGGCCGCCTGCTGACGGGTGACCCGGCGCCCGACTCCCGCCCCGGCGCCGTCCGCCGACTTCGATTCGCCGGCCGCAACATCGCGCAGCTGAACGCCAGCGTGTTTCTCCAGGTCGTTGATGGACTTGATGATCCTGGTCGGTCCGTTCTGGGAGACGCGGATCTTCAGCCGCCCGACATCAGACCAAGCTGCTGAGATCTTGTTGGCTTTTTTCAGCTGTCTGGCTTGGAAAAGCAAATGCTGGTTTGCACGAGTTAAATTGTCCGACAGGAAAATTTTACCAGCAGTTTCGGCTGAGACACTGGACCCTGGTACAGGGCGTGGCTTTCTAAGCTCTCTGCGAGCGTTATATAGCTCCTGTCGCGCTTTGAATGAGGTGAAACGCACGATTATTGTGCGTTCCTTACCGGGCCTCGCAGTCCCGCCGATGCGATGAGACGTGTCTATGTCGTGTGGAGAGATATTTACACCCGCCAGCTTGGCTGTGTCCATAACCAGTCGGTTTGTTTCCTCGTTTGCACCTCCCTCAGGGATCCCGGTTATGTTGAGACACAGACGTCTGGAATACTGTTCTAGATCATTCAGTTGCTCTCGTGTCTCCTTTAGCTCTTCCTTTAGTTCCTGGATCTCCGCGTCCTTTTGAGCTAGTGCTTCTCGAACGGCTGCCGTGACAGCTTCCTTCACTTCTGTGCGGAACAGATCCTGGAAAGCTCCTTCTTTGATTGCACTGATCAGTGCACGCTTCACACTGTCCTCGTCCATGGTTCACAACAGCGCAGCCGCCGCCGCCGCCGATCAATCACAGCACAGCCGTCAGCTCTGTCAGCGCCCCGACTCGCCTCCGCCGCACCGCACCAAAACGCACACGGGACCCGGCGGGTAGTGGGCGAGAGCTCGCGCGCACGTCCGACCTCGGCGGCGGCCACACTTACAGCCCCACACCCGTCTGTAACGGCCCCACACCAGCGTCTATGAGGATCCACAGCAACGCCTGTAACTTGTAAGGACCCTCATCGGCGCCTCTGAGAGAATCACACTAGCACCTCTGAGCGCCCACACCGGCACCTGCATGGCGGCCCCACACCAGTGCCTCTAAAGGCCCCTTACCGGCGGCTCTGAGGGCCCTACGCCGGTGATTCTGAGGGTGCTACCGATAACCGAAGGCACCACACAAGCCCTTAAGTGTCGCTGAGCTTTAATCCCATACCGGCCCTCCGAGGGCGCCACGTCAGTGCACTCATTGCCCCACACCCCTCCATCACATCCGGAGCGGGTAAACTGTGTTATACCTATAATAGCAACGATTTTACCACCGTTGTACGTTATGTATTTCTCAAAGTTGACTCAAGCTGGTGCAGTATAAAATCTGGCCTGCCAAACTTATGGCCACGATCAGGCCCAAATCAAAGCGGGATGACAATAGTCAATAGCAGATGTTGTTAAATCGATACCTACTGTATCAGCAGAAACCATTCAGATGGCAAGGAAAATGCCATGTGTTGATGCGTAGATGTATGAAGGAAACAAGAAGGAAAAAGGTCCGGAAAAGGGAGGAAAGATCTTTTCTCGCTGCCTCAATGTTGAGGGGGCGCCGCCCCCTCGGCTCTCAAGTTGGGGGGGCAAGCGCCCCCGCTGCCCCCCCTGTTCCCGGGTCTATGTGTCCGTTTTGTAATTGTTGCAATATCTCGGTAACTACTTGGCCGATTGCGCTGAAAGTTGGCATGTAGGTAGGCACCCACTAGGCACTGCATATCCATGTGCCAGAGTTGGGGTGCTGCTGCACGTGCGCACGTGCAGGGGTCGTTTCAAGATCTCGAGAACGGCTCGACCGATTGCGCTCAAATTTGGTACACAGTTAGGGACCGGTTAGTAGGGTGCCGTGCACAAGTCAGTTGGGACCCATTTTGCACGTGCGCACGTGCAGGGTGCCGCTTCCAGATCTCGAGAACGGCTGGGCCGATTGTGCCCAAATTTGGCACGTCGCTAGAGACCGGTTAGTAGGGTGCCGTGCACAAGTCCGTTGGAGGTACCCCCTCGCAATTTCGCACGTGCAAGGCCCACCCTCTCGCTCGCTCCGTTAGTCGCCCCAAAAGGCGTTATACTGGTCAAATAAGAACAAACTACTCTGATTCTATTTTTATATAGACTAGAGGGACAGCATTACGCGCAGCGTAAAGAGGGACAGCATTACGCGCAGCGTAATGAATCAATTTTCATTAAAATCGGCCCAGTAGCGGCCGAGTTATGGCCGGAATAAATTTGGCGTCTCCTCCTGGCCGGCGGTGCTCTGTTCCGGTATTCATTGCCAAAGGTCAGTGACCTTCCGGCTCTGATTCCGCTCAGTTTGGCAAGCGAAGAAACTGAGCCTAAGGCGCGTGCCGTCTGCTCGGCGCCGGCCGCGGCCCAAAATCCCGCAAAGATGCGCCCGCCACGTGCAAACCACCGAGCGCACCTCTTCCAAAATTTAATACAACAAACAGATGCACGCGTCCGAATTACGTTCAAAATTTCACCCCCGTAGCTCGCACCGTTCCGGAGCAATAGCCCGCCAAGCGTGACTGACGCGTTACATACATACGTACAGACATTTTGATTTTTATATATGTAAACTAGGTGTCCAGCATTACGCGCAGCGTAATGAATCAATTTTCATTAAAATCGGCCCAGTACCGGCCGAGTTATTGCCAGAATAAATGTTGCGTCTCCTCTTGGCCGGCGGTGCTCTGTTCCGGTATTCATTGCCAAAGGTCAGTGACCTGCCGGCTCTGATTTCGCTCAGTTTTGCAAGCGAAGAAACTGAGCGTACGGCGCGTGCTCTCTGATCGGCGCCAGCCGCGGCCAAAATTCCGCAAAGATGCGCCCGCCACGTGCAAACCGGCGAGCGCACCCCCACCAAAGTTTAATACGACAAACAGATGCACGCGTCTGACTTAAGTCCAAAATTCCACCCCCGTAGCCCGCACCGTTCCACAGCAATAGTCTGCCAAGCGTGACTGACGCGTTTCATACAGACATTTTGATTTTTATATATGTAACTAGAGGGACAGCATTACGCGCAGCGTAAAGAGGGACAGCATTACGCGCAGCGTATTAAGTCAATTTTCAATAAAATCGGTCCAGTAGCGGCCGAGTTATGGCCAGAATAAATTGGGCGTCTCCTCTTGGCCGGCGGTGCCCTGCGCCGGTGTTCATTGCCAAAGGTCAGTGACCTTCCGGCCCTGATTTCACCCACTTTTGCAAGCGAAGAAACTGAGCCTAAGGCGCGTGCCGTCTGCTCGGCGCCGGCCGCGGCCCAAAATGCTGCAAAGATGCGCCCGCCACGTGCAAACCACCAAGCGCACCTCTTCCAAAATTTAATACAACAAACAGATGCACGCGTCCGAATTACGTTCAAAAATTTCACCCTCGTAGCTCGCACCGTTCCTGAGCAATAGCCCGCCAAGCGTGACTGACGCGTTACATACATACATACATACATACGGACATTTTGATTTTTATATAAGTGACTAGAGGGACAGCATTACGCGCAGCGTAAAGAGGGACAGCATTACGCGCAGCGTAATAAATCAATTTTCATTAAAATCGGCCCAGTAGCGGCCGAGTTATTGCCAGAATAAATTTGGCGCCTCCTCTTGGCCGGCGGTGCCCTGTTCCGGTATTCATTGCCAAAGGTCAGTGACCTGCCGGCTCTGATTTTGTTCAGTTTTACAAGCGAAGAAACTGAGCCTAAGGCGCGTGCCGTCTGATCGGCGCCGGTCGCGGCCAAAATTCCGCAAAGATGCGCCCGCCACGTGCACACCGCTGCACGCACCCCCTCGAAAAGTTGATACGACAAACAGATGCACGCGTCCGACTTGCGCCCAAAATTTCACCCCCGTAGCCCGCACCGTTCCGGAGCAATAGCCCGCCAAGCGTGACTGACGCGTTACATACGTACAGACATTTTGATTTTTATATATGTAAACTAGGTGTCCAGCATTACGCGCAGCGTAATAAATCAATTTTCATTAAATCGGCCCAGTAGCGGCCGAGTTATTGCCAGAATAAATTTGGCGTCTCCTCCTGGCCGGCGGTGCTCTGTTCCGGTATTCATTGCCAAAGGTCAGTGACCTTCCGGCTCTGATTTCACCCAGTTTTGAAAGCGAAGAAACTGAGCCTACGGCGCGTGCTCTCTGCTCGGCGCCGGCCGCGGCCCAAAATCCCGCAAAGATGCGCCCGCCACGTGCAAACCGCCGAGCGCACCCCCACCAAAATTTAATACGACAAACAGATGCACGCGTCCGACTTACGTTCAAAATTTCACCCCCGTAGCCCGCACCGTTCCGGAGCAATAGCCCGCCAAGCGTGACTGACGCGTTACATACATACGGACATTTTGATTTTTATATAAGTGAACTAGAGGGACAGCATTACGCGCAGCGTAATAAATCAAGTTTCAATAAAATCGGCCCAGTAGCGGCCGAGTTATGGCCAGAATAAATTTGTCGTCTCCTCCTGGCCGGCGGTGCTCTGTTCTGGTATTCATTGCCAAAGGTCAGTGACCTTCCGGCTCTGATTTCGCTTAGCTTTGCAAGCGAAGAAACTGAGCCTAAGGCGCGTGCCGTCTGCTCGAAACCGGCCGCGGCCCAAAATTCCGCAAAGATGCGCCCGCCACGTGCAAACCGGCAAGCGCACCCCCTCGAAAATTTAATACAACAAACAGATGCACGCGTCTGACTTGCGCCCAAAATTCCACCCCCGTAGCCCGCACCGTTCCGGAGCAATAGCCCGCCAAGCGTGACTGACGCGTTTCATACAGACATTTTGATTTTTATATATGTAAATGAATGCATTTGAATATAATATTTTATTAATTAAGAATAAACCTCAACATAGAAAGATATAGGATTCCTCATGGCTCACTCGTGGAAGATCGGATATCTTTTCCTCGCGTGTTACAGAAAAGATATCCTTATCTTCCTCTCGGAGCCAATGGCCATGAAGAATCCTCTATATCTCAGCAGCGGCTTGAGCGATTGTCTTGCGGTAATTTTTATAGGGTAGCTGTCACTAGCTGCATCCCTTCTACCAAAGGTCGGATACTGTTGATCTATGTGAGTGACCCTCACTGCACGTGCAAAATACAAAAAGAAGAGGTGCCAAATTTGTTCCCATTCCAGTAACTCGGTAATTACTGGGGCGATTTCGCTGAAACTTGGCATACAGGTAGGCACCCACCAGGCAATGCATTCCCATGTGTGCATGCGGTTAGGGTGCTACTGCACGTGCGCACGTGCAGGGGGCGTTTCCAGATCTCGAGAACGGCTGGGCCGATTGCGCTCAAATTTGGTACACGGTTGGCGACCAGTTAGTAGGGTGCCGTGCAAAAGTCAGTTTGGACCCCGTTTGCACGTGCGCACGTGCAGAATGCCGCTTCCAGATCTCAGGAACGGCTGGGCCGATTGCGTTCAAATTTGGCACACCGCTAGCGACCGGTTAGAAGGGTGCTTTGCACAAGCCCGTTGAAAGTACCCTCTCGCTCTTCCGCACGTGCAGGGCTCACTATCTTGCTCGTTCGTTCGGGTGCAGTTATTTTTTTACATCTTAGTTTTTGTTAATGCGTTTTTAGACGTTTTTCGGCGCACTGTTGTTGAAGTCATACATGCCTATTTAACAGCTATTTGTGTGTAACGGGGCTGTATTTTGTCCGTTTTTTGGAGAGGTGGAACAGCCCAGTTCAGAGAGCACACAGCAGTAGCACCGCCTAAAGCAAAATAAACGAACATGACACAGGAGGCGTTGGGGTGGCGGCGGGCGAACAACGACTTTTTTGCTGGCTCTGCGTCGCCTGTCGCTGCGTCAACTGCGGGTGCGGCGCCGCCGCCGCGCCGGCTCAGCCGCCGCAGGTTGACAAGCGCTTAAGTTGGCGACGACCGATAAAAGTCTTTATACGCCGTTGGCGCATAAATTGCCATTTATCCGTCGCCGCCCTCGCGCTTGCAAAAAACATTGTCATAGTGTGTAACGGGGCTGTATTTTGTCCGTTTTTTTGAGAGGTGGAACAGCCCATCCACCCCACCGAACCGCGAGGCGCGCGACGGTGAGAGGCAGTAACGTGACGGTACACGCCGCGGAGGGCAGGTACGACGGCCCCGCGGCCGGCACTCGGGGTAGCCGCCGTGTCGGGGCCGACGCGGCCTGCTGTTAAATACACGAGTGTGGGGCACAGCCGGGAGGAAAAAAAACACGCACCCGACGTGGGCATCTGAACAACGGAGCGAACCGGCTCACAAGCCGAAATGATACGAAACACAACGAGACACGTTCACCACACAGCCTACATTGAGTGAGTGCTAACGGCGCCCGTGCGCTGCTATATGCCCTAAACTATGCAACGAACAATTGGGAGACCGCGCCGCGCGACCGCGATAGGCGGTAGAGATGATGGCACATGGTGCAGAGGGCAGGCACGACGGCCCCGCGGCCGGCACTCAGGGTAGCCGCCGTGTCGGGGCTAACGCGGCCGGTGTCTGCATTGTACACGAGCCCGGGGCACAGCCGGTCAGAGAGGTACGCTTACGCGACTAGGGTCGCATACCATCAATGTTCACATCGCGGCATAACATAACATAACATGACATCACATAACATGAAATGCGACGATACACATCCACCACATAATACACCTGAATTGAGTGAACACGAACGGCGCTCGTGCGCCGCGATATGACATGAACGACGCACACCAACATGATGAAAGGAGGGGCGCAGAGTTAGCGGCACGTAGAACGGTCCGCGCGGCCCCGCGGCCGGCGCCCATCAGGGTAGCCGCCGTGTCGGGGACGCCAGACGCAACTAGAGGTGGAAATGAATATTAGTCATTAGTCAAAAATTAGTCGACTAACGTTAGTCAAGCGCTTTTTTAGTCAGTCAAAAGTCAGTCAACCAAAATGTTTGTTAGTCATTAGTAAGTCATTAGTCAATAATTTTGTTGCATATTAGTCGACTAATTTGTCGTGGTTCGTGAGGTGACAAGTGACAACCGCGCCCCACTAGGGTCGCCGGCCGAACGCGCCCGTCTGGGGCGGGTTAAATTTCACCCCTTCACCCCTAATATCTCTTGGACCTCGCAGGGGAATCACCGTCGCGCCCCGGAAGCTAGTGTCACATTATAGCTCAGCGCGGGCGGGGAAACCCCGCCGCGGCACAGTGATGCAAATGGGGTTCACGAGTGGCCATAAATACGAAAAAGGCCCAAAATTCAAGTTCACTTAATCGAATAAATCGTAATATGGTCAGTCAGGCAAATGTTTGGGGTGTCTGAAAAAGTATGATTTTAATGTTTTTGTCAAAACCGGCCTTGTGTATGATTGTCAGAAGTCGAGACATTTTCGATGTCGTAAAATGACTGTCAGGTACTTGAAATTCAAGTGCCGCTAGCGTGCGTTCATGTCATACAAACTGCAAAAATTATACATGAAAATGATCCCCGAAACCTGCTGCTTCTAATGCCACGTCATAAAAAGCCGTATCTATTTTGGTTTGGCGGTGAGCTAACTATTTGTAATCATGTTGCAACCGCAGTTTTTTACCAAAAATATTTGCTTTCAATTCACCTACAGCACTTCACACAGTGTGTGCCCGTTAGTGCACCATATCATAGCAATCCCTAATCATTTCTGAGTCGCATAGTGAAAGAATTGAGGCGCTAGCACAGGGCTGACCGGCGCTACAGAAGTTTTCGTCCGGCACGGTCGGGTGCCGCGGCGCAGCGGGCGGCCCGGGCGGCCGCGCCGCCGCGCCGCCCGGACGCCGCGCGGCGTCACCCACCCGCCCACTGCGCGCCCACTGCGGCACCCGACCGCCCGGACAAAAACCTCTGTAGCGCCGGTCAGCCCTGTGCTAGCGCCTTAATTCTTTCACGATGCGACTCAGAAATGATTAGGGAAGGCCAGTGGCGTAGCCAGAAATCAGCGAAAGGGGGGGCCATGGTGCTCGAGGGGGCGACTTTTTCCCTTGAAAGGGGCGCCATTGTGAGCTAGTGACAGGGGGTCAGTCTAAAATGTAACGTCATATATTCATGCATGATTTACTAGGTGCTACTACGGAACCGGCACGAGTATCAGAACCAGGTTTCGCTGATTTTTCATAAAATCCAATTAATGCAATTTGAAGCCCAGTGTTTTTTTTTATCAAAAGCCTATATCTTTATGCATATTTATTTAGCACGATATAGGAAATGAGCTGCAGGCTACGGACATGTTATTCTCAAAATACACACCCATTCGAATTCGAAACGGTAAAATATGCGTTGATCGCTAGGCACAATCTTTATTCTTTGCAAAAAAAAAAACATACAGGTTCACTCACTGAACCAAAGTGACCTGTGGACTGTAGCCTCTGGTCGACCGGGTGGCCGTGCTTAGAATCTCAGACACTCATGACTGCATGAGTGCCAGATGGGTGAGGCGTGAGACTGTCCCATATAGTGGCACGAAGGTTAAGAATGTCTTCGGCCGGTGTAGTATAGAAGACGACTTTTGATGATGTGAGTGTGCATGGTCGACTTTGAATAAGTGCCATAGAAACCTGCTGATCTCACCGAACATTCGCCTTGCGTAATCCCCAGACCAAATATCTTCATTGATGGCCAGGTCAATTTTGCGACCTCTCTATAAGTACCTATAAGTTACCGATTACCTATAAGTTAACCCGCGCCGTGCTGGTGGCCTGTGCTTTCCGTGTCGTGCTGGGGGGGGGGGGGGTGTTTTCACGTCCCCCCTCTAACTCGGCTCCTGGGCCACGTAGCGACACGCGGTAAGGGGAAATCGACAGAGCGTCAAAAATAATGACGGAAAGACTTCGTATCAATTTTTAGGTCGGGTCAAAGGTCAGGTCACCAGAGGTCATCAAAGGTAAAATTTAGTCCATTTCAACAATTTTGGAAACTGCCAACGGCTAACTCGGGAACCAATAGAGCTACAGCGCCGCGGAAAAGCGCATTCGATAGCCCTTTTACAGGCTTTTCTGAATATTGCTCTCGGATTTGATCTCAGGTCAATGGTTTAGCCTCCAGAGGGCAAAAATTCCAAAAATAACAGTTTTTATGAAAAGCGTCCGTCTGCAATAACATTTGGTTCAAGACAGTGACGATATTTATTTTGCCTGCCTCGTGTTCCTCTCGTCGAGACGCTTCGAATGAACTATACGTTGACCTTGAAAGGTTATTTTAAAAAAATTGACCGCAGGTCAAGGTCATGACCTGACCGGAAAGGGTCATTCTGCAGATCAGTTGATCCGTATCGTCGAGCTGACAACATCTGACGTGTTTTCACCGCTCTAGCACGTCTCTATCAAAAGTTGAAGCCAAAAAACCGTTTATGGTGATAAAATAGGTGACCGTTTATGACTGAGATGACCTCAAGGGCACATAAAAGGACACAGGTGCATTGTTACGATTCAGTGTGTTATGTTTACCTATGAACCGATGTTTAAGGGGGTTTTAAACGACATTCGTCCAAAAGAGGCGCATTTCACTTTTCTCCCACTGACTTGAGGTCCCAAAATTGACCTGACCTTAGGTCACAGAAGTAAAAAGTCCGAGATGAACATGTTATGCATATTGTTAGTCTTATCTGAAAGTTTCAAAAGTGATCGTTCAGTCGGTGTAGCTATAGCGGGTCTTTTAACTTTTTTTGAGGCAAGGTCACTTGACGTGCCCTAGTGACCTGACCTTGAACGACCCTCATCTGAAATTTAACAAGCTGTGTAGAAAAGATGTATGAACAGGTGTAGTACCAAAGACAGCGCAGGCGCTGCGCGACGCCGTTTTCGAGATATTCGCGAGAAAAAACCTAAGGGGGGCGTAACCCCCCCCCCCCTTCCAGCACGGCGCAGATTAATGGGAGACAATTAAAATGCTCTTCTTCTGAACGAAAACAACCTCAACCATCGGGATGCAGGTTAATATGACACATTTAATCTGTAAATGTCACTCGTGATGTGACCATTTTTATGTTACTGAGGTCATCTCAGGTCATGAAAGGTCTCCAGTAGATTTTGGACAATAACTTTTGATAGAGGTATGGTAGAGCAATGAAACACCCTATATAATTATTTTCCTTCTCGAAAATATGGATCGACTAATATGCAGTATGACCTTTACCGGTTAGGTTATGACCTTTTCCTTAGGTCAAATTCTCAAAGGCCCTTTTAATGTCAAATTCTAGTTCATTTGACTCGTCTGTCTCGAAAAATGGAACACGATGCTGGTTGAACTAATCTCGTGCAGGTCTGAGCCAAAAGGTATTACAGATAAACGTCCTCCGCGAAAACGTATATTTTGAGGCTGAAACGTTTACCTTAGGTCAAATCTGAGATAATAAGAGAGAGAGCATAAAAAGAGCTATCGAATATGCGCTTTGCTGCGGCGCTGTAGCTCAATCTCTTTCTGAATCCTGACTTATGCACCGCTTTGTCGAAAAATGTCAACATCGGCGAAATTTGATTTTCGGTTGTCGCTGGTGACCTGACCTTAGACAGGTTCGACCTAACCTTAAAATGATCTTAATAGTTTTGTAATAGTTTTTGACGCTCTTTCGAACGCCGCCTACTGCGTGTCTCGACGTGGCCCACAAGTTGAGTTAGAAGTGGGTGTTCAAACACCCCCAGCAGGTTCAATAAAAAAAACGCTTACGCTGGGGGCGGCACCGCACTGCTAGGCGCTGTCGGCATCGCAATAATGGGCGGCAGAGCGCTGAGGGGCGCCACTTGCATTGAGGGGTGGCATTGTACGGTGAAGGGGCAGCGTCGCGTTGAGGGGCGGTATCGCAACGAGGTTGGCACTTACAAGGCTGCCTAATAAGGAACGCTTGGCACATCCAAGCCCAGCTCGGCGCCGCCTAGCTGCTGCATCTTGAAAAGGGCCCTTAGTGTCGATGAGAAAGCCCCATTGTCAAATAATTGCCTAGCGTCAGTGGTTTCGGGGGGGGGGGCGCTATCAATCTTGAATGGGGCGGGGCGACCGAAGTATCCATTCAGTTTCGCGTCAGTGACTACTGGAGGGCGTCTGAACGACCTCGGATAGGGCGAATGTGATCTTCAGAAGGGCATCGGGTGCTCTAGAGGGGTGCAATGCTTGGATGGGGTCACTGCTGCCTTCAGTAGGGCGTCGAACGCTCTGGAGGGGCGCCATTGATCTCGGATGGTCCGACTGGGATTTTCAGAGGAGCATCAGTGGTTTCAGAGGGGCGCCATTGATCAAGGATGGGCCGACTGAAGCCCCGGTTCAGGTGGGAGCCAGTGGCTCTTGAGGGGCGCCAGCGACCTCGGATTGATGGGGCGACTGTGATCTTTAGAACGGCGTTGAGGGGCGCCATTGGGCATGGATGGGGCCACTGTTGCCTTCAGCAGGGCGCCGCAGGGAGGCTCTGGAGGGGCCTGAGCTTGGGTGGGCCGACTGTAGTCTCCAGGGGCGTTGTCTCGGATGGGGTGAATGTGATTTTCAGAGGGGTGCCGGGTAGTCTAGAAGGGCGCCATTGGTTTCAGAGGGCTGTCATCGATCTTAAGATGGGGCAGCTGTAACCTTCGTTTAGATGGGCGTGATCTTCAGAAGCGCGCTGGACGCTCTGAAGGGGCGTCATTGGGCTTGAATGGGGCGACTTTAGTCTCAAGCGGGACGACTTCAGTCTCAAGGGGGTGGGGCGCTAGTGGCTCTTGAGGGCGCTATTGATCTCGGATAGGGCGACTTTGATCTTGAGAAGAATGCGGGTGCTTTAGAGGGGCGCCAGTGGTTTCAGGGATCGATCTTGGATGGGTCGATTGGGGCAGCTGTGAACTTCAGAAGGGCGCCGGGTGCTCTAGAGGGGCGCCATCAAGCTTTAATGGGGCGACTGTTCCGTTTAGGTGGGTGCCAGCGGCTCTTCAGGGGCGCCATCGACCCTGGGGGTTCGGAATATTCTTGTTTCCGGAGGGGCGCCCTTGAACATTTGGGGGCTCAGGTCGTATTTGGGGGTGCCCTGGAGATTATTTAGGTGTCCAGGCACCCCAAAGAGATATTGAGTTCGATCCCTGCCTGCACATCACTTTTTAATTCATGTTCTCTCTGTAAAACGGCATCAGCCTAGTCGGCGCTAATTGGGGCGCCATTTGGGCGGCTGGGCGGAAAGGGGGGGCCATGGCCCCCATGGCCCCCCCCTGTCTACGCCACTGGGGAAGGCTATGGTATGGTGGACTAACGGGCACACACTGTGTTAAGTGCTGTAGGTGAAACGAAATCATTTTTTTCTTAGTAAAAAACTGCGATTGCAGCATGATGATAAATAGTCAGATTACCGCCAAAGCGAATAAGATACGGCTTTTTGTAACCCGGCATCAGAAGCAGAAGGCTTTGGGGATCATTCCCATGCATAATTTTTTCAATTTGTACGAAATGAACGCAAACCAGCGGCGTTTGAACTTGCGAGTGTCTGACCGTCATTTTACGACCTAGAAAATGTCGCGACTTCTGACGATTATACACGAGGCCGGTTTTGACAAAAACATGAAAGCCATGTGATTTCAGATGCCCCAAACATTTGTCTACTCGGCCATATCACAATTAACTCGATTTGGTAAACTTGACTTTTGGGTATTTATGGCCACTCGTGAACCCCATTTGCATCACTGTGCGCGGCCACGGACAGACGGCGCGGCTTTCCTACAGTTCTGAGTCGGGTGTGGCACTGGCTAGACCGTTTCTCGGGAGTGGGACCAGTGGCGAGCTATTCGAGGGTATTATCAAGTATGCCTAAGGACTTGAGTACTGAGTAGAAAAACATCGCTCGATGTGCCGTCATTTCCCTGGCCGCCCAACAATGGCCGGTAACGTAAATCCCGAGACGTCGGGCAGCGACGTGAGCGGCGATACAGGACAGACGACGCTACCGTCGCACAACGTCATGAAGCTGTTTTATACTGTGCAGAGTAAAAATGAGGCCAAGTGTCTGTCGTGCAAAAAAAGTGTCAAGTGTTGCTTATCGTTTATATTTCTTAGCGTATCGGCAGATTTTTATTTAAGCAGTGCTAGCAATTTCTGAAATTTAGTCAATTATTAGTCAAAATCAAGAGAAATGGCGTTAGTCATTCATTAGTCAGTCAAGCTTTTTGAGACGAAAGAATAGTCAGTCAAAAGTCAGTCAACCAAAATTGTCATTAGTCATTAGTCAGTCATTAGTCAAGATTTTGAAAAACGTTAGTCATTTCCACCTCTAGACGCAACGACTGGGTAACAGTTCGCCAACGAGCCCGTTCGCTGCCGTGCGGTAGCCCGCGGCCGGGCCCCCAGGGGCCCGCCGTGTCGGGGCCGCAAGGGGGGGGGGAACCGCAGAGGTGAAAAAACCCTGCTACTCGCCTGCGTGCGTAGGTGACAGCCATAGGCATAAAGAGACAGATTCGAGCATCTCACTTGATGCATTTAAAGTAGATAACTAGTCCGTTTCCGCTAAAATCAGAGCTGTCTTCCCATATAGGGCCACTATGGACCCACGGCACAAAAATTTAACAGCGTCATCTCTTTGTAGACAGCTGGGGCTGAAAAATCCCGCCGGTGCGACAGCCGGTGCGTTGTGAAGCGCCATAGATAACGCAGGAAAAACGGCGACAGCGCGACAGCTCGTCCCCGCTCGTCGCCGGTTGAACGGTGGCGGGGACCGGCGCGGCCGACGCGGCCTTGGCCGCCGCCGGAGTAGGGAAGGACCGGGCGACTGGGACGGGGGACGTCACATCTGGGCCACAACTGGGGTGAGGTCCATGACCATCGGTCCCAGAAACTTGGCAGGAGCGTTGATAATTGGTTCTGACTACTGAAGCAAAGGCAAGTGAATCAGTGACAACTGACAATCCTTTCGTGAGTTCTGTGCACTGGATCAGGAAGCCAGGACGAGCTAGGACGTCGATCAGACCTATAGGTAAGTTGGATGGTAGTGATTTATTTTTGTTGTGTTGTGTCAATGCAATGTGGCGATGCGTTGTCCGAAATCTGAAAGGTCAGAAGTTTGAAAGGTCCCAGAGTCCAAAATTTGAAAGGTCAGTTTCTTAACATTCTAGCCTCATTTTCAATTTTTTAAGCCTAAAAAGGTGATGAGAGAACGTCAAAAAGTACCTTCTGTTTCAAGATTACTTGTAAAAAAAATGGTGACAGCTAGACATCGCGCAGGTGACAGCTTTTGAGTTTTATTCACCTCTGGGGAACCGTCGCCCGGCCCAGGGCAGAGACGAGCAGGTGAGACCGCGGCCGGCCGCCCCCAGGCGGCCGCCGTGTCGGCCCACCTGTCGCAGCGCAGGCGGCCGGGGTTTGCAGTCCGGGCCGGGCGACGTCAGTGCGAACTTGAGCCGAGCTGCAGCAGGGACACTGAAAACAATTTCACCCAAAACTGGCGAGTAAACCGGTGCCTCGCGGGTACCCCTATCCGCAACCATTTTTAACCACCCTCCCAGGAGTCAATTTAGGACATAGCACTTTCGCAATTCACTCTGGAGAGTAGTAACCCTCCACGACTATTCGCGCACCAGTGGCTCGCGACCCCTCCATCGAAAGGTATTCATCGACGCCTACCTGGCAGCAGCGCCCCACAAACCCCCAGGAGATGGGGTTACCCTCCACGCCTACCCGTCGCCGACCAAGTCACGAGGGCCAAAAAAACTCCCACGCTTGACCATATTTGCGGGAAAATATCTATATCATAGCAATCTCACACCTAGAAAACATCGGTGAGAAAGTTTCACATCGGTGGGAAAGGTCAACTCGAATTCCCATAGAAATTTCGACATGACTCGTCATGACTGAAAACAAATTGATCCGGCGACAGCGGGTAAAACCTGCATTTGAAGGATACCCCTATCCACCACCATTTTTGACCACTCTGGAGCGGATACGAAATATACGTGCCTCGCGGATACTGTTTATCCGTTGACAGCGGGTTAATCCGTATAGATTACCCGATCAAGGAGGGTTACTCGAATCTAAATATCCGCTACTGCCGGGTACCTCGATCCGTTGACGCGGAGTAAAATCCGCATCTGAAGGGTACCCCTATCCACCACCATTTTTGACCACCCTACACCGGGTATCAAATATACGCCACTGACTGATACTTATTACCCGTTTACTGCAGGTTAACTGGTGCCATCTATAATTTTCGTTAACTTTGAGCATCCAATTCCCCCTTCCCATGCATTCGGTTGCTGTCACATTCGTAAGCACTTAAATATGGTCTTATTTATTTATTTAGTTAGACGTACAACAATATCCACACACATGAATTATACGAGCTAAATATGAGTTAAGGTCATAAGGCCCCGGTGCCTTGCGCCATGCACCACTCCTCCACCGGTCGTTTTGTGTCTGTCAACGTCTCTCCACTTGGCTTTCAGTGGTCGAAACCTCCCATTTCGATTCGTACGCCTGAAAAAATAGCCCGTATATCATAAACCATTCCCACATACACAAAACCGAATTGTGCATTGTCATCTGAGCTTTCGCCTTACTGGATTCGCCGCACGATATGACCTGTGGCCACAGAGAAAAACGATTACGAGTCCACGTGGTCACCCATTAGGTAGGTACCTATATCTACACGAGATGCATTGCAAGAATCATTTGGCCCTAAGTGAAAGGGTACACTCACTCTGTATATCTCTCCGGGTTAAAAAGTTAGTTTTGGAAAGCGTCCTTACCTCTATCCGCGAAATTCAGCAGCCAGAAGTCCACAGCAGACGCAGTACCACAGCCAAACCACAGCGCCGTCAACACAGTCAGGAAGATGGCGTCGCACGAGATTCGTTGCCGGAGGTGCACCGCCGGCAACGCGCATGCGCACGCGCATGCGCGGGAAGTGTATCCGCAGTTGGCGGGTGAATGAATCCACCAGGCAAACTTGACAACCCGGTGTGAGGGAGTACGTGACACTTATCCGCGCTATACATATATAATGAATCCGCCTGGCGAGAGTAACCGATACCTATCAGTCCCGGATTTTCCCCGCTATCCGCCACCGTCGGCTAGCAACTACACGTAAAAAGTGTATCTAGCCCCTGTCAGCGCGGATTTATCTGTTGTTTCCAGATATCGCAAGCAGGTACCTATATCTACTCCCATGGTTCTACCCGCACTTGAGTGATTAACCCGGACGTACCTTACACTTAATTAAAGGATAACCCGCCACAGCCCGGCCAATTTGTTTTCAGTGCAATTGTACTTTCGCCCCCACTTGCAAACCGCCAAACAATGTGCCAACATATCATTGGTTCAAAAAAAAGTTAAAAAATTGTTGTAATTCAAAACTGTATGAGACAACGCCATCTAGTTGTAACAGTAGATCCAACTCCTTCAGGGCAGGTTATGTAAAGGTTCGCCATCCACGGATACGCTTTTACGATACCTCGAGTAGTTCCAACTCTTTCAGTGAGGGCTATGCCAATGACTCGACACCCGCGGGGACAATATCCGGTGCTGGTTAGCTACCTTACTGCAAAATGTGGGTACAGTGCATATTTACGAGTAATAAGGCAGGCAAGTCTGCAGGGGCGCGGGAACTACTTTCCGACTGGGGGGCACACCATAATAGAGATTAACCTAGGGTACCCCCAAATCTAGTTTTCTCACCGGTTTTAGGCCACTTATTTTTTACCCCTCGGCTTTTTCAACAAAAAAAGAAAACATTTGCAAAAAAGTATGGTATTCCGTCTCAAAGCTGTGGGGGCACCGCCCCCACGGCCCCAGAGTTGGGGGGGCAAGCTGCCCCCACTGCCCCCCCGGCTCCCGCGCCTATGCAAGTCTGCTTACCCTCTAGCTAGAATCTGGACATGGCGAGTTAATACACATATACCACCCGCAGAGCAACGCTTAATTCGCCAGCTTCGGGTGAAATTGTTTTCAGTGGACCCACACCGGCGGAGGTACCGCCGCAAGGCAGATGAAGACCAGCGCCAATGACGGTGACGCCGAGCGCCCGCGGCCGGGACCATATTCTGTCCCGCCGTGTCGGGGCTCGCCACCCGTGATGAGGCATCGAACTTTTGGATTGATTGTGTAAGAACAAGTATCGCAGATCCGTACGTCTCCTGCCAGGAGAGCTCACGGCCAGCGGATACACCGGCTCCGCCGTAGTGAACTCCGCGTAAGACACGCTGAGAGTAAAAGCTGGCGACGCCAAGCGCGCGCGGCCGGGACCACATTCCGACGCACCGCGGCGGGGCCCGCGACCCGTGATGCGGTATCGAACGTCTGGATGAATTGCGCGACAGCAAAGCTCGCAGGTTGCTCGCGTCATACCACGAGAACCCACGGCCGGAAGACACAGCGATCCTAAGACGTCATGAGAGTAATGACTGAGCACCCGCGGCCGGGACCGTGCCATCCCGCCGTGTCGGGGCCCGCATACCGTGATAAGATGTCGTATATGAGCCGCGCGCCAGGTGGAGCAGTGAGACAGTTTGATGCCGGAGTCGGGCCAGCCGGAGTGATGCCGGAGTCGGGATGCCGGAGTATCACCTAGCGGGAGCCGGAAGAGACGATCACAATCGTGTAACGCGACTCCAAGGCATGTCATGGCAGGCTGTACTGGGCACCAGGGTACGCTCCGAGCGTTACAAACATTCTGAGAGCGAGACAGAAATCCTCTACCATCGTCGCGGAATAAACCAATGAATAAGAAACAGGGAGCTCAAAACAGAACTGATTGGTCAAGTATCACACAAAAAGCGGGCGATCCAGATGAGGATGTCGTTAAGCGACCGCAGAGGGGCAGCGGTTAGTATTGCCTACGACGCTCAACGACGATGAAACCGTGCCATCCAAAATATTGGATGGCAACCGAGTCGCCCCCAGAAAGAGGAATCGGCTGGAAAGAACGACGCTGTCGTGTCGGTATGGAAGTCAAAGAGGTAGTGTGGCGATCAGAGAGGAGGTCGGTAGCGGGGCCAGCGTAGGCACAGTGTGCATCTCCGGCAGCGGCAGCTGCTCCGTAGGGGGCGGCAACGGCAGCGGTAGCATGACACGATGAGGTAGCGCTTGTCGCTGCCTTGCAATGTCCGCCATCTAGCAGCACCCGCCGACCTCCTCGTGGACCAGGTGACGCCGGCTGTTTACCCGCACGCTGAGCACCGTTTGGGTAGGCATTGTCTCCGTAGTGGGAGGCGGCTGAGGCAATTGCCGAAGCTGCGCCCCGCTCCGTGCAGCAGTACCCCGCAACCAGCCCCGTCCGCGAGTTGTGACCAAGCGCGGCGGGGCCGGCCTGAGCCCGCCGTCGACGCAGACCGGTAGATGGTTTCTCGGCATGCCCGATGTGCCATGAAACAAAGGTAAACATAAGCGTCAGTGAAAACAAATACAATGATACACAGCGATAGGTATGCCCTGCGGCGCCATCATCGCCGCCAGGGGCACTAGCGAAGGAAATATTTTGAGAAATGCAGTGAGGGCGGTACGACACGAGGAACTCGCGGGAGCATCGTAAACCGACATACTATGCCAAAAGCAGAATGAATAAAGGCACATTATCATGAGCGGTGGACAGATACAGGGTGGTCATTTTGAATAGATGTAAAGGCAATTGGAAACATCAGCCCTGTTTGAAGCGAACAGGGCACAAGCAAAACCAAACGCACCCATCGAACACACCCGGTGTGACATTGTATCTGTATCGCAGTCAGTCCTCAGCGTCAATAGCCGGCTAAGAGGAGATGCCCAAAGTATACACCTTCGCGGACCGCCGACCAGCTGAGCTGGATCATGCTCACGGGCCACACCAAAGACCGTAACGCTCACGGCGGAAGCGGCAGCCAGTAACAGTTGTTATATCGTACCAAAGATAGGGGCCGGACCGACCACCCACGGCGTGATACTTATGAGCTGACCGCAGCCCCGCCGGTAAAAGCTGTTAGGAAGCCCTCACGCAAGAAGCCGATCGTGGTGTGAGAGAAGCTGACCGAGCTCGACCGGTAACACCTATTAGTGAATATGTGTCCGGAATTCTTAACTCGCCGCTAGAATTATTTGCGGTCGCCGTAAAATGACAATGTCTCCAACCTGCGAACGAAACCCGGGTGGTTGTTCTCGCGCAGAGTGTCCGATTTCCACACCCTTGTCCTCGCATACAAGGTCCTACCGCGCCGAGAGCCCGAGCAACTAGTAATCCTGTTTGTCGCTAATAGCGCTATCCGCGAGAGACCATCCAGGCAAGCTCACCTCTGCCATCTTCCCCGTCCGCGGCTGGAAACGGGCAAGCGGCGGTTCGGCTATCGCGCTGCAGCTCTGCTGAACAGCCTGCCACCTCACCTGTCGAAGCTGCCTCCCGCCCGCTTCGCCCGCGCTGTGAAAGCCGCAATCGTGAACGATGAATAAGCACACCACGTCTGACATCGCTGACCAAAAGGGTAGGGGGGGGGGAGTAAGAGGGATGAGGCTGTCCTAAGAGTGTTTTGTCCGTGTTTTGACGTGAGTGAATGTGCAAATGTTTTGAATGATTAGATAAGCAGCCGCGGATATGGATTCTGAGCAGTAATCGCCACGCACGTTGTATGTGGATCGCTCTGAAATGTAAAGACGATGCAATACAATACAATACAATGCAATATCATCCGCACTGTATGGGCTTATCGCTGCCACCGGCATGAGAAAAGCTTACCGCTGCTCCGCCGTAAATGTCGATTATCTCATCAGGACGGTAGTCTCCATTGGAATGAATTTGTTCAGCTGCGTGTATACGAATGAAGAAATAAAGAGGGAACGCGCACGGTGAGCGGGACCCGAACATACGCTACCCGCCGCGGAAACTCGAAGGTGAGACCAAACCCCGCCATTCCGTAAGATACCAGGGCGGGAACAGCCTCCGCCATACCGGGAATAGACCAGAGCGGGAACATCCTCCGCCATCCTGGGAAAATACCACGGCGGGGGGCCACCTCCGCCAGTCCGGAAATATACCAGGGCTGGCACAGCCTCCGCCATTCTGGGAATATACCGCGGCGGGAACCGTCTCCGCCAATCCGGGAATATACCGCGGCGGGAACAGCCTCCGCCAATCCGGCAATATACCACGGCTGGCCCAGCCTCCGCCATTCCGGGAATATATCGCGGCGGGAACAGCCTCCGCCAATCCGGGAATATACCAGGGCGGGAACAACTTCCGCCATTCCGGGAATATATCAGGGCGGGAACAGCCTCCGCCATTCCGGGAATAAACCACGGCGGGAACAGCCTCCGCCATACGGGGAATATACCAGGGCGGGAACAGCCTCCGCCAGTCCGGGAATACACCAGGGCGGAAACAGCCTCCGCCATCTTGGAAATATACCGTGGAGGGAACAGCCTCCGCCATGCCGGGAATAGACCAGAGCGGGAACATCCTCCGCCATCCTGGGAAAATACCACGGCGGGGGCCACCTCCCCCGGTCCGGAAATATAACCCGGCTGGCACGCCCTCCGTCCTTCCGGGAATATACCAGGATAGGAGCAACCTCCGCCATTTAGGAAATAGATCACGGCAGGAGATACCTCCCCCATTCCGGGAACTTACTGGATCGGGAACAGCCACCACCATAAGACAATAAGTCTTACAAAACACGCAAGTTTGCGGCGAGATATCGACGCATCCAGCGTGCAACGCCGGGCCGCCCAGAAAGCAAGGCTATCGCCCCCCCCCCCAACAGCAGCATGCTGAAACGAAAATGAAGAAAAGGCAAGGAGGGACGTTAACCAATGGCATGTGGACGGAACGGAGCAGTGTCGTACCCGTTACTAGTCCGGGAACGTACGACTAAACCCGGTAACTGACATAATGAGAGTCGGTGCGAAACTCTTGGATGCCGGCCACCGATAAGCCACGGAGGCGACTGCGGGTACAACATCCGCAAGCCCGGCGGGGACAACGTCCGCCAGTTCGGTGGGTACAACGTCCACCAGCCCCCAGCGGGTACAACATCCGCAAGCCCGGCGGGTACAACATCCGCCAGTTCTGTGGGTACAACGTCCACCAGCCCCAACGTCCACCAGCCCCCAGCGGGTACAACATCCGCACGCCCGGCGGGTTCAACGTCCGCCAGTTCTGTGGGTACGACGTCTACCAGCCCCCGGCGGGTACAACATCCGCAAGCCCGGCGGGTATAACGTCCACCAGCCCCCGTGAGTCCACCCACCTCCGGTGTAAGCAGGTACATCAGCTGCAGGCTTAAATAAAGAACACGTCGCGGGGACTATAGCGGGTACAACGTCCGCCGGTAATTGGCCGGGAACAACCTGCTGCCGGTATGGGCAGAAAGATAGAAAGGAAGAACGTTCCTCGCCTCTCACGGTAATAACGTAATATGCACACTTACCCTATTTCAAGCGAATTACGCACGCGATTCTGTACCGGGAATCGAACCCGGGTCGCCCGGGTGAGAAGCGAGCGCTCTACCCTTCAGCCACGACACCCATGTAACCCGTGCTCTCGGGGCGGGATGACCCTCTGCGACAACACTGGTTAGGGGAGGGGAGCGAAACAAAGAAGGGGGACGCGGCCCTACCCAGGCCCGGGCCTGGGTCAGAGCAGCGTGCCCCGCATGTCATACACCGAATATGGGGGCAAAATGAACTCCACGAGTATGCATGAACGGTTATGCAGTGGCGACCGACGCCGTAGAGCGGTAAAATGGCGACAAAAAGCACGCAACCAGGGCCCAGGCGATGGTAAACCGAGACAACGCGTCTATACTGCCATCAGCAGAGAGTCTGTCCCAGATATCGGAACGTAATCACCAACCTGGATGCCAGCAATGTTGCACAAGGCGTGCTGCCGCAGTGAGACTCCAGAAGAAAACTTAAGACCAATAACTACAGCGAACAACGACTTTTTTGCTGGCTCTGCGTCGCCTGTCGCTGCGTCAACTGCGGGTGCGGCGCCGCCGCCGCGCCGGCTCAGCCGCCGCAGGTTGACAAGCGCTTAAGTTGGCGACGACCTATAAAAGTCTTTATACGCCGTTGGCGCATAAATTGCCATTTAACAGCTATTTTTGATTCACAAAACTGCTGCAATTTTTAGAGCCTTTTTTTGCATATTTACATTTTGATGGAATTGGAATGCATTAAAAGCTTTTATTCTATATTGAATGCCAATATAATAACAATGTTAATCGAGCCACGCTCGTAGCGAAATATTACGAATCAATGATAATAACAGTAACCGGCAGAAAATATGTAGTTACCGCGATTGTATGATAGTACTATATATTCCGCGTGAAATTGACAGGAGATACCACAAGAATAATAGCCTAAACAAATATTGAAATAACTGAAAGCTCATAATACCCGCTTAGCACTGCTAACGCTGACCATTTTCTTCGAACATTAAATGCTTAGCTTACCATACCATAACATCTGAAGATAATGAACTTGAACCCCGAAAAGCGAGTTGTCCAGTTTTAGTCTCAGTTTGTGCGGTACTGGGATACATTCATTATCAGTGAATCAAATAAAAATTGTCCGGGGCATCACGCTGTGATTATATGAACCAGTTAATATGTATAAAATCTAGTCATTGGCCAAACGTAACGGCCACTGACCGTAGGTTGACGACCCAGAAATTTAGCGAAATGAAGTATAGGTTCAAGCAGTTTAAATAATGCTGGTGCGTGGAGTTGAATAGTGATGTAAATGTGGCCACAGTCTACAAACACGATAACAAATATCGATTGCGCTTCTCTCAACCAGAGCCAAGCTCGTTCTTGCTCATGAAACAGTGCATCCCCATAAAATGAAAAGTCTGAACGAATGTATTCAGGTTCCTACCTCTGAATCACCTTATATTGAGATCCGTTTCTTAAGGAACACAAACGCGGCCCATCAATTTGTCAGTACTAAGGCAACAGCGTCTGACAAGTGAGAACGCATTAAATGGACAACTTCTGACAATAGCTACCAATACGGTAACGGCAATAAAATTGCATTGCAAAATGCAAATAAAATTGCACGATTTCCAAGCGCAGCTTGAAACCAAGTGCGACCAGCTGGCAGCTAGTGTCATTTTCACAACCAAGTGCGACCAGTTAGTGTCTCGAGACACATTCCAACTGCATAGGTACCGCAGTAACCCATTAGGGGCGAAAGGAAACACATGACTTGTGTACGACCAGCGTTCTGTCAGCGTACGACGCATAAAGCAGACTGCTCAAACAACTGTGATCCCGAACAACACAACACAAAGCTCCGAAACGAATGGTTTACAAAAGCCTACGACTGACGACATCGAAACAGTACGTTCATCGGGACTAGTCACATGACTCGCTCAACCCAGCTGGGTTGTGGGTACTAATTGCGCTTCAAATTGACCTCTGGCAGCCATTTACTTACGCTAGTTTGATGCATAAAACTGTACATTGAAACTCAAGCGGCAGCACATAGGTCTCCATCAAGGTGGTTATATACAACACAGCACCTCGCTAAAACGAGCGCGAGCCGCACTGTCCCACTGACACTTAGCACTGAGCCGCGAGTCGTGACTGTCGCACTGCGTCATATGCACGCAGATGTCGCACTCACGGCACCGTTGCTGGCACTGCGCTGCGGGTGGACACGCGCGGTGCAGTAGCTCCACGGTGTGCGGCTCACCGGAGGGATTACCAGTCTCCGACCGGACAGTCCAGGCGGGAAATGCGGTGTCTTCAATCATGACCGCCGTCCCCGTCTCCGCGGAGTGCCGCACGGCAGCGACACGGCGGCGTCGGATCTTGAGCTGGTGGACACTGGACTCCTGCCAGAGCTACCAGCTTCAGCCCTTCAGCATCCTGTCATCAGCAAACTCCAGCAGAGCTCCAATGCAACTGGGAAAATAAAATTTATGCTGTTAAGCTAAATCATGCAAAACATTTCCTTGCACAGGATTCTCTTGCGCAGTTCAGCAAAATCTTCTGTGATATCCATTATCCATGGCAGTGACAAGAGGACTTGATGCCATTGTAAAAATATAGGTTCATTGGTTCTCATTTACCCACATCAAGCCTCTATAGGTACCATTCATTTGTATATCATGAAGTATGTTATCTACACAATATTTATGCAATAGACTGACATGAAATATGTAGGAATGGCAAGAGAGATGGGTAAATAAGCCAAATAGGTTGCAGGATTTATTGGCACCAAACAGGTCAGAAAGTAGAAATTCAAACAATCTTACAAACTACACCAGAGAAAGTCTTTGAATTAGGTACAAAATTATGCCACAGAAATAAAAAAATGCAGTTTTGTAGAGCATTTCCCAAAAGATAATTGTGATTCAGCCTTGCTCCCATTCTGAGATCCCCAGGGCCTCCTCTAAGGATTTTTCACTGGGTGGGCAAAATTTTTCGCCGCTCCCCTGCCCAAGGGCAGATCCAGTCACTTGTTTTGGGGTGCAACCATTTTCACCTGCGACTGGAGGGGGGGGGGGGGCAGGTTAAAGGGACTATCCCACCTTCAAAAAGTACCATTTAGGATTCGGAAATGTTACTCATGATATTGTGACGAATTCTGCAAGTTTTTACGCGTTTTCATTGTATATTTTTTGAGATATTGCGACTTTTATATTTCATCGTGACGTCATTTAGATCGGATCCGTGACGTAATGAAGGATTTACTTCATGTCAATGTGGAGGAAATTTGGCAGCAAATATAGGTATTTTCTCTCAAATATGACGCGGCTCATACAATAACAAGTAACAAGATTTCCCCGGCGCCGATTTCAACTTATTCGTAAAACAGGTCGAACGCGTGAAACGGCTGATGACGTCATCAAATGGCCGTTAATAGTTGAGAGATAGGGCCTTAGCTAAGGCCCACTTTTCAAATGAAGGGAACGAATTTCTTTAACACTACGAAACTGAGGATATTGCGACCACGATATATAGTGGTTTCTGAACCTGGCCGCCAACTTGCCTATCTCAACTCAGAACTAATGCAAAGGTGGGACAGTCCCTTTAAGGCCTATGTCACTTTCACAGTCAACCAACTGTGCCATTTATAGTTTAACGTTTGTCGTGTGTGATATGGTATTTCGTGTGTATTTCACCTTATAGGTATGCCTATTGTCTACATTAGTGATGTCAATAACGGAAAATCAGGATACCGATACCAAACCAAATGTCAACCAAAACCATGAAAAATACCGAAACCAAACCAACTTGGGAACCATGAGGGAAATACCAACTTTTTACCGAATTCGTATCCTCTTATACATTAGCCGGATTCGTAATACCAACAAAATACCAACAACATTAGGATCAAAATACCAAATACCAAGTTGGTATCGGTTTGGTATCGGTATAGGTACCAAAAAGTTGGTATCCGATTGACATCTCTAGTCTACATACATTTAAAATTTTAAGAAGACTGCAAATGTGCAGAGTTAAACTTACTATGATTGCTCCTTGAACCAGAAATAGAATAGGTAGGTGATGCTCGCTGCCTCTTTTTAGGAGCCATGGTCAGCTTACTCTTGGCGCGTCCTCTTGATCTAAATCCGGCTTTTATTGACCTTAATCTACTTGTAATACATCCTTGGCCTTGTAGCGCGCTACCCTGCTGGCCCATGCCGGTCTTTGAGGGTCCCACACTGACCTCTGAGGCCCCATGCTGGCCTGTAAAGGCCCATATTAGCCTCTGAGGGCCCGCACTGGATTCTGAAGATCCGATGCCGGCCTTTAACCATCCCCTGTATTGGTGTTTTTCCAGCCGCGAACGTATAGGAGGGGGGGGGGGGCGTTGGACCTCCCTTGCCGTTTCGCTCCTGATCGAGCTAGAGCTTCGCGGAAAAAACAAGCGTGTTGCCCGTGACGAGAGGAAGCCGATGATACCCAATTTTAACCCTCGCCGGCACAGGCCATTGCGTCCTTCGGCGGCAAGACCCCCCCCCCTCGCGTTTGGCCCCTGATCAAGCTAGAGCTTCACGGAAAACAAACGAGCGTGTTGCCCGTCACGAGAGGAAGCCGATGATACCGAATTTTAAGGTCCTAGGTCATCGGGTGACCTTCCAGGTCAGGTCAATGACCCAAAACCGGGAAAATCGGGACCTGTTAAAAAGTCGTAAAGTGTGGCTGCTTTGTGGTTTTCCGGGGTGCTGATCACGAATATCATGTTAGTTATGATCATGGATGATGTCTTCATGCATTTAGATCAGGTCGCGTCAGGTCAGGTCAGGTCAACCAGTAAGGGTTTTGCCGGGTATTCGTAGTAGGTGGCAACCTCCTCTGACAGCTTCGTAACATGTTACGAAGGCACCAAAAATACTTCGTAAATGTTCAAATGGTTGCTAAATTCGATTTCAGCTAAAAAAATAGCATAGAAACATGTAAAACTCGAAAAAGTGAACCGAGGTCATCAAAGGTACATGACCTGGTCCTGACCTAAAATTCAAAAGACCTTGACACCCACCCTAATGCATGGGAGCAACATCATATCCCATGTTTGAACGTTTGAAACCACGAAAAGACTGCATACGCGTGGCTAATGCGAGCCGACACACCGAATCGCGATTCCGGCCAAACATGGTCTTAAAAAGTAGGTCACAGGTCAAAGGTCCTTAAGGTCAGGGTCATGAAATTTGCAGGGTAGGTGTATAATTGATCAACGCGAGGGTACTGAATGTTTCGTCGCGATCGGCCGCTTTTTACGCGAGTTATTCGCAAAAAATCGAGGGGGGTCCGTTCGACTCCCCCCTATACGGGCGAGGGTTACCCCCCGAGTTGCTGGGGGGCGTTAAACGCCCCCAGTTTTTTTTCGCTGGGCCATTGCAAAAAACGGCGCGCCGCAGGCGCGCCAAATTTTGGGTACCTGTAGGGAATTGATTGACGTTTATTGTGACAAAATTTCAAAAAAAATCGGCCGGAAAATTTTTGAGATATCGAGGTTTCAGTGACGTCATGATTTCTTGGTTTTCGACCAAAAACTTTATATGTTCAAAAAATCATATAAAATCACAGAATAGACATACAGACATGCCGTAAACGCCATTAGACTGACAATACCATGAACAATCAAATGGCTATCTTCGATTATTGATAATCGTTCCGCATTTTCCAAAATCTTGAATTGAATCTTGGCAATTTCTCATGACTACTTCACGACCATGATACATGCATTTCTTAAATTGAACTTTTTGAGCCAAATTCGTACACATATGATAAAATGAATGTCACCATCGTGTTCTACGCCCCAAATTACCCATAAAACATGCGTCACAGGCTGCGAATATCAGTTTTGATTTTCGGGGATATGTGCCCACCCGGTTGACCTGACCTTGACCCTGACCTATGCTTGACTGACCCCTACATGGAGCTGTCACTCTTGTAGGCCTTATATGATGGATTGTGCACCGTTTTGACAGAGTTTATGACGAGAGGCGCCCATTGTGAAGTCCTGAAATCCATGCTATACTGAAAGTCCGATTTCAGGTGTTTGACCTGACCTTAACCCGACCTGTGACCTCAAAATTCAACTTTAAAGTACTCATCTGAAGCGTCTCGTCGCGTTATTTCGTTTGCCGCCTCGTGCGTTTCGCTGCGCCTATTGGTTCTCGAGCTATCGGCTGGGGGCGTTTAACGCCCCCCCCCCCCAGCAAACGGTTTGTGGCGAAATACCCCAGCAACTGCCGGGTTAAGGACCTGCATCGGCTCTGAGGGCTTAAGTTGGCCTTTTCTGGACTCTGGAGTCCAACACCAGCCCAAGCCTGTCTTTTAGGGTGCCACACTGACCCCTGAGGGTCCCATCCTTGCCTCAAGGACCCGCATTAGCCTTTGAGAGCCTAAGCCGGCCTCTGATGGCCTCAAACTGCCATTTTCAGGCCCTGTACTGGTCTCTGAGGGCTTAAACTGGCCTTTGAGGGCACAAACCGACCTCTAAAGGTCCCACACCGGTTTCTGATGGCCCATTTTCTGCCTCTGAGATCCAAGACTGACCCTTTTGTGCCTCTGAGGGCCCCGTACTGGCTTCTGAAGGATCGATGCCGGTCTCTGAGGACCAATGTCAGTCTTATAAGGGCCTCACACTGACATCTGAGGCCCACATTAACCTCTGATGGCTCCAAATTGAGGCCCTATTTAGTCCCCAATCAGCCTATAAGGTCTCTGATGGCCCTATTTTGTTGTGTGGCTGGGGACCCATGGCTTACACCTTTAGGCGTCACGCACTGGCCTCTGAGAGCCCACATCGGCCTCTGGGGTTCCATACGGGCCTTTGAGGCCGCTATGGCCATGGGCCCCTGTAAGCTAGCACCGCCCCCCCCCCCCCCTCCGAGGGTTGGCAAAGTTGCCAAGTTGCCCCCACCCCCAAACACCAAGTCTGCTGCCGCCCCTGCATTCAGATGCATCCATTGTAAAAAATAACTTGCACTGCAGTGATTGGGGGCTGGGGCACTGGCTGCTAGCAAGTTTTTTTCCCGGGAAACCGAAGTGGTAGTTCCTACCGGACGTCTGGCCGGACCTTTATTTTTGCATTTGCTTCTGGGTGGGCAAATCGACGGCACTGGGTGGGCAATTGTGGTGACTGGGTAGGCATTTGCCCACCCAGTGGGGATGTTAGAGGAGGCCTTGGAGATCCCATTCATTAAAAAGCAGTTTTCTTTTCTTTTAGAAAACAGCTTCAATCCATGTTTGCCTGATTTCAAACTCAAGGCAACATCTCATAGCTTTGACAGCATGATATTTCATTATTGAGGTTACAATTTCCATAATCTTGTCACAAACAGTGCACTTTAAAATGGATAACTAAAACCAAATCAGCCAACCTTGTATCTTCAACTGGTGAAACTCAAGAAACCAATAAAGCAAACAATTTCTGAGCAAAACATTTAGGTATTTGACAAGCTCAAGCAGCAGCCACTGGAGCGGTATGATGGGGTCTCGTCACTTGAACGTTCAGTCTGTAAGAGCATGCCTGACTAAACTGCTTTGAGGCATTACAATTTACAAAGACCTTTGCAGCAGCTCCTCCTATTCTTTTTTAACATAAACTTTAACTATCATTACCATGCTATGATGATGAGGTGGCTGGTTTCGGGCGCATGAAAAGCAGCAGCCCTTCTTTCATTCTATTTCCTTGTTTTCACATGCTGCACAAAATGCTTTCTCTTCCACGTTACTTCTGTCATTATAAGAAATAATAGGTATCATAATTGCTTCACTTCTTCTTCATATTCCAAGTATTGCTGCTGCAATTCATCACATCTCCCGTTAGTAAACCATTGCCCTATGGCCGCTAAAGTAAATAAGTGGAATGCGCCAGAAAGTGTCAAAATCGCGCCAAAATAGCAAACTAAGATGAGAAAAAATAACCGCACCCGTTCGTTCCTCGCCCAAAAGGCGTTTTGCTGGTATTTAGTAAATACTCATTTCTTTTTACCAGAGGTTGTCGTTCTCATTTCATTGTGCCTTCTTTGATTCATTTTTATTTTTCCGTCTCATGTCATTGTTATGCGCTGGAGATGAACAAAAGTTTTTTTTTTCAGCAAACCGAGTCTTCGTCGTTTAAAGAAAAGTGTTTTTAGTCCAGTGTGCGGCCTGATTTCGAATTGTCGTGCCGCTTTATTTCGTCTCTCAATATAATTTTATCAAATGTTATCTGTTTGTCTCGGCCGCCACAGTATATCCACTTGCTCTAAGATTGATATGAGAATGGTCGTAAAATTGACGAGCATATCAATGGCAATCCTATAACCCCGATGCCTCGAGTGCCGCCCGAGCCAGGGCGCGGCTGTCGCGACGTGAGGCCGAAAATACCCATCATTACGTGCTCTATTCACCCACGAGCCTCTCCCAGCGGATTCTGGAATTCCACTGAATACTGATGAGTGCCGTCACCGTACCGCGTCACCCGGCTACAAGTCGCTCCGCTCCAGCAGAAGCCCGAGCGCGGTCGACCGACGGCCTATTCAATCCATGGTGTGTGTAGCAAACCAGGCGACGACGGGCTCTGAATGCCTCCGCTCGCTCGGTGCTGAACTTGTACCCCAGGGCGGTGCTCTAGGCGGCTGTGTCTGGATGCGACCGCCGCGCTCCTGGCAGTGGCAGCGGGGAGCCGGTCACTGCTGGTTCGAGCCGACAGATCCTCTCTGGCGGCCGCCGAGACATGTCATGCATTTGCAATGCGACAGCAGCAACAGCCGTCGGGCCACTGTCTCTTCGAGGACCTTCCTGTCGGTTAACTTTGACCGCTGTCAGAATACTGATGAGCGTTTTGCTTGTCGCAGTCCAGTCAGGGGGAAGCACGTGTATTGATTTCGGCATTCAATTGGATTTTTTAAATATCAAATCCGTTGCAGACTTGTGTAAGAATAATGCAAGAGGCGTGTCTACAATCGACAGACAAATTTACATTCCAGAAAACTATGCACTATCGTGAAAATACAATGTTCATCTTGATAGACCAAACTTACATTTTCACAGGATATGTAGACGGCTCTGTACAAAAAGAATCAATTTGAAGTGCAGATGTCACTCAAGCCAACCGGAAATTTCAATTGTATTGAGCCGCTACCTTCTGGCTAACTACATATTACCGAATGCTCCCAGGGTTCGCCAGTGGGTATAGGCCTTGGTTCACCTGTATCTCCATACACTAGGTCACGCTGAGCCTATCCGTGTCCGTACGTCTGCGTAGATTGTTGCGACTGAACCAGTGTTTATCATGGCAAAACCGAATGGCTTGAATTGCCAAGCTTATAGTATTTAATGGAAGTGTAAGCCGCATGCCTGGTATGGTGCATGATTATCGAGAGGACTACCAGTTTCCGTACCTACCTAGTTTCAGCTATGATGCCATTGATGAAAAGTTTGTATAGGCAGCCATGCTGTTTCCTAAAATTTCTCAAAGGCTGCCTCCTTGGTTGTTGGTTCTTGTTAGTAAATTTATTTTTGTTGTTTAACGTCCACTTTGAATAAGCGTCTAAAGGCGATAGGCGTCCATACTTTACTTTTAGCTTAAACCGTGAAGCATGCGTTGCCGGGATCGAAAGGGTTATGTATTACATGCAGTATGTATGTACAGTCTTTTAGCATATGCCGGAGTATGTCTTTAGCATTAGCGCGAGCGTGCGGTAAAAGCTTTTTGGATTAAACTGCATAATGTTGAAGTCAATTGAGCAAAGGTTTCGGCCCATGGGCAAAACATTTTACCAGCGAACTTTTGAAGCATTTCCTGAGACGGAGGAAGGCGCTGGAAAAGAGCTTAACTGATATAAATCTAACGTTAACTGACGTGTTGCATTTGGTCGCTTTGAACTATTGAAGAGATTGTAAATGTTGGTTTTCAATAAGATAATATTTTAAATCTTAATGTACTGACAGATTAATTAATCACCTACTGTAGCGCCAATTTCATGCCTTTTACAAGTGTAATGAATTGACAAAAAAAAAAACGCATTTCACATTGATCAGTAAAAACTTTATTCATATTGACATGGGTAGAAAACCAAGCGCTCACTTCACAGGATTGTAGGTATACCTTCCACTCTTCTCTAATATTGAAAACGAACGTTACTCTAGCTTCTCATATGACATAGATTGAAGTAGATGTTCTTGGTTTGATAGAAATCCAACTCACAGCCAGACACAAGGATGAGTCGGCTTGGTTTATTATCTTGGTCAGGGAATATGTACATTTTTTAGTTCTTGATATTCGGTCTTGGTTTTTCCACTTCTTTCAAGAATGTAAAATTGTTAAAGAAGCTTAAATATGGAAATTAAACGGCATATGCTAAAATAAATATCACACTTGGGCCGGAATGTTTCATTCAGGACCTCGGGCTTTGTTGAATTTTCCGCCCTCGACCTTCGGTCTCGTGCGGAAAACTCAACAAATCCCTCGGTCCTGAATGAAACATTTTACCGGCCCCGTGTGATATTATATAAACCCGGCCGGGCCCGGGGGGTAATCCCAACCACCGCAGCCCGGGGGGGGCTTTTTTCGCCCCCTGTCTAACTCCGTAAATAAGGGAGCTACGGAAACAAAAGCGATACCAAACGAAAGGTCCTTACGAGACGATTCTAAAGCACCTAAAATTTTTGACCAGGTCAATTTTCAAGGTCAGAGGTCAAGGTCAAAGGCAAAAACCGGCACATGTGTAGTGATCTCAAAGTAAGCCTTCTAGAAGACAGCAGGCGGCATCAAACCGGCAAAATTGGGTGTCAAACAAAAGAAGAGAATCTGAGGTTTCTGAAACTGTGCTCAAAGTGAAAGGTCAAGGTCAAGATCACGCTCAAAATTGACCTCAAACTGGGCACTTTTTCGCACATCTTGCGTGCTAACTTCCAAGGTGTTTTGAAATGTTTTGAGGCTTATCAGTTCCCTATTTGTGGTTCATCTTACGATACAAGGCTGCTCAAAGGTCAAGGTCACTGAAGAGTATCCCTGCTAGAGGCTATTTCACTAATTCAAATTAGTAATAATAAATAAGACAATTTTGCCATCCGGAAGCTCTAAATGAAGGCTTAGAGGAAAATAGATGCCAGATTCGTGATCAGCGGGTACAAATCCGTCATAAACGACCTTTCATGTGTCAAGGTCAACCAGAGGTCATTCGAGGTCACATGAGGTCAACATAAAACTTGACCTTTTCCGAACAAAATATATATCATTCGACGCGGCTTGACAAGGCGAATGCGATGGTACCACTGCCGTAGCTCTAGGACCATTTTTGTCGAAGTTATTTGCGAAAAACTAAAACCACATTTCGGGGTCGTTGACCGGACCTCTGACCTCAGGTCACCAAAACTATTTTTCTATTTTTCTCTAGGTCAAACGCTACACAGCCGTGCACGTAATTTGTCTTTATCTCTAAAACTCTATTTTTAGCAGTTATTTGAAGTTTGCGTCTGTGACGCCGAAGTTTGCCGTGCAGGGGTCTAGAAAAATGGACCTTGTGACGTCATCAAGGGGGCTAGGTCCAAATTTTTTACTTCAGAAGATGTCAAATTGATGGGAGAAAAGGTACTGAAAGTTTCGCTTTCCTATCCCTAAGCGTTCGGGAGCTATCGCAAATATTCGCCAGGGGGGGGCGAAAAACGCCCCCCCCGGGCCCGCGAGGGTTAATTAACCCTCGCCGGCCGAGGGGGGGCGGGTGCCGCCCCCCCATAGGGTTTTTTCGCGATAGCTCCGAACACGCTGGCGATAGAGAGCTGAAACTTGGCATACCTGACCTTTGATCCAAGCCGCATCTTTTGACACCAACCGCATTTTTGGGTCAGGTCAGGTCACTGACCTATGACGTCATAAGTGAACCTGTGCACGGTCTTCAGATGTCGCAACTTCGCAACGCCCTCACTGCCAGAGGAGATGTCACAGGGAAATGAAACTTGCAGGATCTAGTATCCATTATGAGTCTCACAATTTGTATATCTCGGATTTTTCCTAAAGGTCATATGAGGTCAGGTCATTTTCGCGACCTCACCATTATAAGTCAATGGGGGAAAATGAAAACTGCTATTCTGGCGCCGGGAACGATCTCCAACTATCTCAAGCACACAGAATCGTGATTTGATGCACTCCTTGCAAGGCTAGATGCGTCACTTTTGCAATGTTGACCTTCCGTGACGTCATTTATGACGTCATCAAGGTCATATTAGTTTTTCGTCAATAACTCCCGATCAAATTAAGCTAGCGAGTCGAGAAGGCCACCAATGGACTCAGGAAGACCTACCAAATCGAATGATATGCGACATGACCTCTTTCGACCAACTTCGTGACCTGGGGGTGCTGACCTGACCTTGACCTGAGGTCAACACCCTAAGTTGACCTGACCCGAACAAAAAGTATAGCATTCGACGCACCTGAGCGAGACGAACACGATGCTGCCAAAATCGCGGCTCTGCGGCTGTTTTTTGCGAAGTTATTCACCAAAAACTGAACCGTACCCTGGGGCACTTGACCTGACCTCAGAGGTCACCGGTTGACCTAGGACCTTAAAATCGGGTACCAATCTCTGCGTCTCGTAACGGCGCACACGCTCGTTTTTTCCGCGACGCGCTAGCTCTACCAGGGGCGAAACGGCGAGGGGGGTCGTACCCGCCCCCCCCCCCCCCCCTCGGCCGGCGCGTATGTAGAAAACCAATAGGTCCGGCGAGGGTTAAAAGTCTGTCTTAACCCTATTCCTGGCGGGCTCCGCCGGGACAAGAAACTGGCGGGGGGGGGGCCGATTCGGCCCCCCCCCCCTGAGATCTCGAGAACGAAGCAAGATAGCGACAAACGGTAAACGGCATCGGATACGCACGGTCAAGATCTACAATTTTTACTAAGGTCATTTTCAGGTCAGGTCAAAGATGACGTCACAGGGGTCGAAAAAGTCAAAATGGCGGCGCTAGATATGGAGAGAGTTTTTCTCGAATAACTTTCGAATTAGTCAAGATAAGAACAAACTAAGGGCATCATCGTGATCCTCTCGTCAATCCGCATCGAATGATATATATGTTGACCTCGCAAGGTCAAGGTCAAAGGTTGACCTCAGGTCACGTGACCTCGAGGTCATCATGTATATCATTCGATGCGTCTTGACGAGCTGAACACAATGAGACCATCCACGCGTCTGTATCTTGTTCCTGTACGGAGTTATTGGCCAAAAACCTTTGGTGACCTTTGATGACGTCACATGACCTCACAGCTGCCCAACAGCAAAACAGACCTCAAGGTAGTGAAGGTTGATCGTATATGAAGTCATGTATGGTATATGGGGCCATTCCGACCCGTTTTAGTGGTAAAAACAGGGAGTTGATTTTTCCCCCATTGACTTATAATGGGGAGGTCGCGAAACTGACCTGACCTTAGGTCACCGATATCAAAATTCCGAGATATACAAATTGCACATACTGGTACCCTAACTAAAGCCTGAAGAGAAGAAATTGATCGGTCAAAAACTCTAGCTCTGGCGTGATTGCAAACTTTTCTGAGGTAGGGTCACCAAACCGCCTCTGGTGACCTGACCTGAGGTCAGATCAACTCAAAATTTTCAGACATGTTGCGTACAAGCCTTTTAGGAAAAGTCAGAAAATTTGAGCTTCCTAGCTCAACGCGTTTGGGAGAAATAACCAAAAAACCTCAGGGGGGGGCTCCTGAAGCCCCCCCCCCCCCCCGCCAGGAATAGGGTTAAAAGTACCGCGCAAAGTGACGGTGGATCTATCAAGCCTGACCGAGGAAGGACGTACTGTAATTTCAAAGTCACCGAACCAATTGACCTGGGGAATGGACGAGGATGTCCATTGTTTCGGTGACTCAAATTTAGCACTCCTTCCTCGGTCAGGCTTGATGGATCCACCGTTACTTTGCGCGGTACTTTTAAGACAGACTGTACACCTCTTCAGCTCTGTAGTCTGTACCACTCATCAGCGGCCTAGTTGGTTGGAACCTGGAGCAGTTTTGGTATTGATTGTCTCTCAGTCGTGTCTCGATATGACACATTTTTCAGTGTTCGTCACCAAGCGATGTGTTGTAACTACACATATATTGTGGATGCACCAAAGGTCAGCTAGTGAAATTGACCTTTCGCTTGATGAAAACCTAAAAAAGATAAAATATATTCGCAAAATTGTATGTTTCTCATAAGACAGAAGGTCTTTTATGGATCAAGGTAAATCGTGCTACCAGCAAGATTGTGTCTGTCCCTATTGGCCAGTACATAATGTAAGAACTCCGAATATGTGGCTCACTGCGCACTGCGCGGCCCAAAGCGTGGAGAATTATTGTATATCAAATATCCATTTCAGTGGCACTGGCATGAGACTGTTTCAATAATTGCAACTTGCATCATTGTATAGATGCACCTTTGCTATACTTAGAGTTGTTATTATTGATGTACCACTTTCTCAGAAACGTCACAGACGCCCCTGGGCCCTGGCATTCATCAACTTTGTTATGAAAAACCTGTTTTGTAGTGTGAACGCTTGGAAGTGTGAAAGCGTCCACCGAGACGAAGGAGCGACAAACATTATGTTAAGATCGAGCTGATATTTGGCACCAGGCGCGGATACAAGGGGGGGCCATGGGGGCCATGGCCCCCCCTTGGCCGATTTTTTTCAAAAATAATATAAAAAGTTAAAAAGCTGAAAAGGGGGCCTCCTGAAAATAAAGTGGCCGAAATCCGATGAGTTTTTTTTAACCTACCCACTTAGTTATTTCTTAGAAGACTAGCTGAGAAGACTTCTTTGTTAGAAGATTGGTAAAGCTTTTCATAACTTGGAGGTCTCTTATACTCACAGAGATGACCACTTTTACAGGGCCTCCTAACCTGCACAGAGGGCCTCCAAGCCTGTACAGATGTCCTAACAAACACAAAATCTCTTAGCCTACACAGAGGCCTCCACTCGCATCCGAACAAAGGGCCTCCTAGCCAACACAGAGGGCCTCCTAACTCACACAGAAGGTCTCCTATTCTGCACAGAGGGACTCCAAGCCTGCACAGATATCCTCTTCGCCAACACAGGACCTCTTAATCTCCACAGAGGGCCTCCACTCGCATCCACACAAAGGGTCTCCAAGTCTGTACTGAGGGCCTGCGCTCGCATCTGCACAGAGGGCCTCCTAGCTATCACAGAGGGCTTCCTAGTTCACATACAAGGCCTCCTAGCAGGGGCGGATCCAGGGGGGGCGATAGGGACTATAGCGTCCCCCCGGGCGACTTTCTCATTTTCTTTTTTTTTGCAAAAAAAGCATGATAGGGGGCCCCCAAAAATAAAGTGGACGAAATCCAGGCTTAAACTTTTGGGGGTAGGTAGGGCCCCCATCGATGGGGGGCCCCCGATTCGGAATAGCCCCTCCCTTGGCAAAATGCTGGATCCGCCCCTGTTTGGCACAATCTCCTGTTGTTTTCCAGGTTTTATCTCTCGGTTATTTTGGGTGGAGCAGGTGCGAAGCTGTGAACCTGGGTGGGGGAGGGGGAGGAAGTACATCTCCGGGAGCAGCCGGGGCGCAGTATGTTGAATAGCTGCAATAACATTTTTCTTATAAATATGGAGCTACTTACAATAATTAGTAGCTCGAGATTGTTATTAGTAGCTCGGATAGCTCGGATTCTTAGTAGCTCGATTAGTAGCTCGGATAGAGAAACGGATAGAGATTCTTCACTTGGTGAAAGACTGGAGCTAAAATAGCGTTACAAAAGAAAAAATATAAGACATTCCGATTTCGAATGACGATACGATAGATACGATCTGACACGTTATCACATGTAGCATTTAATTTTCTTCACATGTGCCTACTAACGTTAAATTAATGCAAGCACATTAATTCAACTATGCACACAAAAATGAATAGCATTCAACCATAAAATTCTAGCAATTCCGTCCAACGTCAGGGTCACGTTACTTAACCCACCTTCGTGCGACGTCCACGGTGGGCGGGTGGCATTTGGCGGGTGCGTCAGATTTGACGTTTATCCCCGTTAGTCGGGTCGGTGGGCAGTATAACGTGTGAGGTCAGGCTGCAGAGTTGCACGGTCCCGGTCGGTCGCCAGAGCACGGACCGATAGGGTCGACGGTGCAGCGTTGGTGCCGGTGCGTGCACTGCAGGTCAGTCTGCGTTGGTGTGTTGCGGGTTAAACGGTATCCGGGCTATTGTTTTGGGCTTGACTTGGTAGGTTTTTCATCATCCCTACAATTATTTTTCGTGATTCCGGCTCACGTGATAAAATGCACTAATTTTAACCATATATTTTTCCAAAATTTTCATTGTTTGATATCGTAATTTGGATGTCTCGAAAATATGCAGCTTGGACATTTTTGGTATGATACCAATTTTTCCATGGTTGTGAGTTTACATTTTTTTTCAGAATCATGATGCCGCCCGCGCTGTTTCTGGTTCCGCTGCTGCTCGCCGCCGTATCAGCCGATCCAAACTACTGCCAAATCAGGAGCTGCGCCCATCCAGCCAACCACACCATGTGCAAGTACCCCAAGGACGGTGCCGCTTCCTCCTGTCTCGCCGTCGTTGAGAGAGGCGTGTCGTCTAAAGAGCGGAATGAGATTATCAGGGCCCACAACACCATCCGGCGGGACGTCAAGGAGGGAGTGTACGCCGACAAAAACCTGCCGGCGGCTAAGGAGATGCCGGAGCTGAAGTGGGATGAGGAGCTGGCCACTGTGGCCCAGCGCTGGTCGGATCAGTGCCAGGAAGTATACAGCGACGAGTGTCGTAACGTTCCAAGGTTCACAGTAGGACAAAGCATCACCACTTCGGAGGGGCCCAGCAATAGCAAGAACTGGACTGACGTAATTGTTAACTCGTGGTTCCTGCAAGAGCTACCTGTCTTCAAGAAAAAACAGAAGAATTTGACTTGTTGTTCTTCATTTACTTCTTTCCGTCTTACCCAGCTCATATGGGCTGGGACCACTAAGATCGGTTGTGGGTTTATCGGTTTGAAGAGCGCCAATTCATATCCGGTGGAACGTACGGTCAGAACCTACATATGTAACTACGGGCCAGCGGGGAACCAGCTTGGTGAGAAAATGTACCGGAAAAGACGCTAAGATGAATTATGTTTGCATGTCAATTTTGTTGGAAGCTATTGACATAACTGAATTTGGTCTTCGCTTCTTCTTCAATGCGAGCTACTGAACAAGGATCAGCTCTAAGAAAATTACGAGGCATTACTTTTAAGATTGACAATATACGGTGATACCGTCATATAAGTTCAATATCCCTACAAGACCATAGTCGTATCACAATGACATTGTTCAGTTTTTTTTTTTAACAGGCCAATGATAGCGCTATACCTGCATACCGCCCACTAGCTTATACTCAAGGAGAATGGCAATGAAGGGCGCCAAACATCGTCATCCGAAATCAGAAGAATTATGCAGATGCCTACATTGTGCCTGAATGAGTAACCCACACCAGAATTTGAAGCCGTCTTAAAAAGCGCGTGAGTGTCCAGAGTAGGTATCCCAGGCATTTATAAAACACATTTGAACCGGAATGTCAGGGAGACTTATTTCGTCTTTCCTCGCGCACTCCATGTCATATAAATGCTGAAGCCTACTTCTGCGGTGTCGCCAAAATTAGGTACATGAAAATGACGCCCATGGGATGGTGCGACGTACTTCTAGAGCACTTCTCGCACAACCCCTTCAACCAAGTGTTGTGCTTCAGAGCTTTCATATGAGCCGCTATTGGTAGACCATTCCAGATTTCAAAGACTGGGATTCTAAGGTGATAGGAGACTGGAGTTCAGACGCCACAATTGACTTTTTTTCTGCCGATACGTTTGCTGAACAAACACACATTTACACAAAAAAGCACAGCACAAAGCCTGAAATAAGATGCAAAATAAGCGGATTTTGTACTCTTTCTTAGAATCCTTAGAATCAAAATACTCTTTTAGTACCTGTTTGCATATTCCATTGCACAGGAAAATCATTGAGCAGCTGTTGAGCAGTGTGTAAGATGCAAAGTAGAAATCGACTGACGTTCTCAGTGAGCGACAGTTTATGCCAGCTTTTATGCCAGCTGTGTTCCATTTTTTCGTTTTTTTTAAGAAGAAGAAGCGGCAGCTAAGTAAGTGGCGAAATATCAATGTCTTGATGATTTGTTATGCCTTATGTCAGTAGGCATAATCTGAAATTAAGTAAATTACCACTGACTGCCCACATTAATCCTGAGATCACGTTAACCTGCTAAAAACGCGTGTGTCGAATTAAACGATAAGCCTTGGCATTTGGCAACATCAGGATGGTATAGTGACTCTCAGCCCTTATTTCACTGCGGCCAATTTTTTACAGAGCTCTTTACCCTTACAAAATTACTGGCTCTCGAGGACTGTTTTAGTTGTCACTGATGTAACATTATAAAGCAAACTTCACATACAAACAGCACACAAAGTCAATGTTATTATCCTCCTACGAAAGGCCTCTCAGGCTTGGAAGCGGACAAGGGATATGCTAAAACATCACCACGGCTAGGCATTAATTGCTTTGAGCACCTGTCGAATTAATTACACCGACCACCAAGTGTTATTTCTGCGCCGCATGGTCTCGCCCGGCTCACCACTTGTGCCGGTGCATGTGTTTACCGTGAACGATATAAGCGCTCCCTGTGGGCCCTGCCGTATTGAGCTGCGCTGTCTCTGGACGGTCGCTGCCCCAGCAGCTGACGATGCTGTCCCTGGTGCTGCTGCCCCTGCTGGTGGCCGGCGGAGCTGCCGACACCGACTACTGCAACATCGCCAGCTGCGTCAGCGCGTTCGTCACCTCGGAGGACCATACCCTGTGTAAGTTTCCTGCCAATCAGACCGCTTCTCGGTGTGGAACTGTCGTGGAGAGAGGTGTGTCGTCTGAAGATCAAGATGAGATCCTCGAGGCCCACAACGCCATCCGGAGGGACGTCAAGAACGGAGTGTACGCCGACAAAAACCTGCCGGCGGCCCGGGAGATGCCGGAGCTGAAGTGGGATGAGGAGCTGGCCACTGTGGCCCAGCGCTGGGTGGATCAGTGCCAGGGCGGCCACGACAAGTGTCGGAATGTCCCACGCTTCTACGTCGGACAAAACTACGCTGCATCCTGGGGATATCCGAAGAACTGGGCCTCCAACGCTGTTGGCCAGTGGTTCTTCAAGGAGCTTCCTCTGTTCCAGCAGCAGGATTTGACGTTTACCTTCGGAACGGGCACTGGACACCTGACGCAGGTGATATGGGCTGAAACCACCAGGGTCGGCTGTGGCTTTATTGCCGTGGAAGACACTCAGATTGTCCCAGGGTATACGCTCGTGAAGAGAACCTACATCTGCAACTACGGCCCAGGTGGAAATATCATGGTAAATGGTGTGGGCAAACAAATCTACTATGCTGCGTAGGACTACGGTTGTGTTTTGAAGGCATTGTAAGTATATTTCGATGTTGCAGTCGAAACTATTTACACCATCGACGGTAATAATAGCTTCTTTCATGCCATGTCTGGGATTTCTGACCAAACGATAGCCGCTAATAGTGATCAGCCATGGGATAGATAGGTATGAGGTAATTGTCGCGCATAATGGGGGGAATTTAGTTAATGCAGGCAATGTAAAGGATTGGTATGAAACCACTATTCATCGAACTACTTGCTTGTGCATTTAATCTGGCCGGAACCGCCTATAATATATTTTGGTAATTTCGCTGCAGATGAACGCCCCACCATGAAAAAGTGCGTCGTTTTTTCGTGCTGTCTGGTTCTCGTAATGGGTGACCGGCCACTGCCCGGTCCTTGGAACGGGATGCTGCGGCGGCGGTATAGTCGTTCACTAATGGTCCCAGTGCGCTGCCTTGCGGCAGTCCGGACGCTGCCCGCCCGACCGGCGAGCTTGGCGTTCGGAGAAGACCTGGCGTGGACGACTGATTGCCGCCGGCAGCGCGGTGGGACGTGGGTCAGTGAGCTGACCGACTACCCGACACCCCAACTCCTGGCTAAGGGCAGCTCTGGCAGCTCTGCAGCTTAAAATGGTGTAGTTTTGAGGTTCTATCTGTTTTTGCAGTACCATTTTTGAAATAGCAAACCTTCCCCGATATATAAATATTGAATGATCATGTCACCTTAAAAAAGTGAGTGTCAGTGCCTTACCGTGAAGTGTGAAATGAAAACAAAAAGATGCTTCTATCAGTCCATGAAAGTATACCAGGAAACATGACAACTTATATAAAGCTGATGAAAACTGCTACTCAAAACCCTGACCTTAGAAATATCTTATCTCATCAGCCTTGTCGATGGCACAGATAGGTATAGCCACGGTTAGAGCTAGATGCAAAACTTCAGCACCTACATGGCAAGCGCCATCAGCTCTCGCTCGGCTGGCGATTTCATCAAAGTTGGACCGAGTTCGACAGCTGTCGGTAAGCGTCGGTAGGTCCTGCGGACACGGCCAGCGGCCTGCTCAGAATTAGCCGTCCTCCACGACCGAACCGGGCGCCCCCGCGTCGAAATCGAACGGAATTGCTGGCTTATGCTTGACGTTTAGGTAAGGTTAGGTTGGGTCGAGTTGGGTTAGCTTAGAAAGTGTATGTGATAGTGTGCAATGTGTTTAGTTGTACAATGAAATATGTATGTAGTGATAGTGGTACGGATTGAATAAACGGCTAGCCGCCGTATAAAAATGATAATTTCTACGCACGCCTGTAGTGGCACGCACGGTCACCCCGTAATCGACAGGCATCAAACGGTTAAGCATGCCTTCGTAAGTACATAGTCTTTAGAATACTACACAGTACACATGGCCCGTTCGTCATATAAAATGGCTAATAAACATAGATAGATATGACGTTATGCTCATCGTACACGCTAAGGAAACCAACAATAACTGCATTAGATATTACGATGTAAGATGCCTGGGCCGGGCAGCCACTTGCGTCTGACTATTGCAACCTTCTGGAACAAATATATCATGATGTCGATTGTCGGCACACCATTTGGTGCTTTTCGGTAAGCTAACAATCGCCTACAGTAATGAGACCACAATCGCACGCGACCATCACGCGAGGTATTTATGTGGGCGCGCAGCATTGATCAGACTGATTACAGTGCCAGCAGCAATTAGGGGCCGATTTTTACGTCAGTTCGTGCCATAGTTACAGGTTGGTTAGCTGTCAGTGCCCGCCTCCCAGTCCATGACACAAGCAAGTGATGTTAGCAGGTCGTTTCGATATCAGCAGCACTGAGTGAGCACGGTGATTGAATGAGAAGACACCGAACCAGGCTGATAGATTATAACAGAAAACATTGCAGTACTGATGAAATTGCCAGTTAACATTCCGTTTCATAACTTCTTAATCCTAAAATACCTTTCCGTGGAGCTGTTTGATTCAAATTTTGCAGGTCCTGTCTGCTTGAACCATTGCATAATTGAACAAATATTGTCGTTACAAAATGGACCTATTCTATAAGATTTCTCATTTACTCAAGTGTATTTAGGTTCACCAATTATAGCGATGGCCGACGATGTTTCCTGATACACGAGTTTCACTTCATGGTCCTTGCATATTCAAATCAGAATTAAAACCGAAATAGGTGTAATAATTCAGGAGATTTATTGGACATATATAGCATCTAGACAAACGTAAACACACATCAGTACTGGTGGCGCGGGACACGCGGGCTGCACGTATGTGGCGGGCTTGAAGCGAAGCCCGCGCGGCCACAGCCCGACTGCGCAGCTCACAGGGACCGGGCTTCCCCAGCTCAGCAAGAGCTGCGCTGCCACATCTTGGTAAGCGCAGCTCACAGTTATAGAGCTGAGCCCATTAGCGCACAAGCATGTTTGATTAGTAGCACGTACCCCCACATCAGAACAATATGAATATGGACATTTGAATCTAGCACATTCGTTCAATCACAAACATTGGCTGGAGATGCGACGCGTCGTTATATTTCTGCAACAAATTCCCTTATAAGTGTCTTAACGATAGAATTATCATGTTTTGTGTCCATAAATGGTAAGTGCGGCACTTCCATAACATTAGACGTAAAATGAAATTTTATTTGAACAACCATACAATCTTCATATAACGGTTGCTGTACTTTTCAATAATGTAAAAACATGGCGCTGCCTCTCACTCATTATCATGCTCACCCTCGTACCAACAACACACAGATCTTATCACATTCACATTACATCATCCAGCGTACACTTTATCGATCGTGAACTGAATGTGCATCAAAAGTTCGCCTAATAATGAAGACATGGATAACAAAGGCTGCCGACGGGTGTTTTTTGAATAAGCCTAAAAAAGCAAATACCTACTGTGCGACTTTCCGTGGCGGCTGTTGGTTGTGTGTTTAGGAGTTGAACGGTGATGCGTCCCTTTTATTACGAATTAAGAATGATATAAGCGTTAAGAAGGTTACAATGAAAGGCAATCGTAAAATCATCTTATCAAAAAATAACCTTACCAATAAAGTTACATAGTTGATTTTGCTGCTTGATAAACGGTGGTTAATGTCCATCTATTTAGAAAAATGCTTAACAACTTCGAATTATTTACTTTAAGCAAGAAATATGCTACTAATAACTACTATAACCACTGTTAGGTAAACATCACTAGCTGTCACGGTATGGTGTGTAAAGCTATAGACCGCGCTCTGCATTTTGCCGCCTTATCTAGTGTCGGGCACCGCCAAACGCAAAGGAATGATATCGATAACACTGTGGGTGTTCCCGCCGAGTCCCTTAGTCAGCCAGTGACGTCACTATGACGTCATCAGTGAGCGCAGGGGTCACAGACGCCTGTCTCCGAAGGCGGCACTCCAGAGCACTCACACAGTGACCTGATACAGGACAACACCCGAGTACGGAGCTCTGACCCGCCACCTGGTCAACAATAGCAGTGTGACACGGCGCGGCGCGGCAGCGGACGGGGGCTGGCTGTGGGCGGGTGCAATCGATCCTCGCTTGGGCTCATCATCGGAGAGGCTCCATTACATTCGTCCACGGGCCGGGAGGGGATGGGAGGCGGTCACGCTCGTCAATGGGCGAGCCGGCTCGGAGACAACTCTGTCACAGAGAAATCAGCCCGCGTCGACAGAGACACGACACGGAAGCAGATTTGCACCAGAAGCTCAAGTGACTAATTAGTTTCTAGGTGCGGCGCTAAGGTTTGAACACTGAACAGTCTCAGCGTTACTGAGCACACGAGACGTGGCATTCCCCAGATCAGTGCCCAAAAGTTCACAGATGGTAGCGTGTGCCTTCAATGTCCTGTAACAATGTACACAAGCATTGTGACCTTTGGTTAGTCAGGTTCGCTGCATCACCATTGCCATAGCACTACCACAGGCAGTTCACATAACTCCAGAGTTCACAGAACAATAGCAGTTAACACTCGTAACAGTAGTACCATCGGAGGACGCCATTGTTCTCATCACATTTCCAACACTTCAGCTTGCTTGTTCATTCAATCACAATCCTTACATCATTACTAGCGTCTTTGGGCGCGCTGTTAGTTTTAATCAACGACCACACAATACCAGTGTGGTTTTCTGTTCCCTCCCCTCCGGTCCATCGGCCGGTCAAGTCCAGGACTGGTCCAAGCCGGCGCATTTACAGTCGGGTACACTCGGTCTGCTCCGTGGTCGATGGTGGCTTCAGCGGCACCGGTACCCACCGGCTGGCCATGAAGAGCTGCTGGAACGTCGACCGGAACTGCGACGACATCGAGCAGTAGAAGATGAAGTTCATCGAAGAGTTGATGAGCGCCAGAATGTCCATCAAGTCCCCGAGCCGGTTGTAGCACTGGTCGAGGAACTTCTTGCCGAGAATTCCGGACATGAGCGACAGAATGCCCTGGGGGAACTCCGTGAGCAGAAAGAGCAGCAGGATGGCGAGCAGCATGCGGGTGGTCCGCACTGCCTGCTTCTCAGCGCATGACTGCTTGCTCTGACCGGAGCTCATCTTGCGCAGCAGAGCTGCCTTCCGCTTGCGCGCCTTCATGAGCTCGTGGATGAGGCAGCAGCTGAAGATGGTAAGGATGACGCACGGCAGCAGCTTGACGTGCACGCTGTACATCCAGAAGTTGAACTTCTCGAGGAACTTGTCATTGTAGGTGCTCAGGTCGCTGAAGCCGACCACGAATCTGTCCGTGGAGTTGCCCTGGGGCGAGATGGCGAAGGTCAGGTAGCTGGGGATGCAGAGGATCGGGCAGACGATGTAGGCGGACACGATGGCCACAGAGGTATTCTTCATGGAGCACCACTCGCGGTTCAGCGACGGGTGTCCGATGGCCAGGTACCGCCACACCGCCAGCACCACTGTCAGCCAGATGGAGACCGTGTGGAACACCTGCGTGACGTGCACGTACGTCAGCATGAAGACGGCCCAGCCGTAGCTGAAGCTGGTCCTGCCGAACGCCTGCAGGTAGTAGTTGAGCGTGAACGGGACGTACATGACCATGACCATGATGTCGGCGATGGCCAGGCCGGCCAGGATGGCGTTCGTCGGAGACACCATCGTCTTGCGCGTCAGCACAACGATGCTGAGGATGTTGGTGGTGAGGCCGAAGATGCAGACGGCCAGCGCCAGGTAGCCGTGCACCTTGCGGTAGCCGAGGTAGAAGGCGTTCAGGCCGGCGCCACAGTACTCGGGAGACAGGGTCGTCATGTTCTCCACCAGACTGTCCGTCAGGTTCTGCTCCAGGGCCTCAGTCGCCATCTGCCGAGCGAGGAAAGGAAGAGTGAGTGGCGAGACCGAGAAGCGGTGACATCGTGTGCCCCTGCCGGCAGACAGGGCTACCAGCTGTCCACACTCCACGGTCAATGTAGCCAATTGACCGAGCAAGGCAGCCGCTGATGAGGTGATTCACGTCAATCAATTCAATTAATCGGGGAAGTAAACAACGATACCTGACCATGGCTCATTTCCAGCTGGAACCAGATCACGGAACATTGTACGGGGGAAGTAATTTCGTTCGATTAGCTCGCTCGCGGGGAACCTTCATAATGCGCTTAATGAACGACGCAACCGTGAAACGCCAAGACCCTGATTAAGTTAGATTACTTGATAGCTTGCTAGTTTGGAGGGGCTATTGACACTCTTGCATTGGGCTTTTTTGAGAGATTACAGCAATATGACTTCAGATAAAACGTCAGCATAACATTTTTTAATGCTTAGTAAACGCACAGTTTGTTTATGCTTCCGAAGCCTACCAATTATGCCATTGGGCATCTTTCGTTTGGAACATGCTTCATATACCGACATAATATTGAAGTCGAGCAATAGGCCTGTCGCCAAATCACAGAGCCTCATCACAGTTTCTGCAATTTCTGTTTGCGAGACAAAATGCATCCAGGCATAGGCAGCGTCACTCAAAAGCATTCCGCGCCTTCTCCAGTCATGTTGAATATTAGATGCACTTGTGCTGAGCCAGCAATTTCTCAGAAATACGGCGCCCGTTGGCATGAAGCTGCATTGGGGCCGTCGCAGCCGCCCGCTGTGCCGAGCTGGGCCGTCAGCGACGCCCGTCTATATTGGAGGGCTTATGAGGAGCCATCCAAGGTAGGCCGGCGCTACTCGGCGCGGCCGGAGAGCTTCAGTCGTTCAAGGCTTTATGGGCGAAATCTCGCAGCGCAACGAAGCCAACTTCTGACTGCTTATAAACTCAGAAGTCTGCTTGGTGGAAACAGATAAGTAAAAACGAAATCTTTGACTAGATTTTCTTGGCTATGCATGGAACGTATTTGACAAACGTTTTTGTATATGGCTGCCGAGCGTCAAGGAATATTTTATTTAATAATAGGCCCTACGAAAGTGTATTGGTTTTTGTAGGTGCAGTGTTCTCATTGTCCTACATATTTAGAATATTGTTATTTTGTTCATAATACACAATCATTATGTGATGTGTTTCTTGATCGACGTTCGTGTTTCTATTTATTTACTTTTACCAACACAAGCTGGCTTCCAAAAGATGGCTTGATGCTCTTAATTCAACACCGACAGAATTAAAAAAAGGGTACACTTCCTCTGCAGAGCCAACAGAGAAATCCTAACGCACACATGTCGGCAACGTCAGTAGGACACTTAGCTGTTCGCAGTATTTATTGAATACACGGCAAAACAGGCCGGGATGGGCTCTGTGCTCTCGACGCCAGTGCAAGGAGGCAATACCGTGTATAAGTGAGACATTTGTTTTGGTTTCATTCCATTTCCCCCAACCTTTCTTGGTTTATTTTATCCCGGGTTTATCTGATAGCTTCTATAGCGCGACTGCCAGTCGGCGCCACACGTAGGTAGACTGTGCCGCAAAACATGGATGCTCTGCGGCGCAGTCTACCCACAACACAGGACAACCTGTCGCCAACGCGGAGGCTGTTTTTCTAGCCCACGGGCCGCTGGGGGGGGGGGGGGCATAAAGTTGCCCCCCTTTACGTTTTGCGGAATATCTCCAAAACCTGATGAGCTATGAACGTGAAACTTGGCATAGCTTCAAATGAATACCTAGGCAATGCTTGAGCAAAATTTGGTGGTCGTAGCACTTAAGATGACGTCACAGTGACGTCATAAAATATTGTCGTTTTCCGATACGGACCGTTTCTGATGTCGCTGAGCATGAAACTCAACTGTAAATGAACTAGACAGCACCTGCTGTCATCCTAAAACATCTAAGTGCACTTCCATCTAGTTCCTGACCAATAATCGGCCCTTTATATTCGGTCCTATATATCCGATATATCGTGAGGAAACTGAGAGTCGCAAATCTATAATTTGACTTATGACGTCACTGTGACGTCATTTCAAATGAGATCGACACCAAATTTGGACACAACCTCGGCTAGGTATTCAGGAAGATGTGTGCATAGTTTCGCTTCTCTATCTCGTCGCGTTGCGACGATATCGTAGCAGAAGTAAAGGGGGGGGGGCAACTATATGCCCCCCCCCCCCAGCGGCCGGCGGGTGGCGCGGAGGCCCAGCGGCCGACGGGCTAGGACCCGCGAGCGACGGAGGTCGCTCGCCAAATGTCGTGATGACCACTGGGTGATTGTCTGTTTATTCTCACCAGCGCCACTGTTTGACGAAATCTGGCACTGCCGTGGTCGCAGCTCAAACAATCCGTCACTTTGTTTAGGTTTGATGTCATCGGAGAGCCGCTGACGGTCCGATGGCTCCGACACTCGCTCGACGGCTGCCCGAGCAGGCTCGTATTTTGTTTACCTTGGGTACCCCTATACCTGAAACCAGCATGTTATATTCACATGCAAAAAAAGGCTGATGAGCACAGTAGCAATAAGGATGCATCATTTATTTATAAGCAACTGCCCAATTGCTGACGACGCAACGGAAATCGTACTTGAATAATTAACTACCTATCGGTCTCACATAACATCGAACCACCGTAACGGACTATAATGACCATATTACCACTGGCACGGTACTTTTAAGCGTCATTGAGTCGGTTTCCCTGTTGCGGGCTCCACCCCGCGCACCATACACCCATTCGTCATTGATCGTCTCTAATCCGGTACAGACGGGAATAGCTTCCGGCGCGGCCCGCTCCCTCTGTGCGTCTCTAAATATAGTATCGGCCCACATCGATCGGGGGAGAAGGAGAGGGGCAGTGACGCGTCACCCACACAGGCCGAGTGGTGAGGGTGTTACGCCCCGTGACCTATGTGTCGTGACCTATGTACCGTGACCCGTGTCCCGTAACACCTACTTCTGACATCTGAGGTATTCTGCATGCGGGCGGGTAGCGAGAAAACCCGGCCTGGCGGGCCATCCCCGTGGCGCACAGAGGCCGCCAAACACGACTCGACAGCCGCTGCGGCGCTCCCCGATTGAGCCAATTTGGCTAGTGCAGGGGTCCCTGGGGCCTGGGCGGGGCCGGGGGCACAGCGTGGGTCAAACAGCTGCCGGAGAGGTCTGCGTACCGAGTCTAAACGGGATGAGATAGGGAGAGGCGTAAAGAATGTTACCTGGACGGGCAAAAACCAGGCGAGAGAGTAGAGTGCTATTGTTTTGCGATCGGATCAGTATTTAAACTGGAATCGCATAACGCACGTTAGCGAGTAACTTTTGGTCGTATTTACAATGAAGTATATGAAGGAAAATTACTCTGGTGCGTGACGAAGGTAACGCAGATCGAGGTAAACAGCTACATTCGAGCTGGCTAGAGGTCTGCTATATAATCTAAATTCTGCATGCTGCCGTACTGCAGAGTCGCATCAGACTGCAACTTCACCGAAGACCGCAAAAAGTCTACTAAAATCCATCAACATCAATTAGGATGTGCTTCAGCTCCTGCTATTGTGTCTACATCGATCGCTCACGCGTCGGCACCTTTCGCGCGTCTCATTAAACTGCGCGGCACCGCCGTAAGTAGGCAGAGGTCGCCGTAATGACGGGAGACGTGTCACGCAACGAGCTGTCTCATCAGGGCGAGCACTGACAGAGAGGTGGGGAGGGGAGGGACGGCGGGAGATGAGGAGAGACACAGCGGGAGAGTAAGAGAGGGAGAGAGAGAGAGAGAGAGAGAGAGAGAGAGAGAGAGAGAGAGAGAGAGAGAGAGAGAGAGGAGAGAGGAGGAGGAGAGGCAGGTGCGGAGGAGGCGACAGCGGGAGATGACGAGAGACGTAGCGGGGGGAAATGGAGAGAGGGGAGGGAGAGAGAGAGAGAGAGAGAGAGAGAGAGAGAGAGAGAGAGAGAGAGAGAGAGAGAGAGAAAGAGGGAGAGGAGGAGGAGAGGCAGGGGCAGAGGAAAATGTAGCGGAAGTTAAGGAAAACGATGAGCAAGGATGGAGAGGCAGGTAGGGATAGAGAGGAGAGAGAGTGAGTCAGAGAGACAGAGAGAGAGAGTACTGGAGGTGGCAGAGCAGGGAATGAGTGGACGATGGACAGGATGAGTCGGCAATTAGCCGACCCCGACGGCCGAGGACGGACCGTACACCACAGGGGTGGGGACGGCCGCCGACCGCAGACGGAGACAAACCACCGCCACTGATGACCGTCCCAATATCGCCAAAAACCTCCTAACAGCCGCAATTTGCTCGTCTCCGACAGATAGCCACCAATGGCACACAATCTTCGACAGATTACGGGAAAACACTCGTGAAGGAAATCGTCCAGCATTTGTTTGTTCTGTCGTGTGATTTGTTTTTGGTTTAGGGATAAATCACGACCCGCTGGGAGGAAAAGTTAGATGGTAAGCTGGACGTTGTCGAAAGTTACAGCCCACACATAGACGTCGAGAGTCGAGCCATCAATCCGCCGGCATGGCTTGTGAATCGTCTCGGGGCTCACAGTACCACACTTACATACTCCATATGTGCCGAAGTTCGTACCTGTCTGCCCGCCCCCAATACCCAAGGACTGGGTCTTCGAGCACTAACCAAATGTATAAAGGCAAAGACCCCCCCCCTGCCGCAGACCTCAGTCTATGTAGTTACATACACCGTAACTCCACATGCGACCAGACGCTGGTCCCAGCCCGTGCCACCCTCGTTCTCTCCGTGCTGGCCCCGTAAATGCGTGATGACGGGAGTGCGGCCTTTCGATGTCGTGCCATTCGACCATTGCGGCAGCGGCGTGCGTGGTAGACCGCTACCTAGCGCGCGCGGGTAGTGATGACGATCTAGCACGCGCTGTATCGCATCTCAGGGCGGCATGCCACTGCCAAACGTCAGCTGGCCTCTCTGGGCTGGTAAAGGGCTGAGAGGTACGCCCAAATACGGCACACTCCTCTTTTGTTTTCCATTTCTCCTTTCTCCGCGCTCTCAGAATTCGGTGATCCAACCCAAAAATGTACACCCATTACATAAGGCTTTATATCGGAGGTGAAGTTATTGGGGGGGGGGGGGAGGGTACGGATCCCAGGGCCTCCCGTAGTGGTGGAGTCCCTGCTTGTTGGCTTACATATGTTTTAGAAACTAGCGATATCCATGTTGACACAAATGGTTGATTTTGAAAAATATTCTCAAATAGATTTAATATGGACTCGCGATTTTGTCTCTCATATTTTTCGTGTTTCTTGCATTATATTAACGTAATTATTACAAATCATATCTCAAGCATTGACTCACTTATAGGTAAGCCTGGCGGTCTTATGATTTGCGGAAATAACTGAAACGCCTCGGTACATCTAGGTACACCCTACAGCCATGTATTGTATGTGACATAATAGACACCTAGCTGTGACGCAATCGGTTCACATGATGGAGCAATGATCAGCAATTGTATGGTTAAAATAGTTTCTTAAGAGAACAAGAAAACCAGTGGTCTGTGACTTATATAGCTCATATCGTCCATTACTGTTCGTCAGTCTGGATAACTGATCCTTTGGCCAAAGGAAATCAAGGGCATAACAGTCGTGTTGCTGCCGTCAGATTGCTTCTCTAGAGCGGTAGCCGATGACATCTGGAGATAAGAATTCCCTTATATACAGTCTTTTTTACTTATCTAGGCACTTTGTTAGCTTATTTATCACAGAGCAGATGACTGATATAAGCGTGAAGTCATAATAGCATGAGCATTATAATTGCATAAGACGAGTACAATATGGATTATTACCTTGTTGATGAAAGAAGACTCTATATCATTGTACAGTGTACACTATTCACTGTACAGGTGCGTATAGGAGTACAATGCGTGATAATGTGATTACATAGAACGTAACAAAGAAATTAATTCCTGATAACCTGCTGAGAAGCTGCTAGATTAACAGCATAGGTACTCGCTCATCCATCTAAATGGACCTGCAAGCAGCTCCCACGCTATGATTTGCACCTGTTCAGTTCTAATAGATTTGTCAGAGCGCCGATTTTCACATCGCGCAGTAAAACGACAAACAAAATAGCTAAACCTTCTTAGTAAGATGTGGTCACAAAAAAAGAGAACAGCGATGGACGGAATTTGAACGCGTGGTGTTCGTTGTCCTTAGCCAATGTGTTTGCACCTAAACCCTCGGCCTCCGAATGTTGAAGATTATCGCTTGGCTCCACCAATGTAACGACACTTTATGTGTAAGCTGGCGGGCTTCAGTTTAGTCAACCATGTTGGTTATACCATCCCATATGTTATATTGTCCACCGTTTCTAGCTGCTGCATGAACTAGTCGCTGCTCTGTTTTGGGGTAATATCGAGTTATATGAGAACCGGATCTGTCTTCTATTCTGCATCGCATGACCTCAAACGGAGTGCAAGAGACCCGCATGTGTTATGAAAACTAACACCAGCCGATGCATTATTCATAATTCCGGCGGCTCCATATAGTGGTGGCTCATTGCTTCTGCAACAAGTGGAACATGCAAAACGAATTACCAGCCATCCGTCGTATCCTATGACGTATAAATATTAAATATCAATTCAGCCTGCCTACTTACTCTTCTGACACAACAATACATCTATCTGCCTTTAAATTAATATTCCTGTTTCTATTGACTGGATTTCATTGGAAAATATGATTTACTTGCCTATGCCTATGCCTAATGCCTTTCTCGATGTTTTTAATGGGTTATCGCCCCGAATCTTCCATCATTCAATTGGTACTCAACGTTAACTGAAATTCTTCAGATAATCTATTTCTGTCTGTCTGTCTGTCTGTCTGTCTGTCTGTCTGTCTGTCTGTCTGTCTGTCTGTCTCTCCGTCTGTCTCTCCGTCTGTCCGTCTGTCTGTCCGTCTGTCTGTCCGTCTGTCTGTCTGTCCGTCTGTCTGTCTGCCTGTCTGCCTGTCTGCCTGTCTGCCTGTCTGCCTGTCTGTCTGTCTGTCTGTCTGTCTGTCTGTCTGTCTGTCTCCGTCTGTCTGCCTGCCCGTCAGCTGGCCCTGCAATCGACACATGCCACCTCATACTCGGACAGCCGAGCCAATCATTGCCCAGCTATCAGCGAGAGGACAATCCCTCACGCCAATTGACGATTATGGTATTAAACGTCACACGCGAGCGAACCAGACCTACATATAGTCTGGCTTCCTCATCACTAATACGGAACATGAGCAGAGCCAATAGAAATCTGGTTGCCGTACACATATTTTTGTATAGTTTTGCAGTGTGTATGCGACGTTATATTGCAATGTAATATAAAAGTGCTGTATTAATTTCAGTAGCATATAGCTGTGGTATCTTTGGAATGACATATGGTTTCTATGCACGATTATTCAAACCACTGAATGAAGCGCCGCTCCTTTCCTTGATGTGCAGGTCAGGACGTCAGTAATTAAAAGGAGTGAGGTGGATATGCAAATGTGCAATGTGCACAACTTGCGTGTAACATAGGCCTGAGCATTGAATACATACCTATGTGATCCAATGGATTTCATAATTGAGACACAAAGCTGCGGTGTGAATTACGAACACATCACATCTAATGTGATGTGTTAATGCAAATAATGCAATGCAATGCAATAATGCGAACTAATGCAAATAACAGCGCATGCATATCTGAGTACAAATTTCGCATTCCTGTCTCGAGGAAATCGAGTGAGGGTCCATGATATCACTGGATCTTTTGACAGAACTTGTTTTCGGATACGTGATCCTATTTAATCTCTCGGTGAAATTAGTGATTAATATACGATCCCGCATGATCCCAAAGCCTGGTCTGTGGGATCATCTCATATCTGTTTTTCAGAATAATGCACTGGGCGCAATGCACATAGTTATTCGCGCTATACATTACACCAGACGAGATAATAAGTAATCTAATCCATGTTCGACTCCTGAATTTGTCACTCAAATGTTGATTTTTATCATTAATTTCTATATTTACAGATAAAGCCTGATTCGTTGAATAGATGTGCGAAATAAGCAGTTATACTTTGAATAAATCATAGCCAAGGCGTATGATTAGATTACCTGCCACGATGTGTATGCATGAGTAGAAACCTGACACGATTACACCTAACGTATTCGTCGTAATGCAATCATCTCACGGGTCTCAGTGGCTCTGCAGTACATATCCCCTGGTAACACTGCCGCCACTAGCCAATAGAACCGCCGCCGGAGGCCGGAACAGGGCCGAACACGGGAAATGATTCAATATGGATCGTACATTGGATTGCCCTGTCTGGAATCGGATCGTCTGCATTTTGTTATCCCTCACTTCTCGTTCCGTGTTCCAATTTTACGGAAAACTACCATCTGTGAGACCGGATGTATCGTACGAGAAGTATAGTGTAGTACAAATTAAAGGTAAATAAAATGGCGGAACACATTTCTGAAGTGTATTTCTTAGAACTTTAGGTGATACTTCAGGTTCTCGTGAAACGCGTAAATATTATCAACTGCTGACATAGGTACTTAGGGAATCAAAACTAAGTGCTATGCTTTCCTTTATAATATGCAATTTATTAGAATACAGGATGGTTCGAATAAAACATAAATATGTCTTATAATGGTTACAGAGAGACACTTCATTTTCATGTGTGTTTCAGGTCAAAAAGTTTTTAATCGTATGACTGAAGCTGTTTGGATCGAGCATATGGGCGATATGTATAAAATGCGCAAATTAAGAATTTCTCTCACGCATCTGTGACTGTGCGGGTAAATGGCCTGTCGAAGTTACCATGGAGAACAATACTTTTTCGATTAAATTGTTTATTGTTTTTTCAGAAAGGAATATGTCCAGACATGAGGGCTCTTGTGCTTGTACACTACCCGCAGTTAAATTCTTTTGGGACGGGCTGAAAGAGGCGAGGGCATATTACAGCAGAATAAGCGAGCAAGAGCCGGGCTTCTAAAAGAGCATTCGATTTGTTCTTTAAAATGGCTCAAACTATTTGACTTTGTAATAACTACTAAAGATCCGTCGATCTTTTAACAACAGGCCAACTGCAAATATCTTTAATCTTTTAACAATCGGCAGATAACAAAACATCCGTATCATATGTCCGGACACCAACGATTGACTCGACACCGACCCCCGAGATGTGTGCACTTGCAGTGACGCACCTTGTCCGCGCCTCTGAGGGGCTGGAGTCCGCTCCTTCGGCTCGGGTCCCTCTCCGTCGAAGCCCGCCGTCCGCCAGTACCGTCGGATCGCACGCGCCCGTCGCCAGCGCTCCGGACACACTGTGTGGGTCGCCGGCGCCGACGGGCCACCTAGTGCCCCCGACCGACCACCTGGGGCGCCTGCGTCGGCGGAGACGCCGGCGGCGACGGGGGGGGGGGGATATAGATACGGGGAACGGGGAGTTCTTGAGAAAGGAGTGCTTCAGCGAGGGATGCCGACTGCACAGTCCGGACAGCTTCTTCGTGCATGCATGAATGTCTATTTGCAGGTTTATGCATTCAGTCAATCATACGAATGTACTTACAAGGCATAGCCCAAATGCTGATGAGTCACCACAAGCGTCAATAGCTAAAGAGAGCCTACCTTAAGTAAACTTATGATTTACGTGGGTCTGCCTCAGGCAAAGGCAATTGCTTACCGGTGACACATCTGGGATATTGTGTTAATTGACTGTTAGACTATTAAGAAATTGGCATTAAAGGTGTCAATCGGATACCGATTTTTTTGGTATGCCGATACCAAACCGATACCAACTTGGTATTTGGAATTTCAACCCTTATGTTTTTGGTATTTTGTTGGTATTATGAATCCTCACTAATGTAATAAGAGGCTGTGAATTTGGTAAAAAGTTGGCATTTTCCTGACATTCCCAAGTAGGTTTGGTTTCGGTATTTTCCTATGGTTTTGGTTGGTAGTGGGTTTGGTATCGGTATCTTGATTTTCTGTAATTGACATCACTAATTGGCATGTTTCAGCGAAGTTCCATCGAGTTCGCTACGGTTCAGGATGAAACGGGCAAGCTAAGTTTAAAGAGCATGCATATTGCATATTACATATGTTTTCAGTTGATTGACAAGACTTAGGTAAATGATGGTTAAACTCAGCCACTAATTTCTAGGAGATTCAACGGTAACCGAATTCGCACTGAAGCAGGGATGCTCTAAAAGATGAATGTAAAGGGAATATTCAATGTCGATTTCTTGCTAAGACCTTAAAATGTGTTAACTTGTATGAAGATAAAACTTATCCAGAACTAATCTTTCAGCACATATGAGACTCCAATTAAGTGTCATTGCTTCGTTGCTGGAATTAAACCGCTGAAAGAAACATAGAAAATTCATCAAACTTACCAGATATGCGCAAATATCTCAAAACTTTTTCTTATGAAATTAAACCAATAGCAAATAGTGGCTCAAAGCAACGTGGCTTCTCAGAAATGAATGAAACTTTTTTTTTTAGCACAGCAACTGGGCTCAGCAAGGAAATAGTTCATTTTCCTGAAGTTAGTATTTTGCTATGGATTTATGATTTTTTATGCTCAAAATGATCAGAAAATAAAATAAAACCTTTCTGTAAAAACAGCTATTTTCTATATTTTATTACAGGAAGAACTATATTATATGTAGCATGATGTTTTCACGCGGAAGCTTATTATGCGTTGACCAATCACATTGCGTAGTTCAAACCTACGCATGCCGCATTGGCTGTAAGCAGCATGCTGATTGGCTGACGATGACGTGACTGCATTCCTTTCTAAGACACCACCAGACACCACATTCCTGCCTAAGACACTCTTTTTGGAACGGGAAATTGAATATTTTTGCTTAGGGTGATCGTTGGGCCGTAAAAGCTTATGGTTTGTGCTAGTCTAAGTGCAAGCTACAAGACTGCTATTTCAGTTCAAAACCCCATGTTAAAAGTAAACTATTTCCTTTAACAAACTACTGAAAAATACCTTTAGATCTAATGCAGCGCCTACTTGCGCAAAGGCGAACGCTTCTACATATAGCTGTATAATGTATTACATACATAATAGGTAGATCTGCTCATGAGCCAAAATTTAAGAAGCGAACTACGACACTTGTTTTCCTAGCCTCAAACAAGGGCGTCCAAAATAGCTCGGCCATGTAACTATGTGAAAAACAAAACATTTGAATGGTTGTTATTTCTACATTTTGTATCTACCATTTGTATCTACATCTGTATCTACCATTTTGTCGCTTAATTTGCTATTATAGAGAAAAGCGTAGCCCTATTTAGTTCGTAAAAGAGCGAAACACCCACACTCTTCCGCCCGTCTATCTAATTTAAAACCAAAACGCACCAAACGTACTAACTTTGAGACACACGTGAAACATGCTGAACTGAAAGCGAATGAGAAATATGGAAACATGAACGCCATGAGCAAATAGTAACACTTTGTTACAAAACATGACAAACGCATTTCGCTCCATGGATATCCGCCATTTTCCCTCCCGCGCCAGGGCCGGAGACTGCACTGGCCGATCGGAGCATACCACCAGGAGAATGGGCGCCTCGCTGCCGCAGTCCGAACCGAGGCAGGCTTGCGCGACACATGCGGCAATTCTACGGTGTTATACGAGCACAAGCTTCACAACCAGACCGAATCAGACCGGATCAGAACCGTGGAAATAGAGGGAAATGCAATAAGGCCAAGGGTTCCCCAATTAACGGTGAGCAAGCCATCGTAAGAATAGGATCATTTTCATGGCGTGTGCCTGCTGTAGTGTAGTATGTTGCGTCAGATCGTGCTCGTTGTTTGCCAAAACACTGAGCTGGAGCATCGCAAACAGCCGAATTCGTGCGGAGAGACGTCATTCGCCGGTGCCGATGTCACGTTTCGGACATTTGCCGGTCGATCCGCTATTTGTCACTCCTAGCTGTTACCTCGCTCTGTCGGCAGTCCCACGAGGATGAGACCGGGGCAGTGGGAGTATGGTCGTATACGGGGAGCGGTGTGACATTGTGTGTCCGTTACATCTCCAGAAACTGGAGGGCTGTTTGGTATCGATATCCAACGGGCTTGCAAATGATATTACCTACATGCTGGTGATGAAGTTGTACTCACGAAACTGCATGCATGGCAGATGTAGCGGTTTTATTCCCGTTTTCCCATACCTGCTACATTGTATGATTAAATCGAGACATCCAGGCATTTAAACGGCACGTGCACTGTACCACACTTTTCAAAGTTTAATGCAATGCTTTAATACCAGTAAAACGCCTTTTGGGCGAAGAACGAGCGAGCGAGATGGTGAGCCCTGCACGTGCGGAAGGGCGAGAGGGTACTTCCAACGGGCTTGCGCAAAGCACCTTTCTAACCGGTCGCTAGCGGTGTACCAAATTTGAACGCCATCTGCCCAGCCGTTCCTGAGATCTGGAAGCGGCATTCTGCACGTGCGCACGTGCAAACGGGGCCCAAACTGACTTTTGCACGGCACCCTACTAACTGGTCCCCAACCGTGTACCAAATTTGAGCGCAATCGGCCCAGCCGTTCTCGAGATCTGGAAGCGCCCCCTGCACGTGCGCACGTGCAGTTGCACCTTAACCGCAACACATGGGAATGCATTATCTGGTGGGTGGGTGCCTACCTGTATGCCAAGTTTCAGCAAAATCGCCCCAGTAATTACCGAGTTATTAAAATGGGAACAAATTTGACACCTCTTATTGTTGTATTTTGCACGTGCACTGGGGGTGACCCACATGCATCGAGAGTATCCTATTTTTGGTAGAAGGGATGCTGCTACCCTACAAAAATTACCGCAAGCCAATCGCCCAAGCGGCTGCTGAGATATGAGCCTCTCAAAATCACTACTTTTGCAAAACAGCTTGAACACCCTTGACTTTTCACGTGGCACGTGCCACGACGGTCACTGAGATGTATCAAAAGTAGTCAATTACAGGGTAGAAGGGATGGGGCTACCCAACAAAAAAGACCGCAGGCCAATCGGTCCAGCGGTTGCTGAGATATAAGCCTCTCAAAAGCGTTACAGGCCGGGCCGGGACGGGCCGGGCCGGGCCGCTCATACTGAGATTTTTCCGTTATATTGAAAAGACTCACTTCGCTCGCTGCGCTCGCTCGCTCGATTACCAGCCAGCCGTGTGGTTCAAGGGGTGAGGTTCAACATGTTGAACCACACGGCTGCTGACGTCACTATCATATAGTTATGAGCTTTTGGCAGGTATGGGAAACACCTTCCAGCCCTAAGGCCGGGAATTCAATAAATGTCACCTCGCTTTTTTTAGCAAAATCACCTCGGGCCTATAACGGCCCTCGGAGTTTTCGCTAAAAAAACCTCGGTGACATTTATTGAATCATCCCGGCCCCGGGCAGGAATATATTCAACCTGCTACTTACAGTGCGGTTATTTTTGGTTGAGCATTGATCAATACATTCCCATTGCGAACTCCAGATTCCTTTTCTCTCCGCGATGCGAGGCGGAGCGCTGTCCCGTACCTACGAACTCTCACTTTCACCATCCGGTGGCCAGATAACGCCATCTCACTTCCTGGGAGAGGTCGAGATGACAGGGACACGGATGATACACGAATGACGCTTCTATATGCACTCGGTTATAAGTGATCTACACATTACATACATATCAGTAGGCGGAACTATGGTCAAGCGTACCCATTTTCGGGAACGCATTTTCGTTCCCATGTTTGGGAACGATAAACCCAAATATGGGAACGCCATGTAGGCATTATTTAAAACAAGAAAAAGAACCGTTAAATGACGTCCAAAAAATATAAAACGATCGTGAACCGCCTGATATTTGTCTCAATATTGTTGGGAAAGAGTTTGATATTGTAAGGCCCATCGTAGTTTCAAATCGTTCCCCTATTTCTAAAGCAGTCCATCATCCGGGCCGCGAGCCCAAATTTGGGAACGCTCTCGTACACTGGCGCTGCAAGCGTTCCTTATTATGGGAACGGCGTACCCAAAATTGGGAACGATTTCAGCGACGCCTTTCAGGGGCTCATTTCAGCATCACGTCCAACGCCGCAAATTATTGTTAACGCAACAATCATCAGATGACCTTTCCGGCAAGACCGTCGCATGTTTCGCCCGGTCTTCTGCGCTTTTATTCCCGTCGATCTCGCAGCGGGCACGCCCCCCTCTGCAGGATTACGTAATTCACAACGCTCAGCGATGTACAACAAGGTCTTCCATACCTATATCCACCGTCCGCGCTGAGGGTGGAGACATGTCAAGCACCTGTCTGTTTATCACCGATAGTTGACGAGTACAAGGAAGTATCCAAAAATGGGAACGCTGAATATGTTACACCCTCAAAACACCTAGTCCCAATGAAAATCTAGTTTTTTCCTTTCTTGATGAGTGTAAGTGGCAAAAGGCCTGGTAGGATGGGCACGAGGAATTATCGAAATCAGCATAAAAATTATAAATAAGCCACACAGAGCGAGCTATATAAGAGAAATTCCCCCAAAACGATCACGCTTAGAAACACGGAAGACAAAAACCACGCTCATGACGCTCCTTATAAAACAACTCTAAACAGCTAGCATCCAAATAAAATATGTCTTTCCGGGATGATAAAATACAGCTGGATAATTTTCAACCGCTTAAACTGAGTTTACAACAGTAGCTCGGTAAATTCACTCACGTTCCACGCGGTCGTCCGCCCCGACACAAAAGTCAACAATATTACCTCGGGACCGTCCGCGTCTTCGCTTGCATTTGTCAGCATCTGGTGTCGATAGTATGAAAGTTCATAACCAGGCGAAAATTATTATACTTTACCTCAAACTAAAAAATGCTTCATTTTCCTTAAAATTGCATGCTAAATGTCGTATAACCCATATTTCCACCATTCTGTCATTTTCAAAAAATCATTAAAAATATCATTCCACGGTCAATTTCCTTGTTCCACGGTCAGATTAAAGATAACTTTATGGAGATTTAGTAGATACTTAAATCAGCGTGCACTTTTTTGAGACGTGATGCACTTTTGAGTTTTAGTGGGAGAACGGCCGAAAAATTGCCTTCCGTTCTCATAAATGGGAACGCCCGTTCCCATATTTGGGAACTCCGTTCCCAAAAATGGGAACGTTCCTATATTTGGGTACTCATGACCATAGTTCCGCCTACTGATATCCATGTTTTATGCTATAGTTTTGTTTATTCATTAGCATATTTTTAACATCTCACCAAAATGTCCCAAATAGGTAAGAATATTATTTCCGGAGTCGGCATTCTGACGCGAGACTCGGCCCGCTTGCTCAGTTTGCCTCCCGGTAAGGTATGCGAGTGTGCAGTATATAGGCACACCCATAACCCTATCCCAGTCCTACCCTGATAGCTCGGCATGCAGGCCGCCATCTTCCTGTGCAGACTCCTGCCCACACTGATCACACCGGCCGTCTCCAGCGTTACCTGTCCAGGCCCCTGCCGCCTGGCGCCGCCATTTCACTTTCAAGGGCGGTCGCCGGTGTGGGCTGCTGGTGGCTCACCTGTTAGACAGGGACGCCTGGGCGGTGGCAGCGGTGGGGCAGTGTCTCAGTGGTGCTGGTGACGTGAAAAGGGTGCCCGGGGGTGCGTGGGGGTGTTTGGGGGTGACAGGTGGCGGAGGAGGGTCCTGATCGGAACAACTGACAGCAGGACAGCTGCGGTTATCGCCAGGAGTCGCAGCAGCTGATCGCCTGCTGCAGCCTCCGTCAAGGTAATGGCAGCGCGCAGTGGGCAGTGGTGAATAGATGACAGCTGTGCGAATATCGCCTCCGACTGGCCTTGCTTTGTGAACACTGAAAGCAAAATATGGCTGATTAAGCATGAAAACGTAAAGGAATCCTTTCTTTTGGATTAAATAAGGAAAGGTCGCATTAGATATCTTGAATTTGTTCAGGCGATTGCTTTGCCACTTGTCAGCCGTCATTTCGTTTTGATAAGCTCATTTCGTCTCGCAATAAACAGAAATATGAATATTAATGTGACTAATTGCCTCGAGGAAAAGAAGTGTGAGAAATCATGCCTGGCCCGTAGGCAAATGTTGTGAAAGCTCATAGACATTTTCACATCGTTTTGGTTTGTTCCATGGGTAATGCGATTTAAAAATTACCCCTGATGATGCGCAAAATGCAGCATTACCTTGTCACGAGTGAAGTGTGCGGTACAAAACAAAGCTCTTCTATAGCACTACGAGCCCTGTTGGCTTTTGGGTAGCAAGACAGAAAATTGTTAGGTACAAATCGGCTTTCGTTTGAGGCGCTGATCACCTTCGAAGGCTTCCACCTTCGATGACTTACCGACATGTCATAAAGAACCGGATAGGAAAGATTTGGTCCGTAAACTAGCAGTTTTTACCGACAGTTCTTACCGACAGCATCCTCTCTTCTACCTAATCCCTAATTTTGTCGTATAGCGACACCGAATAATAACAATATTAATGGAGACCAAAACCGATTGCATTACGTCACCTGTGCCCTGTATTAACTTCCTTTGCCACTCCCCGACGGCTGACTTGTTTGGGTGTATACAGGCTGATAGAGCTGTGATATGACGGCATAGGTAGGCGGGTAGACACTCCCTCATTATGTGCACGGCGGCGGCAATCTGACAGATATCGGTAAAACCCTACCCAGGGCCGACCGAGTCCGGAATCTAAAATGTAGGCCGATTGCAACGGAAAGAGAACAAAGAAACGTGCAATTTAATGCCTACTTATGCGTAGGCGAAAGGTGTGTTGCTTGAATCAACTTAACAAGTTTGTATTCTCAAATTATAATAAAAGCAAACCGTTATCTTGATTGCACAATGTAGACCCAAACATATAGCAAAATGTACCCGAAACTGATTTGAACGGTTTAATAGTGCAGAGATATGACGATCTGGCCATAGTTAATCAGAAAAAGGATGACTTCTTACGCAAGCTGAGAGTCTGAAAAAGTCAGGGGCGGGGACGGGATTCTCATTTTTAAGAAACACTGCCGCTTTTTGTAAATATTTTGAGCAAGTGAGTAGATCATCACCTTTTCACCCGTTGATTTCTATGGTTTGTGTAGCAGAATACGTGTGGTTCACCACCGATCCCACCAGTCTCCAATCACACTCCCTGCGTGCACCCGCCACAGGCCGCCATGTCTCCCCCGCCCTCATCCACCCCTCCCTGCACCTGCCACAGGGGCATAGGCCCTCATGTCTTCCCTTACCCTCCCCCTCCCTTACCCGTCTGCATGTTTCTCGCAACATCATCCCTTCGCTTCGATGCCACAAGTCACCACATCTCCCTCCCCTCACCCCATTCTCTGCCCCTCCCACAGGCCACCATGTCTCGTCACCCTTACCCCTCCCTGGCCCTCCCTCAGGCCACCATGTCTCGTCAGCACCGCCACGAGCGGCGTCACCACCGGGACGACATCGAGGACCGCTACCAGGAGGAGCGGGAGGACGACAGGCGCTACCGCGGCCGGGACGACGACCGCGACTACCGCTACCAGTACGGCTACGACGAGGTACGGCGCCGGTATAAGGTGACATCATCAATGAGGTGACGTCATTGATGAGCTGTGACGCTGACACTAGATGAAGTTGCCAAGAGCTCGTCCCATGCTGGTGCGTTGAACGAAAGCGTTGAAGCGCGCTAATCTGCTTCAATATTGAAGTGAAATAAGAAATTGTGGTCTGCGGCTGACAGTTATTGTTTCTTCATTTTGCCTTAAGTCCTAATTCTTAGCCTCCTGTGACCATCGGACTGCCGTGAACGCAGCCAGCACCTCTTGTGTGGCTTTGCCTACCAGTTACCACCCCATTCACAGCTTCACTCGGCATCTGCCGCTATTCAATGCCCGCATTCTGCCTGCTCCGGGTTCGAACCGAATTGTTTACCTCTGCGAAACGTGACTTAACGAGATTCAGTCCACGAAAACAGCTGCATCTCGTCGATAACCTCACACAAGAGCCGGTGATGGAATTTCAGCTGTCAGCGACAGGCAGCGAGAAAGGCCTGTTTTGTGTTCTCTGTAATTGTGGTATACATTATACTTATCACTTGTGCAAAAGTTTGCTTTCAGGAGAACTACGGTTTTGATTTGACACCAGTTAATTGCGGTAACAAAAGACGTTTATTCTTAAGTTTGTGTTTCATTTGAGCACGCCTATGATCACTCAGGTGTGCAGAGTCATTTATTGAGGGGTGATGGTTCCCCTACATAATGAGCTGCGGTTGTACCTAGTGATTTTAAAGCCACTAAATAAGTATTTGAATGTGAAAAACACAGACAAGCGTACATCTTAACTCAACGATTCATCATTTTCTGTCGTGTATCTCCAGGAGCGGAGTGAGGTGGAGCGGGCACCATCGGACCGGGCCGTCAGTGAGTTTGTGCTCGACACTCCCCGGTACGACCCGGACGAACAGGAGCGCTACGACACCGACCGGCGGCAGCGGTACTCCGAACGCAACCCGCACGACCGCGACCGCGACCGCTACGACCGCGACCGGTACGACACCGAGCGCGACCGCTACGACCCGGAGGAGCGGGAGGCCAGCGAAATATACGCCGAGGCCCATCAGCCGGACATGAGGTAAGCTATACGAGTGATTGACCGGAGGTATTTACCAATAAAAATAAAATCGAACAATCTTTGATACCGGATTCGCCGTCTTTTATGCGAGGAGCTTTACATCGCAGAGCGAGGTCTTCACTTTTCCAGATGAAAGCAAGATGACGGATGATGTTATCGCGTGACGTCAAAGTCGCTTACCAAAGCTCGCTCTCAATATGATCATTGCATTGCCAGCTTATGCTAGTTCCGTTCGAGTCACTGTTGAGCTCTCCAGTTTCCATTGTTATTTAGCGGTGTGTGCCCAGAAACGTTCACAAAATAGTTATAATTGTTTTGCTAGTTGCAACTTACGACCAAAGGTTGCACGGTTGGCTTACAGAATTAGGAGCCATTCCTGCCAGTTATGTTAGGATATACATATGTAAGTCGAGACGTTCAACATAAAAATCCACTCGTGTGTCGCAGTCACTACGCGCCAAGCCAGCGCACCCACCGGAGCGGTGTCTCCGAGGCCGGCACCACCAAGACCAAGACGTCCCGACACGGCAACCTCATGATGGAGACGATGGCGGCGCCACACCCCTGCTGCCCAAACACCAAAGGTGAGCGAGTACCCGTGCTGCCCAAACACCAAAGGTGAGCCGGGCCAGGAGGATTGATAGGCTCTTCGGGACTAAACGTGGACAGGATTTCTACAGAATTATCAATTGTTGATTCTTTGTCGATTTTTTTTTTCAATTTCTAGCTATCGCTTAAAGGTTTAATTTTTCAAGCTTAATTTTTGTATTCTCCGCATATTTAGGCAACGTCTGTCTGTTTGCAAGGTAGGTCGGTATATTGCAGACATCTGACATGTACCTAACTGTCAATGTTTCTGAAACGGCATAGATATCGTGCTTGCAGAAAGCTGACCGACAAGAGCATCCAATTTGCCACATACCTACTTCACCATTGATCTTTGAACGCAGTGATCCGTTTCTTTTCGCAGGAGTGTGCTGTCTGATGCTTCTACTAAATCTGGCAATATTGCTGATTGCACTTGGCTTCGTAATTATTCTTCAGCTCTACAATCCACCATTTGTGTGGTAAGTACGAAACCAATATCGAAACAGAAGAGATGTGACACCGTATGTGGTCGCATACAGGGTTAATGCTCTTCTCTAGAAGTGCTCTCATCTTAACTGACACCAACAATACAGGCCACAGGGCGAATGTCCCTATGTTCAACCATGCTGAGTGTATTGTTGCCCATCGCCTGCGCTTTGCTACGGCAGAGTTCAACTAAGTGATGGATTACGGTAGGATTTACGTCAGGGATCGTGACCACACAATGGCTGCATCAAAGAGGCCTATGTTTTGTTTCAGTCACGACGGAAGTGCGGCACTGAGTTAAAACTTAGTGTGCCATTATTGGCATAGCATTGGGTGTCGGTTACTTTTATAGTTCGTTTTTCTTAAGTTCGACCCTCACTGTAAACATCTTTTTGGAAACAGCACGAGAATTGCTAGCTGAATTACTGAGAAAACTGGTTAGCGCACTTTGTACTGGAGATATGAATTAATATATTCCAAATAAGTTTCTAACACCAATGATATACTTTTACGCTAAACGCCGTGCGATTTATCAATTAAATTACTTATACTTTCTGACATTTCCTCGATACTTGTGGGGCTGCAAATACCGAGCTGCGAGGCTGGGAAAAAGAAGCCAGGTAGAAAGAATTTTGATACAATTGATCGTTTGCGAAATCATTGTGCGCCAACGAGTTTTCTCAGTAATTCAGCTAGCCATTCTCGTGCTGTTTCCAAAAAGATGTTTACAGTGAGGGTCGAACTTAAGAAAAACGAACTATAATAACAATCTGTCTGACCTGTCTCAAAGTATTTATGTGCCTGCAGTGTGAACTCGTTCATGAAAGCATCGGACTTCTGGGAGCGAACGAACGGCAAATATTATAATTTGGACGTCCAACTGACCACAGACTAAGCTGATTAAACATTTTGGTCGCTGTCTGATATCCTCCTGACTGTCCTACACTTGCCACACAGGTTCATCGGTCTGGCGCTGCTGATCGGTGGATTCTGCGCGCTCATCTTCTGCCTGGTCTACTGTGTCTGGGTGTGCAAGGACGCTCACCGAGCCCAGGAGAACGGGGAGCTTTACTGGACTCACCACTGGCAGAAACAGTGGGGCTACCAGCCCTCTGAGAAGGCCCCATCCGAGCCGTACCGGGAGAGGTACTGAGTCACCAGGGAGGACGCAGAGTCACAGAGTCAAGGGTGAGTCAACAGAGGGCGCGAGAACCGTGGGCTGCCTTGTCCTGCAACGATGTGGGGTGGGGTGGGGGGATTGCAAACGTTATACGAATTGCGAAGACGCGGCGTTTCGGTTGAGCAATGTGTTGCGGTGCAGCATAACCCATACTGCGGATGCTGCACCGCAAAACAAGTGTGACAGAATCTCCACATCAGTAAAATACCGGTAGCGCACAATCGGTTTTGGGACGACCAACGCGAAGAAATAACTAGGTGGCCCATTGACACGTTAAATGAAATGCTCATTTAGTGACAGAAGCGTGACATGCCCATTGCCCATTACCCATCCGATGCCGGTCACTGATACGTATGCCTAGATATGACGGCGTTTTACAAACAATGTGCCGTTTTGTTTCACAGAGTAGCGATAAGTGCAGTTGCAACATCGCGATCCCAGAAGTCATCACAGCCCGGACAAAAAGAACAAAGTCTGCCACCAGCACCAAGTCCTTATCACCGGCCATCTGCAATCTGCATAGATCACGGAAAATCACAAGAGAAGGAAGGAAGTAAGGACTTTTCACAACGAGGCACTGCGGAGTGATGAGTATAGATGACAGATGAGAAGAGAAGGTGCAAGTACGTCCCACATGCTCTAATGGGCGTGGTCAACGTGGTGGGCGTGGCTTCATGTGGTGGGCATGGCGCCATGAAGTGGGCGTGGCCAGCGTGGTGGGCGTGGTCCACGCAGTCCACAACGAGTGTTTGACTGTGATGTCTGATAAAAGGGGCTTTGAGGTGACCCCCGGTGCCAACTTGCGCTTGCTGAAGGGACCAGCATTGCTAACATATCTAAAACATTCGTGCTTAAAGTCGATGCGTGACCCTGTTTGAATGTTGTTTTGACGGGTTGGGAGCATGCTACGTGGAATGACTAGTTACAGCAACGTCAAGCACGAGGAACATCAATTATAACTTAGAACGTAAATTATGAGTGAATGTTTGTTGACACAGCGAGATGTGTGTTGTCACTTGTTAATAATTCGCAAGTTTTGACACGAACGTTAACGTTAGGTATTGACAGGAGACTTATCGCGCAGTTCGCACCCGAGCTATGGTCGTGGCGAGATGACGTACCGAATGGATCTTATTTTGATGCTGTACACTTGTTACTGTATCATCATCTCAAACGCATAACCAATACACATTATACATAGTTGCCATGTAAGAGCTCGGGACATGATGCCTTAGATCGCACTTCGACGCTCGAACTTGGTTGTAAGCGCAAAACTCGACAGTCGTCAGCACGCAAGATGGATTAAACAAACTAGATACAACGTGCTATGATACATGAGATCAAACTGCCGTCTAAAGATACCGCCTGTTACATAACTGTCTGCGACTTTCCTGTTGAACTGGTGCGCAGTCGGACAAGAACAGCACTCGTGTCCCGGACAACATAGAATATTGGCGGAGTGTTCCGTCTCCGTGTTTTTGCTGTGCGTGTCAAGTGTGTTGAATTAGCGAGATAAGTGTCCGGCTCATATCCCAGGCGGTGGCATATTTGTCAACACCCCACCACTGACTCTAGCGCCGTATAGTCGGAAAAACGCCGCCAAGAAAATGAAGTTTACCTCGCTAGCTGACAAACTTTTCCGTCGGTTCCGCCATCTCGCCAAGTTTCCTCCTCCCGCCGGGTTGCCGTGCAACACTCTGTAGCAAAATAAGTCCGTTTATTAACGTCGCGGAGCATTCACACCCCACTGCGACCCCACGGCCCAGACGAGATCCTGTGAGACAGCGCACGGTGCGTGTGCCGGCTCTGTTATATAACGGCCGCACAAGCACCGTGACATGGGCGACTATTGCGGTGAGAGAACCGAAACTGGCACCGGACCTTCGAGCGATCCATGTGAGACCGATGACACGAACCGACCCCGCACATACAGGTCATTTCATGGCCGGTTTCCGTGGGTTCCAGACGAGCACAAGTTCGTTAGAGTGCGAACGGAAACGAGAACCACACAGAGCGACAGACTTAGCAGACCGGTGTAGGCACTGATTCATAAACATGACTGGGTGGGGAGCGACCGGGCACGGGACAAACACACAGACAGACGCACAGTCGTGCACGACCCGGCCTATAGTCAAACACCGGTAACTCACTAATAACGCGTGTCTTGGGACCCTCCATACCAACCGGCCGGTCACGGGTCAGTACAGATGGCTCCCACTCCACAGTAAACACAAACCGTCATGGCAGCATATAACCCCCGTGCACACCGGCGCAAGTACATACTATCGGCTCAGCACCGACCAGCAAGCCGGGGCACCAGCGACAGGCCGTCGCCTCTCCACCGCCACTGTCCAGAGGTAATGCATATCTTGGTAACAACTCAGGAAAACTTCATATATCGACACACATTGCGCACAGCAAACTACGCGATATTCTACGTACAGACGACCGTGACGAAGCGCAAAATATTCTACCTAAAGCTAGCACTAACTAGTGTCGAGAGCGGGCCACCGGGCCCTGCTGGCAGCCTGTAACGCCTCTGTTGGTTTTCAGACGATCGAGAAGAACCATCCAGGGTGCATTCTCTCCGTCTTATCTGACTTAATAACTCATTTCCTTACTCAACTCGCATTTCTCAGAACACATTGACTTAGGCCAGTGGGACCAACGCGATCATATTTCCCCCAGAACCTTCTGACTTCCACGCTGTCTCTCTCTACTCGCTCAATAGCCAATCGATGCTGCCGTGATCTCTGATACTGTAGAGCGTCTGCTCCGGTGCCCGGGCTACCGGGCACAGTCCAGACCCCAGTTCTCTCGTCGTGTTGATTGCTGCTCGCTGACGTCGCCCAGTACAGGTGCCCAGCCTTCTGTGGGGCGCTCGACGCCTCATATATCTGTGTGAAAGCGCTGGATGCCGCTGGATGGTGCGGCTGACAGTGAATCCCTTCCGTGGCGGACAGACGACAGAGCGGCGACACGGCGGCGAGCGAGCGGCTCCGCTCCTCGTCCGGCGGCGGTGTCTTTTTGTACGCACCTGACCAACGAACCTCCGCTGCCGCTGCCGTCACTGCCGCTGTCACTACCGCTGCCGCCGCTGTCGCCGCTAAGGTGGCGGTGATGGTACTGAGCTAGCCGGCCAGAGGCCCACGTCACGCCTCCTCCTGCTGGTAGAGCGTCACCGACGCCAGGTGACCGTTGTTCATCACCTGAGGAGCGGAGACAGGGTCAGTCAGTCATGGCGTCATTTTAACTGCATGACTGCACCTATTATCGGGCATGCTGCCTGTTGGTGCTTGTTAACGATAAACATAAACATTCTGTCGAGATGCGGAGAGTTACGATCAGACGCCCTGTCACAATGTAACTGCGATGTAGTGCCATGATAGACAAGGTGTCATGATGTCACTTGGTCAGACGCGGTGTCACCGTGTCGCGTAGTGTGATGGTGCCATGGTTAGACGTGGTCCAGGCAAACATCAGCCGGGCAGGAAGAAGTTACACGCACGCATAACACGATGTTGGATGAGGTGTGATGTTACCAACTGGTCGAGCGAAAGGCTTTTGTAAACGAAAGACTAACTTCAGCCAGAGAAAAACCAACGAAACAATTAAGCACCCATCCGCCACACGACATGTCCGAAATAAAATAACACTCAGGTTTTATCTAGAATTCAGCATGGCGATATCCAGCCGAAATGGCCACGACACGCCCTGCCGAGTGCCGTAAGAAGAATGTTGACTCGGTCTTTCATTTCGGTAGCCGGCCAATTAATTTCCGACGACGGCCCTTGATCTCACAGAAAATGTGGACAAAAACATAATAACCCGAATGCAGCATTTAATATCACTTTCTTACATCAATTTTCTATCTCAATGAGAGTATTTGGTCATCAAGGTAGAACTATCGTAGCTAATATCAAACTTTCATTAAACGTTATTTACTTCATAAAGTTTATGATAGTTGATTTCAAACTCTTCATAAAACGTCAGGTTCTTATTAGTTGGCCATTCAATAACTCAATACATGAAGCTAATATTGTTACGAAGTAAGACGAAGTAAAGGTCTAACCGCTAATCCTTTCCGCTCGACCTCCTTTACCAATCTAGGTGCAGTTACTAGCCGCCCCCTCCTAAACGTACCCGGACCTTGAACTCGCCTCCCGAATCAATATTCGCCAGGATGCAACATAAGTTAGCCTGACATTAACAAAGTTAGCGGGTGTGCCCCAGTCGGGAGCACCTAAACAACGAGCATTGCTATCCGAGAGCATATACCAGACACCGTGTCCAGGGCCCGTCAGTGGCGGGAAACAAACAACCTCTCATCTCTCACGGTTACTCCTCCTCTCCTGGGGGGGGGGGGGGGGAGGTCAGCGCCACTCCCGCTCACTCCGCCCGCCCGCCTGCCCGTCCGATATTGAACTCCCACCGCTCCGGCCGGTAGCAGCAGCGTCTGATCTACCGACACATTCTAACGCTGAAGCGGCGCTGATCGTGAGGGTTCACCGGCACCAGAGGGAGGTCAGGATCCGAGAGCTAGGCTTATTGGGCGGCGGAATAGCGTCGGTGAAGAATGTATAATGTATGTCTCGAATTCGGTGGGATATACGACGGCTAGCGAGAGTCGCAAACTAAGACGACGACGACGTCCTACGTGTCCTTCGACGCGAGTGATCAGGTAGTCTCGACTGGTACTATGGCAAAAGTGGCCTCATATCCCGGCAGCTCGTTCACGTTTACACGTCCCAGTGGTATTTCTTGTCACACACATAACAATTGTCATCAATTTTCATTTGTAGCTCCAAAACGCACACCTCTCAGCCATTGCAACAAATAAGGAGCTCTGCGACTCTAGTCAGGAAGTAGGAACGTCAGTCTCGCACTAGGTGTGCCAAAGAGGGAGCCAATTCTGGCCACTTCGTTAGGACATCCGAAGACCGTTTAATGATGGGAGACTGACCAGCTGTTTCTCAGCGCTCACTGAGGCAGTTCGCATGTCACGCGTCCCATCAAGCATTTCAAGGAGCCGAGGTGTACAATGCAAAATGATTCCACGGTAAGCTATTGGCGCATCCGGGATAGGACGAGAGCGGGCCACTTGCCAGCAACTGGAACCGACTGCCGTTCTTAATGAATGGCCGGAAATGAAATAAGTTTCCTACTCTTAGATTCATTTGGCATAAGGTCGTGCTCACAATTAACTTAATGAACAACTCTCAGCGGGTTGAGAGACCGAAACAAATGCGCTTTAGTCGTTTTAAAAGCCATAGTTGCTTCAGCGAATTGTTGGCTTGTATTGCGAACAATGGAAGCTCGCTTTTCTATCCGGATGCTATTGAATTTGCATTAATTAGCAATGAATAATGTCGCCTGTGAAAGACATAGTCAATACTGCTACTGCGAATGAGCTGTCTAACGTTTACCCAATGTCTCTAGTTCGACATATTGACCTTGGTCTCGACAGGCTGACTACATTTAACTCCCTAGAATAAGTAATCGAACTTTCAAAGTACTGAATGAATATGGGTACATTAACCCGCGCCCCGTAGGGCTACCGGCGGACCCTACCACCCGTAGGGGGGGGGCCGTTTCGGCCCCCCCCTAAGATCTCGGAAAGTTACCGGCCGATTTTCAAAATTCAAACGGCGTTCGATAGCCCCACCCGGGAACTACCTTGTGACCAAATTTCATTGACCTAGGTCAAACCGATGACGTCACAGGTCAGGTCAAAGGTCAGATTTTCACCGTTCACAGGCAATTCAAGAAATGTGCTGTGAAAGCGAGTAAATTGGTAATTTATTGAAAACCATCGATGGTACATTGTTCGTCAAACACATACTTTGCTATCTGAGGTCACTGATACCAGGTCAGGTCACAGCGAGGTCAGGTCACCGGGGGTCACAATATGAATGTGTCGTGTGATACATGTTTTATGGTCCATTTTACATGACAAATGCGATTATGTGGGTTAGGCAGCCTTTGGGGCCAGCCTAGGTCACGTTTTTGTGAAGGTCAGGTCAAGGTCAGGTCAAATTAGGTCAAATTTCAAAGTTGATATTTTTGCATAAAATGGGTATCGATTCGATGCAGCTCGTCACGGGGAGTCTAATGGTGGTCTTCGTTTTGCTCTACGAGTTCTAGAATTGCCAAAAATTGAGTTTGAAAATTTGACGTCATCATTTTTGGACAGTTTTTTCGCTATAACTTGGCCAAAAAACGAGGTATCGATCTGAAATTTGGTATGTAGATAGAAGACGGTAGGCACTATCACATATATTCCGGTTTTTTCGAAACTCAAAAAACTTTTTGGATTTTTTGGCGAATATATCCAAAAAAATGCTTTTTTGATTTTTGGGGGTCAAAACTCAAAAATTTCAAAAATTCGAGATAGCAGTTTTGTAGCCCTGTCAATTCTACACCTTTTATGTCTTGATCATTTTTCTGTATCTTCAAAGCTGTAGTCCTGACAGGTCTTCTCGCGAAGGTCTTTTTTCGGTCGAAAATGACAGAACATGACGTCACTCTGACGTCATTTGTGGCCAACCTATCATAGCCTCTGGAAAAATTTTTGGTCACAATGTGTAAAATTGATGCCCGGAGGGGTCCTGAAAGTTTGGTGGCGATATCTCCAGCTGTGTAGGAGATATCGACCGAAAAGGACAGGGAGGGGCCGTTTCGGCCCCCCCCCCTACGGGGCGCGGGTTAAGGCATCGCAACATGTGATAGCACGTGATTCGACAGGTTTGCACGTTATCTTTCATGTGGGTATCAATTTTAGACTTACCTGTATCGACACAACTATTAATCTACATGTCCCAAGTCCGGCTCAAATATACCTCTATGTGATCCAAGCGGGAGCGAATTTCACACATGAAACTCATCGTCTTCCCGAGCGTGCCGAGCGCCCATGCCAAGTTGCAGCTCATTTTAGCTTCAGCTGCCACCCTTCACTGCCTGCCTGACGTCACAACTGTGGCCCCGGCGACCGACGATTTCTTACTGACAGTGGTAGATGATTGTCATCACGCACGCCTCGTGAGCATCTTATCCTGGCATATTGACCCACCTCTCGTTTAGTATGCCTACTGCGTAGTGTGTGGTGTGTAGTATTTAGTGTGTAATGTGTCGTACACACGGCACACTAGGCCGGTAGCCTGCCGTGCCGCCCTCCCCCTCCCGTCACTCTATCTCCGTGTTCTCACCTCACAGATGAAGTCCTCCACGCCGTAGCAGAGCGTCGAGCCGAACGGGTTGCTCGTGTTGGTGGTGGAGGCGCGGTTCAGCACCACGGGTCGGCTGGAGGGCTTCAGCGTGCCGCACACCGACTCCCACTTGGTGTCGGCGCGGATCTGCCGTTGGGAGAGAAAAGTTAGAGGGTAGAAAGACGGTCAGAGGAGACAGGAGAGGCCGCACACCGACTCCCACTTGGTGTCGGCACAGATCTGCCGTTAGGAGAGGGCGAGTCACCGTCCGTCCACAGGGAAAGGGGGACGGGTTGGTCAGAGGAGACGGGAGAGGCCGCACACCGACCCCCACTTGGTGTCGGCGCGGAGCTGCTGTTAGAGGAGGGGCGAGTCACCGTCCGTCCACAGGGAAAAGGGGACGGGTTGGTCAGAAGGGACAGGAGACGCCGCACACCGACTCCCATTTGGTGTCGGCACGGATCTGCCGTCAGGAGAGAGAAGAGTTAGAGGGTAAAGGGACGGGCCAGTGGTTAGAGGAGGAGAGGCCGCACACCGACTCCCACTTGGTGTCGGAGCGGATCTGTCGTCAGGAGAGGGCAGGTCAGAGGGCGAAGGGATAGTGTCAGTGGTCAGAGGGGATATGCTAGAGGTCAGAGAGAAAGTATGAGCGGACAGAGGGCACAACAGGTCAGCGATCACGTTAAAAGACACGAATCAGCGGCCAGAGGAGGGACATGTCAGCGATGTCAGCGGTCAGAAGGGACTTCTCCCTGGTCGGAAGGGGGGGGGGGTGCAGCGGGCACGTGTTAGCAGTCGCTTTCACGTGAGAGCGTTCAGAAGGGACTCGTTCAGAAGGGACTCGTGAGCGGTCAAATTACGCGTCGGCGCGGTGGCCACGTGAGAGCCGGACGTATCCGAGAGGCCATACATCACTCGCCGGCGGTCATTTGAGACGACGTGCCACCCAAGCCAGGGAATGAAACGCCAACATCAGAGCACTATTCCCTACGTAAAGAAAGGATCGCTTTCTAACTGGAGCGAATCCGGCAATAAATTAGACTTGAGAATGCTTGTCTGCATTCTCAAGAAACCAAAAATGAAGACACCGCTAATTGTTAAATGTTTCAATTCAGGGCACTAGGATTGTACTGGTTATTGCCGATCACTACGGGTAACTGAACCAGTACTCTATCCAGTATTGTCCAGCGCGTAAGATATCTCTATTCCTGGAAGGAAAATACACTAGTTTCTCCAGAAGTACCGGCGTCTACACACGGGACTCTACACACACGACTCTAGCCACCTATAGTAACTCCGTATGGAGGGCCTAACTGTGATGAAAGGACCACCAAGGCGTCACCGGTCTTTCAATGAGCGATGCGAACTGCCGCATACAGCGTACCTATTCAGCAATTCTCGGTACATGAATACAGACACAAGCGTCTGACGCCGTAAGAGCCGCAATTCCTATTGCTCTGGCTCCGGCTCCGGCTGAGTGGATCCGGACGGATCAGGGGGTTCACAAGATCTGAGTGGGGATTGCGACCAACGAGATATACAAATGCGATTCCGTCGCATTTACATCATGTTTAGGTGTTCACAATGAGCTCTTAACTTGGCTTGCATCAATAGTTCATTTGCGTCACAGAATACACACGTAAACAACTACTTTTGTTAACTCGACTTAGATGGCACAAAACGGCTTTACTGTTTCCGATTGCTAATTATGCCTACAACTGTCGTAAAATAATTTGACGATGAATGAATCTGCATTCATTCACTGTCCCTTATTGCATTCTAAGTCGCATTGTTTCGAAGAGTGTCTCCTACAAAAAAAAGAGCAAAAATACTTCAATTACGAACTTTTACCAATCTCAGGGAAGACGGCTTAATAACGTACGATGATGAACATAGTTTCCAAGTTGATACACCGACTGCCTGGGGCCCTAGCTAAACTTGCGCATGGAGACCAAAAGAAGCAAAAAGTGTCGCGACCAGACAGCTATTGATTCAATTACATTAATCCGAGTACACTACTAAGGAACCTAGACATAGCTTATCGATGTTCAGTTTGAGAATTTCACCGTGGATGCAAAAAAAGTTCAGCCATCATTTCACTTCGAAGATTCACTACGAAAAATTGAAAACCTATCTGACCAAATTACCCGGCTGGTGGCAACAGGGGCACGAGTGACTGCAACGTATTTGGTAACCACCTCTGGAGCACCCCGTTCCGAAGAGTAAGTCCCTTGCCGTTTCAGCGCGGTAGGAAGGATGGCTAGCCCATAGCTCGAGATGTAGGGGAGAGTGGGGTAATTTGGCCGGTGGTGTAAATTGGCCGCCCCCACCTGTACGAAAGCTGATAAAAGTGAATGAAATAACTTTAGTCTCTATTCATTTGTCATCGGTAGAACTAACTCGAGAACAAATGTCAAAATTTTCCCCCTCTTAGTTTTATTCAAAATTAATAAAAGGCGAATTTCGTTAGAAAATGGTAACTTTTACTTCCCTTTAAAAATTTGTATAACATGTAGTATTTGGGTTTTGAACGAATTCCAACATTATAGCGCCATTTTTTAGGGTGTTCAGCGGTTCCAAGAGCAATTTCATCTAGTTCTGTACAGCCATGACGACTTTATAGACAAAAATTTTCAGAATGGCAATGTGGGGTTATTTGGCCGGGACTAGCGGGGCAACTTGGCCGGTGCGCTCGGAGTCACTATGCTGGGACTGCCGAGTTGTCATGGTCAATTATACCATAAAGGCCATAATTCATGACCAACTTTGACTACCTTGATGCAATATTTCCTATTGGACAGCTGTAAGGGCATGTGACGTCATCAAAAGTTACCTAACGCTTTTTTGCTAATAGATACTTACAGAAAAAAGATACAGCCGCGCAAATGGTCTCATTGTGTTCAGCTCGTCAAGGCGCATCGAATGATATACATGATGACCTTGAACTCACGTAACCTTGAGGTCAAGCGACCTAAGGTAGCGTGACCTGAAGCCAACCTTTGACCTTGACTTCTCGAGGTCAACACATACATGTTTCGATGCGGAATGACGAGAGAATTACGATGGTACTTTTAGTTTTGGCCTAGCTTGATTACTTCAAAAGCTATTCGTAAAAAGCTGTCATCGCATCTTAAGCCGCTATTTTGACTATTTTCGACCACTGTGACGGCTGAGTCAACCTCCAAAATGCTTCAAATGCGTCGTAGGACACACGTCATTGCTGAAAGTGAAGCTGACTCGCCTATAACAAAAATCATGGCCTCAATACAACACCGGCCAAATTGCCCCACACCCCCGGCCAAATAACCCTGCTAGTGGGGCAATTTGGCCGCTTTGCAGACCTTTGTAATACGTCACAATTTCAATATAAATAATTAATCTATCATTTCAAGTTTACTGTCAAAGAAAGTAAAATGTATGCCACACCTGTCAGCGTTGAGAAAATGCAGAAATATGTTGTCGATTTTTAGTTACATCGTTTTCTAAAAAAAAAGCGGCCAAATTACCCCACTCTCCCCTACACCCTCCCGGTGGCCCTATCCGGACAGTCACATTCATTTGCGGCGGCATTGCGGCATTTGCACATTGCATTTACGGCGGAGTATCTGCGGGCGGTGGACTGTCCCACGGTATCCCAGTGCCACTCACGTGCACGCCGTCGGTGGTCGTGTTGATGATGGACGAGTGCGGGTCGACAGAGAGATCAAAGTTGCATCGGTGGTACCTGTGCGGCAGAGCGCGGCGTCAGGGCGGTGCGCGGGGGACGACTGGGAAACGGGGTTCCCACCGATACAAGACTGCAGCAAGACGATCGGCACATGATCACGTAATCCTACCGTTCACATCACGGGACAAGATTACTATTACTATTACTGCAGTGTAAGTAATGTACAGCATACACATCACTACACATCAATAAAATTACTGTACACGGCACACGGCAACGTGTTACATCGCAGCGCCTCCAGCCACAGTATGGCGTCACGGGCCGCCATTCGTTACATTATAGCGTCGCAGCCCCACGCTACACACTGCATTGACCACAGCGACACATAGCTTCACGGCATTTAGCGTCACATCAGGTCAATCAGTGCACGAATGCCTGGTATTAATGGCTATTAAAGCGAGGACAGCCGCAGTCCGATATACCGGCCTGAATGAAGGAAAGCCGGGACGGTGTGACCCTCCGGTATTACAACTCAGAAAATTAAGGACTAAAACGCTCGTCATGTTGCTAGGAATCAGTAAAGGTGCCGGAAGTAAAGAGGAAAACTAACTAGCTGACTTTGATAGGAATACGTTGTCAAATAAAAATGTTGTTCAGAGCACGGTAAGAAAAAAAATCATTAAGTTGTTTACATTCATCTTATTTCGAGAAAACCTCTTCACAATAAACTCTGGCGAAACCCAAGTAAAAATCAAACGATGCGATACAAAGGCAAAATATAAAGGAAAGTATACACAATATATCAGCTGACAGGAACTGCCAATATCTCAGCTCGCACAGCATACAACGTGCCATCGATCTTCCTATCCAATATCCTTCTACATCTCGCCTTTCATCCCACACTATGAACCCCCCCCCCCCCCCCCACCAAGGAGCACCAAAGTCCCGTCAAGTGAGTCCAAGAAGCGATCAACGTCCTATTCCCGTGAGATGCGACTCAGAGCCAGTCACAAACTAGCTCCGAGTACTTAATTCTCCAGCGTCCGGACACTAATAGTGAATAAGAGCCGCGTCATGTCTGCACTCTGCACCATTGGGAAGCCATTTAGCAACTGGATCACATTACCAATACGCCTTCGTATCAAATCTACCGATTCATGGCTGGGTCACGTGCACAGCACGTGAGCGAACGGATAATGTTCCGATGTGAAGAATGTATAAACCCTTATAGGTAAGTGTACGTACAGGTCTCGCGGGTTTTAGCGGTAGGTTTTGCACCTAGAAAATTTAGTGTACTTCAAGCTATATCCTCGTTGTCTTAAGCTTTTAAGTGTTAAAGATGCGATCGACCTGTTGGGTAACAACTAACAAGCCGGCCATGATCGTGTAAAATGGCTTCATCGTAGATCGATTAGTTTCTGAGATATAACCGGAAATGTAAAAGTGCAAAACCTACCGCTTAATCTCGCGAGACCTGTACATATAACACACTAATGTGATTGCTTGGTGTGCGTCAAGCAGTTACCAGAATAGTCCTTTCATGCGTCCCTCTTCGCTTTTGCTCTCCACTTCAGCGTAATTCTCCTCTCCCCACTTTTTTGCCTTCTGTACGCACACCTCGGCCGGTCCCCGCCTGCTCGCGTGTGGGACAGTCAATGAGTTCGGCTAAGGTTACGGTGACGACGCATGCCTCCAGCGATCGGGCGCCTGACAGAGATGGTCGCAGGAAAGCGGCATTGACGACCTACGGACGAACAATGTAGGGGGACCGGCGCGGCGGCCGACAACAGGAGAGCGGGGCGGCGCGGGATATTGGACTGGTAACGAATCACACCGGTGATGGACCGGACTGGACCGGCGAGGGACGGATCGGACCGGCAGCAGACCAAACCAAACTGGACCGAACCGGGGGGGGGGGGGGGGGAGACTGGAGCGGACGGGTCATAGTCGAACTAACGCGATGGTCGATCTAGCAGGAGACCAGAGGCCTCTTGCACCAAACTACCTAGCTAGGTAAAATCGAAAAACCGGTTTCAGAATAAGCTAATCTAACGGTGGTAAATTTGTTTGCAATAGCCCAATACATAATCCTACATGTGCTTGCTAAATTTTGCACGCAAATTGTTACATTTGAGACTTGGACTGGGTATACGATGCAAAATAATCCAAGCATTGGTGCAAGAGGATTTTGGTGCAAGAGGCCTCTGATATACTCGACATCATAGCTGAGCTAGCAGGCCGGGACTCGACGGCAGATGGGTGTATCCTTTCAGCGGGCGCTAGCATCAGTACGCTATCCTTATCTATCGCATCGTGTATCGGATGGTTGTATAGGAAACCACGCTTCTCATCAAATGATCAAAGATCACCCTGATTACGTTCTTCATGCATTGGACTCCCACGATACTACAATTTCATTAATTACGCTTTTAATTACAATAACACTATTGCCAGTGAGCTGTTTGTTAGCGGATGTTTCGCTCTAATTAACAGATTATTAATTATATTCTATTTCTAAAACATCTCCTCTAACCACATATTCTGCAAGGGTGTTAAAAACGAAAACAGTTACTAAGGCCTCGCAACACGCTGTTACATGATTCCGAGAATGCTACATTCAATCGTCAACACTCACATGTTGAAGTTGTAATGCCCCGGGAAATTGGTGTGCAGCAGAATCTTCTTTGCTCTATGCGTTCTGGCGTCAAACAAAATATCCTGGAAAGAGCATCGGGCTCAGGTTGATTTGATTACGGATCAGCGGAGCGGAAAATAGCTCGTCGGCTGAACATCATATTTCTGAACATCTCTGATTCGACGCAACATATTGTTCGTTCAACACAACACACGTCTAATATGTTAAAGTGGCGTGGAATAAAAAAAAAACGCAGTCCCATGCTTTGAGGCGCATTAAAATGAAAAAAAAACATCAAAATGATGTACACACAAAAAACACAAGACAACCATTATTTTGAGCCCATATTAAAATAACTGCTTCGTGTTATTCAAGAAACAAAACATTGCTAAAATGGCGATCAAAGTGAATTGACTATGGCAGATATTTATGAGATACGTTGCTGTTTTAAGATTATTATATATACCAGCCTCTTCAAACGAATGTCTAACCTTGAAAACCACCAACTTTTATGTAAAAAGCATACGCATTTTGGCGCCTGCAAAGCTTGCATTACATAAGCACATTAACCATTGACGATACCAAAATTGCAACCACAGGCATTTCTCTGACCCTCCCTGCACCGGCAGCAACTCACAATGCCCAGGGTGAAGTAGTTGAAGAAGAAGTCGGAGCGTCTGGAGGCGGCCCGCTTGTGCGCGAACGGACTGTGAATCTTCATCTTGTCCTCAGACTTGTAGAAGACCTTGGTGGGAGCGCCCAGCAGCGTGGCCACGTCCTGACACGAGTCCCCGAACTGCACCTCTCGGACCAGCCGCGTCGGCTCGCTGTCCGCGCCCAGGTGCGTGTCGCCTGGGAACGGACGGCGGGTCAGCCGGACGGACTAATGAATATCAACACCACAGTTAGAGAGGAGCACAGAGCGCCCAATGCGTGTCACCTGGGGACGGAACGGCAAGCGAAAGGTGAGCCAGACAGTGAATCATACGCCATACTTGAGAGAGGTCAGACTAGGGCTCACTACGCCCAAACGGGTGTCGCCTGAGGACAGATGGACGGACAGACAGACGGCAAAAATTGAGCTCGAGGTGAACACAGGCCACTGTGCACTTGCAGGAGTGCTGACTTATTTGACAACCTGACCTTCCTGGTATCAACGAAGCGCACGGGTGAATAAACGGAGGGATTACATGTCTGGCGGAGAGAGTATCGATAAAACCATTGAGTGCTGAACAGCTTCCAGAAAAGTCACAACTGGTGATATGAACTAGATTTCCAAACATACTCGTATTATACATTCGGTGTCCAGAATATATACAAGCAGTGTGCTTGAACGGCGGCACCCGTCAAAATCCATATAAGGTCACTCACTTGCCGCGAGAAGATGGAGCCGTACACCCTTGGTGACGTCATCCTCCCTGATGACGTCACACTTTTCGGTGTACACCTGGCCTCCGAAACACGAGACGGGCATCGGCGGAGCCTGTGGACACGACAAACACGGTGACAAGAAAATAAAGGGGAAAACAAGCTATCTCCAAACTGATGCACAATAAATATACATTCAAACACGCTTTGTGGGCTATTTCATCCCAAACAATTATGTAGGGCCTCGTGCGTAAACCCCAGGACAGTCTCGACCAATGTCAATGCAACGTTTCAGGTGGTCAAGTATTATTTCAAAGCCAATTATGTCCAATACCGTTGTTCCGTACTTATAACCAAAAATACTGATTTTCGGCATGAAATGTATGTACACTACAGCCTAAGACCATTTGCCCTTTCTCCTGACACAAAATGAGCGATGTACTCCACCATTAGAAGTGCAAACGCTGCCATCTGGCTTCATAATTCGTCTTCGGTTTAAAGCGACAAGAGTTCGATAAAAGGTTACTTCGTTCTTTCAATTCTGTTTTGCGAGAAACGTGTACAAACACTACCAATTCAAGTAGACATAGGAAACGAATTTAGAGCCATCGCCGAAATTCTGAAAAGACAGACGAAAAGTTCTAGTCGATGACGCATTGCCGCTATAAACAGTTTCCAGAACCAATTTACGCTCCGGCCAGTACCGATTTTCCACATGATTATACTTTCTACAACAATACATCAGCGATCCTCTATTAGAGTGCCACTTTCCAGCGAAATTTAACATCAATTAGCGAGGACTGCCGGTGCGCCGTTCTGTTTTCATTCCCAGAACTGATTAGTAACAGGTTCTGTCGTCTCGTCCGGAGCGCTCTCAGATAGGCCTTACTCAGATCGCTTCAAAGCGCCCGAGAGCGAGCCTCGAGACGACGAGTCGCAGAACGCCGGGGCCGCGTTCCCGGAAACAACTTAAAACGACGCAGGCCAAGCGACATTTATTAATAAGCTCGTAACTGCATCCTAAAGCTAAATATCCTTTAATCGTTTCTTGGAAGGTTTCCTGCGATTTTGCTCACAAGTTGGACGTTTTCCGCAGATGGGACAGGCATAATTGCGCCACCATACGAGCGGCGGCATGTAATGTAGCCGCGCTGCCGGGCGAGAACATATCCCGGGGTCGTTAGCGGTGGAGTAAATGGGGGTTTGATGGATTGGCCGAGATAAGAGCGCATCAACACAACGGATGGTCGCAGGAACACATCACAATAAGAATCATTTTGCCATTAGATAACACAGGCAATCTGCCATAAACTTCAGCAAATGTTGGACTAGCGGCATCCATATTCAAAACATCGAGGTGGTAGTATCTGGTAGTTCCAACCAACCACACACGCTTATGATCGCACCCCTGATATTCACTAGAAACTCAGGTAAAAGCAAAAACCAATCCATGACTACATTTTAAAACGCTCATTACTTTGTCATTTTTCGTGCACATAGAAAAGCTACACCCGGCCCATACACAACCGAGCACAATTCAGTACACATCACGCACTTCCGCGGGGCAATGATAAATGAGTACGTGCTTCGCGGTTGGATAGTATGGGGGTATGTCTCACCTCTGTGGCGGTCCGACTGCTGCCACTGTAGATGCTCATCTGGGAGACCAGCGGTGAGCCACCACCGGGGAACTGCAGCGAGCCCAGACCGCCGGCGAACCGTGGCTGGAAGAGGCGAAACGCACTGTCGTTAACGGCATATCAGCACACAAAACGCTTAACTGTCCTAACAGTGATCAGATATACCATTTTTGGATTGAAGCTATTGTAGGATTGCGTGTGTACAACAAATACAATCAGCGTCAGTTCCACTACACGGCTCATCGTTAAGCAATGTTGTGAGTGACATGAGGATACTATGATAACTAATGCATTATATGGCCCCTCACGCACAATATCGGCACGAACACAAGTACTAGCACAATTACATACACGGAAACATTGACACATATACAACAAGAAGATGAGCCGACTCCATCATGTATCTGCCTAAGGCGCCTGACAGAGACGCTATAAGTGATAGGAAGTTACACATTCCGGTACCGCACCGTATCTCCGGTATCTTGACCGGAACCAGCGTGGTAGCCTGTGTAAAAGTCAACAGATTGCAATAATGAAATGCCACCAGTCCCACACAGGGGTCACAGACGGCTGGGCAGCATTTGAACTCATATCCAGGTGGCTGCGACACTATGGGTATACGGCTCACAACACGTGCAGATTGTGAAAAATGGCACGTTTGACAATTTACTGGGTACGAAACGCAATAGTACCCACATTTCATTTCGAAACTTTGCAGAGTCCGATATATAACTGCTAAGACAAGCTGTGGCAAAGACAAATGACCCCAGTCCCCGAACGTTTGTATGGAACTCTCAGGCCACGTGCAATTTATGCCAATCTCTGGTGCAATATCCTCAAATCTGGTCATGAAGAAATATGGCTGAATGCATGCCCACCTACTATAATAGTAGGTGTATATAGTACTACACATGAATGCACATTTACAGGGCAGGGTGGCGTCTCCTTTACAAGTTTACTATCTGCTATTTACTTCAATTCTTAAGATAAGAAGCATAAATAAGCATTCGACTTTACGAAGCAAGCAATTACTTCAGTTCTTCAGATAAAGAAGCAAACATATGGGTGCCTATCAGAAACGCGTCTATAACGCGTCTGTTATACGCGTAAACGCGTATACCTATAACGCGTCTATCAGAAACGATGAACAAATAAAGGCCAATCACGCATCGCTTTTTTAAAACTAATTTAACACCCTCCGGCGTCGAGTTCCTGACACCACATCATGTATTTTGGTGTCAGAGCAGGAGAGCCAGATAATTGCGCTGTGGAAGGCTGTTATTAATGGAGCGCTGCGGAGGGATGATAACACATTCCTGCCATTGTTTATCTCCGGAGAGCTCTGTTCCAAAAAGAACAACGGCGAGCGATAAAATATTCGAGGTGAAATAATTTTATAAGGAAATTGACGAAGTGTCATTTTTAATGTCTTCTTCAGCTAAATGACTGATGCTTTTTTTTAGTTTCAAACCACACTGAGGTGAACAAATTATATAAAAAAATGCTTCAGCTTTATCACTCCTTTATCCTTTCATCACTGGTTTGCTTTAGCGGCCGACTCGAAACCAGTGAACGCCGAACGGGGCAACTCAATTAAGCCGAAATATTTGGTTTTTAATATGTTTTTCACCTCGGAGTCGCCCGAAACTAAAAAAGTAACATAATTTCAAAAACGACTCTCTACAGCACTACTTTCCCAAATATATTTACTGTTTATTGACCAGAAAAAAACGCTTCGTATAAAACCCCAGTTTTGCCGTTTTTTCATAACGTCAGAGAAAAGTAATGCTTTTCGGCAGTTGCACATCTTTCAATTTCAAAATCTAATGTTGCCACTAGAGGTTGGCTAAATGTCGTTCCACGGAAACAAACTGAATAAATGCCATTCCATACTGCAGTTCAGTCTTGGTGGATGTCGCTCCAAGTAGACATCAGATCAGCAGGCTGATCCAGCTGGAACCTTAGCAGCGCCGATCGCGTACCCAACAACCCGAGCCCCCATCCTCCCCAGGCCGTGGGGGACTTCCAGCACTCTGGCGACGGCACAACACTGGCGCTCGGTGCGCCGCGGGGGCACACTCCTGGCGCACCGCGCCGCGAGTGCCGCTCTCAGATCCGGCTCAACGAGCACTCGACGCCCGGCTTCAAAGGAGTAGCACAGCGATGATATGGCGGCCACCTCATTACTGGTCACGCTGAGAGCCGGTTTCGAGTGTCCTGGTTTCGAGTGTTCCGGTCCCAGAACCTACTCACTATTCATTTCGTTGCCTTGACCCTCGTCCTTTGGTGAGTAGTACAGTTGTCAGAAACACCCGGAATACTGAGGAAGTGGGGAACTTAACGCCGCTAGATTCCGAGTCGAGCTCCATACTTTGTGAGGACCAAAGACTAATTGGAGCTCGCATCTCGCCTCCTTAGGTGGTTGAGCCTGAATAACATCTGTGCTGGTCAACTACTTCAAATGCCGGCCAAGTTTTGAACGCGGGTCAGAATTAAGAAAATATAATTATGTTTTTGGACAGAGCTGCTATGTCTTTTGACTTTTCTTCAGAATCACGCATGCACGAACTTTCGTCTCCGGTACGTAAAGGGATGAGAAATAACCAAACATTCATGTAATGATATGTTCATCAGAGAAATTCCTTACAATCGCCTTACAATTGAAAGGTTTCATTTGCATGAAAGCACATTTGCCAACCAGGTACAGTTGCTCGCCCATTTTTTGGACAGTAGAACTGCCATTCGGCCGGTGGCTCGCACTTCACAGAGCTGTGAACTGCTGACAGACCAGTGGCCGGTGGTCAAGGGCGACATTAACACACTGTTTCTCAGCCAGCGCGCGAGCCTCGCCTCACAAAGACCCTCGCAGGGCGACGACGCCGGGGATTTCATCAAAGTTCCGGGAGGGTTTCCAGTCGGGTCACGTACCCGAAAACAGCGCCCGACCGGGAAAACAATGACGTTAACTGCGCTCCTGTCGCGAAGCCAGCCAAAGAAGCCACTTCCAATCTACTTTCGGCAGTCATCAAACGAAATGTAATTACCGTGGCCTCGTACTTAAAGAACGCAAAATCCCACCTTAAACGTCTGCTGAGTTACACTCAAGCATAACTAGTTTTCATCGTGGTACGCCTACATAACGCGACATTTACGAGGACTTAAAAATAGTGCTTAATATGAACCTTCATCTAAAAGACAGATCAAACATCCCTTCTATCACGACTTTGCTTTAGAAGCTCATGTTTCACTTTCATACCCCTGATAGCACAACCTTTGCCTGTAAAGCCCGCACAGACCCGTGTCCCGTCCGCCATACCCAACAGCGCGAGCCGCCGACTGGTTCGGCGCGTCCCCAGCCCACAAATAGGGCTTCTCCCCTCCGGCGGGTCATTACGGGTCATCGGACACCCCGGCTACTGGTATTGGAGAGGAGCCGAACAGAGTATTACGCAACAGGCCAGTGCGTCGCACGTGTCGGTTTTTGCGTGTGATGGCGCCCGTGTCAATACTGTGTTACGTCGTCACTGTGGTGTAACCGGCAACACAAGACACCTGTATTAGACTGGATGTCCTTCGAAAGCTCAATAAACCCTACACATTCTTCATATTCACAGATATATTAATGTAGACTTTCCCGACACTTGAACTACAAACCGAGCCATATTCAGGACCCAATATAGTTCCATACGTTGAAAACATGTCAGCTAGATACAGACGCAGGCAGTTCCCCGTCCGTAGAAAGTGATAGTCTGATCCAATCACTCAATGCCCCCAACACGCACGCCCAAGGCCATCGCCTGACCCCACGCACCTCAGAAGATTGGAGTGCCACGATCCGATGGATGGCCTCGATTCAGTGTGCAATCCCCAGGATGGCACAGGTAATGCTTTCAGAAAGGTGCGTGAGCTGTTCATTGGCCTATATGTACATTAGATAAATGTGTGTGTAGCGAGCGTTAAGGCCGAAGGGCATTAAATAGTTCCACGTTGGATATATTGGCCGAGGTTTATAACACGGATTTCATTTACAGAAAGTGACCAAAACTACGAAGGGGTTTCTGTACATGCGAAAAAGCGAAAGCTCAATATCAGCAAAAGTTCACAGCTATCTACACTGGTCAAAAATGCTGACGAGCGAGCACTATAATTTAGGTCTGACCCGTCAGCAGCTAGCCAAGCCATGACAACTTCTATGTAACAAGTTTCTACGCTTCCGTTCAGGTATCTATCGGCTTGGCTCCTCCCAAGCGGAAATTTCATTTCTCCGATAACGAAAGCGCATGAGATTTGGTACGTGTCAATTCACATTCAAATCGGATATGGCCCTGGAGCAATCATTCAGAATCCCTCATGTCTGAAGACATTTGAAAGCGCAATCAGAATATGATAAAGGGAAGTGGCAGTACCAAGAAAATACCAAAGTAATGAAGTCATCGTCCGCGCCGGTAGCGTTCCAAGAACAGTACCTTAATGAATTTCAATGGTGGCCCATTACCATCAAACTCACAAAGCTTTCGGGTAAAGTAACCAACTTGAAATTCTCTTCTCAACAGATAAATAATGTAATTGGACGGGGACCAGGATGGGCGTCAGGGAGACCCTGGCCAGTTGACCCCACTCCCAGTGGGAAATAACACCGAAAACTTCGGTCGTCTGCCACGTGCCCGCTGACGGCCACGGCGCCCTCCGGGTCACACGGGGACGGCCAAACAAAGAGTGCAGCCTCCCATAGGCCAGGCTAGGTGATCTCGGGTGGACACGTCACATTCTGCCGACGTCACCAAAATAAATCGACCCGTGGGACATTATGCCGCTAGACATTATGCCGCTGACAGATACGACTCGTTGGCCAGTACAGCACTGTCAGACAATCCGTGGACCAATACAATACTGTCAGAGCCAAACAATGGACCGTTGGGCCAGTACAACACTGACAGGGAAGCCCAGTGGTCAACCATCACGACAGTGACGGAGACGACCCATGGGCTACTGCGAAAAAGACAGAGACGACCCATGGTTAAGTATCACATTGACAGACGACTCATGTGAGTTGTGGCATTACGCTACCGACAAAGACGACCCGTGGTCCCTTTTGACACTGAAAGACGCTCGAGCGTCCGTTAACCATCCCGGTCAGTGCGGCCAGTACGCCTCTCACCTCGAATTTGGGCTCCACGGGAAACTGGAATGTGAGGCCGCGGAAGTTGAGCAGAAACAGGTGTCGCTCGCGGTCGTAGATGCCCGGGTGGGTGGCTCCGAACGTCTGGTCCACCTGCTGTATAGACGGCGCCACCTCCGTGGAGCTGAACACACAGCCCCTGCCGGCGGGGAGGGAGGGAGAGTTGGTACAGGTGGCTCTGTGAGCGTCAGGTGAACGGTAGGGTGATGGGGTTGACAAGGAGAAAGTCGGTAATGGGCATGTTATGTTGCCGCCCACACCAAGTGTTTGATGAACAGCACATCGCACAGATGCATCGTGGACGAGGAGCAGTCAAGGACAAAAGACGAGGAATGCCTGAATAGAGATGATGGCTCTAAGTAGAGAATCACTGTAATTACGGCCAAATTGGCCAATGGGGCCAAGTGTGAATACATGGGCGTTGTAAATATACAGCAGCAAAGCGAATACCAATTTAGGACAAAACATCTGTTTCTCTGACGCACGTAGAAACCGTGCAAAATGTGAACAGAACCGAACTCCCGTCACAAAAACAGCGCACGAATTCGTCGTAAAAAGCGAAGTTCAATGTCAGAGGTGATTGCGTCACACACTGCCTGGCGCGTCACAATCGTACAACGCAATAGGCGACGGTGGGTGAGTGGCGCCACAAACGCCAAACAGAGAGGTGATAACGGCACGTTATAAACGACCGGACGGAACATGGGACCGACGAGACGGCGACGCTTCACCCGTCCATGGCATAGAGACTACGTGGCCTGGCTGACCTGTGACTGAGATGGATGATGTCGACTGCGTCACTGTCTCAATGAGTTATCAGTCTACCGACTTCGACTACAGAAAGTATAAAAGAATGCTACGACTGGAATCACGTGACTTTGAAACTTGAAAGTCTATTGAACATGAATCCAGTATAATGAAGAATAGGTACCTACTATGTTTCAGGTTCCATGGTTTAAAAGAAACTAAATAAGCGGAGGACAGTTAAGGGCGTAACCCATTACATTCTAACGGTAAAAAGTGACAGAGTGCACGAAGCGCTGGCAGAGTGCAGTATGATAACGGTAATTGTCTCAGCAATCACGGCACCGACCCATTATTATTTCTAGTATTATCTTACCCGTATTTGAGCCGGAGCTTGCTCAAGTTGTACACTTCGATGACCTGGGAACAAAGAGTCAGGGTTTCAGGTCTACAGGCCACAGTAGATATCCCCAATCATCCTTCACAAGAAAAACTAAAATAAGATCGGTCCAACACAATAGATATATCTTCGTCATTCTGTTTTTACTCATCGGTTCCTGAGATCCCGGGCCGTGACGGTCGGGCACTCCGAGTAAAAAATGCATACAAAAAGAGTGTAAGTTAATTTCGCACCGTCATCCACCTCTTCGGCGACAAGGACATACCGGGCACATTTTACCCCAACGAGACGGGACTGATGAAGGCGAAGCCACGTCTCCGGCACCTGATGCCGTCGGTTTCAGTAGTTTGGCGCAAGTGGCTCGATTTAATCCCCCTCATCGACCCGCCTTGCCTATGACCTAGTTTAACCTGCAGCTAGGCTGCTTTGTTATTCACGTCACTTTACGGCATCTAGAATGGAGTGTCGGCAAACATGTATTCGTCTCGACCAGATGATTTCCGACAGCGTCAAAATAGGGTGGGTGTAAAGGTGTAAATACGCACAATACATTGTGACATTGCGCAATTACTGACAGTTAACGTCCGCCAAGCTTCAGACAGTGCCACCAAACCTTATTTACACCACTTTGTGAAATTGGACGATGCTCTGCCTGCCTCAACTCGACAACCAAACCCCCAGGCGGCTCGGCCACGACCCAAGACCCGGTCATCCACCGCAGCGCCCGACAAAACGCACTGGCAGCCGTCAGCGGGCCTTGAACGGGTGCAGCCAACCAGCGGCCTTGACAGAGATGGGCGAGCGGGCGAGCGGGCGAGCGGCGCGCTGCCAACACACAGCCGCCGCACGCACAGTCCGATCGGGGGGGGAGGGGGGAGGGGCTGCATGACCACAAACGGCCCGAGCGACGGATCGCGGTGCAGATATCACACACACATACACACATACATACGGTAGCGTGACCGGTTTACGTTCGAGTGCACGGCGATGGCACGCCGTTGGGTGGTTTGGCCAGCAAGAATTAATTATAAAAACAGGCCAGCTGATCCCTAACAGTCATCTGTCATGGAACTTTCAATACTAAGGGTAACGACTACGAGCTGTGTTCGCAAATCAACTGACAAACGACGAGTAGCGCAGCTAAAAAAAAAAAAAAAATGGAACCTTCGGATTACTGATGAACCCGCACATTTTCCCAATGTATGTCCCACGGCAGCAGGTAAGCAATAACCATTTGGGTACCAGACTCTTAGCGATATCTAGGTTTTATGATTTTGTCATCACCTTCGCCCGAATATAACGAGGGCGCTTGGACTTTGTCAATAAAAAAGTACCGGCACCGCTTGATGTCCTATTTCTTGATTTCCAAATTAGTCATCAGATATCGATAGGTATCAGAAGTCAGGCATCGAGGCATCACATAATAAACCATATTTTCCTTCCCCATGAATGTAACTATTAACCCACATATTTAGAAACCATAATACTGACAGTAATAAAGTGCACATAGGAGATTCACAAAATAAAATAGTGGAAAATTTGATGAAAGCTCAGATTTACCTTGAGCCGCTGGCCAACAGGATCAAAAAGTAGGCGGATGCCATCATTGGTCATGTTGATGACCAAATCATGATCCAGCGGGTTCTGAAACAGGAACGGTATGTTAACCCACGCACTTGTAGGGGGGGGGGGGGCGGACTCCATCGGTTTTTCGCGAATAACTCGCGCAAAAAGCGGCCGATCGCGACGAAACTTACAGCACCATCGACTTAATCAATTTTACACTCAGAATTGCATGACCCTGACCCAAATGACCTTTCACCTGTGACCTTTTTCTCGAGACCATGTTAGGCCAGAATCGCGATTCCGCGTACATGTCGGCTCATTATCCGTGCGTTTGTAGTCTTTTTGAGGTGTTCGGCGTTCAAACATGTGAAATGATGTTGGGTTGGTCCCATGCGTTATGGTGGGTGTCAAGGTCACGTGATGGTCAGGTCAGGTCAATGACCTTTGATGACCTTGATTCACTTTTTTTATTTCTACATGTTTCTTGGCTAGTTTTTGGAGATTATTTCGAACCTCGCAACTATTTGAACATTTACAAAGCACCTAGCTTTGGTGCCTTCTTAACATGTTACGAAGCTGTCAGTGGTAGTTGATACCTATTATGAATACCTGGCAGGACCTCTACTGGTTGACCTGACCTGAGCTGACCTGACCAGACATGGCCTAAATGCATAAAGACATCATCTGTGTTCAAACCTAACATGAAATTCGTGATCAGCACTCCGAAAAACCCCTTCACAACCTCACTTTAAGAAGTTCTGACAGACTCCGATTTTCCCGACTTTTGGGTCATTGACCTGTCCTGGAAGGTCAACCAATGACCTAGGACCTTATAATTGGGTATCATCGGCTTCCTCTCGTCACGATCAGCACGCTAATTTTTTTCCGCGAAGCTCTAGCTCGATCAGGGGCGAAACGGCAAGGGGGGGGATCCAACGGACCCCTATACGTTTGCGGCCGTCAAAACAGCAATACGGGCGAGGGTCAAAATAAAAACATTGTTGACAGGCTCCTTATCCAATAACCACAATAGAAACTTGCGTTTCCACTGATACACACACCCATTCATTTGTAACACCTGTACACTAACACAGCTACAGCTAATTTTTTGGTCAAAATTTTGTTGGAATAGGGGAACACCATGGAACACTGTCCTTTATTATCTATTCATACCAAGCAATCACATGGAATTGAGGAGACTCATACTTACTGTATCACTGTAGCTTATGTGAACATCCCTTATCACTCCAACCTGTTGCTGAATAATGTTAACAGCTTGTGAGAAGTGCATACCTGTAAGAAAAGGAGCACATTTTAATTAGCTTCATCCCTAGTGTATCCCTACACTATAAGCATTGGTTCACTTGGTTCATCCCTCAACATTTTTTCTTTGCTTGTTAATAGAAAAAAAGTAATTTATGTTTCTGACACAAAGTAAGGCTTTGTTATCTTATCATATGGATAATTAGAAAGTAGTCAACTGAAACATTACATAATCAAGTAACTTTATATGTTCTTTTTATAGAATGACAGCTGTACACTGTACAGCCTCTTTTCAAAGCTTGTAATCAGGGTCATTTCAAGTTGGGAGTCACATTCCACTACTGCTTGTTCAAATCAGTACCAGAATTTCTACCTGTATCTATGTCTCCGTTGGACAATATTTCTATGATGAAAAAATTAAAACTGTTTCTTGTGACTACTGGCATGCAGTGTGTCAAGTTTTTACAAGTCATTACTATTAAAACAGTTTTATGGGAGAAATGAGGCTATATCTGCAGCTACAGGTTGCAGCTGACCATAGCTTCTTTCATGAGCTAATTTGGAGCATATTTATCGAATTATGCTTACATTCTGAAATCAACTCTAAAAGCAAACTAATGACAAAGATCAACATTGAGAAACTGAAGCATATTATTTAGGCTTGCATGCACTTTCTCTGCTAACATCAAGGATGAATGCCAGGATTTGTCTACTTCTGTAACTTCTGCAATTTGTGCACAATCAATAAAGATAAACTTACAGATTATGCTATCTTGATCTAGCCTGAGCCTAAGTCAAAGTCAAGTTAGTCAAGATAAATTTGCAAATATATTTTTTGGGGACTGGTTTAAAGCACTGAACCAAGCAAACCATCAAAGCTAAGCACAAAAAAGTGAGAACCTCCACAGCTTGATTAATGTTATGCCACACCAACACAAGTTAAGTGCTTTGGTTGTTTATTGGAGCTTTAGGGCGCGCCGACTACTGGGGTCATTTTGCGCCCCTATACTTTATGCTGTGGTTGTCTTTGCTCCCAAAGATTGAGCAATGTCAATCTCTATCAATAGAAGCTGTGTTATAATAGAAACAAATGATAGGCATTCCTAAGCATCCAGCCTTATCAACCCCGCCTTGTCATTGTCATGCATGGCTCACGAGTCCCAGGCTCAAAAACCGTGGTGACAGGCTTGAGCTGTGGCTGAACAAGGGTGGAACTTGTCTATTTCATATCCTAATCTAAGAAGCAGATAAACCATAATAAGTAACGAGCACAGTAGGAACATGAAAAATATGTGCATTGACTTACCCAGAATGAACTCCCATTGTTCATGCGACAAACTGCTCTCAGGGACCACTTCCAAGTCAAGCATTCTTGAATAATTAATGCACAAGAATGTTTGATACACAAATAAGCAATGAAACTATAAGTATGCTTCAGAAATATGTTCTCACGCAGCAAAAATCGCACTACCCTTTGTCCCGTAGCCTTCAACTTCCAGTGATCCCAAAATGAAAACAAAACAAAGTAGTCCGTTGTGATAGTGGTTGTGATGCGTCGTTTGCTGTCAAGGGCATTTTCTGTTGATGACGTCATTGCAATAATAATATAATTTTTCACACCAAATTGATCAATATCTGTAAATAAAAATACCTTTTTGCCATTTTTTTTGTTTCAAAACATATCAGTTGTTAATATATGAAAATACAACTTTTTTTACTAAATGAGCTCATCAAAATCAAAGATATCCAAAGAAGCATGAGGTAAATAAGCCAAGAGGGTGCCTGAGGGCATCAGATGTTTCCTTGACCAATCAGCTGTTTTGTTATCGTCACCTCTGCCCGACGGCCCGACCAAGAATCTGGGCCCGACCCAGAGTAGGTATATAGTGATAGGCCCGACCTGCCCTAGTCCAAAGCATAGCCCAAAGGGCATTCAGATGAAGACCTTCGCGTGTACTGAGAATCGGAGACGAAGGAGACCAAGAAGCAACAGACAAAGGCAAAGATATTTCCAAGTAGCTCCACCATTGTTTTTTTTGCATGGAGAGGCTCAAAGGAAGGCACGCCCTCGGTTTGCTCCGGGAACCATACTCTGCCCATTGCCCATTACCCCCATGAATCGGCCGGGGAAGGGGCGGGAGCAAGATGAGATGAGCTGAGGGGCTCAAGGTTCCCCGATCCTCCGATGAGGTTAGAACCTACCCCTTTATAACATTTGGCCTTCAACGTTTCGTCTTTTCTATCTTCGGCCTTCAGCTCGCTCCGCACCCCCTCATAGAGATCTCTAGTCTCTACACAAATTTACTGAAATTACATGAAATCCATAATATATCGATTTGCTGGTAACGTCTCTTTGCTCTATGACCCCTTGTCCAACTATGGCGCCTCTCAGACATTCCCTTCCTCTCGTTTTCCCTTGCGTTTTCCCACCGAACTCTATAATGCGTTTTCCGCGTTTTCCCCCGTGTTGTACACACAGAAGAGTGCGTTTATTCCAATTTTATTCCATGACTTATAAGATATAAGACAATAGAATTGTTCGGGCTGCGAGTTAGCGTCGATAATAATCTCCCAACATGTATTTCTAGACCTAACTTCAGGTAACTGTCAGTTTAGTAATTAATTCGTTAGACGAGTCACCTCAAATCGCCACGACCACCAAAAATTGAAACTTTAATTAATTTGAACTTGGCCAGGGCAGACCAAGTCCAAGACCAAGACAGGTAACAGATTGCTTGTGTTAGATAAGCGGACCAGCTAAGTTCAGGGTAAGCTTTGTTTTTTACAAGATAGAGAGGGTAAGCTTTATTTTTTACAAGATAGAGAAAACAATATGGATTGGATGTGCTTAGGTATATCTTGTTCTGGTCCCTCCGTATCAATACGTCACTTGGCAAGAACATGGCTTGAATTAAAATAACACATCTGATATTTAATGCAACATTAATTTTATGACATTTATCAAAATTGTAGAAAAATTGGTCTTATTATTATTTATGCTTCATTTAGCACACGCTAATCGTTTGAAATTCTGGGTGTCTTTACATCCATAATCCATATCAATATGTTTAGTTTCTGTCAAACAGATATGCATTTGCTGGGATTATGAATGAAAATGGAAGTAAGGCTAGTTGTCTTCTAGTATTCTTTCCAAAGCTTTACAATGAAAATTTACGTACCTATCTATTAAATTTCTTAGCTAAAAAAAGCCTAGTTTTGTGAAACCAACTCTGAACATGAAATGAATGCAGCTCAGTAGATAATGGGTAATTTCTTGTTATTATTTATTTGCTCAATAAATTGCTTAAAAGTCAAAACTATTAGTTTGTGCATCTACACAATAAAATATTGATATTTATTCAGTTGCTTATTCAATGCTCATCATAAATACCTACTCTTTTCTTTGGTCTCACAGAATGTCAAAAATGCATTAATACTCATACCTTATGCCTACTGTTTCAAACAAAATGCACATGTTTAAGGTGATACCTATGGTATTTATAAATGATTATAGATGCCTAGTCAATTTAAGAACCTCTTGACCCATAAAAAATAGATTTTAGAGCCAAGCTTTTGTTTTGAGAAGTTTGAAACCATATTAGGTAACTTTTGGATATTATTATAAAATTTTGTGTCAGACATATCTGAGTTTGGTCCCAGGGTACACACCTTGTTCCAATAAATTGTATATGCAGTACATCAATAGGAAACCTGATGATGTTTTTAATGCATGAAATATAAGTCAAATTAGTTTGTGTTTTTATTGAATAATTTTGCACCAGCAGCCAGCTGGTGTATAATTTTGCTTTACTATGCATACCTATTTATAAAAAGTTGGAAGGTTTCTTTCTTGGTCTTCACACGTAACTTATATACATATTTTTCTTTACCTGCCCTTCCCCTGCATGAAATGATAATGACAAGATTTTAATCATAGGATCTATCTTTGTGCTTGATGCACTTATGTCAATAAATTGAATGCTGTTTTAGATGTTCATTGAAGATTGTAATAGAAAACTGACATGTGTTATGTAATGGGCAGCTCAGTTCAGTTGTGTTCACTCCCCGCCCTCCCATTTTCAGGCCCCTATCCACTGCAGGAGCCATGCAGGTGTGAGGCTTTGGTAGCCACCAGCCCAGTCTGCCGCTCTCTGCCAGCCGCGAGCAGGTCTATCTCGCTCTCCCCGCTGCCGTGATGGACACTTCCGTGGCGTGGTTGCTGCCCGAGCAGCGTGGCCCGGCCAGCGACCTGTTCTCGCGCCTCTGGGCCTCCCAGGAGGGACCCAAGCCGCCGCTGGGCGGTCGGCAGCTGCGGGTGCCCGATCTGATCGACCAGCACGTGCCGGCCGACTACCCGGCGGCGGCCGAGGCGGCGCCGGTGCCGTCCAGCCGCCGCCCGCCGGCGCCGCTGCCGCCGCAGCCGAACGGCGCGCCGCGCGACCGCTCCTGTACCGTCGAGCTGGACCTGCACAGGAACGAGCTGGTGGGCCGGCACGGCGGCACGCCCTGGATGGTGCCGGGCAAACAGTACAGCACCGGCGTGAACGGGTGAGCAGGACGTCCGCCGCAGCGGCCGCGGAGAGGTGGCAGAGCTTTTAGATATTGTGAGATATTAAAGCTGATTCATGCCATGTTGTAACTTAGAGCTTATGGTGACTGACTTCAGTTGTGTACCAGTGTACTTAATGAACCAGTGTTCCAAAATTTGTTGTTTTGGGTGGGAAACGACATCCAAATGAATATCATTTCACACTCTCACCTCCAATTTTGAAGAGCAATTTTCCACTCCCAATATTACGAAGAAAAAGCATTAGCGTGGATAATCGTTGTACATCTCATATTTTATCACGCATGGATAAAAATTAATGCTATCGATCTTTTCCCATCTTTCTGGGCCTCACCTTGGCCAGCAATTTTCCACTCTTATCCCCATTTTTGGAAAGCAATTTCCCCTCTGACACCCAAGCCAAAATGCAATTTTGGGACACTGTAATGAACCCAGCTTATATTGTTCGATCAATGCCCATCCATTCGACATGGGTTGTGTTCCCATTCCTCCGCTGACATATTGTTGATCACGGCACCTCCGCAGCCTCCATGAAGAGATTGAAGATTTCTATATCTACATGTCACCATCTCGAGAGGAGCACGCTATGCGAGAGGGCGTCTACGCCAAAATTCGGCGGGTGATCCTGTCCCTGTGGGAAACGGCCGGGGTTTTCATCTTCGGCAGCTTCGAGACTGGTCTCTATCTTCCTACCAGGTATTGAAAACGAGCTTGTGGAGGTTGTTTCAATGTCAATCTTTCCAGCCCTTATTTTTGATTGCATATGTTTAAGCTATCGTGGCTCAGCGCCTCTTCATTGATGGATAATACCTAGGCGTCCGACTGTCGAGATCGCATCCCGCATGGTAGCATTATCACCATTGAAACAAAAACAGAAACGATGTTTCCTCGCCTATGATATTAAAAAACTTCGTTTTACTTTATAAACACCGTCTTATTTGTTAAATAATGACCTCCGATATGTTGAGTAGTAAAGTAATCTTGATGTTGACAATCATGACTCGATTTTAGGAAACACCCTGTGGTTTTTTGGGGCGATACTCGCACGATACTTTTACCCTTTTACGATATAGTCAAGTTATCAATGAACATTGAATGTCTGGTGTCTGCGTGTCAAATATGCATTTTATTTTCGCTACACATAATGTGGTATTTACGAAATGCCCTTTGTTTCAGTGACATCGACATTGTCGTCATGGGAAGCTGGGAAAAGTCCCTGGAGATGCTGAAAGAGGCCCTGATACAGGCCGACATTTGCGAGCCCAGCTCCATCAAAGTGCTCGACAAAGCCGCTGTGAGTTGATCCTGCTGAATAAACTGACTCCTATTTCTTGCTTGATAGCTGTGTCGGTCGCTCTAGTTACGCTGAATTGTTTTTAGTTTCTAAAGAGTGCACTGCTAACACTGATCGCGTGACTGTGGACAGGTTCCCATCATCAAGCTGACGGACCGGCTGACCGATGTCAAGGTCGACATCAGCTTCAACATGAAGAACGGCCCGCTGTCTGCGCACACCATTAAACAGTACCAGGAGGAGTACCCGCAGATGCCCAAACTGGTGATCGCGCTGAAGCAGTTCCTACTGCAGCGCGAGCTGAACGAGGTCTTCACGGGTGGCATCAGCTCCTACAGCCTCATCCTGATGACGGTCGGCTTCCTTCAGGTAAGACAGTCGGATACACGGTCCTGAGAGGTGTGGTGGTAAAAATGTAATTTGGAGTCGTGATCTGATGCAAGCTCAGACCTTTTGTACGAGTTTAGAGCTGCTGACATTGGCACCAAGAGCCTGCTTAGTTGGTCTTTTGCTTCAATGGCGTAATATGGCGTACGTTGAGTGCATGCCCGATGGTATGATTGCGCTAAGATAGCCGGTGTGCTTTAACCGTTCGAAAACAAGGTTGCAGTCTTCCCGTTCTTTTCAGGATCACGAGAGACAGATGCCGCCGTATGCCGTTCGGAACCTTGGGGTCTTGTTAATTGAGTTTTTCGAGCTATACGGAATCAAGTTTAACTACTTGAAGACCTGCATCAAAGTGAAGGACCGTGGCTACGCCCCGAGGAGTGAGGTGAGCCGAGCATAAAACTCCGTTATCGTCTTGTCAGTCTTACACAGGTGGCTTTGATGGAATCCATTGATCGTTGTAACGAAGTGAGATGAAATTTGACAATGATGAGCTTGGTAGTGTGTTGGATATCCTATTCATCGTCTCACCGGTTTATGTGATAAACTTATAAGCATGTAATGTGTCACGCCTTTTTCATCTTATTTTTATTTTGGAGTTCTGCACAGGCCACAGGTAAAATTGTTCTTTTTCGCTTGCCCTGAAAAAAATCCCTGAAAAACTTTTCCGTGACCACCCTTTTCCGTACCCCACCGTGTGCCTCCTCAGGTGGAGGAGCAGTTCGCCGCCCACTCGGCGCACAACTCGCCCCTCTGTATAGAGGACCCTCACAACGCAACCAACGACATCGGCCGCTCCTCCTACAACATGATGAAGGTCAAGGACGCCTTCAAGTACGCCTACCAGCGGCTCTCGAGTGCCGTTCTCAGTCCGGGTTCCGCTGCGGACCCCAACAAAAACAGGTGGGTACCATGATAACGCATTCAGATAATGTTGCATCAGGTGAAGTGTCAAGGAGTTATCAGGACATGCTTAAAATAACACTGATCAGACTGAGGCTGGTTTTATCGATTTTTCATATTTGCAATGTGTGAATATATCACCATAATATGGTGATAATACAGCTACAGCATGCCATGATATTATCATGTCGTGCTGTAGCTGCCATGTGCGTACGTTGCCCAGTTCACCATATCCTCGCTTCACCATGCCATACCACCATACCACTATATCCGTAAACGCCCTCTCGGAGTGTCGCTCCTCTGACCCCGGCCCCGTTTACCTGCCGGCAGCATCCTCGGTCGTGTGATTCAGGTCACTGACCGGGTCGTCGACTACCGGTGCAGCATCCGCGAACGGTTCCCGGTGGCGGCCCCGCGACCGTCACCGCCCAGAGCGCCGAGCTCCAGCCCCCACTCGTCCACGTCGCCGATGTCGTCGGGAACTTCAGACACGTCGGTGGGTTCACGGGGGGGGGGGGGGCTGGATAATGTGGCATGTGGAGGTTTGCTAACAGTTTGAATGTTGGAGAGATTTTGAATTTTTTGTCGGTATGGGTTAGTGTTTTTGTGTCTTTGTGAGTAGCGTTAACATGTTTGTTATAACATTAATCGGTCCGCTAAGCTGAAATTTTCCCCGGACAACTGCGGCTGGCCGAATTATGTCTTGGGCAATTATGGTATCACGCCCATGTTACTGACTCCTTAAAGAAAGTCAGATAAAATCGGTAAATCCTAGCTTAAAATCCTCTGAGTGTTTTTCAGCAATTATTTTTATTTTGCCTGTCAACTGAAATGCCAGCATAGCCAAGGCAAACTGATATTCGCTTGCCGTTTTGATCTTAATGTGCGAACAAAATCGCAATAGTTCCGTTATTAAAATCCAAGTAAAGCCATTGCGTCTCCTAAGCCTAAACATAGCTCAATAATTTGCGTAACCATGCACGTGGCGAATGTGCCCATAGGCCATAACATAACACTGTTATGGTTTTTATTGTGACGTTCTCTTTAACTCCCCATATGTAGTGTGCGATGTGTTGAAGAAGCTTCCGCCTCATTTGTCCCGCTTTGATTAGGCATTCGGCGCTATAGTCTTATGACTGACATGTAGTGAATGTGGTTACTTGTCAGCTGCGAGAGTGCACAAATGTAACGTATTTATTATGCTATCAACCGCTGACGAGAACATTAACGTACTTTTTCACAAGGTGTGTAACCATCACAAGTTCCATTTGCTGTTTTATCTTTCGTCTTAATCAGTCATTTTTAATCAGTCACTGTGGATCACTCGTGAGTGGTTATATTTCCATATCGCCTCGCACCTGGCCGGTAGCCTAGTGTGCACTAACGCGCCGTTCCGCGGCCGGCCGCCGCTCTCGTCCGTCGGCCCTGACAGGACCAGGACGCCGAGAGCTGCGAGCCGGGCCCGGCCGGCCGGCCCTCCCTCACCCGGGACGCGTCGCCGGCCAACTCGGTCTCCACGGCCGGGACCTCGTCCAGCTCGAGCTCGGCCCGGTCGGCGCCGCGCGCCGGCACCGGCGGCCCGGTGTCCAACGCCGGCTCAGGCCCCGGACCCGGACCAGGACCCGGACCTGGGCCCGGGCCCAGCTCCGGCTCCGGTTCTGGTCACGGCTCCGGCTCCGGCTCTGGCCACAGCCACAGCCACGGCCACAGCCACAGTCACAGCCACAGTTCCGGACACGGACACGGACACGGGCACGGGCACGGGTCGGGTCGCGGTCGCCGGCCGCACAGTGGCTCTTCACACCACTCGTCGGGCGGCGGCTCACAGCAGAACTCCTCGCGGAACCGGCGGAGTAACAACGGTTAGTGTGACCGGCCGCGGCGCGACCCGGCCGCTCGACACCGGCGCGCTGTGGGGAGAGGAACGGGCTGGTGGTAACCAGGCGCGAGTCACGGTTGGTTTTTGTGTCCTGTTCGTTTGATTAAAATTATGTGTCACGTGGAGGGTCACTGGTAAAATGCGATGAAGCGTTGTTGTTTCAAGGCTTTGGGCAGGGTAAGACCCAGACGTTTGCATGCTTGCTCGAGTCAGTTTGACATTAATTTGTTCTGTAGCGTTAGGCACTAGCATTTATTTGAATGAGTTCCATGTATCATTGACGATTAATGATCACTTTGTTTGCCTTTTTCCTGTCATCTTTTTGTGATCGTGATTAAAAATATCAAGAAATGTAATTCCACTGAATATTAGAGTTCACATACCAGTCAATTCAGTGTAGCTTATCCAAATATCTTTGACTCCAATGCTTCATTGAAATTTCATTGTGATGTTTTAAAAGATTTCTTTTCTGACGATTTTAACATAACCGAGGGACGTTTGGCTTTTAACGCAGGGACCCAACATCGACGGAAGCCAGGGGGTAACAGCTCCTCGGCGCAGGGTAAGTGCATCATCACGTCTAAAGTAGACATCGACAGCAGCTGGCTAATTTCGTCTTACTTTGACTGTCTTGGTATATTTTCTTAGACATACTTGTCTGATGAATGTCGTGTGTGATGAGTTGATGAGTGATGACTAATCTTTTTATCCAGTTAACAGCACAGCTGCAGTGCTTTAATTATTTTTATCGATTTGTTTTTGTTGCCTTGTCCTTTCTCAATACTTTATCAATGTTTAGTTTGGTTAGCTACTAAGTCGTTTGCTCACAGGTGGGGGTCGAAACTAACGTTAATCCTGTCCGTAAGTGGCCGCAGATTGTGACCCTCTGGCCTCTTGATAGACCGAAAACTGAGGTGTACTTTTAGTGTGGTTTTATGTTTCTTGTTTTGATACACTAACTATTGTATCTGTAACCGAAGCATTTTTTTTTTATTTAGAAGTTTTCCTCTAGAAATTGGCTGAATGGCCTGGTCACAGTTGACACAGCTTCTTTTGACAATGGGGAATGAATGATAATGAACTAAAGAAGTTAACTGTTAAGCTTTTCATACCTGTTGACCGCTTGCTATATCTCACCGCACACATACCATGCGATGTTTTGACGCTGGTGGTCACCTGTGATCTGTCTGACACTGCCCTGACCGTGTGTCCCCTGTTCCCTAGCCGACGGCGGCGCTGTACCGTCCTCCGGCTCCGGCGGCGGCGGTCAGAGGTCCTCCAGAGGCCAGCCGGCGCACCGAGCGGGGCCGCGCGACGCATGATGGTGCGCTGAGCCGCCGCTGAACGGCCGGTGAGCGGCCCGCGCGGCGGCCGCGCCTCCTCCCGTACTCAGTACAAAGTGGGGCGCCGTGCTCAGGGCGCCCGTGCGCCCCCGGCGGCGCCCCAGGAACTACGGCCGTGGTATCTGCGCGGCAGCAGCGGCCGGTTTTGTAGAGCGGTTTATAGTGTGGCCGGGAGGCCGATCTGACTGAGACTGTGATGGACAAGTGCTGTCGCCGCGCTCTGTTTTAGGTGTGATCCGTTTTATTGGTGGCTCTGTGCGGCGCTGACGGCGCGGTCGGGCGGAGGTGATGCGGTGTCGATCGTATGTCGGGAGGGTGATGACTGTAATATCTGGCGCTCCGTTGGATGGGCGCTGTGGCTGGCGGCGGTGGGAGAGCCACCGTCGCCACGGTGTTAGCTTGTTAGACCTGGAATGGACTTCCACCGGGAGTGGGCTGCGTGGACCATTTGTGATCATTGTTGCGACTTGAGTCGTCCCAATCACTGCCGAGCACATCAACTCTGTGACTGTCTCATCATGTCTCCGGATGTACAGGCGTCGGCGGCAGTGTGGGTCACTTATTGTGACGCGTAACGCGTCGTTATGGAATGATATTGTCGCCGGGAGAGAGTTGCATTTACCTCTTTTTCACGTGTCTCTGAGTCATTAAACAGCCGATGCCTGCTGGAGTTTCGTTTTTTGTTGGAAAGAGAAAGATGGGAAGACGGCGGAACCAAGGGCGGAACGTTTGATGGATGGGTCGGTGACAAATGCTGGAAGGCATAAATAGACGAAATTGGAAGGTATTAGGAGCTGCTCTTCTTCTGGACACGCAGTTAGGATTTAGGAGGGACGTGGACAACGGCCTTTGAACTTTTCATGTTGTCCTGAGTTCTTATTGACCGAACCTTTTTCATACTGTTTCTGACGGCCGAAAAAAATGCGAGACTTTCTTCGATGTTTGCTCAATTCACAGAACTCTTTCGAATGCTTTAGATGAGTAGATTTTTAGTCATGACTTGTGTGCTTAACAGGGTCCAGTTCATATAGAAAAGCCAGTCGACAAGTGTCACTTTGCCAAAGTGCCACTTATCAAAGGGACACTTTTGGGAACATTGGTGCAGATGTGTAAGGGTCAGTAGCGGCGGAACACCTTCAATTAAAGGGGGACACTGCCGACTTTTGGTCCTATTCTTTCCATGCAACGCCCATAGGGCTAATGTTAAAATGCCAAAATCAAAGGGGGGCACGGTACCCCGGTGCCCTCCCCGTTCCGCCGCCTATGGAAGGGTGGCTCTATGAACCCATCTGTAGGGTCGCCCTTTCCAATAAGTGTCACTTAGCAGCAAAGGGGCGCTATATGAACTGGGCCCAGAGCAATGGGTTACACTAGCCGCCACTATAAAAAAACGAGTTGGCGGTAGGCACTCTAGTTGAATTGAGGGGCTTTCATGTTTTGACTCTGCGGTAAGCAAATTCAAGCTTTAAAATTAAATCCAGAATCACAGATGATTGTTCGTAGATGACTGCACCTATAACTTCTCACCTATACTCCCCCCCCCCTGTAATGTGTAATCTGCGTACCGGCTGAAATAGACCAGGCAACGTATTATTTAGTATAACGCATTATTTAGTGCCGGCACTAATACATTCAGTGCCGTGCTTCTATCATTTAGGATATCTCTCCGCCGATGTTACCCGTTGACCGGCTGCTCCTGTCGCTATAGCCGGCTCTTGCGTACCCTTATTTTCGTACTTTTTTCGTTTATGACACTTCCTCCGCCGCTGAAACCCGTTGACCGGCTGAGCCCGTTGCTTTAGCCGGCTCTTGCGTACCAGTATTGTCATACTTTTCTCGTTTATGATACATCCCGCCGGGGTGACCCCCGGGCCGCGGCCAGTTGAAACTATAGCTGAGCTGCTGATTGGCTGGCCGTCGCGGACCTAACATGGTAGCCGTCGTACTTTTTGGCGGTACTTTTCTCGTTTATGACACTTCCCCGCCGCTGTGACCCGCTGACCGCCTGACTCTGTCGCTGATTGGTTGACCGTCCGACTCAGACAAGCCCTGCGGCGTTCGGAGCGTCTGTCTGGTGCCGGTCGGCGGTCAGTGACGTCCCGGGCTGTGTGGGGAGTGGGACGGGTCCGAGGGCGGCGGCCAGCCTGAGACGGACCGTGGGCTGTGTGGAGAGGCAAACAGATATGGCACGAAACACAGGTTAGTGAACTGCGGTCGAGCTGGATAATGGGTGTGCTTATGTGTTTTGGAGATCGTGACTTGAAACATAGTTTATTTCAGATTAGAACATTGTGGCAATGCCTTTTCGGCTGCGCTTTCTTGTTCTGGTTAATGTCTGAACCACTTTGCTTTCTTTCTGAATCGGTAATCATGGGGTCAGTCTGGTATTGCTGATTGCTCAGTAATGTCCCACCGTCATTTACCGCCAAGTAACGCCGTTTCTCTGGCCACCGCAGCCGCCTGCACTCTGGCCCCCGTCTCTGTGATCCTGCTGCTACCGCTCCTGTCGTCGCTCGCCGCCGGTCAAGACACGGGGGCAGTGGATGCTGCAGCATTGACCCCACTCCAACTGGATGAGGAGAAAACCGGACCAAAGCTGACCCCTGAGGAGGTGAGCTTAGCCTTAGGGTGGGGCTGAGGCTGAGGTTGATATTTTGAGGTCTAATAGGTACGATACATGCAGATGCCATGAAGTCTTTGCTGTATCATGCGATGTTGCTGTCGTGGCCGTGCTGGTTCCTTAGCTTGTTCGAGGCTTGTCCGAGGCTTGTCCGTAATATCCTCGGCCCGAAGGTCGTCTGTGACCGCCAGCCAGCCTGACCCTTGTATCCTCCCATTATGACCCGCGTGTCCCTCCGTCAGCTGGAGGCGGCGCTGATCGCCGGTCTGGAGCGGTTTGAGCGCAGCGCCGACGACTGGACCCTGCGCACCACCGAACACTGGCAGCACCACATCTCCGACGTGGTCGAGACGTTCCAACGAGGTCAGACAGAACGAGAAGGTCGGAATTCTGGATCGACTTTTAGACTATTTGACGTGTGTTATATTTGTCAATCGCTTGCTTTTAGATATTTACTGAAGATACATAAACAAATAGTTTACATACACGGATTTGGTCTAAAGTATCAGCTGTAATTGCGTATGGAGAGTGCATTTATGTGCATATTTTGCTTATGTAGCTGAGATATAATGTGATTTTGATACGTTCACGTTACATCTTAGAAATGTAACCAAAGGTTTGTTGTCAATAGTTAAAACGCTATTCGTTAGAATTGTTTTTTTTTTCTATTGAAAAACAAATCTGAGTTCCCTGACAATTTGGCAAAAGCTGCCTGAGATCAGTAAGCTGCCTAGTGTCTGTGTTGTGCAGCTGACACCACTGCCATTCTGTCTGATGGGTCTATTGTCCCAGGTCATGAAGACCAGGGCCGGGAGCGGCGCCGTCGGGACTTTTTTGGCCTCCCGGAGGAGCTGTGGCACTCGTATAAATACGGCACCGGTGTGGGCAACAGAGAGGGTGAGTCTCCGGGTTATGACGGGGCGAGGCTATGACGACTGTATGGACAGGATAGGACTCTGGGCTAGATGAAGGTGAGGGCTTAGTCGCTCATCGCTATTATTATTATTATTATTATTGTTTATTCAGCATCGTCATGCGACAAAAAGATACATACCCCACCCCACCCACCCCCCCCCCCACCCCACCCACCCACACACACAGTTAATCAGCACTCAGGAGGTTAGTAGTCTTAACAGGCGCCGCGAGGCCTGACAGTTGCTTGCCAAAACCATCTTCAAACTGTCTATAAGACCGCTTTCTTGGAGTGGTGCCCGGACTATGTCGTGATCGACGTACCCAGCAGCGATGTGCATGATAGCGCCGAAATTCCCACCACACAGATTATATACGTGGCCAATAAACGACCCATCCAACTGCTCGGGGTACGTAGCAAGTCTGGCCAGTCCAGTGACGTAGGCTTGGCGAAGACGGTGGTCAGCGCGGAAAGCATTACGGAATGCGCGGAGGGCATCACCTCGCAGCACCTCACCGATGCGAGGCACCCCAGCAGCAATCAAAAGAGCCGTATGGTGCGCAGAACGCGGCAGACCCAGCGCTGCCTTGATCAGCGAAGCCTGTCGCGAGTCTAGACGCTCAATGTCGGCGGAGCTGAGGGGAGCCGTCTCACAGCCGAAGATCAGTGCCGGCAGCACTACTGTCTTCCAGAGGAAGATTTTGTCAGCAGCAGTCAGGCGGTTGGTGAAATTGCCCAGGGGTGTGAGGCCATAGAATGATGCACAAGCACGCCTGATGCGCTGAGCCACGTGGCTGTCTGTGCTGAGGTTGTCATCAAGCACCGTACCGAGGTGCTCGGTCGTCTGCCGGATCTGCAGCTGCTGTCCTGACAGTGTCCACCTCGGTGTGCTCGTGAATAGTGCCTGTCCAAATATAATACAATGGCTCTTGGTTTTTCCCGGTTCAGGGTGAACGAAGTCGAGGCGCCAAGTAGCCGCGAATTCTCCCATCTGCAGCATTGCACCGAGGTCACGCGCGTTCGCAGATATAAGGAGAATATCGTCAGCGTAGCAGATAGCGGGTACGTGCTGGCTGTGTAGATATGCTCCACGACCGCTGCGATCTAGGACCTCAATAAGAGGTAAGAGGAAGATGTTTGCAAGGGTTGGCGATAAGATGGCCCCTTGTCTGGTGCCCCTGCAGACCAGGAACGCTTCAGATGTGGCGCCACCAAAAGTCACCCTTGCAGAGAGGTGGCGGTACCAGGTGACCATGAGGCACCAGCAGTAGTCGCTAAGATAATCTTCCAGACGGAAGAACAGACCGTCATGCCATATTCGGTCAAAGCATTTCCTCGCGTCAAGGTTTGCGACAAAAACAGGAAGACCCCTGGCTCGATTCTGCTGTATGGTCTCTCCAGCCAACAGAGACGCTTGCATGGTGCCCCGATTGGAGATAAAACCAAACTGCAGATGATGAGGTACAAATGAGGCGTTCAGTTCGTCTAGCACTAACAGCTCGAGCAGCTTAGATGCGCAGGTTGTGATTGAAATCGGTCGATAGTTGTCCAAGCAGTTAGGGTCCGATTGAGATTTCTTCAACACGGGTACAATAACGCTGTCAGCGAAGGTAGCTGGCACGCTACACGTGGACAGGCAGACAGAGAGAAGGTGCGCCAGAGCTGACAGGAGACAAGGCGACTGACCATAGAGAAGGTGCTCCGCCGTGATGCCGTCTATACCAGGTGCCTTCCCACGCTGTAACCGGTGAATGAGGCCTGCTACTTGTCCAGCTGAAACCGTTCTTTCGGATGCATCGTTACGGATTCTCCTTAGTCGAGAATCTACATGTTCAGCAATTTGGAGCTGGTCCAGAGTCAGTTGCCTGCGACTATCTTGGTGCACAGTCTATTCGGGCTGTACCCGTTCGCCGGCACGACCAGAGCTATGCACAGATACAGCGAGATCCGGTCTGTGCAATATATCACGGTGACTATAAATATATGACCGTCGAACAATGCCGCTAATTGACCGATATGTGCAATTGAATTGCATTTTAGCGGCAATGTCATGTGCTGCGTCGGTGCGAGCGTTTTGCCTGGTTAGCCGTTGCGGTGAGCGTTTAGTTCTCTGGCAAGGTCATTTCCAGTAGTGTTGAGTGTTGCTTTGATCTGCTTTCAGAGCTGACTTTACATGGCTTCTACCGTGGTCGGCAGCTGAAAGTTTCTGGACCGGCCCTCGACGCCCCGCCCCAATGGCAGGTCAGGTCACTCCAGCGGCAGGTCAAAATCCATATTCGCCAGCTGTCGAGAGACAGATCGAAGGAAAACTAAGACCGAGATCTTGATTTAATGTTCTTGGGAATATTACTCATCGCAACAATGCTTTAACTATCGAATCTCACTTTGCAGTTTCAATGACGTATTTTTATCGATAAAGCTTTGCTTGTTTACGCTTGACTCTACCTTCTGTCTGTTCAGTGACTACTTAGGGTAGTACTACCCACGTTATTTCGATGTCTCTGTGGCGTCCAACAGGTGGTGAGCCACCGAGGCGTGTTCTTCCTGTTCGGGCTGTACCCGTTCGCCGGCACGACCAGACTGCATATCGTGAGGACCAACTTCAGTGGGGACTTCCAGGAACACACCGGTATGAGCAGGGCGAACGCAGTTCCTACTCACCTTACATCGGTGTCTTACTCGAGTCTAAATCGATAACTTCAGCGTGTTGTGGCCTGCAGTAGGAACTGACAACTGATCCAAGATAAGCTCCAAACGTGGCACTGTCGTACGTTTGGATTAATTGATTCATTTATTCATTCGACTATTTAGTGAATGTATCGGTATATTGTAAAGTAATCTTGGGTATATTGGTCACTGGCTACTGCGCTGTGATACCCTGAAACTGGCTCCGCGCTGTTCTTATCATTGTCACTCTCTCCGACCCTTCTCTGTTTTCTAGTTAAGTTAACGGCGGCGGACCTGCGCGTCACTCCGTTTCTGCACCACGTGCGGGCCAATCAGGGCTCTCAACTATTTGCGTTCGTGAAACGCACCGCGCCCTCCGCCGGTCTGTACCCGGACGGAGCTGCACAGGTCACAGAACAGGTGTTCTGCCTTCTCGTCAACCAAAGCACACTAGAAACGGTGAGAGCGGGGCTATATGGGATATTTGGAGGGCTGGGGTGAGGGTTAGTTAAATCCTAAAGCTAGTGAAACGGCATGAATGATCACGAAACAATCATTCCGACCGCTCACTGCTCGCAACAAATGTCTCCCAAGTCCCAGCACGGTGACTTGTCTGAGTAATCAGCGTGATCTGGACTCGCATCACTGACTTGGTGTGAATTGTATCATGTATGTGAAGGGCGAGTGAATATCATCACTCAATGAGGCTATATGGTAAGCTCCCCCCACTCTGATCACCCCTCTCCTCTCTACCCCCATGTCTCCGCAGAGTGAGGTCTGCACTCCAGTGACGCTCCCCACCGATACGCCCACGGCCGAAATACTCGTGGACGTGCTGTACGACTCGTACACGGGCGCAGAAACCATCGCGCTCTTCCCCGTGCGCCAGACTCACGGGCTGGTGGTGTACAGACTGAGTGACATGAAGTTCTCGGGTGATTACAAGTACAACCTGGGGTGAGTCTGGCACTGATGGATGGAGGGACGGATCGATTGTTCGGGGTCTTGGCGATATTGAAAATGGCCTTCACTACAATGCAAGCATTCTGAAAAGCGGAAACTGCGAAACCTGACACCGGTACTACGCAGCCATGCTGTTCGCGTGGTGCATTTTCATTCTGCCCTCTTGAACTTGTCGCGATTGACTAGCGCTCAACCCATTAACTCTCCGTCTGCTGTGCGGTTCTCTGTCCAAATTATCCATACTGACACCCCCTGCTGTCCGGCTCCATGTCCAAACTGTCCATGCTGACGCCTGTCTGTGTCCGGTTCCCTGTCCAAAGTGTCTACACTGACGCCTGTCTGTGTCTGCATACCGTCAGGCTACACTGCTCGATCCCGACCAATAGCTCCGTGTGGAAGGTGCGTCTGTTCTCCGTGGCTGACACCACCTATGTGGTGATTACCTACGGCGATGGGCCGCTCGACCGGATGGTTCAGGTGTTCAGGTCAGTACAGACCGTATGTTCTATGTGTTTTTAGGTCGGTGGACCGTATGGTCCAGGTCTTAATCTCAGTTTGGGCTACGGACCGAATGGTCCAGGCCTATAGGTCGGTATGAGCTGGTTGATCCGGATATGTTCGGTCGGTATGGACGGGAAGTTCCATGTCATCATGCTGACTTACCGGATGGTCCAAGAATGCGATGTGGACCGAATACTTAGTCCCAAATGTTCATGCTTGCACGGAGAACGGGTCACTTCGTTTGGAAAGTACCGCCTTATATAAGATGTTTCAGAAAGTCTGACTTGTCGCTTGTATATGCCACACAACTTTGCCTTTATTCGCTCATCAAATGGTATATTCGTATGAACAGGCACGATTCGAGCGTCTTCTCGCTGGTTCAAACATTGGCGGTTACCAGCTTCGTCATAGACATCGAGGTGTTCAGCATCGGCTTTCAGCACTATCTGGCTCTGGGACAGGTACGTCGTCAGCAATCATTCCAATGTTTTGAATGTTGATGGCGCAACGCGAATGCATTTTACCGAAATGGTGAATGTTTCATGCTTGTTCAGTCTGCTTTTACGCCGTGTGGTGTTCCGTTACCCTTCACGAGAGTGACAACTCTGTGCGTCTTCACCTTGGTCAAGTTCGAGCTTATTCAGGATCTTTTTTGCACCGTGTCATCTTCTTGCCCACTTCTCAGGAGAACCGGATGTCGCTGTACGTGTGGAACTACGCCGAGTTCCATCTGCTCCAGGACGAGCCGTCGCCCCTCACCTACAGGTGGACCGTACTGGCCGTCAAATCCTGCAGGTCGGTCACAGCGGTACCAGATTTACATGGGCACTATTCACATTCAATCACAGAACGTGGTGTGTGTGCTCTCGAGCACAATTTATTTTTACTTGATTGTAGTGAAATGAATTGCTCGACAAAAAACACCCACAATTGAAATACGTAGGTCTGCCGCCACGCTGTTGAGGATTTGCCGTGAGGTTTTCTGTGTCCGGTTTCAGACATGAGGTCATTCTGGCCAAGGTATTCGAGGACTCCGGCACCGGGGTGGAGTTCTACAGACACAACGTGCGGACACAGCAGTTCGAGGCGGTCAGTGCAGCTGTGTGGTTCTTCAGTGACTCTAGTTTAACAAATGGTGTCATTATGATTATGAGATTATGATTTTACCCAATGCCGTTTTTAGACGCTCTAGGCGCAAGCCGAAAATCTTTCGCACGATCTGAAACAGTGTTGTCCATCACATTTGTGACTCCACTTCCACTCTGTATCACTGCACCTATATGACGTGCCCCTCCGTACCATTTACGAACATTATGCCTTTCCGCACCAGGTCCCCTCTGTGCCCTGTACAAGCGGAGACAGCCATGGTGTAAATCTGGACTGTTTCCGGCGTCCGGGCGATGTGCTGGACCTGATCGAGCTGATCGGCGTCACAACGGACGACGCCACCTACATCATCATACCGTCCAAGGTGCGGCCGATCGGGTGTGGAGGCGGTGGGATTCGACGGACTTTGGGACATTTTTAGGGCACTCAGGGTTCTTGTTATGTAAATAGCCGAATGATTATAATATGTATTTTGCCGCCATGTATCATTTTCTCAGTTTGTGTTTCATATGCCGTGCGATGTGGTACATGTATCAAATCCATCGTTGTTTCGCGCATCGCGCCGCTCTACGCTACTTCTGTTGACTGAGCCCAATCCGACTGAACCATCGGCTATCTACCATACTACCCTTGTCTGTTGTGTTATTCGCCGTTCAGCTCAATCAGCTGGTGCTGACGACTGAACGCCAAGTGACTGAACCATCTCTCTACCCTTCTAACCTAGTCTGTGTTGTGCCGCTCGCCTTTCAGTTGAACCAGCTGGTGCTGGTGACTGTGAACGCCACGGTGGACGTCGCTCCGGACCCGGTCCGACTGCAGAACGAACGGCTGCTGGACAGGAAGGCGCGGCTGCAGGTAAGCCATGTGCTGAGCGCAGACTGAAGATATTCCGTTGATGATAAATTGAAGCAAAGGTCTGATATTCTTGTTTCGATGTTTTCAGGAAGAGAAACGTTTCACCTAGATACGAGCATCTTCTAGCTGTACGGGAGTGTTTCCATTTTGATGTCATTTTAAGAAATAGACTAGCGATATCCGGCGAGATGTTTGTTTTGGATCTCCCTGCTTCGAAGCCACTCCTATTGCTGTGGTTCTTGGTAGAACATCACGCTTCTTTACTATTTATCGCTCGCAGGCAAAGTTCGACTCGCTCCTAGAGAAGCAGAAGCGACTTGAGTCTGTGCTGAGTAGGAGCGTCATACCGGGGAGCGACCAGCAGATCACGGGAAACTGCAACTTTCTCAGCGTGGTCACGGGTAAGATACGCAGGAGTTGAAATCACAGCATACGCTATACGTAGCGGCACCGTAACCATGTTCGTAATGCAGATTGGCGACACATAAGTTTGCTTAATGCTGGTTAATGATCGGTTTAAATGTCTGGTTAACTGATAAAATCTACATTTGGAGGTCCTGGTAAATTAGTTTTCTGTTTCTGGTTCGATGTATTGCCATCTTTTATCACATGCTCTGTTCTACGTGACTGTCTTCAAATATGATTCAACATCACTTTCAGGAACATCTGATGCGCTATGACCCATCTGACACTGTATAACTCCCCTTCCCCCCCCCCGCTCTCCAGCCAACACACTGGTCGCGCCGGACGTGGCGCTCCACCGAGTACATCTGCCCGGGTATGCCGGCGACGCTCTGGGCCTAGTGGCACCCCTGACCGAGCTCACGGACAAGGTGGCCGCTCTGGAGCTGGCCCTCATCACCGCGGCCGACCGGGTGGCTGGTGGGTAGCGACGTGGTTCTGGGGAATACTGCGAGCGATGGGGTGGCATGGCGTGGGAGACGATGTGAATAGGTTCTTTGGATAAAGGAAGAGCTTGGGTGAGAATGGACTCATTAATTATGGATGATGGTATGGCATACATTTGGATATAATGGCTCGCGATATAGCAAGTCTTTGTGCATCAATTCATGCATAATGTCATTGTTGATGCTTTTATGTAAATCCTTATTAGATTATCCGTCAGATGGCGAAAACACGACGATTTACGAATGTTGATTTTTCCGTCCCATGCGTTTCGCCTTCCGAAGCTGGCGGTCGCTGTTGTTACCGTCGTCCCCTCACCCTCAGACGTAGTCCACGCGGACGACACGTCCATCCAGATCTCCGGTCAGAAGAGCGTGGTGGGCGGCGTGTTCAGCGAGTCGCTGACCGCCTCCGGACCGGTGCACATCAGCACGGTGCGCGGCACCGACCTCAACAGCACACTCTCCAACATGGTCAGGTGAGGAGGACGGCTGGGAGTGGGGCTTCTCATGAGCAGCCGAGGTTGGTGAGGGTTTGACAAGGTTTGGTTCTATAAAATCGAGGTTGAGTGGTCTTAACTTGGTTTCATCGCCCACCATGTGATTTCCATTTATGATCGTGATAACTGGCTCAACTTATCTCTTGTCTCGGTCCGAACGAGAATACTATGAATTCATCGTGGTCCTCCAAGGCCAATCAATGTGCCGCTTTGTGACATTTCAGTTTCAAGATTACACTTTCCGTTTTATTCACGCACCTCACCCACTATTCGATGTTTTTCATGCCATCTGAACTAGTCATGACACCACCTCCCCCATTCTCTCGTATCACCCCCCCCCCCTCTGCCCACAGGGTGGACTCTGACCGTCTCATCTCCGGCACCAAAACCATCGCCTCCTCCCTCACTGTTACCTCCGAGCTGACCGCGGCGCTGCTCAACGACCGTCCAGTCTCCGACATTGTCACCGTGGACACCACGCAGGAGGTGACCGGTCCGCTGACGTACGCGGCCGGCGCGCTGAGCGCGGACTCGCTGTCAGTGGGTGGACTGGTGGGAGGCGTGGATACCCGCCGGCTGGCGACCTACAACGGCGGAGACACCCTGCCTGGTACGTGGACGGGGAAGGTGGAGGGGAAGTGTGCATGGTAATTTTCGCAGCATTGTAATTTTAGTGAATGTATCTCGCGATTGGCAAGGCCTGCTGATGAAGCACGTCTCTTTTCCTTAGCCATAGCAACTAGAACTAGAAAACTAGGAAACTGTTCAGTAGTTATCCATCCTTCCGTCTAAAACGGAAAAAGTTGCTGCTGTTAGCCTGTTACATAACTCTGAAGGCTAACATCCAATGTGTCTTAATGAATAGACCAACCAACCCCATGTTTTCCCTCTCGTGTGTGGTTGCCTGTGTGATGTTCACTGAAGTTTCCCTCCATATCACCAGTGGCGGCATCCGTCGAGTACCTGAAGGCCGACAGTCTGACCGTGGGCCTGATCAACGGCCGACGCCCGGAGCAGGTGTTCTCGAACGTTCTACTCACCTCCGGCGGCACGTTCACGGACGCGGTGACGTTTGATAGTGACGTCACACTGGCGGATATCACAGTCAACGGTGAGGACGGTCAGCCAGGCGTACGGCTGCCAAAATATGATGATATTGTGGATAGTCGTCAGTTTGAAATATCAAACACATTGCCCGAATAATGCTCCCCAATGAAGTATCACTTGATACGTTTACTGGCTATGGATTACCGTATCGTCGTTTTTTTAATCCAGCTATATGCATAATACCACGGTGACTATAAATACATAATACTGCCGTTGCTGCTGGTACGGCATGCGTCGCGAGCCGAGGCCGTGCGGTGCAGTCTACCTAAACAGTAAGGCAGTGCGGAACAGTCTACCAATTCAGGCGCTGACTATTAGCGACATCTAGGGGAGAATATCGAAGCTAGATCTCGTGCGGCACAGCATACCGATGCAGGCGCTGACTGCTAGCGACATCTAGGGAAAATATTTTAACCTTCGCCCCAGTGGGGGGGGGGCATATGTTACCACCCTGTCGCGTTTTTCGCGTGTGAATAAAAAACCGCGGCGCGTAGCGCCGCGCCGCTTGGGGTAGCTTTTGGTACATCAATTTTGGACAATGTGTGAAATTTTTGACCCCAGGTCATGTCAGGTCAGGTCACCAGGTCAAGTTAACTGACCAAGCCTTAAAAAAGTTTGCAATCATGTCCAGCCTGCAGTGTTTGTCAGAAAGGTTTTAAACTTGGTGGATTGCATGCTGTTATGGGAGCCTACAATTTGTATATCTCGGATTTTTTTATATCCGTGACCTAAGGTTAGGTCAGTGGCATGACCTTTCCATTACAAGTCAATGGAGAAAAATGAAAATGCCTCTAGATCCGTGTGTACGCATAAAAACAGTCCAAATATTTCAGAATCACAATGAATTAGTCCACTCGTGATGACCAATGTGTCATTTTTGCTGATAGCCTCTAGAAAGGTCATCCGAGGTCATTTGAGGCTACAAACAGTTTTTTTGCCAATAACTCGCGATTGGAAAGAGATAGAACGCTGGGGATGGTCTCATTGTGTTTGTCTTGTTGAGACGCATCGACTGATATGCAACATGACCTTTTCCGGTCAGGTCATGACCTTGAACTGAGGTCAAATTTTTAAGTTGACCTTTCAAGGTCAAATTATAGTTCATTCGACGCGTCTTGGTGAGGGGAACACGATTCTGGCAATATAAATGTCGTGGCTTTTTGTAGTCGAAAGTTATTGTCGAAAAACACTTCTCGTAAAAACAGCTATTTTTGGAGTTTTTGCCCTCTGGAGGCTAAACCGTTGACCTGAGGACAATATTGATAATGACTTTTTCAAAAGAAGAGTTCAAAAGCTATCGATTGCTCTTCCATGCGTTTTTCTAGCTACCATAGTTCCTGAGATAGCGGCATGTTTTCTGAAAAATATAATGACAATTGGCAAATTTTGACCTTTGATGACCTCTGGTGACCCCAATATTGCTCTAAGGTGAAAAATGACCGAAATACTTTCAAACGTACGTATTGAGAGCTATCGACTGCTTTTTACCGCGTCTTTCTAGCCCTCTTAGTTTTTGAGTTAGAGGTGGGTGGTAACATATGCCCCCCCCCCTCACTAGGGCGAAGTTGGCCGAGACCGCCACTGGGGCGCGGGTTAAAATCTGATGTCCTGCGGTGCAGCATACCGCTCCAGGCGCTCACAACTCGTGACATCTAGTGGCAGGAATATTCATTATGCTACCGGCAGGGACGGATATGATTGCTAAAATTACAGCGAAACTGGAAAGGAACGTGTTTTATTCCAGAATTGTGTACATACATATGACAATGTTTGATGTTTTGAGGAAGTTTCTACAGATTTTATGATGCACATTTCATTACTGATTAGATTTCCTGGTCACAGGCACTCTGAACGGCGAAGACGCGGGACTCCTTTCGTCAGTCATCTACACCGACTCCGCTCAGCAACTGGAGGCTCTGTGGCTCTCCTCTGCCGTCGTGGCCGGGTCCCTCGCGCCACAAACCGTCGACTCTAAACCGTTCCCGGGCGGACGTTACGTCACCAGAGGTGGATCTCACGTCATTTCCGGCCAGAAGACACTAAACAGAGTAGTAGCCTCCAGCGTGACGGCAGCGCAGGTGGACGGTGTGCCCGTGACGCAGCTCGTGACGCTCGACACGGACCAGACGCTGACGTCACTCAGCGTCACGACAGGTCACGTGCTCGGTGACCTGACCGTCGGCGGAACGATAGATGGCGTCAGGGTCGCGCCGGGCTGGCTGGACCACCTCATCACGAACGTGACTGAAACTCTGGATGCTGACTTGGTATTCGCCGGAGGGGTGACCCTCCTGGGAAACCTCCATGCCACCAGCATTAACGGCGAGTCTGCGGAGAAGGTGTTTGGCGGTTTGGTTTTACCCCACACTGACCGGCCAGCGATTGTGACCGGTAGGAAGCGGTTCACCTCAGCTGTTACGGCCGATGAGGTGACTGTAGGCGGTGCAGTGAACGGTGCCGACCCGGCCGACTGGCTGTCTGTCTCTGGGGAGCAGCTGGTGGTGGGTCCTCTCACCCTTGCCGGTCGCGGGTTCTTCGCTAGCCTGATGGCGGCAGGGAGGGTGGATGGGGTGGATATCACTGCACTCATACAGGAAGCGATCTACACGGACGCCGAGCACGAGCAGCTTTTGTACGGTGTGAAGGCGTTCACTGACCCCTCCACCATGTCCGCGCTGCTAGTGGACGGCCCGATAAACTCAGTAGGCGCCGGAGAGGTTCTGTGGACCCGCGGCACGCAGACCATCACCGGATCACACGCATACCTGGGACCAGTCCGCGCCGGAGGACTGCACGCCTACGGGGACCTACTGGTGCCGGACGGTGCTCGGGTGGGAGGACTGGACTTTTCCGAGCTGCCAGCACACGCTGCCACACTCGCAAATGATACCCACACGGAGAGACTGGTGTTTGACCGAGTCATTGTCCGCGGAGACGTGCTGACTGATCATCTGAACGGCGTGGATCTCCGTCATCTGACGACAGGCGTGCTGCGCCGCGGTGGAGGAACCATCACCGGGCGGTGGAGGTTCGAGTCACTGAGAGTGAACGGCTCTGTGACGACCGCGCAGGGAGCCGGGGGGTACCACCTCGGTCAGCTCCGGCAGAGGGTGATCAGCGTGAGCAGGGGCGGCACGGTGCACGCGCCCGTCTTCTTCGAGCGTCTCTCTGTGGAGGATGGCGGGGAGGTGCGAGGGAAGATGGTGCTCGGAGGAGTGCTGTGGGAGGAGGTGCTGGATAATCTGGCCAGTCGAGATCGGCCCATCAACATCAACGGTGAGTACGTAACTAGACTGAGGGATAACGGGCAGGGATTAGGCTGAGGGAATGCAGCGGGACGCGAGAGAAGGCTCTGATACTGGCTCTGTATTCGTATTAGAACACATGAGCTGAATATTGCAGCGCATGAATACCTCTTATTCGGATAACGCTTGTTCCATTTTCCTTTGTTGGTGCTGGAAATTGATGTAATGCTGCTTTTTGTAGTTTGGAATAAGTTTTTTTTTTTTACTTTCTTGCTTGATTATCGGTAATCGGTTGATCGATCAAAAGACTTGGTCAATTTTTACTCAACAAAGACCCGTCCGAATTGTGCTTTACTTGTTTGGCCGAGCCTTGCTCAAATCACCCCGTTTGCAACCGTTCCACCCTCCACCGCCAGCCTCCAAGACGTTCTCCGGTGGCCTGCACGTCATCGGCCAGCTACGCTCTCCCTCGCTACCGCTCCAGAACCTTCTTCTAGTCAACGCTGACCAGATCATCACGGGGACCGCCTTCTTCCACTCTGACGTCACCATACACACCGGTCTGACCGTGCAGCAGCCAATCAACGGGCGGTATGACGTCACCAAGATCGAGGAGCTGTTCGTCACCGATACAGAGGATCTCACTATAGATGGAAGTCTGGATATTTGGGTGAGTGTGGGTGGAAAATTTGAAGCATGAATGTGAAAAAGATGAAGTCGAGCCTCATTTCTGGGAATGGTTCTTCAAAAGCTGTTTTGCTCTGCTGGGTGAAGCTTTAGATGAGTGTTTGATGGCTCTGTAGCTATAAGCCGTCTTTAATATGCGACTGTTAATGTCTAACATCGCACTGCTCCTCTCCGCAGGGTGGTGTATCCATCTCCAGTCTGCACCTATCTGGCTTGCTCGCCGGCCTGGATGCCACCACCATCCTCTCCGACGCCATACCGCTCTCCGAAGACGCCCACCTCACCGGTCACATCACCTTCGTCTCTCCGGCTCGCGCTACAACCATACACCTCCTGGACGGTCTGCTGAACGGCCGACATCTAGTGGAGTTCCTCTCCACCGTGAGACTGGTGAACGAGGAACAGGTGTTTAGATATCCCGTGACGGCAGTCGGTGTCACACTGGAGACGGCAGAGATGAGGAATCTGACGGTCGGAGGGCTGGTCGGTGGCGTGAACTTCACTGATATACTGCAGGTGAGTGTTGATGGGTTGGAAAACAGTGTTAGTGACAACCGTGCGTGTTCGTCCGAGCTGGCTTAAAGGAGGGACATTGGGATTGGAGGACGGGTAAGGGACGGAGTCAGCAATACAATGTAAGATTGATGGTTGGAGATAAGAGTGGTTCATTCTAAAATACGCTAACACTTGCGCTTAGGGAGCCACATTTTGTGCCACGGCGCTCATGGTAAATCATTAAACGGTTGGGCCATATCATTTTCGATACTCGCCATGAAGGTATCATTCCGTTTACCACTTACCTCATCTAACTATTACCCTATCTTCACCTCCCATTTCCAGCGTCTGATTTACCTGAACGGCGACTACGCGTTCAGCGGGGTCTGGACGGTACCAGAACTCTCAGTGGCCGGCGACCTCTCCGTGCTCTCCTTCAACGGCCAGAGCCCGGAGCGGCTACTCCGCCGGGATGTAACAGAGACCATCGAACAGCTGGTGGTGACGGGGGATGTGGTAACGACGGCCGTTCGTAACGCCACGGAGGAGACCAGACTGAACGGGTACAGGCTCTGGAGGGAGATCAACGACATGTTTAGGGTGAGTGCGGTGGCGGAGGAGGATGGAACGCATTGAGAAGGAAATTATGGCTTGATAGCAGTGTTATTTTGCACATTTGCTGTTAAAATGGACAGCAACGTGGACTACTAATTATTTTGATAATGCCGAGGCAACATATCTCGATCAAGTTCTTCGTGCGTTCAATTTAATATCACACTGTTCTTCATTAATTAATTTGCTGTTCAATATTATTTCTGGGCTTTAGGCCATGGCTCTCCATACACACCACAACAAAGTCGCCTTCTGCCTTCTTCCCGCAGCTGTCTCACGGCACACCCCAGACGTTCATGGGGTCACTGACCTTCACCGGTCACGTGACAGTGAGAGGAGACGTGGAGCTGGGCGGCCGTCTGAACGGCTTCAACGTCTCCCAGATCGTAACGTTGGGCACCGATAACGACGTCCTAGGTAAGGGGAGGAGACGTCCGTAGTGTTTGGGAGGGAAAGAGTAGATGGGCGATGGAAAATGAGGGATGATGAATGTAGAACTGGAAGGATGAGGAGGAAGTGTAGAAATTGATATAAATATAAAACAGATGGAACGTAAAAAGGAGCCGGATGAAGGATATTACGTCTCAGTTTTGAATTGTGTTGCGAAATGGGAAGCTTGTGATTTTTAGCGTAGAAGCTGTCACGCTACTGCGACTATCAATAATTAATTTCGTAAAACCGTTAGTTGTTGTGTCTTGTTCCGTGCCCATTTCTTTCCTGACATAAGAAGTATTCCCATCTCTCTTCTGACGCCTTCTTTCTCTCCCCAGCCAATCTGCAGTTCACGGGCCCGGTGACGGCTGACAAAGTGGTGGTACGGGGTCTGGTGGACGGCGTCAACGTAACCCAGTGCGCCGCCACGGCCGTGTACCCTGACGGAAACCACACCCTGTACGGAGATTACGCCGTCACCACGGTGAGTGCGGGTGGACTGTGGATCCTACTGCTGAGGCGGTTGAGTTGGTGGGAATAGTGGGGTTTGGCTCGGTTGGTGTAGGTGATGATGCGTCGAAGGAACTTTTCCAGTAGACGTTTTATCCTTTTCAAGTAGATGTTATCTGTTTTCTGGTCAGAGAGTTCTGTGTGCCGGCTTGCAAGTGATTTTCCCGGTCTGGGTGTCGCCGGTTTGGCTTCATGACTGATTTGATTATAACACCCCTAATATGTTTTAAGTGTCCCATGATTGGGTTGACACACCGTGATATGAGCATCATATCCGGCCGATGGCTTCTTGACAGGTACTGCTGGACGGGTTGAGCAGCGAGGGACCCATCGACGTGGACCGTGTCCAGACTGAGGTCAACGTTCTGCTGGAGCAGTGTGACGTCCAGCGGAACGATTTTAACGTGAGTGGCATCTTGGATATTGTCCCGGACTGATGCATGTGGCTAGCTAGCTAGGTGTAGGTATGCCAGCTCAGATCGCGATGAAACTCTCAGACATCGCCTGAATGCAGTGTTCCGTTCACGCAGGGACTTTTAAACGGAGGATTTTCTGGGGCCAATGGTGCGACATTGTGTGCATGCCGATCTCCGGTCGTTATTCTTAGTATCTGAAGACGGACATCAAATTTACATTACCTTACAGTACAATATAATACAACCGAGTTCACGTCCCGAGTCTCGTCGAGACTCGAGTAAGCGCTGAGCACTGAGCACGACAGTGTGCCGTGCGGCACAGCATCGTTCAGGCGTTTGACGCCACTGCCATCTATTGGCACGGGCATGAAGCATTGTAAACTTGGCGGCGCTACCGTGTCAGTTACTCTCTACTGTAGAGTGTAGAGTGCGCCTGAACTGGTTGTTTTCCATGTTTATTAGGTAGTGTGTTCTGATTAGCTTTCAATAATGCTTTCCCTTATATTTCCCCTTTGCGTACCTAGTGGCTCATGCTCCATTAGGTGGAAATGGAAGACTGAGCTGACCGAACTCTGTTGCTTCAACAATATCCATGCCATTTTGTGTCTCCCTGATGCCTTTTCTCCCCTCAGTACGTTTTTGTTTTGTGTCTCGGCAGGATTACTTCCGCTCCCAATGTCTGACGATGCGGGGTCTGTACGGCGATATGCGCTCTACGTACTACGCGGTGCGCTACTTTGACGAGCTGCAGGAGCTGACCTGGCCTGACCTGGGCACCATCCTCAGCACACTCGTGCTGGAGGTGAGGACGAGCTATCGCGAATGACGAATAACATACCTTTTAATCAGCATATGCATATGATCCCCAAGGCCAATGACACAATATGATAACGCGACTGTATACGATAACTAATGAAAGGATGGGCGGTAGCACCGTAGGCGGTGGTCAATGGTCATGCTTGTCCTCCCCGTTACTAACGCTACCACAAAACTTGCAAAAAAGCTAGGCAAACAGAAAGGATGAGACGTGATTGAACTCTAGCAGGCTACCATCAATAGTAAAAATGAGGTTGTTCTACGCGCACACCCGACTCCAACACGCCCCACCTCTGCCCCTCAGGACGACTACAGCAGCGAGCCGGCCGTGCTCGTCACCTACACCCGTCTGGGCAGCGGCTGTCCCGAGTCGCGCCTGCTACGGTTCCGGCCCGACACCGGTCTCCTCCAGCCCGCCAGCGTGCCCCACAACTGCGGTGCGGTGAGACAGTGGATTCACCTGAGACCGGGCGGGCGCCGTCTGTTGGTGTCTGCGGCGGAGCGGCCGCCGCCCCAGTGTGCCGCGCCCCTCTCCGCTGTGTGGCGCTGGAGCAACGGTCGGGTGCAGGTGAGGGCGAGGAGGGTATCGGGGTGGAGGATGGATTGGTGCGGGTAGGTGATATATCTTTTATCTATACAGGAGGGATGGACGGATTCGGTTGAGAGACGGACGAGTACGGATGAGAAATGAACTGGTCTAGGCAGAGTGAAACCGGCCAGAGGTTCAGCTATGTCATGGTGGCGTCTGTACCCCACCCCGTGACTGACTTTCGACTGATTGTCACCCCCCCCCCCATCAGCTGAGAAAGAAGGGAGTGACTCGACCGTATCCCTACTCTACACCATCTATACGTCACCTGTACCGCATCCCTCTCTCGCCCACAGCCGTTACAGAACCTGAACATAGCCGCCAGCCAGGCGTTCTACACGGCTCCGCGGCCGGGCGCCCCGGCTCAGCTGCGGCTTCTCGACCCTGTCGGAGGAGAGCTGCACCAGCTCAGCTTCAACTCGGCCGACGGCAGCTTCGTATCGCAACCACCACAGGCCACCGATGCCGGTAAGACACAACGCAGGGCCGTGAGACCGGTCAGCACTGAGACTTTGCTGTTCATTTTGGGAGCTCGGCGAAATTACAGAAATGCTTTCCAATGAACCTATGTTTAGGTGGGGTTTCTAGCGAATGAGTTAATAGCCAGCGACATCCAAACTAATTTCTATCACACGGCTATTCGTATGTCAACGCACAAAAGTTGTTAGCCAAACTACTAGGGCTGTTCCAAAAGTAATGCCTCCTATTTTTTAACTCCGCCCAAAATGATCGGAGGAGGTTGAAATTTGCACCATTTCAGGAAGTAAGCTTTACTCGCAAGCCTTAAAATTTTCATTGTTCTTTTACAGATACTTTCAGCGTGACGCCTTGGTAAACGAAGTTCGTCATGGAAACTCGTCAGAAGCAGAGATGTGTCATTGAATTCCTTCACAAGGAAGGGAATGCATCCATCGACATCCACCGACGCCTGCGGAAGGTCTATAGAGCAGACGCGGTGGATGCGAGCACAGTTAGGAGATGGGTGCGTCGTTTTGAGAGCGGTGAAAGTGATGTCAAAGTCAGAGCTCGCTCCGGACGTCCGCGCACCGGCACACCGCCACCACCCCGGAGGACGAAGCGCGCCTCGATGGACTGATCCGTGCCGACCGCCGGATAACTCTCAATGAAATGCGAGTAGAGTTAGGTGTGAAATGCGATCCGTAACTCTTACACCTACACCCAACTCTACTCGCATTTCATTGAGAGTTATCCGGCGGTCGGCACGGATCAGTCCATCGAGGCGCGCTTCGTCCTCCGGGCTGGTGGCGGTGTGCCGGTGCGCGGACGTCCGGAGCGAGCTCTGACTTTGACATCACTTTCACCGCTCTCAAAACGACGCACCCATCTCCTAACTGTGCTCGCATCCACCGCGTCTGCTCTATAGACCTTCCGCAGGCGTCGGTGGATGTCGATGGATGCATTCCCTTCCTTGTGAAGGAATTCAATGACACATCTCTGCTTCTGACGAGTTTCCATGACGAACTTCGTTTACCAAGGCGTCACGCTGAAAGTATCTGTAAAAGAACAATGAAAATTTTAAGGCATGCGAGTAAAGGTTACGTCCTGGTATGGTGCAAATTTCAAAATCCTCCGATCATTTGGGGCGGAGTTAAAAAATAGGAGGCATTACTTTTGGAACGACCCTCGTATCTGTCTTCACCCCTTCCTGGTCTCAGGTTGATTGCGTTTTGACCTCTCCCCGTCCCACAGATCTGCTGGCGGTGCACTCCCTGTCGGACGGCTCACTACTCGTCCTCTCCGGCGAGGGCACTACAGTGGTGGCCCGCCGCCAGTCTCCCGCACACACCCACCACAGCCACCACGAGCAGACGCTGGGCGCACTGACGGCCACAGCGCTGTTCACCTTCAGTCGCCGCGGACAGACCATGTTCGCCGTGGGAGACGGCGGATGGAGCTCGCTGGTCAACAGCCCGCAGGGCGTTAAGGCAAGTAGAAACGGAGAAAGACTGGAATAAAATATATTGAAAGGAGCATGAATGAATGGCTGAATGAATGAATGAATGAATGAATGAATAAATGAATGAATCAATCAATAAATGAATGAATGAATGAATGAATGAATGAATGAATGAATGAATGAATGAATGAATGAATGAATGAATGAATGAATGAATGAATGAATGAATGAATGAATGAATGAATGAATGAATGAATGAATGAATGAATGAACGAATGGACGCATGAATGAATGGACCGAAGAGGGCTCCCGTTGCGATTGTAATTCGATCGATTGAGCCGGATAGTTACGCCTATTCTGTGCAGTGATATCACCTGACCTGAGCCTGTTATCCCGCTTTCTCCAGGTGTTTGAGTATTTCGGTAACGGCACCCACCGGTGTGTGCCGGCCCAGCACCTGGCCGCCGTCAGCCCGGCCGATCTGACAATGCTCTCAGTTGGCAGTCTGCCCGACCTCCTACTGACCGTGGTCGAACGCGACTGCGGACTGCGGCTCTTCGTCGATAAAGGCGAGTAGGGAGGTGAAGAGGGCGTGACGTGACTGAAATATTATGTCTGGAGGAAGTTCGAGGGCTGTAGAGTTATTTTTGGAACGGGATACGCAAATATATCGACGTGATGGCTTGGAGGGGAGCGACCACGGAGCGTCGAGCTTAACCCGCGCCCTGATGGGGTCTGCCGAGCAACGCGGTCTGATGGGGGGGGGGGGGCATTTTGCCCCCCCCCTAAGATCTCGAGAACCACTCAACATAGCGACAAGCGGTAAACGGCGTTGGATAGCCCCAACTGTGACCCAATTTCATTGACCTCGGTCAAACCGATGACGTCACAGGTCAGGTCAAAGGTCGAATTTTCACCGCTTACAGCCATTTCAAGAAATGCGTTGTAAAATCGAGTAAAATGCATTTCATTGAAAATCATCGATGGGGAAATGTTCTTCAAACACATATTTTGCTATTTGAGGTCACTGATACCAGGTCAGGTCACAGAGGTCAGGGCACTGGGGGGTCACAATATGAAGGTGTAGCGTGATACATGTTTTATGGTCCATTTTACATGACAAATGCGATTATGTGGGTCAGGCAGACTTTTGGGCCAGCTTAGGTCACGTTTTGGTCAAGGTCAGGTCAAGGTCAGGTCAAATTAGGTCAAATTTCAAAGTTGATATTTTTGCATAAAATGGGTATCGATTCGATGCAGCTCGTCACGGGGAGTTCAATGGTGGTCTCCGTTGTGCGCTACGAGGTCTAGAATTGCTAAAAATTGAGTTCAAAAATTTGACGTCATCAATTTTTAAGTTTTTTCGCTATAACTTGGCCAAAAAAAAAGAGGTATCGATCTAAAATTTGGTATGTATATCGAAGAACACAGGGACTATCACATATGTTCCGGTTTTTTTCGAAATTCGAATTTTTTTTGGAAATTTTGAGTTTTTCTAAAAAATCATTTTTTTTTTTATTTTTTTGGGTCAAAATCCCAAAATTTCGAAAATCCGAGATAGCAGTTTTGTAGCGCCGTCTTTTCTCTACACAACCACATAAAGAACTTTAAAATTGCTTGTTAACTGTAGAATTGGTGAGCGTTTCAAGATGTCATGTTTTTGCTCATTTTTACTCGAACATGATCTCAGTTTGACCTCAATAACTCCTGACCTGAGGTGACCTGTGACTTGAAGTTTTGTGGGAAGGTGTCAAATTGATGCCCGGTAAGGTACCCAAAACGTTTTCTCGCTATCTAAGAAAAACCACAGGGGGGGGGGGCAAAATGCCCCCCCCCCCCCATCAGGGCGCGGGTTAATGGAACGTTACTGATTATCGTGTTACTATCAGTTCGCAGCCGCCTTACTCGCGTTCGTGTCTTCCACTGCGCTCTCTAACACTTCCCCGCTCGCTGACAGGAGAGGCCGGTTTCGTCGAGTTCCAGCGCGTGGCCGTACCGGGCGCCGAGGCGGTCTCCGTGCTGTACTCCCAATCGGACTCTCCGCCCCACCTACTGGTCTCCGCCGGCCGGCGGCTGGTGCTGCTCGCCGCACGAATGACGGGAGCTCACGTGACCCCGCTCAGTGTCGACTGTTCGCCGCGCCTGCCGCCCCTAACGCACGGAGAGGGAGAGGGGCGGAGCGAGGAGAGGAGGGTAGAGGGACTGAGCGAGGACAGGAGGGTAGAGGGACGGAGCGAGGAGAGGAGGGTAGAGGGAGAGGGCAGCGTAGCGCTAGCGGTAGAATGAAGCGCTCGCTCGCCCACCGCCCACCTGGCTGTGTGATTAGCGATAGATTGTTGTCATTAGCTTGTTGAGCGCTGGGTAAACGGCGATGGATCTGCCGACGTTGTTATTGCATTGTTGAAGTTTGAAACGCTCTCGAGTCAATTTGTTATACGGAACCATTCATCTGCAGAGAATGGCTGGTAATGATCTCTTTACTTAGGCAGTTATAGTGTCGTGTCAACGTACCTAGACATTTCTGCAAGTATTTATGCTATTTATTCGTGAAATATACAACACTCGTCATTCATATGCGACGAAATATAGGCAATTATAATAATGAACAACTGTTGTGATGAGGACTGACGGCTGCACAGGACCGAACGCCACGTCAAACAAAAAGTAGAAAACGATTAAATATATTTCGATTGTATTTCCCACAATTTGCATTGGTCAGTCATGAGCGAATCAGGCACCAGCTATCAGTATCGCCTACCAATCCACAGAACATCGACTGGACAGACACCGGCACCCTCCATGTTGCTTATCACTGCAAGGTACCGATAGAAGCGGAAACTACAGACTACTCACCGGCTGGTAACTACGAGCAGAACACATGGGAAGCGACATTCCTAGTCAAGTGCGTGATAAACAGTGGTTCTTGAGTTAATCACATCTTGCATCTGCGAATGCTTCGCATTTAGCGGTCCAGGTATGTGTTACCAAAACACGATGGTGTTCTCTCCTACAAATCCATAAATCGGTATATTTTCTCCTCATCCTGGAGCCTACAAGAGCATGTAATCACGGGGGATCGGGCACCGAACTTAATCGACACTTTGTATTTTGTAAGTAGATTATGAGCACTGGCTGAACCCATAAGCACACTGCAGCTCCATAAATCACATTTGCACGGCATGGAGACGAAACCCATTTACATTATCACTTGTGCACAACACACAATAACACAACGCACACAAAACGTAACACCTATAGCACCAGATAAATATAATCTACCCGAAGTCTAGTAAATTCTCTCGAATATGTCGACATGTCGAAAAGTATCCTATTTGTTCATCTTGGCCATCTTTTTGGTGACCTCTGCAACGTCCTGATCCTCCACGTCCTGAATAACGCGCTCCTCCGCCTGTCCGGTGGCGTCGGCGGCAGAGGAGGATTTTCGGCGGGCCGACCGCCGTCTCTCCCTGTCGTCGGGACCCCGGGCCGCCGCGTCTCTCTCCTCGCGGTCCCGCAGCCACTGTTTGGCCACCTCCGGCTGAAAGGCCCGCTCACAGTGAGAACAATGGCGCAAGGAAACAGGCGTCGCTTAGAACTTCTGCGTTATTTTAGTACGCATTTTGCATCTATGGATAGCTTCTGTCGTTTATAATAAGCCCTAATTATTTTCCAAGACGAGAAGGAACTGTGTGAGTCGCAAGGAAAAGAAACGGACATATCTTATTTGAAGTTCAGCAATACAGTGGACATTTTTTTTTGTAAGGTGCCATACACGTAGTATATGCTTTTGAAATTACAAAAATCATCGATCACCTTGTAGCTGCAAAGATAGAGACGTGCATTGGGCATCGATAGCTACATATATACAAATACAAACAAAAACATGCATCTACAACAAACGGGAAGAGTCATCACACACGCCATCCACTCAAGCATATAATGCTCACAGTTCACAGCATTATAAATGAATTATCAAAGTCCAGCGAAAGAAGGCCAATTCTGTACAGCAAGCATCAATAGTAAGCATGCCACCACCGAACGAGCGTTACACGAATTCAAGATTCCCACAGCTGGGCATAAAAGTAAGGAACTACATATAAATAAGTAAAAGTATGTATCGTTCGCCAACAATTACATGTTAACCCTTCTGAGGCTACGGGAGTGGAGTCATCACGAAAGCGAGTAACGACGTGGTCAAACAAATAACCGCCGGGCGAGGTATTGAGTGAAAGGGTGAGCAGATAGACGGGATTGGCTGTAAAGATCGAGATTAAAGATTAACCGTGCACACAAGACACACGTTTAGGCATTCCAGTGGGGATTTTCGAGGAATTAACCTTCGAAACGACCTTTGGTGTTAAACTTCTGGCTAGAGCACATTACATATCAACTATGAACAACTATGCGAAAGGAGAACGATATCTTTTAATTGGGATGAGAGACGCACGGAGCATCCGCCAGTCCGCCTTACAAGTGAAGCATTGGTGCTGAGTAAAAGGGAAGAAGTTCACCTCGATTTCTTACACGCCATGCAAATAATTTTTCTTCCTCAAATAGTTGAGAGAAGAGAAACAATCTACAAGTTTGAAACGTCAACAAACCCTATAAAATCTCATCATCCCACAAGAAGCTCCGAAAATGTTTGATAATGCTTGCTACTTATGATGCATAATCAATACAGAATGTGAAGGAAGCGAAACACTAATAGACGCTAAACACTAAATTAATTTCACGGGAGTTTCTGGAGAACTTCTGCGTTTTGTAGGTACGCCGTTTACGTCACTAACTCAATAAATTTCGCTATCATCCAAGGTGAACTTTTCCCCTTTCGAAATTTGAGGACATAAAATACGAAAAGAGCAAGACGATCAGCAGGACGACAAGGCTCTGAGGGGATGCTGCCGTGCGTCTCACCGTCCAAAACCAGGAGGACCTCTTGTACTTCCACTTGACGAACACACCGGCTTCACTGAACGGCCAGATGACATGCAGGTGGATGTGCCACACAGAGATGAGTGGAGGCACATGGAACCCGATCCTGCCGACGGGATGGGACGGTCGGGTTTGGTTGGGTTAGGTCAGTACTCGGTAGTCAGTACTCACCGAGGCAAACCAGAGTCCATGGCGGAACACCATCCGCGAGAGCAGTGACATCTGGCTGGCCGGCTCGATGGCATGCAGGTGCAGGTGGGAGACCAGGTGGAACGGCGGCCAGTGGAAGCCGAGTCTGGCCAGGCCGCACAGGCACAGACACACAAAAACCAGGTAATATAGGGGCAAAGCTTTAACATCATCAGCCTCATCTCTGAATACGAGGAAAGAGCATGAAATGAAGTGTGAATCCTGCTTTATTTCTTTTAAAAGTAACATGTCTTCATCATGGCTAAAAACAGATCAGCCATTCACACCAGCTGGATGAATGACCATTGAGTGAGTGAGTAAGTGAGTGGGGAACAACTGATAAAATAGGTAGGTAGCTAATAGTAACACAACACAACATGAGTCCAGGAGGTACTTTGAGCATTATATGTAAATTAATATCAGGCCTAAATTACCAGTTTGTTACATTAAGCCTGCCATCACATATCTGAGTTAGTACCTATAAAACATACCGGACATCATTTAGGTCAGCTCCATTTTTCTCCAACAGCTGCTTGGCCACATTGACAAGGCCATCCACTGCAACAGAGACAAAACACTTTGTGAATATTAGTAGGCATACTGAACCAATTTTGTCAGCATCACTTAGTTGTGAAGATATGCCTTTTTATTAAAATACTTCTGTACAAATAATGACAGACAGTTCAGCCATGGAATCATATTTGCTAAGCATCTTAGGACTAGAGGTCAATGAATCATTGCTTTCTTGTACTGTTCCTCAATCCTCAGCTTACCGACTTCTGTTTTCCCCTGTAGTTGAGTGACATCCTGTACATGCTCATTTGTGATGATCAAAAGATGATTCTTTGAGGCTGGTCGAATGTCGCTGAATGCAGTATATTTCTGATCCTGAAATGAAACATAGATAAGTGAAATGACATGCTACAAATAATTAAATTGAACTCACGTCAAATGTTCTAAAAAGCAACAGCAAAGATGTAGCCAATTAATGCCAATACCAATACTGCCAGAATTAAACATACCACACATATGCACACAGTGCCCCTAAGAGCTTCAACATGTCCCACACATTGATCATGGAATAGCAAAGCAGACAAGCAATTTCATAAGACAAAACTAATAACATGTAAACATGAAACACAAAGACACGACCAGAGGCAGTGGATACCTTACCTTGTACAAAATTTCATTTGGTTCTCGCCCCTCAACAATTCGACAAAATACACAATCTCTCAACCGATTTGATCCGAATGGAAAACGCATTGTCTTCCTTTGCTAGAGCGACTTGGATTGAAACTCGCGCTTGCTTGCGCTGGTATCCAATGAATGCTAGCCACAAATATAAAAAGGCAACGAGATATCAATAGCTGTCGTCCAAGCTTACTAAAATAGCAAATGTTCGCGCTAGTGAATCATATATGCGGGAATTCCCATAACGCAATCCCATTATAGAGTTCAGTGCGCGCAATCCAATGGTAAACAGCGGAAGTTATTTTGTCACAGATGCGCTGAAAGAACCTCTCCATTGCTACCATATCCAGCAGACAGAGCTACCAAATATTTTTTTTTTGGGGGGGGGGGGGAAACAAAACAACGCAGACACGCAGAGTGCCGGCGCGAAGGACGTATCGCCGCGTAGACACCGTTCAGGGTTGTGCTTGACTCATGAGTCGAGTCAGAAATTTGACTCAACTCTGACTCAAATGAGTCAGATTTGAGTCGAGTCGGATAAAATGTTGAGCTGTTGAGTTGAGTCAGAGTTGAGTCGGACAAAAACATTAAGGCGTTGAGTTGAGTCAGAGTTGAGTCAGTAAAATAATTTTGACATCGAGTTGAGTCAAACAATGAGTCAGCTGACTCAACTTTCTAGAAACAAGCTTTTCATCCCCACACCCCGCTTAACAACTTTGCCCTGGCCCTGCTGCCGGAGTTTTTTTTTCACCCCCGCCCCGCTCAACAACTTTTTTATCTGAGTCAATTTTGAGTCAACTTACTTGACTCAACAAAAAAAATTGAGTCAAGTTTGAGTCGACTCATATTTTCATTGAGCCGCTTGAGTCATGAGTCGAGTCAAGGGAAAAAATCAGCTCCTTGTTTGAGTCAGAGTTGAGTCAGGGCTTTCTGAAGTTGAATGATGAGTCGAGTCGGCAAATTTTTTTGAGTCGAGCACAACCCTGACACCGTTCCTTCGTTTCCATCCTCAGTGAATCAAATCCTTCTCCTCCATGCCTCAACCTCTGATCCGGACTGGACGGGCATCTTTATCCGATGCGGGAAGCTCCGCTTATATAGGAACACGCCCGTAGCCGCTTGCGTAGCCGGGTGCGGTGAGTGTCACGGGGGCTGGGTGGGTGGTCTGTCCACTGGATGGGCTAAGCCGAAGCCCCGGCGACTCACTAAGGTGCCCGCTAAGACCAACGTCTCCCCCTAATTCCTATCATCCTTCCGGCTCTGAAATGGACTCGTCAGACCAAAAGAGCCTAACCCAGCAAAACAAACAAAACAAAATCGCCTCGTGTCATTCAAAACCCGTGGGATGGACGGCACCCACTGCCCAGCCTAACTTCAAATCTCAAGACATGCAGCCTGCATTGTACATAGCTGTCGTTTCATTTGGAATTGAGCAATTGACCATTACAAAATGCCTGGGCTCGAGCCCTAGCCTAGCAGTAATTTCGATATTTGTAACACCTACAGCTGACCTACGTACTGCGCCCAAACAATTCAGGAAGGTTTCCAAATGTATAGTGGATCGATATATGGTACTACGGATCGGTAAGGTTCACCGATTTCATATTATTGAACCGTTGGTTGCAAGTTTTTTTTTGTCGCGTTTTAAATCAAACCCATTCTATGTTTCGCTGTTGCGCGGCTTGCGTGACTATCATAAATTCCCTTCAAAGTTCAATAGCTTCAATACTTTTCGTACCTTGTCATATTTTTACTTCAGGTTATGGCTATAAAAGATTGCAGAGAAAATTCACATCTTACATTGTGCCAATGATATCGGAGAACTGACGTAACCAATCTTTTATAAGGGAGTTCATAATTAAACGAGCGTAAAATACGATATATCGCGGTCAAATTAGCAGTGCTTGGCTCATCTCACACAATGAAAAGGCAGCTGGAATGATCACTTTGCTGGTATCAAAACTTCGGAACAACGCTTCTATGAACCCGTTTGGAGCGCATCGAACGTTTCACTCATTCGAGTTAAAACTCCTCTCGCCGTAGTCGTAAACACAAACTCACTTTGTACTCTCAAGTCTCAACTGAGCTCGGACGGCGCCGGCTGACCTCCCAGCCGGTCTGCGGCGCGTTCAGCTGTCAGCTCGCGGTGTCTCGGGGCCGGGCCGAGCGGGCGAACTGCACCACCATCGGCTTGTCACGCAGTATGAAGCCGTGGGTGTCGGTCAGCGCTCGCTCGGCAGCCGCCGGACTCGGCAGACTGATGAACGCCTGGCCCTTCATGCGACCCTCCTGCATCAGCCGGATGTCGAACCTGCCGCAGACGGATTGAAGACGGTTCACAAGCGAATCGATGGACATATACGGTAAGCTGTAACGATGCATATCGACGACCCATAGCGTGTTATCACAAAATCCGACATCACATCAAAATGTCAGCGGTATTCACTAGCGATACATTTCTGCGACGATGCTTGTATTTGTATTCCGATGAATTACATACTGATCAAAAGTTATGCATTGAACAATCTATCTGCGTGTAACATCGGCGTTGTCGTTCATTTTCCCAGTGTTTCGTTCCTTATTTCATAACATAGGCACTGCTTTCATGGTCTTACCAACCCAGTCCAGGGGGAAGGGGACACTCACGCATTCTTATGGTCCTCGTCGGTCCAGTCAATGTAGCGCCCGAACACGCGTCTGAGATCTGCGGCCACCACCCGTTTGTCCAGGTTTTTTATGTAGAGCCGCGCTGACAACTCCCCAGCCGTGTAGCGAGCAAACACGGGCAACAGCTTCCGGTCTGCGGACGAGCGTATCGGTAACGTCAGAAATCAGAAACGACAGGACGGCAAGGAACATAGCAGTTTCAGAAAAGGAATTATGCAGCATTCCTCCTAACGTTAAAAGCTGCTGTCTGACATGAAAGTGTTGACGTAAGTGTTAAACGCCACGTTGCATTAAAAATAAGATATGGTTAAGCAAATACATTTTGCTAACAAAGTCATTTGGCATACATCCACTGCTTCACTATCATAGCATTGTCGGTGTCCCGTGATGACAGGCCTAGGTGTCGGATGCATGTTTCGATTCGGTTTGAGCTCGTACCTTCTGCGCTGAGCCTGTTCTCGGCCAGCTGCCGGTCGGTGATGAACTCCGACTCCCCCTCCTCTCCCTCCTGGTCGGACCCGTCTCCCGCCTCCGTCGTCCGCACCGGGTATAGTTTGGCAAACCCGCCCTCTGCTGCCGTTCCATTTGTCGCCGGCTGAGGGGCTGGTGTCTCCGCCGGCAGCCTTAGCACGGGTTTCCGAGCGGGCGCCACCGTCACGCGCTCCTCAAACACCTCAGAGAGTGGCACGGAGGCGGTGACAGGGGCGGCCGGGGTCGCGGCGGCGGCGGTGCGGCGCTGCAGGCGGGCAGCTCTCAGCCGTTTCGCGGTGTCCGGCAGCCGGTCCAGCCGCTGCCGCTTGGCCGGAGGTCGTGTGGCTGCCTCACCGTCACTGGTCCACTCAGACTCATCAGAGTCAGAGTCAGAGTGGCCGGGTTCCGTCTGCACCTCTGCGTCACGCGTCTCCGCTGACGCAGGCGGCAGGGATGGAGGTGGGGGAGGAGGGATATCACGCGGCGCGGGCATCTCGGCCGCCGCCGCTGCGGCCGGCGGAACCGGCGTCCTCACCACCGAGCTGGCGAACGGCGCCGGCAGCGACAGTTTGTTCATCAGGTGCAACACCTGGGTGTAGAAGCGCGGCGAGGAGCGGAGAGCAGCGCAGATCCGCGCCAGAGTGTCGGCCGTCGGCGGCGGGTAGGAGTAGCGCAGCAGCGGTGACGGGAATGGGAACGAGGACAGTCGCTCAGCACAGCTGGGCACGGCACGAGCATCTCCTGATTTGGTGTCATCCTCACTGCAACTGTAACACAAGGAAATTCGATCTTGCTGTAAATGAGATACATGTTTTGCATGACAATAAGTAACTTTCACTAGCCCTCAGTCATAGGGAGTCAGCAGGATCAGTGTAACTACTTCCACATTTTCCAGCATTTATGTGGGGATACTGCACACCAGCACATTGATGCAATCTACTTACATGCCCTTCAGGGTCATATCATCACTTGCATATTCCACAATGAGTCTTGACCCAGCCAATTTTGCTTGGTGAAGTTCCCGCAGAGCATGTTGAGCAGCAGCAACAGAAGAAAACCTGTACAAGGACAGGGCAGGTGGTTATTATTGGCACAGTTAGCCATGTGTTTTCACAATTTGATGTGCAAAAACATAATGCTGAAATGATTTTAAAAAGAGAGCACATATTACAAGCATATTACACACAATGGTTAAGAAGTTATTGAACCTGAGCAGTTAACAACAAATTTTACAGGCATTAAATCATGACCAGCAAAATCAATAACGCATGCTAATATTTTTTTTTGAGAAAATGTCACAAGCTCCAATCCAGATATTGTTATATTTTCTTACCTGGCAAATATTGCCTTTTTCTTTCTACACTTTTTAAAGACATGAACCTCACTTGCATGGAAATGTTTCAACAAATCTTGACTTTCCTGTTGTGTAAGAACAGTTGGTAGATTTGATATTACTAAAGAAGACGTCATGTTATATAGATGTCAGTCTCCCTGCTGTCAAACAGTAATGGTGATCATAAGTAAAGATGCAATCTTTAAGAACCACACAAAGTGGCAAAAAGGTGACGGAGTACCAATGAAATACAATTAAGGCCTAGCAAAGCCAACAAAGGAACCTACCTACTGCATGAGTCACTAGTCAGATAATTATTTGGAGTGAAAGGGAGAGAAGGTACGTACATTTTCCCCTTCTCTTCTGCAGTGTAAAGAAAAAAAATTGTTTTTATCACAGGACACAGCTCACTTCAAATGCAAACCAAACCAACTTGTGATAAGGTAGATAATGAAAAATCTAGTTTATTAATTAGCATTGGAGAGCCTTTTTGCAAAAAATCTTTCCCGAGGCATCCTAAGCCATTTTTCTGGATCTCAATCTTTATCTGCAGCTTTCCCATCGGACGACGGTGAAAAGAGGGCACCTGGGGCGATTTGATCAAGGCTCGTGAAATTCACACGTGAGGTTTAGCATGTAGAAGGCCCACGGAGGAGGAGAAGCTTCAAATGTCACTTGACTAATATGCCCTCTGGCGCCCTGTTTTCCAGGGTAGGTATATAGAACAACCTGTTTTCGCCGGCGTCCTTCCCATTCCTTCACAACTCAACCTTCTCCGAAAATGGATGTCCCAGAAAGAGAAATTAACAGTGGAGTTTTCTTCTGCCACATGGCTTCAATCGCAATGAGATTCAACTTTTAAAAATTAATTGTTTGACCCAGTACTTATCTCTGATGGCGAGACGCCACATGACTATTTCAATTTTTGCATGAGAATACAGTTAAACCACATCACATACTGCAAAAAAGAGAAAAAAGGTGAACATAACAGTTCGCGGCTGGTTTTCATAGGTCAGTTGGGCAAACTACGGGGAGGTAATCAAGAACTTGATTAATCAAGTTCATGATTATTTTATGCCCATATTTGGTCATGTTTGCAGCCCGTCACGAAAACGGCCGAATCTCGATTCAGGGTCTACGGAGATGCACGAAAATTTTAAGACCGATAGAGAAGAAGTCACTCTACAAGTGTAATCTTTGAATGATTCAAGTTGAAAATCGTGAGGCGGTAGATTGCAACCAAAACGTAATCAACAACTTGATTACGAGGCGTCGTCCCGGGAGTCCGATGATCAACTTCTTGATTACGCAGCCAGCTGGCTAATCATGATCTTGATTTCGCATTCAGCTGGCTAATCACGATTTTGATCGCGCTGATCGTGCTACTGGCGACCGTTGAACAATGCAGCTAATTAAAAGATACAATGGTAATGGTGTATATAATAGACAAAATCAATCAGTTTTGGTGGGATGGAATTTATGTTGCAGTTAATGTTTCTCATGAATGACTTGACCGAGCCTGTTCAAATTTTGTGTGTGGCTGGAAGCGGATTAGCTATAAGCTTTGGACGAATCGGGGATAGGATATATTTGCACACGCGCACCTTATTTCTGTATCTCCGGAACGGCGTCACCGATTGTTTTTCAATTTTGGTGGGTGGCTAGAGACTCAATAGCTGTAAGCTTTAGACGAGTTAGGGATGTGGCACACACATGTGAACTTGTGCACGAGCACACCTCTTCTCGCGCTTGCTCGCTCACATTGCCGAACACGGAGCTGAAAAAAGACCACCCCGAGCAAGAACACCGCTGTCCGCGATAAGCGGCCTGACCATAAGTCAGCTCAAATGATAATCTGCATACGACCGTCGACCACATATATTGGACGAATAGCGTCACAACCCAGAGCCCGTGTAACCAAGCACAGATCAAAGATATATTTCAAGAAATGTGTATTTATAGTCCTGCCAGTGGAAGGCTCAAAGAATTGGCAAACGCTTCCGACACCCCGCAGCGGCATGCTCTACGGGGATCTCACTCCACTTGCTTCACGGTCGCAATGGCCGCCGCTGATGGCGGCACATCGGCCTTCACCCCACCAAACACTTTGGTTCTCAGAAACCAATTCAGATTGACCATGTCTTTAGGAGTTTTGATGTTAAAAATCCAAAAGGTGGCCTGCCACAGCAGGAATGCTTGGTCTGGTGGCGCCGATACCACCTCCTGGGCCTCGACGAATACCGCGTCTTCCCCGCCCAGCTCTCCATTCACGATTATGGGATGGAAAGTTTTGCGGGCCTCCGTTGGCTTCCGTCGTTTCTTGGAGAATGCGATGCAGGTTCTCCAGCTCATCCCCTGCAAAATGTTCATAACCAAATTATAGGTACACTTAACATTGCGTGGGAGAAAATGGAGGAGAAAGAATAGGAGAGAAGGAGGGAAAGAGTAAAGGGGAGAGAGAGAGAGAGAGAGAGAGAGAGAGAGAGAGAGAGAGAGAGAGAGAGAGAGAGAGAGAGAGAGGGAGGGAGAGAGGGAGGGAGGGAGGGAGGGGAGGGGAGGGGAGAGAGGAGAGGAGACACGAGGAGAGGAGAGGGGAGGGAGTGAGGAAGGAAGCAAGGAAAGATGGAAGGAAGAAATGATGGAGGAGAGGTAGGCGGATGTAACAAGGCAAACAAGACAAGACATGGACCTGATGAGTTGGCGCAGGGCACTGATAGGTACTACATTTTGGCACATGATGTGAAAATAATGTACAATGCCTCAGACTCAGCAGTTTGGAAAATGTAGGTACAAATTACACATGCATTAGTGAAGAAGTTTCTGCATTTAGATTAGAATAAATTGTTTTGAAAACATTAGACAATGCCTGTATCTTGAAAAAGGATTAGATTGGGCTGTGTCAGGACAAAACTGGGGATGAGTCATGTGAGCTCGCAAAGTTCTCAAGTTGTGCCAGGCAACTTCATGAGATTACACTAAAGGAGCTCCAGCGAATTATTTTCAGCATGCCCAGCTTGAGTGTGCAAAATGTACACTGGACTGGACCACTGTAGTGTCTGAACGTGATGCACAAAACTGAACGTGACACACCAGCGACAAAACAAAACACTACAACCATCTATTGCAAAAACAATTCATACATACCTGCAGCTGTGTGTCCCTGCATCCTGGCCTGCTGTCTTGCATGAGCGATGCACATAATACAAATGTAGCTGTACTTAGTCCGCTTAATTCCAAAGAAATTCATCATATCATTTTTTGATTGAGCGTTCCTCAACGTGAGACCATAGGTACCATTATCACGAGCTTCCTGAACAATACTGTGGTGACGGCGACGCTTACTGCTACAGCGAGGAGGTGGTGCTTTGATGAGCTGTGGAAAAACAGACACATTTGCAGTCACCACTTCTATTATTATTCTATGAATCCATGACAAAGCCACTTAGAATGCAAGTATGAATAACCTAGCATAAGCCCAAATTTAACTTTTCATTAAAAACTAGAAGATATATCCTATTGGTCCCTGCTTGCACAGACAATTGACTGAATAAATGATATGGCCACACTGCAAACTTTCGCACAACCTGCCAGGCCATAACATTTCTAGCTACTGTGGGCAGTTAAATGTGCCTCTCTAATCAACAATTGCCCCAAACAACAAAATAGGCCTATTATTTACTTTAAAATAAACTATAACCCTGTAAATAGCAATACATTTCGTAAATAATTAAAATATTATACCGCGGAAAGCATGCGCCATGATAGCCTACAAAGTCATCATAAATTCTATCGCGATATTTCAACATTTATACCGACGCACATGAAGGTTGAGGCTATTCAAATTTACAAACATGATCTAAATTATTTAAAAAATGCTAATTTTACCTATAAGAACCAAATTACCAATAATTCGGCGCCAATTTCCGGCCTCACCCACACACCGACAACACGACAAATGGCGGCGTGCTAATAGGCGACGGTGCCTTTTCGAAGAAATCTTTATTACGACCAATTTAAGACGTGTGTAAAATGAATGTTCAATGATTTATTTTTAAATTAGAAACGTAAAAATGTGGATAAAAGAATAATATCCGCCTAAAAAGGGCTTTAAAAAATATCACTTTTCTGAAAAAGTTAGGCTAGCAGTTTATCTTTCGCCATATGAGCTAAAGTACATATCCCACTGCTACCGGTCCATATCATTTCGGGAGAATAGAATATTGCGTTTCACCTGGTAAAAAATCGTGTCGATATGGACATTATAACAATCGAAACGAAACACTTGAATAGTTCGGTGCACGAAAAGTAATCAAAATCTTGATTACAACTCCTTATATGGTCATGCCACGCCCCATTTTCATGACGTCATAATCATGAACTTGATTAATCAAGTTCGTGATTACCTCCCCGTAGTTTGCCCAACTGAGGTTCATCAGTGGTAAAAAATCACATGAGCGCAGGTAATAAAATAATAAAAAGGACCTATCTAGACAAGTCCAACAATTACAACCAAATTACAACAGACAAAAATCACACGCGGGTACACCACTATCGAATTTGTCGCGTCAGATCTGTCACAAGAAATGAAAACAAAAGAGTACAGTCTCTACTCGGATCTCTTTACATAATTTATGGACGCGTGTATATCACACCACGGTGAGATTTACATAATGCATCGCACTGTAGTGTAAACCTCACCCGGGTGTGATTTACACAATACACTACTCCTGTGTATATCACACCACGCGGAGTGTGATTTACACAGTGGGCCGGCAATGCGTAAATCACACCGGGGTGTGATATACACAATGTGCTCCTAGTGTGTAAATCACACCCGGGTGTCAGACCACGCAGCACCTGGGTGTGATTTACACAGTAGGCCCGGCAAATGCGTAAATCACACCGTGGTGTGGTATACACAATGTGCTCCTAGTGTGTAAATCACACCTGGGTGTCAAACCACGCAGCACCTGGGTGTGATTTACACAGTAGGCCTAGCCAATGTGTAAATCTCACCAGGGTGTGATATACACTGTGTGCTCGGTAGTGGGTAAATCACACCTGGGTGTCAAACCACGCAGCACCTGGGTGAGATTTACACAGTAGGCACGGTAACAAGACACTTAACCAAACCTTAGACCTGACCTGACCTAACCTAACCTAACCTAACCTAACCTAACCTAACCTGACCTACTGATTTTTGCCTACCCGTGGATGAGGAAGAAGGTACTCGCATGAAGAGATTGCAAGCAATGGTAAGTCAAATATTTTTAGGTTAAGTGGTTGTGCATCAGGCTTCAGGCCTTCGGCCTGAAGCCAGATACACAACCACTTAACCTAAAAATATTTGACTTACCATTGCCTGTAATCTCTCCTAAGGCATTGCCTTCGGCACTGCACCGCTTCGCCACGAGCATTCAGACGTCGCTTTCCATATTGTATTGGTGCTTTTAAACTTGTCGGTCGGCAGCGAACCCACCGCTACCAAGGAAAAGCGAAAATGCGGGAAAAAGCGCCCGCACCGACGGGACTCGAACCCGCAACATTCGTATCATGGTGCAAGCACCTTCACCACTAGGCCAGGCGGTGGGCAGATTCCGAGAGAGAGGACGCCCGGAATCCCGCCGGAATATTCGTAGTGCTTAGTCTGATCTGACCAATGGGCGAGCAGAGTCACTGCTCTGACCAATGGACGTTCAGCGTTGCTATGACGTCACATCGTGGTGAGATATACACACAGCTGCCCTCTCTGTGTATTCCTCACCCAGGTGTGATTTACACTACGTAGTAGATTTTGTGTATATCACACCGGGGTGGGTGTGATTTACACAAATGGCCGGTATTGTGTAAATCTCACCGTGGTGTGATATACACGGTCCCATAATTTATATTTTGATCGTTTGATTTTCAAGATGAATTTTTCATTTAATCAAAATATCTAATGAAATTAACATTATTCTTTAATGTCATAAGTGAGCTTAGGAGGTAAGACAAACAAAAGGTATGAAAAATTATTTTCAAGGCTGTACCAACGCTGGGAATCGCCCCGGGCCACAAACAAATGCACATGTGCTCCAGCAGCTGATCGGGGGAACTGCGCCGCTGCCCATGCGCCGTGGCTTGCGAGGCGCGAGGACCCACAACAAAGACGGCTGCGGGTCAGTCGCGAGTGCAGGGTGAGGGAGGTGGGTAGTCATGCCTTTCCTGTCGCGAGATTGGCGTTCGCCTGGGGAGGAGTGGGTGAAGACTGAAGAAGGATGGGAACAAAAGAAAATATTGGAATGCGGAAACTCTCCGCCAAGGTCACTGAATTCGTCGCTTGATGAAGAGGACAAAGACGGGTCAACAGACTCACCGTCCAGGTCAGATCTTTGGGTATTATGCATGCAATGCATTGAAATATCGGGTATTATGCAGGATGCTATAGTCCGCGTAGCCGCCGTTGCAAATTACAGTGTCGGCCGTTGAGTCGAGGCAGAGCGCGTATCGTACTTCGTCCTAAATATTGATCATCGTATGACCTTGGCGTCAGCTGACATTTGTTGACGTCCGCCGTTGATGTGGTAGTGGATCAAATGTGAATTGTGGAACGTAGAAGGTGGACGCTAATAGTCATTCGTCAGTCTAACCCTTGTGGTTCTTGTTTTACGGCGCCTTTCGACGTTTCCCCGTGAGTTGCCAATCAAAACAACCGACATGAAAGCCTTCTCACCGACATGAACATATTGAACATGCTCTATTTGATAGCTGCGATGATAGCTGTGATCGACTTCGTGTTTCCTTTGATCATACGTGTAATAATCCCTCGCGGATCAAGATCCCTCGCATCAACCCTTCGTGGTCTTTTAAGTCAACAGTCCGCACTAGTGTGTAGCATTAAATTTGACATCCTTTGAGGCATGCCGAATGTAATGCATGTGTACTGTTTTCCGAATTTCGATTACCATTATCTGAACGCCTGGTGCGACATTTCATCTGGGGGGTGTGCTCCGCCCGCCGTGCGCCTGCTCTGCAACCACGCCGAGCAGTCGCTCCTTTCACTGGGATGGTTCTCCCAGCTCCGTGGTGAGTCCAGGAGCTGTCGCGGTGAAGCCGAACCACAGAGCTGAGAGCAGCCATCCCGCCTGGCCACGGAACGCAGCGGAGCGAAGCACGGCCGTCAGAGGTGTTTGGCAACGGTGCGGGTTTCTCAGAGCGTCTGTCGTCAAATGCAGCCGCAGCCCTCTCCCGGCATGTTACGGCAGTCGTCAGTGCGTTTCACTGATACGGTTTCGGTCGGGTTGACATTGGACAGCGTTCGCTGATTTGCTGCGGCTTCAATCACGGCCGGTGTTTTTGTTTTGTCATTTTCCATCCGTCGTTTTAGGGCTGAAGCCGTTCTCCTGCCCGTCTCTCGCGAGACGTTGCCGATGTTTTCGTCTTTGCGTGTCGTCGGTGGGCGGCCGACGGCGGCGTGTCGGCGGCGTCTGACCTCGAGCCGCGCGGCCGGATCGATCCTGGCCGTGTCGGCGGTGGCCGACTCGGGGAGTGGCAGAGCGTCCATCGATCCCCGTGCACTGCCGGCGCAGGTCAGCAGGACCCTCTCCGCCACCGGCTGCCAAAGGGTGCTCGAGAGGAGCGTCAATCATCGGAAGTGATGCAATTAGGGCTTCCAGTGAGGGATTAGGGCTCCTCCAGTCTGTCAATGCAGGCCTACCTCACAATGTTGTCGAGTAATGGTGCATGGGAAGCTGGGTGCGCTTGTTGTTACTTTCTACAGTAACCTTGAGCTTCGTTGGGAAGACTGTGGGAAATTATCACTTATCATGTGTCAGGAACAACTGACCTGCATGTCGCTTGAGTAACTTCATTGTTGCTTGGAGACTGATATCTAGGGTGATTTAGACGGCGCAGGACACGTCCCAGCGCGTTCCGCACTACGTCTGTCGGCCTGTGGCGTGCTCTCTGGTTCCGCTCGTCGACCCGCGACCGTCAACAGCCGGGGCCGCCGACCTACGCCGCTCCGTATGATCCCCTCCCCTACCCATCCCCTCCTACATGACCCATCACTCCAGCGCGAACGCTGAGCTTGCCAAGCGGCCGTACCGCGTCATACGTGCACTGCATGATCGGGACTGATCTACGCAGTTGACCGTGTAGCTATCCGGGGCGGTTTCTGTTATGATTGAAACTGAGGCTGCTCCCCAGTGGCGCAGTAATCAGAAACATCCCAGCCTGCGGCCGCTTGGTGCCCACTCTGCAATAACTGGAGCCGCCTCTGGCCGCCGAAGCATGGTCTCTTTGTGTGCCGGCGCCTGCCGCTGGGCCCATGATCGGCAGCGTGGCACTCTGCAGTGAGCCGGTCCGGTGCGGGTCCGGCCTCCCCTCCCCTCCCCTCCCTCCCGGAGACTGTGCATTAACGAGTCGGAGCACATCACGCCCTCACGGCCACGCGCCGTGTGCGGTGTTTGTGGTGACGTCATCGGCAGGAAGACGCCGCGCCGTGCAGGCACGCTGTTGTTGCCGCCCTGGGGACGCCACTGCCTGACTCAGCCGCGTGGGTGTCCACCGTGCAAACTACGTGCAACTGTAGGTACCGAGCCCGTGGAAATCATTCAATCGGCACCGTACTGTGTGCTGAGTTGGAAGCGGTCGTCGTCTTTCGTGACATCATGCCGATGGATTCTTTGTTCTCTCGGGATGAATGTTGTAGTCACATTTTCGCTTATATGTACTTTCTATCATGAAATGATCTAATCGTCCATTATGTTAAAAATAGCTACGCGACGCACTGTCAGTTGTCACTATCAACCGTGGAAGCTATAAAGCTTGTTAAGTTTGAAGTGGATACTGGAAGGATACTGCATTCAAGATTACTTTACTTATAACTGCATTTACCAGTTAGATTCCTTCTATAACGTATACTGCATTCATTTCTAAATGCAATGCACTTGCTCGCCGGTGCATTCGCCATCTGCGGTATTCCGCCGGTAAACGGTTGCTGGTTAGGACGAGACTTCTACCGACACTGGCTCCTCCGACCGAGGTGCTCCATTCGTGACGTGCGGCGCTCCCCTGCTTGAGAGATAGCCATGTCGAACGGGACGGTGTCACGGGCGAGTTGAAGTGATCCGAGACAATGGCCGACCGGTAGTACTGCGGGCTATCTGATCTTACCTCGGGTTTGTCGACGTTTCGTTTTTTTTTTGCCATTGGTTTTGTGTCTGAACGGCCTTGCACTTTCATTCATTGAGCGTCACGATTCACTGTCATCGAGCTTTTTGCAGACTGTGAATTGTGAAAGCTTTTGTTTTATATTGTTGAGGTTGAGTTGACCACTTGGAAAGTGATCAAGTCTTATGTTGCCAGAAAGCTTACAGACCGGAACGTGGTCCACGAATGACGAAAATGAAATTCCGTCTCCAACTTTCGTATGTTTTCTTGCCAGTTGCAATAAGCTTAAACTCTAGAGGTGACTATCATATTGATGTAATCCATCTTACGTATGGATAGCATTGGGATGATTATCACCTGCCTTTCGAGGGAAGTTGCCACTCAGTCGGTTGTTTACCGTGTGGCGAGTGCCGTCTCTGACAGCGGAGGGCCGAGGGATCCGTCCGAGAGGAACTGTTCGGTCGATCACCTGTCTCCTGGCCGCTATTTCCGTCTCCGACTTGGCTCTGTTGCTCACCCTCCTCCCCGCTTTCGCATCGCTGGCTGCGGGAATGTGGAGTCGTCCCGCTCCCCCGGGCCGCTGCCGGCAGTGCGGTGTTTGTATGGAATGGAAAGGACGACAAAAACAACCTACGTGTTCGACGTGTCCCCGCACCGCGAAATGAAGACGCATGTGGCGTAAATTGCTGCTGAGAGAGCCGAAGACTGCCACTTGGGAATACCATTTTATCTTTATTAGCACAGCAGCCTGAGGTCTTGGCGTAGGGACACATTCGCTGCTGCGAACGGTGAAACCGGCGATCGAACGCGGGGTTATGCCCGCTCTATAGTTGCAGTCTCCGTCTGGCATGGGTTTACTTTAACTTGGTGCATGGAAGGCGGATGTATGATTACGATCTATGAAAGAGTTTTGTTCGTAAAACAGCGCTTCATTTGCACAGAGCGCACACTAAATCACGGTGTTTTAGACAGTTGCGAACATGCTTACCAGAGTCGTCAAGTATGCCTTTTTTATGTATGTCTAAAATAACGTTGAAGCCTGAGCGGACAGCCGACCAATCCGTCTTACGTGTCAGTGCTGTCAATAATATATTCCACTTCCATGCTGAATCATTAGGTCTGACTCATTCTAGCTAGCGACCGCTAACGTTCGTCTCTCTGTTTCAGCGGCCTTCTGACGACTGTCTGTTTTAGCAGGTCCGCTGACATTTGTCTGCATCTTTGCAGATGTTCCTCTGATGAAGACAAGGAGAATGCCTGCGTCCGGGGCGGTGGCCAGCCTACCAAGTCTCTGCCCCGGCCCATCCCGACCCCTGGTCTGGCTCAACGTAAATCAAATGGTAAGTTAGCGTCGCTGACGGTGACCCATAAAAGCTGCATTCGGTGGTAAGTTAGTTGCCCACTGAGTCGGGTCGGAATATGTCATTTCTGGTCGGACTGTGGCCCAACAGCTGGTTCACCACACGGGGATACCGGCATTCCATTGGGATATATCATTAGGGTCGGTCTCAGGGCTCCTGAGTGGCCATGCCATTTCATGTCTGCTGAGAGAAGTCCGGCCGGCGGCCTTGGGTCGAGACGCCGCTGGCCTTGTTTCCTAACCGCGTCCCTGTGGCGAGGTTTAGAGGGACCAGCGTGCTCAGCGTTCCGGAACGGTCTGTGTGAATATGATTCGGAGAACGACACAGTTCTGCAAAGGGTCGCAGAGATGTCGTTTCTGGCGAGGTGGTGTTTCGTAAAGCATGACTGGGCTTGTTGATTCGACTGAGTTTGTTGACAGCATGCCAGCCTGGCTCATTGGAATACCCAGGGGTCCGTTGTCGCATACGTTATTCCGGTTAGATCTGTTGGCATGGAATGCAATGGCTATGATCCTGGAGTGTAACAAACTACGAACGCTGAAGGCGATATTGATATGTTGTCAGTTCAGTCATCCATTTCGGTCTGCAACCTGTTTGTGCGTAATCTTAGCTAGGTTGAGTCGATATTACAGCGAGCTCGGCTCGCGAAGTATGGCCTATCGTCGGTGATGTTTGCGTCTCGGCTGATCTGATCGCTGCTCAGAGGCACTCTCTGGAAGGAGGTGAGTGAACTTCTAAGAAAACAGCTCTGTTTGTCAACGCTAGTACCTTCCACCTGGCCTTTTGCGCGGTTCGCGGCGGGCTGCCAGCCTTGTCTTGGTTCCAATATAAACAGCCGAGGTCTGGGTCGACCCGCTTCGGGCAGAAACTCTTTGTCCTCTCGCTGGCGGAAAGTCTAAATACGCCGCTCCGAGCGGCGAGCGGTGCCAAATGCGTGCTTCTTCGTCGACCTCGTGTCGGTGGTGCCGCTGCCAACAGGGCACGTGCGCAGCTCCGTCGAAGCCGGCGGGATTTCCGCTGACGCCACCGTCGTCACCGACGCTGACAAAGTCGAACCCGACGCTCCAGAGCCGCCGACCCTGGTGGTTGCGTAATTTGGAGGGGCACTGGATCTGCGCATTGTGCTCCGGCCAGGTGACATGTCAGATCTTTGTTTCTTATGTAAGTTGTGTTAAAATGGCCCAAGGCGTAGATAAAAAGATAAAGGGCATAGATAAAATAGCCCAGGGCACTGCGACAACTAATGCTCAGGAGTCAGGAGTAGAACTCTCGTACTACGCAAGGACGCAAGGTGTGGACATTAAAAGGGCCACTAGAAAGGGAAGCCTCAGCGTTTTACAGTGCCGTTGACTGATTAGAGTAGCCCTTTGTTCCTATGCTTGTTCATATTCATAAGTCGCCACGTCATGTGTCGCATGGGCACACCGTATCTGTTACTGTACTATGGGGCCCTGTCCCAGAGAGCACGTCCTCGGGTCTCAGCCACCTGTCATTATCTCAGCGGGCCTTAGCGACAGACGCCTGGAGAATGTGACATGGCGTCACGACGTTACGTCACCCACGCACTGGGAGCCGGCGGTGACGGTCGACGGACTGCCGCCGGTGATAGTTTCCGTGGTCTGTACTGTCCGTCGGCACGGCGTCATGCTGTGGCCTGGTGTGCTCAGAGTGCGGTGTTCAGAACCGACCGTCAGTGCTGCTCAAGGTGCTCATTTCACGGTGCTCGGCGACAGATGGCCAACATGTGGTCAGTAGAGCGGCGAAACTGAAAGTGCACCACACGGTTCGGCCACTGAAACTGAAAGTGCGGTCGTTACCTATTTATGTATGGCAACAGGCCGCAGATGGTAGCAGATGCCGCCGAGGAATCTGTCCTTAGGAGTTTTTGGGAAATCTAGCCTCATACATCCTCGTAGGTATGTGAATGACCGCAAATACCGGATGCGTTCGTTTAAAGGTAGTGTGCCAGCTTTCTTGGACCGTATGGAGTTAATGGCCCAGATAAGGAGAACCGGATTTTTAGAACTTATCCATACCTTCAAAACTCATGGAAACGTCTTAAATTCTTCAAATTTTGAGTACCCCAGTGCGAAATTCGCCCCGACGGGTTGTCGGTCGTACCCCAACCACATTTCACACCACTATGAACAATAAATGCACACACTGAAATCGCTATTACCGATATGCTCATCCAATCAAGTTTCGATAAACCCGTTCATCATCATCTCCTGCGGTTTCGAACACGCCTGTTAGGTGGCTTCTGATGCTCGTCGAGGTCGGAATTTCCAAATACACGTGGTGCGTCGGGCCGCGCGCTCTGACTTCGGCCAAGAAAAATGCGTCAGCTGATCATTGTCATTTCTGCCACTTGCGTGTGGTGAAATGGGGTCATAACTTATAAGACGGCTTTTTCATATCAATTATTTTACATAAAATCATATTTCAAACCATAAATAATGTTCGACAGCCAAATAAAAGAAACAATACCAATACGGGCTTACAGTTTAAGGCTCGACATTGTGTTGTCTACGATTAGACAGCTGATAACTCATTCCCGTACATCGTATGGTCGTAACACTGTAATGACCTTTGCTTATTGTCACAAGTGCGCCGCATTCGCGATTGTTGCCCGACGCCTGTTTGCAGGTGAGCCCACTACAGTTGTTATACATATCTAAAAACCGAAAAACTTTTAGGCGAAAAAGGCACTATTCCAGGCCCATTTTTGATTTTTTTTTGCGATATTAGGTAAAAACAGAAGCTTCTTATCCTAGGAAAAATAAAATGGGAAATCTTTCAAAGGTGGCACACTACCTTTAACGTAGAGGAGCCCGAATCACTGCATTGAACTAGTTGTGTTAGTGAAATGTTTCTCCGTGATTTATCCAAGGATTTCTCTTACCACTGCGACACAAGATGTTAGGACGCTCACGTCATATGCCGGTTAATTGATTTTGTGCCTTAGTGCGGTTTCGGTGTGACCCGGTGAACTATTGCGTGTAACCGGTAGGTCTTCCGCCGACCTTTCGTCGTTCGCTGCCACTGGGTTCAATACTGGACAGTCACGCATCCCACCTGTCTATGACGCAGGGGACTGACAACAGAATGAGGACGTGTCGACTCCCGTCGCCGTTGATGATTCTAAATCCGTTGACAGGCACGTACCCAGGATTTCGCCCAGGAGGGGGCCACCTGCTTTCGAAGGGGCCCCCCCCACAGTGTATAGGGCCCCCCAGGTTCCCCGGGGGCCCCCGGGAGTCATGAAGAACCTTTCGATGGTGGGGGGGGGGGGGGGGGCATAGTGGGTCCGGTCTCTCCTGCAGACGTAGGTGAGAAAGCGCCACGTGTGTGGGAAAACGCAATTCAGTTCTTTACAACCTAATGTAGCATTTGGTTGTGATTTCTCGCGTTCAACTTCATCAAAGTCAATTAAAACGGTCTCTGTAACGGTCTAAGCCTTGAGAAAATGTGGAAAATTAGAAAGTAAAAATATTTTTGCTTGAGGAGTGTGCATGAAACGCACGGCATTTTATGAGCGAGCGCCTCAATTACTGAACATCCTCCAATTCCGGATATGTAGGTTTATAATATAATAGTGGGGAATAAATGTCTCGTTATCGGAATTCCACTATCTGGCAACTAGCCCTATGTAAACGCGGTTATTATATGTTTCACTAGGAAACGAGCGCAATTGTACTTTTAGCCAGAAAATAAATGCTTGGGTAATTCTGGGACACTGACACTGTATTAATTGGAGGAATAGGACTTAGGAGGAAATGCGATTGCAAATCGACCCACATCCCTGTGTTAGCCAATGACGCCTTTGGGGCCAAGGTTGGGGGGTATTCAGTTAAGCCTTTTTGTTTTTCTGTGATATCTCCGGCACTGTGAAAGATATTGGCTCCTTCAGATGAGTGCCTACTCCAGTCACTACTTATATCCAGTAGCCAGTAGCCACTCAGATGATTTGGGATCAATCAGGTGATAAGCGTACCTTCAGACGACCAGGGGCCCCCAGTCGACCAGGGGTTCCCAGGCGACCAGGTCCTCCAGATGACTAGGGGCCCCACTGCCCCAGGCGACCAGGGCCCTCCAGGCGACCAAGGGCCAATGCGATCAGGTCCCCAAAGCGATCAGGGGCCCCCAGGAGATCAGGGGGCACCCATGCGACCAGGGGGCCCCATGCGACCAGGCCCCCGGGCTACCAGGGACCCCCAGGCGACCAGGGGCCCTCTAGGTGACCAGCGGCCCTCAGGCGATCAGGGGCCCCCAGGCGACCAGGGGATCCCAGGCTACCAGGGGCCCAAGGCGACCAGGGTCCCCCAGGCGACTAGGGGCGACCGGGGGCCCCAGGCAACCAGGGGCCCCATGCGACCAGGCCCCCGGCTACCAGGGGCCCCCTGGGCGACTAGGTACCCCCAGGCGATCAGGGGCCTCAATATCATGCAACCAGAGGCCCCCCATGCGACTAGGGCCCCCTAGGCGACTAGGGGCCACATACTATCAGGGGCCCATACGACCAGGCCCCCGGCTATCAGGGCCCCCTAGGCAACTAGGGGCCCCATTCGATCAGGGGCCTTATGCGACCAGAGGCCCCCCATGCGACCAGGGCCCCCTAGGCGACTAGGGGCCACAGGCTATCAGGGGCCCCCATGAGACCAGGCCCCCGGCTACCAGAGGCCCCCTAGGCGACCAGGGGCCCAGGAAACTGGGGGCCCTTGGATGACTGCAGGGGCCCCTCGGGTACCCAGGGCACATAAATGAAACTTTAATATCAATTTTTCTTCCGAGTAAAAGACGTTTTACCCAGTGTTTAAAAAATATCCTGGGGCCTGAGGGGCCCCCTGAGCGCCTTCGGCGCTCAGGGGGGGGGGCCTTGGCCCCCGTGGCCCCCCCCTTGGGTACGTCACTGTCCGTTGACTTGGAATCCGATCTGTGGGTTGACTGGTTTGTAGTAGTTTTTTTTTTCTTCTGTATACTTATAGCTGGAACAAATAGGGTATTTTTATGCCGACACATAATAAAATCGCACGTTACACAAGCGCTACGCAGTGGAAGCGTTTGAGTGAGTCAGACCTGCTAGTAGGACGGACAGTGGCGGATGTTTTGGAGATACCAGACCGTCTAAAGCTTACCACCGGCACAATCTTCCTACTCAGATAGTGCCGGCCCGTGACCGGTCACTGAGCTAGTGACTGTCTAAGTCTCTGCGCCGTTTCTGTCACGTTGGCGATTCTGTTTGCGAGTCTCCGATAACGTGGTGATCGGGCTGAGGGTCGCGGACAGGGCTGACGGTCGCGGGTGTGGCCGGTGCGTCGCCTTGAGCTGACGGCCGGCCGGACCGCGAGTCCGGGAGCGGCGGCCGGGTCCGGGCGGCGGCACCCGGACGACGGACTTCCTTTGTCTGCGCCGGTGACGGGCTTACAGCTCCCTTAGCGCACGTGCCTCCTCACTGGCCGAGGGATATCGGTAGGCGCTGCCACGGCGCAGAGTCTTTATCGCGGGCAACGCAAGAAACGTTGTGGCGGCTTTGTCTGATAATCGCACCTTGTTGACTTACCATTAGGTATTGCTTAATTGCGAAGGTGATTTAATTTTGTTGTTAAGGCAGTTATGTAGGTACGACGGAGCGCATTATTTGGACTCGAAATGCCATTCGGCTCAGAGTGAGGGAGAGACAAGTAATTTGGAGTACGGTTGCCTTTTCATTGTGGCCTGAATTACATATGTTACGATCTACCGTTTCCGTCATCCCGCTGCTGGTGACTCAACGAACGGGTTCGTCCCTGACGACAAACCCGTCACCAGTTATGTCATGGGTCTGGCCAAAGGGCTCGGGCCCGGTCACTGGGCATGCAGTCAGGTGGTTCACCAGGTCGTACACTACCAGCCGTCAATGCATAACAAACATCAGCACCGTTTGAGCGGGGATCGAACAGCTACAATCGCGCGGGGCGACATGAATGCTGACAGCGGAACATCGTGAACCATCAGATTGGTATCGGTCTCAAAGAACTGCGGCGGCGACCGGAGTTTGACTTTCTGTTGTTGATTTTGGCCCGGTGGACGAATCTGTTCTACATATGCTGATTTCAAAATATTGGGACCATTCTTTTATCCATGGGATCCAGTCAGCTGGTCCAAAAATCTATTCAGGATGCTTTATCGATTGAGCTGATACTGGAGCTCTGCCGGCTGCCTCTCGAATGATGGATAATGAAATAACTTGATTATCTCGATTCGATAACCCATCGAGCCGAACCACGCCTGGCCCGGTTCGTTGGCCGCCCCGCGGTCGCCTATCAGCAGTAGCAACAGCTGCTGTTCGTTTCGTCACCGGTCCGGCGTCTGCGGGGGTAACTCTGAGACCGTGTCGGCCCGGATCGGCACCGGACCGGAGCGAACCCACTCATGGCTGCTGAGCAGGGCCGCTCACCGACCGCGACCCGTGCAGATCACCGTCTTGGTGCAGGCATGGGTGGGTGCTGAGGTCAGGGAGCGAGACGCACGGTATTGTGCGGCAAATGCAGGTCGACTTAGGAGACTTGCTAGTTCGGGGCTGGGCGAAATCAGACTAAAGGGAACAAATAAGATGAGTTTCCGCCAGCTCGATGGCAGTTGAGTCGTTATTTGTACTTTGGTTCAAAACGGTTGGAGTGAAAGCCCGATGGTCACAACTCACAGTCTTTGAAGCTGATATCAGAAATTTACGGCCCGGCACTGAAAATGAGTACTGGCTTTGCCAGACGCTGACACATACACTGACAGCTCCACTGACACCCTCTGCGACGGTAACATGTGTGTGGCAGCTTCACTGCCTCCCTCGCGACAGTAACAAGCTGTATCACTGGCATTGAACAGCTCTGAGTGCGTGTCGGTACTAGCGATCTCGTCCGATTTAGGGTGGACCAGCCTGACCGACCCACGTCTCGGCGGCCGGTGAGACGCATGCCATTACTGATGGGCTGGGATAGGCCATGTCGCGTGGCGCCCGCTGAGCTGAGTCGGAGCACGCACCTGCGTCGCTTGGACCGGCAGTGGCCAACCGGATCTGTGTAGCAAGGCTTGTCTGTCCGGGCTCAGCTGTGAGAAGACGCCGATGCCCGATACGGCCCATGGTGATGTCTGTTAAGAATTTGGATATGTGCGTGCGTATTCATGTGTAATGCGTACTGCACGATGGCTGGCACTCGTCCACTTTTATCAGTTCCGGCGTTGATTGGTACTTCGAGTGATTAGTGTCTTGTCTTCAACTGTCGAGAGCGCTTAGGTGTTCACTGACAGATAATTGTCGGATCAGCCAGACGGTGAATGTCTGGCAGCTGGCGATGAAGGGTTATCGGCTTCAACGCCCAATGTCGTCAGTGAGGATACTCCCGGCCAGGCACGTACCCAGGATTTCGCCCAGGAGGGGGCCACCTGCTTTCGAAGGGGCCCCCCCACAGTGTATAGGGCCCCCCAGGTTCCCCGGGGGCCCCCGGGAGTCATGAAGAACCTTTCGATGGTGGGGGGGGGGGGGGCATAGTGGGTCCGGTCTCTCCTGCAGACGTAGGTGAGAAAGCGCCACGTGTGTGGGAAAACGCAATTCAGTTCTTTACAACCTAATGTAGCATTTGGTTGTGATTTCTCGCGTTCAACTTCATCAAAGTCAATTAAAACGGTCTCTGTAACGGTCTAAGCCTTGAGAAAATGTGGAAAATTAGAAAGTAAAAATATTTTTGCTTGAGGAGTGTGCATGAAACGCACGGCATTTTATGAGCGAGCGCCTCAATTACTGAACATCCTCCAATTCCGGATATGTAGGTTTATAATATAATAGTGGGGAATAAATGTCTCGTTATCGGAATTCCACTATCTGGCAACTAGCCCTATGTAAACGCGGTTATTATATGTTTCACTAGGAAACGAGCGCAATTGTACTTTTAGCCAGAAAATAAATGCTTGGGTAATTCTGGGACACTGACACTGTATTAATTGGAGGAATAGGACTTAGGAGGAAATGCGATTGCAAATCGACCCACATCCCTGTGTTAGCCAATGACGCCTTTGGGGCCAAGGTTGGGGGGTATTCAGTTAAGCCTTTTTGTTTTTCTGTGATATCTCCGGCACTGTGAAAGATATTGGCTCCTTCAGATGAGTGCCTACTCCAGTCACTACTTATATCCAGTAGCCAGTAGCCACTCAGATGATTTGGGATCAATCAGGTGATAAGCGTACCTTCAGACGACCAGGGGCCCCCAGTCGACCAGGGGTTCCCAGGCGACCAGGTCCTCCAGATGACTAGGGGCCCCACTGCCCCAGGCGACCAGGGCCCTCCAGGCGACCAAGGGCCAATGCGATCAGGTCCCCAAAGCGATCAGGGGCCCCCAGGAGATCAGGGGGCACCCATGCGACCAGGGGGCCCCATGCGACCAGGCCCCCGGGCTACCAGGGACCCCCAGGCGACCAGGGGCCCTCTAGGTGACCAGCGGCCCTCAGGCGATCAGGGGCCCCCAGGCGACCAGGGGATCCCAGGCTACCAGGGGCCCAAGGCGACCAGGGTCCCCCAGGCGACTAGGGGCGACCGGGGGCCCCAGGCAACCAGGGGCCCCATGCGACCAGGCCCCCGGCTACCAGGGGCCCCCTGGGCGACTAGGTACCCCCAGGCGATCAGGGGCCTCAATATCATGCAACCAGAGGCCCCCCATGCGACTAGGGCCCCCTAGGCGACTAGGGGCCACATACTATCAGGGGCCCATACGACCAGGCCCCCGGCTATCAGGGCCCCCTAGGCAACTAGGGGCCCCATTCGATCAGGGGCCTTATGCGACCAGAGGCCCCCCATGCGACCAGGGCCCCCTAGGCGACTAGGGGCCACAGGCTATCAGGGGCCCCCATGAGACCAGGCCCCCGGCTACCAGAGGCCCCCTAGGCGACCAGGGGCCCAGGAAACTGGGGGCCCTTGGATGACTGCAGGGGCCCCTCGGGTACCCAGGGCACATAAATGAAACTTTAATATCAATTTTTCTTCCGAGTAAAAGACGTTTTACCCAGTGTTTAAAAAATATCCTGGGGCCTGAGGGGCCCCCTGAGCGCCTTCGGCGCTCAGGGGGGGGGGGGCCTTGGCCCCCGTGGCCCCCCCCTTGGGTACGTCACTGCTCCCGGCTGGGCCGGGATGGTGTGAGACTCGAGGGCGATTCTGCGCTGCCGGCCGACCGACCTGTCTCCATCCTGATTCAGATCCCGTCTCTGTCTCTCGGTCGATATCATCTGCAGTGTGGGCACGGCCGAATCGTGAGTGCCGCGGGAACCTCGTGAGCCCCAGGCAGCGAACGGGGCGGGTATCTATGGACGTAGATCAATATCTGCATAGGACCTGCTGGTCATCAAGCACCGCTACTTAGCCGACTTTGGCACAGAATCTCCGCTTTGCAGTTTACATTGGATGTTGACTATTATTGCCGCTGCACAGCAGCGCAGATCGCACGGTTCGTCGGAAGGTCATCTCAGGCTCAAAAGAAACGGTATATACCATTCGAAAGCTGACAGTGAGCTGAATCCAAAAATGTATTTTTTATCAAAATCCATCGATGGCCTTTTTTGAAAATTGCGTTTTTGTAAAAACTTAATATTCTTTTATTCAACGGGCTGTCCCGGACATTCTTGAAAACATAAAGATGTATTTTTGAGTTCCAGTGAAAGCTGAACGCCAAAAGAACAATATTTAGCGAAGCAATATTTCCAAACATTAATATGCGTCTCCCACAGCCGACAATAAGGCGCAATCACACATCTCAGTGTCACGATGGACCAAAGTCAGCCACATAGAAGCGTGAAATGACCCTTATCGACTCGCAGACCCGGCGCTCTCGGCCCGCCTGACCGGCCACGGAAAGAACGTTCGGCTCTCGTTCTACTAAACAAATGTAATATTTGCCACTTTAACTGTCCACATCGCTATTAAAGTTACTCAGGATACCTGTGAAGAAAATTCATTGTTCTGCTTGATTTACAACATGCTTTAATTTACATTTTTCTTATGCATGTTTTGTTCCATCCAGCTGCGATCAGTGCCCGCGCAGGGGAAGTGAGCGGGGTTTCACTGTCAGAGGCTGTACTGGTGACAGCTGCTCGGCCGTGCGACCGGTCAAAGGTTACCCTACCCCACTGGGCGCTACCCCCACTCCACCCGAGCTGAGGCCGGTGCAGCCTCTGACATTTCAGCGCGGCCAATTTTCCTTATATGGGCATGATACCAAGCTCAATTGAGCAAAGTAGACATGAACAGATGCAAATTAATGCATGATGTGAAGATGACAGAACAATGAATTTTCTTCACAGGTATCCAGAAAAGCTTTAATAGCGATGTGGACAGTGAAACTGACAACTTTGACATTTGTTTAGTAGAACGAGAGCCGAACGTTCTTTCCGTGGCCGGTCAGGCGGGCCGAGAGCGCCGGGTCTGCAAGTCGATAAGGGTCATTTCACGCTTCTGTGTGGCTGACTTTGGTCCATCGTGACACTGAGCTGTGTGATTGCGCCTTATTTTCGGCTGTGGGAGACGCATATTAATGTTTGGAAATATTGCTTCGCTGAATATTGTTCTTTTGGCGTTCAGCTTTCACTGGAACTCAAAAATACATGTTTATGTTTTCAAGAATGTCCGGGACAGCCCGTTGAATAAAAGATTATTAAGTTTTTAGAAAAACGCAATTTTCAAAAAAGGCCATCGATCGATTTTGATAAAAAATACATTTTTGGATTCAGCTCACCGTAAGCTTTCGAATGGTATACATCGTTTCTTTTGAGCCTGAGATGACCTTCCGACAAACCGTGATCGATCACCCGATATTACCGAGAAATTGCTTAATCACCTCCCCACATCTCACCCGGCCTTCATCCAAACGACCCCCGATATCGGAGCACCATCTGCGTCTTTTCATCGGCACGGTCCTTTGAGCCGCCCATTGGGCTTCGGCGGTCCATTGGCGTGTGTGCAGTGACGCGTGCACCCGTACCGATTACGTCACCGCCGACCGAGACCCTGAGAGATGACGTCACGGGGGAGCGAGGGCGCTGTGTTGTTACCGAGCGCTCAGAGAGCTCAAGCGGCCTTAGAGCGGCCGGTTTTGCTCACTGACGGGCACGATCGGCCAGGTTGCGGATCGATGGGCTCAGATATTTGTTTTAGTCGCGCCATTCTGTGGTTTCTTTCCCGTGACTTAACAAATTGTGAATGCCATGATAGGTTGTCGGATGCCTTATCCCAGCAAATGATCACGCGACAGCCCTGATCAGATTTTTTTTAGCTGACAAATGTGTTTTCCCGATGTCTGCCGTGTTTTGTCCGTATAACGCGTTGCGTGTTTGTCTCACATCAGTTCCCATCACGTCACGTCACACATCACCTTGCTGACGTGCCTTCCGCTCCTCTGTCCGGCAGATTCGTCCGGCATCAACTACTCTCCGCCGCCGCACTGTCAGATCACCGTCAAACCGTCACGAGAGGTGAGCTGGGGCGGCGACAGGCGGGGAACGAGGGGGCATCTGAACCGTCACGAAGTAGGATCAAGGGGAACACGAAACAGGGGAGCTGTATAGTCGGGATACAGAACTAATAAATTATGGTGATCGTCAGTTCGGAGGATACTCCAACATAGATCGTTTAGGCGATATAAATGATGTTCATTTATTTATCTCTTGTGTCCACCATTTTCCCCTAACCCCATGCAATGCCTCTGTGTAGTGTGTACCGCCACGGCGCGTTGCTAATCGGTTCCATTATTTCTGAGCCATATTCACATCCCCCACAGCAGCGGCCTCGACCTCGCCTGACTCTATAACCCGCGCTTTGCCCGTCAGGTGGGAGGCTACACGGGTTTCAGCGACGTCATCAAGCGACTCGACTTCAAGTCTGCGCTGCACGACGCGCGTCGCTTCAACTACGTGTGCAAGCTGCTGGAGCTGCTGATTAACGAGAGCGTGATGTCGCTCTCCGGTACTGCCCAGAAGGTGGTTTTCTCACTGCTGGAGGAGCTCGCCCATACCGGTGAGGGAGGGATGGGGTTGCAATTGGTTGTGTTGGCAAATGAACTAATAGTCGATGACGATAGTTGCTATAGTCACTGCATGATTCGTGACCAGCAGACCAGGTATTGCCGATATTTTGCCATCTAAGACGTTGCAGTGCTCTTTTTTAGATCGTACATACAGACTTGCCTCCGATCTCCGCTTTGCGTGTATCGCTGCCAGTTTTGGCGAGAAGGCTGCATCGGTGCCGAAATCTGACGATACTTATTTCGCCGCAGTGTCACACAACAAGTCGAACCTGCGCGTGCTGAACCAGATGCTGGAGAACCTGAAGGCGATGTTGATGGAGTACTACTGCTTTGGCCAACAGCTGGGCTCGTCACCGCTCTGGGAGCAGCACCACCAGGCCATCAGGTGGGAATATAGGACATACTGGCTGGATGGGGGGTCAGCGAAGCTTGCAGGTCTGCTGATAAGAGTGGTTTGATGCCTTTTCTGTCCATGCCCTATCGTAGGCGTTTTGTTGTGACAGGCATTTGGCGTGATCGGTGCTTTTAGACCAGCGCACTGTCTGTGCGACAAAACTGCCTGCTTCTTCTTAACCGTGTCTGACTGTGCTGCCCTCTATAGCCGGGACTGGCGGAGCTGTTCCCGTACCGAACCTTCATCCGCGCTCCAACTGCGCTCCACCTGTCTGTCTGACGTTCCGTTTCCCACTCCGACAGCCGTATCCGTGCGGTGGCTCAGCAGATCCGTCTGGACGGCGGGCCGGCGCCGTTCGCCCTACACCGCCTGCCTCCCGAGTGTCTGCGCGAGGTGGTGCTGCGGCTCAACGACCACCGCGACCTGGCCAGCTCGGCGCAGGCCTACCGCGTGCTGGCAGAGATTGCAGAGGAGAGCCGCATCTGGCGACAGCTGTGTCAGTACCACTTCAGTGGCGCGCAGATCCAGGCCCAGCTGGTGGCTACTGGGGTCCGGTCGGCCTCGGCACCGCCCACCGAACTCACAGCGGCCACCGTCGACTGGCAGGTGGGTAGTGGTACTGGGAGGTGGGGCGTTATCGGGTCGGGATTTGTGGTTGAGTTGGGGTGAGAAAAACTGAACGAGAATCCGCACTGTGCTTAGACGGCACAGGAAGATGTTTGTTGGGACTATGTTGATTTACCACTACTTCACTATGCAGTTGCGGGACACCTGAAAATTATCGTCAAAATCTCAAACGCTTTAGGTACTATCCTATGAGGCATGAGCAGACATTTTCCCATTAGCAAACCACACCCTGACTAGAGACCTCACGCTGCCTGCTGGATGTAGTCTGACTGTCCGAAGGACCTTTGGTCCGCCCTTGTTATAGACCTCATAACCTTTACTGACTTTTCTCCATGTCCCGCCAGGCGCTGTACCACCGTCTGCGGCGCCTGCACGGTCTGCGGGAGGAGTACGCCGAGATGGTGCACCTGTGCCGCGCCTGTCGCTGTCTCTTCTGGAAGCCGCTCGGCCACCCGTGCTCGGTGAACCTGGCCCGCCTGCCGGCCGACGAGCGCGACCGCTACTGCGTGCCCATCCCGCCGCTCACCTTCCTCACATTCTTCTCACTGTGAGCGCCGGAGCGGTGAGAGGACACGGGAGAGCGGAGAGGACGAACGGTCGGCTCACAGCGAACGGCGAAACGAGTGACTGAGGAGTGAGGAGATAAGGAAAATTGATAGGTGTGGAGGAGGAAGATGGAAAATTTGAAACTTTGATGGTACCGTCCTGAAAATTTGAGTTTGCTTACCGTCCAAAGATTCTTTCAACCGCGAGCTTGTTGAGTCACCAAACTTTCGGAGCTGGAAGGCGAAACGTCATCACAAATTCATCGATTCTCCTGAAGTCTAACAGTTCCAACATCGCGAGGTTAGTTGCTGTGGAAAGCGGGAGGAGCCTGAGATATACTCTGCTGGGCCGGTCGATGGCTGCCTCACAGGCAGCAACGGGTGATAGTGACGTCATCGTTGTCAAAATGACGTCATCAGTTGAGAGAATGGCGTCGTTGGATGAACCTCCTTGGCGAAGGACGTTTTCCTCGAGATGTTATATTTTACGAGCATGTGAAGTGGACGGCTGCATTTTAATGTTTTAATGCTGTTTTCTTTCATAAGTTTTTCAGTGGTAATAGTTGCATTTTCTCTATTCTTGTGAGTTTTGCATTGCGTTCTTCCTTTTAGCAGATGCAAGAGTGTTCTTTGATCCATGGCGCAGCTACTTAGCTTTCGATGTGATCTGATGTGCATTTCGTGCGTGCGTTGTATTCATCAGCAATATTTTAGTCTGGTTTGCAGTTGGTTTGTGTCAGTTGGTGTCAGTTGGTGACCGTTCCGGCTCGGATTGTGTCACTAGTGTCACGGTGTCAGTGTCAGTGTCACTGTGACTGTGCGTCCCGCCGCAGACGGGGCAGGTCGGACACAAGGTAACGCGTCCCGACCGGCCCTCAGCAAGCGGGAGGGACTTATGTCAAGCCAGGATCGGGGTGTGGTAGGTTTAACGCCGGTAGGCCGGGCAGGCCCTGGTCCAGACTAGAGCCGACGGACTCAGTCTCCGCCGCGGGCTGCGGGCGGTAGGTCCCGATGTCCCGCTGTAGAGAGTGGGCTGTTGGGAGTCATTGTGACGTGTCCTGCTCCCTCAACAGCTGGTGCTACGTAGAGATTCGTCAGGCGTCCGAGCCGCACTGAAGTCATAGTCGTAGGGTAGCGCGAATGTGTTGTTAGTTTTGAACCACTTTCGGTTTTGGTGCACTAATACGCAGTTCATTCTTTTTCAGGTGCAAGTTGAAGTGAAAATCGTTCGATACTAACAACGTTGCGCGGTGTTAGCTTTAAGTGCGTATGGCGCCTGTCCACACTAGAGATCTATATCGGAATATGCAATATGCTCTATTCTTGTCCAGTGTCGTGCAGTCTGGTGATGCATAATGGACTCCAGTGCGGGTGGCAGAGTCCGTAGCGGCCAGCGCTGGCTGCCTCACAGTCACAGTCGGTGTCGAGGGGGCTGGTCGCGCAGTGATGTCCGCCGCCAGTCGCCCCAGCCCGACCCGTACCGGCTAGTTCGTGTGGTGATACAGAGTGTTCGCGCGAGGCCGGGCCGAGAATCTATTTTTACGCAATATATCTGTCAGAACGTGGTGGGATATTTCCAAGAAAATGTGCTTAGTTGAACGGTGAACCGTTGATTTTCTTGTCCGATGAACACTGTTGGAGAGTGAGATAGCGAAAAAGATGTTCATTTTAGCCTCGTATTCGTTTTCCACGCAACAGAGACAGCGATGGTGATGCGCAAACGATGAACATAGTCGATGATGGGTGATGCTAAACCCGCAATAAAACAATTGGCGAGCGCTCGACACCGATACGAGCAATGGCCCAACAATCACAGCACATAATCCGTAGGTCCTCACCAGGCCCTTCGCTACTGGCCTGCGATAGGTCACCACCCAAACCCAGTACAGATGTCAACCTAGGTCAAGTTATCACCCGGGAGAGGTTCAAATTGGGTCAGGTCACCATCTCCACAGAACCCAGGTCATGTCACTACTAGATCTGGGGGTTTCTGCCCAGGTCACCGCTCAGGAGAGGTCAGCCCGGGTTAGATCACAGCCCAGGTCACCTCCCGGTCCCGCCGAGCGGTACGTCAAACCTCCGGTTCCCGCAGCGGCACTCCAGTCGTGTGACGTCACAGACCAGCGGGCTCTGGCTGGCGTAGGTGGCCACGGCCGTATCCAGTTCGGGCAGCAGCCGCTGGAGGGCAGCACTGCGGTCGCCCACCGCCCACGCCACCGACAGGTGGAACGAACCCTCCTGGGGAGGACAGGCCGGTAACAGGTCAGAAAGGGGAGGCGACACGGGTTGTCGTCGCCCACCAAATCGATTGTTATGGAATGCGTCCTTAGGTGGTCTTTGTAATCAATGGGACCTGTGAGACAGAAACGCCGTGGGCGTTAGCAATCTGGCGGATCCATGCACTTCTTTTGCACAAATCATGTCTGCTTATGCTACGAATACCTTTCCAACTCACTCTCCCAGTTCGAACAACAAAACACCCCGGCTAAACGTTCAAAGATACGCCCCTCTGCCGCTACCCAACACGCGCCTCAGCCTTAGCACGGGCTGATACAGCAGCATCCCAGTCTCCCAGATCAGCGGGTTCACACAGCGCCTACCTCGTAGAACGGCGGTAGCCCGTACTCGTCCAGACAGCGGTCCAGCCTCTGACTCGTCTTGGTCACCGCCTCCAGTCCGGTGGTCACCGTCAGACCCAGGAAGGTACGTGTGCCCTCGTCATTCACATACATCCGCGCCGGCCCGACCGACAACTGGAACCTGGAACGGAAGGAGTTCGGTAAATGGTCATTGGAGGGTTAAGTCCCAGTGTAATGTAAGATCATTCTAGAGCTACCTAGTTACCATAAGCTGATCATAACTAATCGAAATTTAAACAGATAGTCGGATAAGTCAGATAAGGAGAGCTGGAAGTTGTTAGATCTCTTTCAAGATCAAACTATCATTTCCGAAATTGAAGTGGCAGTATTCGTAAAAACCTACCTTTGGAACGACTCCATGACTTGTCTGATGGACTGGACAAACTCCTGAATCCAGTGGTGTTTGAGCACCACGGTGCGTGTCAGGCTGATGTGAAACTCCTCCTGAGCCGTCATCTTCACCAGTCGCTCACAGATCACCAGGCACGTCTGCACCAGCGAATCGAACAGCGGCGTCGCCTCGAACGGGATGAACACGTACGAGGCCCAGTTGCCGCGCACGTGCGCAAAGCCCCGCACCCGGCCCTCGTGTTCTTCGGGCTTATCTTGGTGTTGTTCACTTTGGTCTGAGAACATCTCCTGAACAGCGGAGGGCAAAGGGAGTGCCTCGCGGGGACGCTTTGACTCGGTCGTGGCCCGGTCTGAGTTACGACGCTTTTCTGCGAGTCGTTCCACGTCGACCTCCATGTCAGAGTCAGAGTCAGAATCAGAGCCCCCATACTGCTGCAGAGCTGACAGGGCGGCAGGCTTCCGGTCCAGGGGAGATGTGACGACCCGTGACTGACACCGCGACATGGCTCGTTTGGCTCGTATGATACCCGTCGTAACCAGGATCTGCTGGATCTGGCAGAAGAAAAAGTACTTTGGTTAACATTGCAGCAAGCAACAAGATTCTGCATTATTACTCAATATATCAATCCATCCATCCAAATAGGTACCTATTGCATGGGTGGTATTCTAGCTGAGTCTTGGCCATATTATTTTTATTCTAGCAACAAATGATCCAGATTAGGATTCTTTCAACAGCTCATGACCCATGACAAATGAGTCTTCCTGGAACTTTGAATTTCACAGACTGCTGCCAACACTCGGATGCTCTAATATTGGCTTACGTCATCGGTTTAGGTGTTTAAGTTGACACTTTCAGAGGAGAGCTGATGTAAAGCCGTCAATAAGCCTGAGGTGCATGATGAAGATACAGCCCACTGCTAAAAAATGTGAGTTTTCTTCAATCTCAGCAGATGGCTTTGACTGACAATTTTTTAATACTGAATACGGAATGACCCACCCAGGAGTAGACAGCAAAAGCTAAGCTTGCAGCTGCAAGGATGACAAAACATGTTGACCTGAGCTACATTCCAAGGTTCATTGTAGTCTGGCAAATTGTTCCTAAGGTATGAAAGAAAAACATAACCATGACTGAAACCACAAATTAGGTACTTCTGCAGCAGGCTGTACATCAGTCAAAGTTGATCACATGAGTACAGTCTGTCTTAAAAGTACCGCGCAAAGTGACGGTGGATCCATCAAGCCTGACCGAGGAAGGGCCTGCTATAATTTGCAAATCATCAAACCAATTGACCTGGGGAATGGACGAGGATGTAAATTGCTTCGGTGACTTAAATTTAGCAGGCCCTTCCTCGGTCAGGCTTGATGGATCCACCGTCACTTTGCCCGGTACTTTTAAGACAGACTGTACATCCTATAACTTGAACACTTGAACTCTATTTAGCTCAGGATCATTTGTGAACCAGAAAGCTCAGGCGAAGGCCCTAATACACATAAGACAGCTTAGGCTATATTCCAACCCAATTCATCAGTCAATTTATTAAGTGACCATAACACATTGGCATGGCTGATGGCATAGTCTCTTTTGATTGATTTTGGTACCAAACTTGGTTGGATATATGATCAACGGGGCAAAAGAAGCCGGTAGTCTTGCTCTTAATCTTAGTCTTGCTTACCACAAATAATATTTAGTGCAGTCCAGAGCAAGTCCAGAGACACAATTTATTTATTTACATTCACACGTTACACGCACCTACACGCACGTGAAATGCACAAAGCAAAAACTGTGTTCTTCAAAATGTTGACACCATTCGATGATGTTGCAGTTGCCTAGCAACTACCCTTCACCCAATCGTTTGCTGTTGAAGGCTGGGCGTTGCTAGGCAACTGTTGGACCGTAAATAATATTCGAACATTGAGTTTTGACCTTGAAGCGTCATAGTTGTCGACCTTTGACCCATACACATGAAAAAATATGCTACTAAATAACAACTCTGGCTAATTTTTATGTAAAATGAATAAAAAGCTTCGTAATAAAATAGTTATATGATAAATCATCGCAACTTTCCATGTGATCGTTACAAGACAGTGATGAAATGCTTCTGTCTACAAACATCTCCCCGTTTGTGAGCGTCAAAAAGACGTTTTGGCCCGCTCTGCTTGCAATTTTTTGAGCAGTCAGTGAAAACAATGTGAGATGGGGACGAGTTCCATTGCCAAAAGATCGTTAGAAGCTGGTTAGAAGGCCATACCTACTTGTCAGGGTCGTACATAAATGATTGCTATTGGCAACTTTAGGATAAGCACCCTCCCTAACCCGAAACCTTCAAAATAGATGCTGGGTTTAGTCGTAATCTATTTACGGCGACAGTGATAGCATACATCCATAAATAAGAGCAGATCCAGTCGAACTGAAGATGTAGCGCAATGAGCCTTCACAAAATAGATAAAGAACGAGCGCAAATAAGAAAAAAGTGATTCTCGTGAGGCTGCTACCAACAGTGCATGTGTATTGTCAGGTCAACTGAAATGTAAACGATCCCAGCACAGCTACAACAGTTCGAGCGAGTCCATCCTGTCGTACTATTGTAATTAATGTAATCTACAAGTCACATTTCAGAACACACTATGCAGCGCGCAAGGCTTTCACGCCCTTCACAACGAACATAACCACAGCCTTTCCAACACAGGTTCACTCTGAACATGACACGAGCCACGACGTTCTTAAACAGCGTGAAAAGCGGCTCCTCCACAATTTACAAACATACATATTTCATTGCCTAGCAGTAGCGACAAGAAACTGTATATGTATCATCACTAACGTGAATTCACACAGTTCACCTGATCAGTTGCACACTGCACAGCTGTAGCGAGCTCCATTACACCATTGTAGCGTCCGTACCAGAGGGACGTACTTCAACAGGTCCCGGCTCACCGGGTCGAGCGGGCTCCTCCGGACTACTGGTGAGTAGTTGCCGTGTCGGCGCCTCCTCTGTATTCTGAGGCCCCTCCGCGCCATGTTGAAGTTCTTCCTCTCTCTGATGAGACTCTTCCTCTCGATGATGGCGCCCCTGCTCTCCCTGATGCCGATTTTCCCTGTGGTGCTGGTGACTTCCCTGCTCCCTGTGGTGCTCGTGCTGCCCCTCTCCTCTATGGTGATGATGGTGATGGTGCCGATCCTCCCCGTGGTGATGGTGCCGCCCCTCGCGGTGCTGCCGGTGTCCGTCCCCGTCCGTCCTGTCCCCTCCTCCACCGACCAGCCGTTCTCGCAGCTCCTCGTCGGGCGGCATCAGGGCGTCGTGCATGGCGTGCTTCCAGGTCCAGGCGCGCGCCTCACCGACGAACTGGAGCCAGTTGCGCTGGCAGAGCGCGCCCACGGCCGGCTCCATACACACCTTGCAGTACGGGTCCGTCAGCAGGCTCTGGATGGAGATCAGCACCTGACGGACGGAAATCCGTCACACAGTGTGCAGAATGTTGGATTCGGAAATACGGCATACGGTGTGCAGTGTGCACCTTTCCTGAAGCTGTACCAAGTTACTAATCGAGTGAAAGATTTAAAAGAACGAATAATAGACGAATGAATTGATGCAAAGATTGAATACAACTCGATAACACACCGGTAGTATTGTACGTCGATGCTTAAAAAACTAACGGACGCTTTGACTCGATCCATTTAATAGTGCATTGAAAACAGCTCGGTTATAGCAAAACAAGTATCGAAGAACAGACTCCACATTTCATCACCAGTTGCCAGCCCAAATATGTCCCACCATTATCCCGCGTACCTTTCCGATGGTGAGCGCCAGCGTCCAGTTGTGATGTATCGAATCAATACCGATATCACCATGTCTAGACACGTTCGGATGAAGCACCTTAGTGATGAACCGCACCACGGGCGGTCTCAGGGGGTAGCTGTCGGGCACCTGGAGGTATAGCAGGAACACACCGCCCTCGTAGGCGCTGCCGGCCGGACCGGTGATACTGGCCTGCCAGTGGCTGTAGGTGTCATCCAGAGGAGTGGCGCGGATCCCCTCCGGCGGGTCGGCCTTCAGAGCTGCAGGGAGAAGATGGAAGTGTTGGTGGTAGGTGGTCCTCTGATGGGGACGGGGTAGCGGATCGCTGTTCACGCTGTAGCGGTAATCATAAATGTCACAGGGATGTCAGTGATGTCTGAACAGTGACAGCAGGTGGGCAGCCAGGGTGTCGCTCTTAGCGCTTCAGAACATCAGATGAATTACGGAACATTTACTTCGGCAGGTCAACAATGTGAATACGCATTATCTACACATTAATTGCAACCAAACTTCAAAACCAGATGCTTGCGCTCTTGTGTACCGATCAAATAAAGCTCTGCAATGCTGTCCATGGTCGGCCTGTGATGCACTCACCGTTCTGCTCGTGGACGAGCCGCCGTCGTCGGAAGGACCTCTCGTCCTCGACAGTGCGGCAGTGGGGAGTCATCTGGTGCAGACAGAGCAGGCACGGCGCGCTCTCAATCCTGCAACGGGCGGCAGATGAGTAGAAGGCGCTGATAAGGTACAGGAGACACACCACAGCAGGCACGTAGTGCTCTCAATTCTGAGACACACACCAGACGGTTGAACAATGTCAGAACCCAGCAGTATAGTATAAATATGACGGCACGGAGATACTACGTCATATAACATAGCGCATTAATACTGATAGCTTGGGACCATCTCTAGAAGTAAGAGACTAAAAACCTGGATAAAATGGTTACAACATAAGCAACGTATGAAAACGAACGAAAGGCCGAGTACACAGACTTCACGATTCCGGCAATGACTTCCGAAGTTCTTTCGCCGTAATTAACTACAAAAGTCCCAACAACTATTGTGCCAGCTGCACTCACAGTTTGGCGTAGATGTATGACCAGCAGTGGACGCGGTAGAGGGCGCGGAACAGCGGGAACCGCTTCTCGGTGAACCGGTGCCACTCCTCGTCGGGCACGTGCGACATGAGCAGGTGGCGCCAGCGCTTACAGACGTTGCTGACCGCCCACATCGAGATGTCGTCCAGGTAGCCAAAGATCACCAGAAGCACTGCAACAAGAGCAAAATATAGATAATGCTGATCGGGTTCTCAGCTCAATTCAGCTGACATCCCAACACATCAACATTGAAGGAAACAGAGCTGTCCATTTACTCGATTCAAATTGTTAACCTACTCCATTGAAATGCTTTGAAGTATTTATGAGGCCTAATACATGCCAAAGAGAACGAAGGCTCCTGCATCTCCTGTCTCACCAGGACAGTGCATTGGGAGTGGGACCGCTCACCAATGTATCTTACAAATGTTCTCAAATCGAAATGATGGGGCACCGTAGGTCCCCGAGCGTTCAAGCTATCAGTCTGAGTCTCAGTCTGGATGATCACATCCCCCTTTCCGGAGGCAGTCGTACTTTCTCTGGTACTCCAGCCCCAATCCGACCCCATACTATCTGAGCGTCTCACCCTCTGGAGGAAGCCGTCCCATGCTGGCCGTCGTCGCCCCGTCGGCCGGGTGGGGCACGCTCAGTCGCTCCACACGCTCGGCCAGACGGTCCACGGCCGGCGCAGGAGGCGGCAGCGGCGGCGGCGGTGACGGGGGCGGCATGGGCGGCGGCGGCGAGCGAGCCCGCCGGCCGCCACCACCACCGGCCACGGCGAACAGGTCCGGAGGCTCCTCATTGCCGCTGTCACTGTCGTCGGACTTCTGCTGTTGAGGGAGAGGATTAGACTAATGATGTTTTATGTTTGGTAGATACAATGTGTATGTGTTACATTACAAAGCAGTTATACAACATAAAATTGCTATGCCATAAGGATCAATCATCCGAAACATTTTCTTGAAGGTACCTTCTCAACATGTCAACTTTTAACTTCTAAAATTCTGAAAACGCCCATGGCTCTAGTCATGCCTCCACCCATGATCCATGAAGAAATCCCATGGGCAGCACCTGTTTACACATCCCATCAGCCAATGAATTATCTCAAATTGCATTTACCTCTGAAGTCAGGCCGACATAGGCCTCATGGTTGACATCCTCTGGGAAGAGGAATAGGTGGCAGGTGGAGCACACATACTGGCCAAATGACATGCCATAGAAGCCATCGCAGTACAGGCACTGCTGCGGTGCATCTGCCTGGAACAAGAACAAGACATAGTCAGCTTCATGCAGCAGGTCTAAAGGAAAAAAGTGACTGGAGGTGAAAATGACAAGGCTACTCAGATGTGATAGTGACATGAGTCTTGAAAAGACTTGACATTAGACAGATTAAAAAATTCAAATTTTCAAGGAGTGGTCAGAAATGAGGGCCAGAGAGGCCAGCCTACAAGGCATCACAATCTAGAAGAGATATTATCAGTGCTGGGACACTCCACAATTGCACTGTGCAGTGATATGGCTGGCTTACTAGGTAATGGTGTGGCTTTTGTGTAGGGTGGCCCAACATAGTACTGGGTGGAAGTGTGAACCTTTTATTTCAGTTGTCTTCTTGTCACAAGTGCAGATCTATAAAATATGTAGCCAAAATTATGTGTTATTTGGTGTAAGCTGATGCAGATATCCAGCCTGATGGCCACTGTCTGGTGTATCTCACTGCAGTGTTCGAAATGAGGCCTCTTTCTGAACCCGGTGTTTATTCTTCGGGTGGGTTAACCCCGTCCGGTGTTTAAACTTTTGGGGCCCACACAGGGTCAGGATTGTTTTTACTGCTTGCCCCACTTAGCCCCAAAGTTAGTGTTCACACAACACCATTTTAGGGCCAACCAAACCGGCCTAGTCCATAGTTAAGGTAAATGCATGCATATAAATGAAAGGAAAATGTTTGTAGAATTGATTAATTTTGAAGGCATATATTCAGAGGCCCCAAACAAACTTTGTGTGACTATTACAAACGCTTGACAAAAGAAGATGTAATTATTGCACTTGGGTACTTGTCTCCTGAAATGATAACATTTAGTAAAAATATAAATAAATTACGACTAGGTACCAATAAATCAAGGTGAAGGCACATGACGAATGACGGCCATCAATATGAATTATGAAACACGGGAAATTCGGAGTGCAAAACTCACCCCTTCGTTCCCGTTGGGGTCCATTCTTTCGCAATTAGATGTCAGAATAGATACAGCACTGGAAAATCACAGCTAAGCCTTAATCTTTCCAAATAATATTCAATAATCGAAAATCCTCCAGCGCTTCAACAAACAGAACATCATTGTCATGACATGTTTGTTGTCATTTTCTGCGACATAATTCCCGCAACTAAGACAAAATTGAGGGGTCACGTTTACTAAATTGTAATAAACTTAATATGATGAAACTCAATCATGGCCACGAAGGCCACGAAGTTGTTTTTATACTTTGTAGGCGTTAATGGCCATTCTTATAAAGAAAAGAACGGAGGGACGCTCCGTCATTTCTGAGATTAGACGGAATTTGGTTATCATAAAAGGACGAAGACGGAAGACGGAACCCGTTCAAAGAACGAAGCCAATTGACGCTACCCCCACCTAAAAGGACGCGTTTCCGTATCATAAAGAGACAAAGACGCATCTGGTGACGTAAGACTTTGCGTTGTTCGTGAAAAATAACGCATCAGAAATAGCGCTGCTCTTCAGCAGCGCTTTTTTACGGCATTGGTACGACGTTTAGCTGTTTGCGAGAGCAACTTGAGCGAAATGTGTTTCAGGCTGCATGATAATCGATATGTGAACTGTGTGACATTGGTCGGGAGTTATTTCACACAAAAATTCGTCAATTTGACATGCAGACCAAATACCTATAGACCGCCACCTTATCGTTCTGCAGCTATCGTTGTTTATCAGGCATACACGTGAACAGGCAGGATTGGACATCTTGAGATGCAATATCCAGTAAGTGGTAGGTGTTTGCAACTGCCTCCCGGCAGCTCCACCCTCACCTAGCCTGTGTCCTGTGTCCTCTGGCGCCTCGACTGGTATCACGGTTGGAGGTCTGAGTGGCACTACAACTTCTCGTTAGCACTCAAAGTTCTTGCTTGCACGTAGAGAAATTCGTATACACTCCGCCACGCTCAAGCGCTCTCGCTGGACTGTCCTCTGACCCCACACAGAGTAGATCCACAGGTCATTTCTTTCCCCCGCTCCCCCTCCCCCCTCTTTAGCGTCAGTCGAAACCGTCAAAACAACACCTGCGCCACCCGTCTCTCTCTCTCTCTCTCTCTCTCTCTCTCTCTCTCTCTCTCTCTCTCTCTCTCTCTCTCTCTCTCTCTCTACCTACTCCTTCCCTCTCTCCCTCCCTTTCATCCCGAGCCGCCGCGCGCGTTCGCCGCGCGCCGCGTCGTCCTCTAGCTGATAAGATGCCTTATCAGTATCCCCTCCTCTTTTATCTCTACCGCCTGTCCCGAGCCGCCACGCTAACTCAGGGTGTCTGCGTTGCTCCCTTACCGCTTATTAGACACCCTATCACTGAGTAGGACATAGGTACTACCACATTTAACTATACGCAAAAACAATCTTTGGTGGGTTTCAGCCTAGCAGGAAAGACTACAACATATTACACACCTCGCCTATGCATAGTACCTATCCTTGATCGTTACGATCGTAGCAGACAACAGCCCCCGGTCCCATAAAAATTCAAATATGATCCCAAATAATTGCAGGTTCTCATTTTATTATACCTATATAGCGATCACACAGTATTTTTTAGTCTTATTGCATTCTTTGTGACGAAATTTATAAGAAAATATTGCAGGCAATAATTTCTGTTTCATTTACTAAAGCTCTTGATCATTTAGACGAAAAACGCATCCTGGCAAAACAGGGGAGGGGTAGAGGGACGGAACCTTTTTTGATAACCAATAAAAACGGAATCGTTTAAATCATTGAGTTCTTTTTTTTCCTTCCGTCCCTCCGTCCTTTTTCTTTATAAGAATGGCTTATGCGTTTCGTCACTTGTCAGGGGCAGAGAATTGTCATAATCCCAGGGGGTCTTTTCAAATAAATTTCAGCACATTGCGAATGAAAGCGACGAAATTGCTCGAGCACGCCGAGCACGCCCAAAACCCCTATTCTCCACTGCACCCGTGCGTTTAGTGTTAGAAATCGCATGCGAGAGCCTATTCAAATACATGGAAGCACGCACGCATCAATCGCACGCACCTCCCCCAGGGGTGCGGAGCCGGAGCCGGAGCTGGAGCCGGAGCCGCCGGAGCCGACACATTTTGCCCGGAGCCGGAGCCGGAGCCGCCATGACAATTCACCCGGAGCCGGAGCCAGAACCGATTTTTTTCCGAAGCCGGAGCCGGAGCCGGAGCTACCTGAAAATTCCACGGCTTCGCATCCCTGCGCATAGGGGATGAACCGAGTCGGAGCCGGAGCCGGACCATTTTACTCGGAGCCGGAGCCGCCATGACATTTCACCCGGAGCCGGAGCCGGAACTGGAGCCGATTTTTTTCTCCGAAGCCGGAGCCGTCTGAAATTTTCACGGCTCCGTATCCCTGACCTCCCGCAATCGATTGATGCGAGAAGAATTACAATATATTTGAATTGGCACGCTCGCATCAATCGCACACACCTCCCGCAAGCGATTGATGCGACAAGAATTACAATGTATTTGAATAGGCTCTCGCATGCGATTTCCTGAACACGGAAAGAGTCTGTTTCAGCCTTTACGCCACGCATTTAACTTCATGGAGCCTGTATTTGTTGGCGAGCTCAGCCACTTTTGACACTGGTTCCCTTCATTTCTTCTCACGAGCCCTTTATATAGATATGTCACAGACTGCAAACCGTCCGGTGAGCAATGTAATTACAATTCCTCCGAGCCTTTTGCAAGCAATCGTAAAAGTGCATACTTCATTGATAAGCCCGACATATGCGTCATGCCATTCCGAAGGGGGTTGTTTCCGTTCCCGCTGGCGTGTATCTACTCGCTGGGCTAAAACAACGGATATTCCCTCGGCCCTCTACTGTATCCCCCTCCCATCCCCCCCCCCCCCCAGCCTCGTCAGCCGTCATCGTACCAAACACAGCGTCTGCAAAACGGTGGCGTATATATTCACCAGCGATCCCGCGCCGGGGCGGCGGGCCGCGCGGCCGGCACGGGGGACACATTGGGGGGCTGCGGCGCCGGGCCCCGAGCGGCTACACTGACTTAGAAGATATCACAATGGACGCGGCGGCGGCGGCGGCGGCGGCGGAGGTCAGGTCATGTCGCCGACCACAGTAACGGTGGCGGCGGCGCGCAGCACCTGTCGGTCCGTGAATACCTCACACACATACTCTCCACTGTCGCCGCTCTCGGCGCCCTGGATGGTCAGCCGACACGTGCCGTCGTCATCCACCGTGTGCGAGGCGCGGCCGCCGTCCACCACGCGGTTCCACGGGTCGCGCCACTGGGCGTCCACCACATCTTCCGGCTGGCTGACGGTGCACGAGAGCACCACCGTGTCGCCGGCGTACACGGTCACGTCGGAGGGGGCGCGCCGCAGTCGGCACGGCGGCCGGCCCGGCTCCATGAGCCGCACACTGACGTGGCGCCGCTCAGTCTGGTCCGAGGAGTGGCGCTTCACCTCGCGCGGCGGGCCGCCGCTCGGCCGTCGGAACCGGAACGCCCAGTTGGTGCGCCTCTGGAGCGGGTCGGCGGCGGCCAGCACGTGCGGCGGCACCCAGCCCTCGGCGGCCGGCGACGTGCGCGTGGCAGCCCGGTGCACCAGGTAGCCGCGCGACCGGTTGTACGACACCACGTGGACGAGGTCGCCGCGCTGAACGTCCATCTCGTCCTCACACTCGGCGTTGTAGGTGGTCACGACGGAAACCGTGGTACCCGCGGGAAACGGCGCCGCGCCTTCGGCCTGCCAACAGAGATCACGTCAGATATAACGGAAGGGACAGATATCGAACAGAGACAGACAATCGAGGAGAGAGGTGATAAGAAATGTGGCAGCCCCAATGTCTAATGCATAAAACCCGTGTTGGAATATAGCCAGGAAATAACGGAAACAATACTGAGCTGAGCAGCTGCAGCCTAGCTGTAGCTAACAAATATAATAGCTGAAAACGGAATAAATGCACATTTTTCACAAGCCCCAGTAGTCAGAACCTACCACAACTGAAACGTATTCGCTTGATTTTCGTTACGATTTTTCAACATGAGATGAAGACGTTGGTTATTATTGTTAGCCCTCCTCATTTTAGTAACTGGCTAGGACGGACCGTTGGGACCAGTCTGTTACAGATACCAGTGTACCGTCTCCCCACTACAAGAACCCCGCCCGGCGGCGGGCACACACAGGTCAGGGTAGGGCGCACTCGGTCACTACCCTTACCGACCTGTCCCGCCGTCCTGTCCGCCCGTCCTCCCCCGCACCCTGTCCTCACCTCAGCCGACGCATACAGCAGACTCGTCTCCGTTTTACGCGAGCGCAGCGTCTTCTTGAAGCCTGTCAGGAAGCCGGTGGGTTTCTTCTCGGTCTGCAGTGACAGTTTGCGCGGCTCGGTGGGACTGGGAAACTCGCCGCTCGGTGACGGAGCGCCGGCCGCCGGAGAGCTCGGCAGACTGGAGGTCGGCGAGCGGACGGGCGCGTGCGGCGGCGGGTGGCCGTGCGGCTCTGCCGGCGCCGCGCCGTTGTCGAGCAGACTGCTGGGCGGCACGGCTCCGCGCCGCAGCGACCCGCTGCCGTGGTGACCGCCCACCAGCTCGCCGCTGCGCGGAGACAGGCGCAAACAAGCTAAGCAGGGCGCAGAGGGAGGTCGGGAGGACCGACAGCACACCCAGACAGCATGCTAGGCGGCCCAAAACGGCGGGCCGAACACACAAAAACATACTACCGGGACAGACGGCGATATATCCAGTGCTCAACTAAGGAGTCAGAAAGCGATGATGACAAGAACGAAAATTAAGGGTGGCTTAACAAAAGTCTACCAGGCACAGCACACTTTCCACAAAGTGAACGAAAATTGATGCAAAATTGTGACAAAAGGGTAAACGAAAAGAGGAAAAAGAACTCATTAACAGTCAAAACGCGTCACGTATGAATATAAAAACATTCCCTCCAATCGAAAGACAAGCCCAGTACAAAATGGACCACACAATGCACATCAAACAATCGTCATTTCGAACGAGCCAAAAAGGTCAGTGGTGTTAACTTAGGCCCTCGGGTGATGATACTGTGTACTGTGTAGTGTTATTTTTGTGTTAGTCCATGAACCTCACCTGTTTCACAACTCCACAGTCTACATGCGGTCCACAGTCAACATGCATTCCACAGTCTACATGCGATCCACAGTCGACATGCGTTTCACACAGTCCACATGCTCATTCACCATGCAAGCCGTGTCAGGCACGGTCGAGACAGAAGACAGAGGGAAGGAGGAGACACACGTCTGGACAGAGCAGCGGAGGCACATGCTCACATGCTGACAGTGGCGGGCGCCGGGCGGCCCGTGGGACCTCTCACCGTCACAAGCTGGGCACGCCAGCCGGGCTGTTAGTTCACACATCACCCCAGTACCGACAGTACCGTCACCGCCAGCAAACAGCCCGTACAAACGATAGACTTTATTATATGTATATATGGGTGTATACTCTGGCTCCCCACTCGCACCCACTCTCACTCTCTCTCGCTCGCTGTCACTCCCAATGTTAGCCTGGTATGTACACATACACATACTGCCGTCAGCCGCCGGCGGGCCACGGCGCATGCGCCAAAACCACCGCGCCGGGGACCCGGCGCCGGCCGCCGCTCCGTTATTGAGTCATGCCCGGCCGCGGCGTCGCACATCAGACCGTTGTGTTATTCGTTGATGCTTACACTTCTTTGAATTTCTCCTTTTCCTGGTAGGCGATGGGCGACTGGATGGCCTTGAGGAAGTTCTGTTGCGTCTGCAGCATTGAGCGCAGCTCACGCACCCACTCGTTGCGTTCGTCTACGCTGGCCATTTGGCAGACCCACGAGACGTTGGGTTTCTGCGGGTCGGTGCTGCTCAAACGGAACTTGCACGGGTCGCCGTCGTCCACGTTCTCGTTGAGCGACATTTTGTTCACCTGCCGGCGGGATGAGATAGGGGCCCGGAGATTGTCAACGACGAGGGGAGGGGACATGAACTTGCAGTAGTGTGGGCCTGAAAAGCGAACGATTAACATTTGTATTGAAATTGACTCATCAAACTGTATAAGCTTTCAAATGTCTGATCCTGAGAAACCAACCTGAACATCTTTTAAGATTACCATATGGCTGACAGACTCAGCTTATAGGTTCCCTTCCCCAGCTCATCAATCACTCCAGGAGGTTGCCAAATCACTCTCCCAGCATATCCCATCCCAGTTTTCCCTCCCAAATCACTTCCCACTTCGCACGCCCCGCCTGCTGACTGACCTGTATGTGGCTTTTGTACACGTATCCGGGGTTCGTGAACGCCGAGCGGCGGCCCAGCGGCACACTAAATATCACATTCTGCTCGAACAAAAACACCACGTGCTCCTTCCCGCGGAAGTTGGCCGCCGAGACACCCTCGCAGCAGAGCATGTTGCCAAACCGCTTCAGCTTGCCCTGCGCAGTGATCTTCCCCTGCGAAAACAGAGAGATTGGAGTGAACGTCAGGGGTCCCGGGTACGGACAGTCGCGGCCGTAACTGGTGTTTCGTCGCAGCGTGTGTTTTGCCGGGGTATTTCGCAGCTGTTCGTCAACACATTCACTTGATATGAATTCACCTTTCCCACAAAATGACTATGCTTTGTCAAGTTAAAACACACATCATCACCATCAAGAAACAATAACTGACACTTGCCATCCTGAACACTATCATCAGAAATACTTTATCATCGTAACAAGCGTGCAAACTTTCCCCACACGCCTGACAAACTAGACCAGCATGAACCGTCAGTTAATTCCTCCACCGCCTCTCCCACAACCGGGCTGCCCTTGTCCCACGCTTCGGCCCAACCCGGATGCCTCCCTTCCCAGGGGCAGCACGAGTACTCACGTCGAATCCCTGCAGTCTGCCGACGTTCATCATGTCGTCTGCCGCCTTCGGCACCACGATCATGACGTTGACGGCCTTCCGTAGTGCCTCCACTTCGTCGGTGAGACCCGCTACCTCTGTGTGCCTGTCAGGGGTCAAAGAGAAGTCAGCCGGGGCCCGGGGGTCATCCGAGGTCGGTTGGGTCAGAGCACAAAGTTCGAAGTTTGTTGGGTGGGAAAGTGGGAAAGTCTGTGATGACGTGGGTTGGACCGCCAGCCACTTTTACAAAGTAAACGATACTGAAAGGAAAGTGAAACATGAATATACTGCAAGCTAGAAAGATATTCAGGAAGGCAAGTTGACGTTTCATAGAACTATCCAAAAGAAATTCGTTTACATTATCATACCCAAATGTCGAATGCGCTTTTTTTTAGAAAAAGCGACATTTAATTGAACCACACGTCATACAACAAAGTGTGTGGCATCACATCCCGCATCTCACCTGAGAATCTGATTCAGAAGCAGCTGATACCGCATGATCCTCTGGATCGGCTGGATCAGCAGGTCCGTCAGCTGGTGTTTGTGATTCAACAGTTTCCGGAGCTCCTGCAACAGGCGCGACATCTGTCAGCCGTTGCACCAACTGTTAGTACGGGCCGCCACCACAGCTCGCCTATATCGCCCCTTCGCAGCCGCCACCGTCGCCTCTGTCGTCGGAGGCGCGTTTAACTGTTGGTCGGATCGATGGCCTCGATTACGGCGCCGCTCCAAGGGCCCGCTTACTCTTGACCCCTGCCGCAGACGGCGGTCGGCGCTCGGGCAGATCGATAACACTGAGCGACGGTGCGCGCTGCTCATCGCCCGGTCGAGTGCAACTCATTACTGTCATGACGGGCGCAGACCGATGACGCCATTGGACAGACAGTGACGCACACGTCATGCGTCTGCAGCGGCCGGCGTCACGCTGACAGAGTACGTCATAATAGTGCGACGTACAGTAAAAGAACAACGCTCGATCATAACACTGACCGGGACGGCACACACAAAGCCGACTATTTTGACGCGTCAGACGTGACAATACAAGAAAAAAGTAGCGCTTACGAGTATAGCACCTTTTCACGCACAAGTCCAAAATAATGCATCTGAAGGACTTCTCGTCGCAGCTCTGATCCTCACGCTGCCGAGACTGAAGCTATTACTTTTCCAAGGAGAGTCACATGAACGATCAATAGCGACTGTTGCCGCTGCGGCTTCGCACCAGACAGACGAGATGCCTATCAACTCCAAAACAATGGACAACACGAATAATTCCCTCCCATTATTGCAACTGCCCTCCTAAGCTGTCGCTACAAATCACTCTTCAATGACATTTCGCCCGAGCAGCACAGATTGGACAATGCTAGGGCCCAGACACACGGTCATGAAACCTTTCAACGTCCATCATACCCTCACTTACCTCGAAATACGTGTCGATATGCTCCGATACGATGTACTCAGACTTGGGTTTGTTCTCGCAGTAGACGACATACATGTGCAGCTTGCGTTCGTACCGCTTGAACAGAGGGCCTAGCTCAGCAGGGTTGTCTATACACCGCTCGAGCGCCTTCAGGAACGAACTGCCAAAACACCGGGCGGGTCACGTGTCATTGATGACGTTACACTCAGTCGGGTGACGTCACAGTCTGCAGGGTGAGGTCAGTTTAACACAAACACGGGCCTGGGACGCGGTTTAGCGCGGCAGCCGCATACCGCACCGCGGGACATGTCAACGGATTTCCGAGAGGGCTGGTGGAGCGCGCCCTGGTTAGACGCTAGTCTAAACACAGAGAGTCACTCTACTGAGTCAGTCGGCCCAGCTGGCCCCGTGGGAGTACCATCAGTGATCGCTAACGGGCCAGTCGCAGGACATTACAGGATGCCTGCTTCACTCCGCAGAAACACAGTGATTCATCTCGAGCACGGATGTCGCCTTAAACAGCATGAGGGGGAGCCCCGTGCACCGCCTATTCTGGTGAATACACGATGTCCCCAAATACTAAGAGATTAACGATTTTGACGAGCTCCTGTGAGGCATTTCAGCCTACAACGTCTATGGAAAAGGAAACTGGCTATCGTAGGAAACCAAGTTAACAATGTCCGTTTCCCCCGAGCTGCGCCACACGACTGTATGCCCTACTCCGACCCGCGGCCGGGCCGGGATCGGTGGCATCTCTCGGGGACCATCATCCACCAGTCCGTCTGTAACAGCCTGCACTCAGCGCTCCAACTCAGCACTGCACGCTGACGTCATCAGATGCCGACATTGACGTCATCAGTGAACGACAGACGCGGACCAGATATACGCGCGTCCAAAACGGAGGCATCCGACGCCCCGGCTGCGTCTCGAGTCGCCTCAACACGAGTGTACTGACGCAGGACAGGAAAACATGGAAGGAGTAGCATCAGACACACTACCACAGTTTAATCCAGGAAACAGGAAACACGGTGTAGGAAACAGAATGTACACAAAATGCGCGATTCACCAGCAAAGAACATACATTTCCCTAAACTCAATGCGCCCAACTAATCCCGGACATACAGCCAAATGGCGTAGACATCTGGATATCCCCGTCAGCTCTAACTCGGGAAAGCCGGTCCCTGCCCCTTCCCGAATGTCCTCCGGAATACTCACTCTCGATGCCACTCATAGATGGCCTCGATGTTGCCGAAGATGATTTTGTCTTTGCCCATGAGCCGGTCCTTATCAGAGCAGAGATCCTCCGGCAGGGGGACGGGACAGTTTTCATCGCGCATCAGCCGCAGGTAGCCGTCCACGATCTGTCGAACGGAGAGAACAGATGGTCAGTCATGAGAGGAGGAGATGGGTGCTAGAAACAGGGTGGGATGGACCTATGTAGAGCGACAGCCAAGGAGGTGAGGGGCGGAGTGGATGATTTCAGGTTTTCCTCACGAACATACGAATTGTCATCTTCTACACCTCCCGTCCTGAGCCGCCCGGCAAAGTAAGTTCGCCTAAAGCAACACGCCCACATAGATCATGTAAAAAACTAACTTTAAGACACCGATAACGCACGCAGGTGCATGACCGACATCAAACACTAGCCGAAAACATGCAAGTAAACATCGCTACCACTCCGTCTTGACAGCTGCGCCGCCGCAGACCGCCGGGCGCCGGCCCACACACCTGGCCACCCATCGCCCAAACGACCGCCGATTCGGCACCCAATCGCCTAACACAGGCTCCCTGGGGTCGTAATAGTCGCCCACGCGTTCCCGCAGCCCGGCGGCTTCGTAAGCTCCGGAAACACCTCAGTCGCGGCAGCCAAACAGTGGTGGAACCGCGGCGGAACGGTCACACACACCCGCGTGGGTGAGCTTTGACTGGCTCTGAGTCACCCGGGGGCGGGGGCGGGGGCGGGGGCGGCCTGTGACACGGAGTATAATGGCCCCGTCAGCAGCGTGGCGCCGTGAGCGTCCCCTCCCCACCCGTCGGACCACCACCGGCGCCTCTGCAGTGTCGCCCCGTCCGACTCCCGCCCACAGCCCGACCAAACAGAGCGCGTCTGGGACGCGGCGCGATCACAGCAGACGTGCCGCCGCCCGACGCAGCGCGGCACTTTTGGCGAGCGGGTGACACCGCGTGGGAGCCCGTGCCGGTCGCGGTCGTCTGTTTTCCGAGCCCCGCCTGTCAACACGTCCGGCACGCTCTGCCAACACGAAATCTGACAGCATGTGTCGGCATTGGGACGCGTCCCGCCGGCGCAAAACACGGCCCAAAGCGGTGCCGCGCTGCCGGCGGTCGCTGTCTGAGACGCTTTTTGCGCCGGCGCCGCCTCTTCGACCGGCTGGGCCGATTGGAAACAGGCGGCGGACGCGGCGAGAAATGGCGCAGTCGCTGCTGCATAACTCTGCAGCCATACGGACGCTTGAGCCCAACGAGGCTATGCGCCCTAACCCAACAAGTACAAGTAAGTAACTCTGCAGCCGACGGCAGCGGCGGTTCCGTAACGCGTGCAGGGGCTTCACTATGGGAAGCTAGCTACTGGCGCTAATAGGCATTCTGACGACCCATTCTTTACCTTGTATTCAGGGTGGGAATACCGGCATACACCAGCCACCTGATGGAAACTGCTTGTTCTTTTGTAGCACATTACAACCTTCCGAGCTGGGGTTCCTACCGTATCGAGGGCATCCCTTCACTAAAAGAGTTCGCCTTTCTCCATGACAGTCTTTCACGGGTGAGGTAACTTATTTAGGAGACCAAAAGCCACCGGACAACTTACTTCAACACCCTTCCGGTGTCATTGAGTCTCTGAATCAGAGCGGAACATCTGGAAGGTTCTACAGAGCCGGTGTCGGCCCAAACTGACAGCAGCCGAGCCTATGGTGTCGTACCTCCCGTCAGATGTCCCAACCACGCGCAGGGCGGCCTCTCGCTCGCACAAAGCTGACATCTCGGCCGTCACATGTGAGACATCTACCACGCACATCGCCTCCCCGCCGCCCGCCCACCCCGCAGCGCCACAGGAGAGTAACAGCGGCGTGTCGACGCCTTGGCCGGCCTCCAAGGGCCCGCGGCACCGTCCCGAATGGGGGTCCCTAAACCACGGCCACGCCCCACAACCACCCAGCGCCTCCACTGGCTTGACAGCTTCCGTAAATCCCTTTTGGATGCATCGAATATCAACAGATTGCTGCAAACAATCCTCTTTAAGAACAGCACGCTGCTGCTATGGCTTCCCTTCCAATGCGGCGGTGCCGTAGCACCGACCGTGGCTCCTGCCTCGCTTACAACGGCATCTGGCTTCCTTCCCACGCTCCTGGCTCCTCTACCACAATCCTAGCTCACCTAACACACTTTTGGCTCGCCCACTGTGCCTTTTGGATCGCCTACCGCGGCTTCTGACTGGCCCACCGGACTCCTGGCTCGCTAACTCTCATCGGAGCGTCATTATCACCGGTCCGTGTGGTAGGCAAACAGCGGCGTGCCGGGCGCGCTATAAACAGGCGATAAAGGCTTCCGTCCGACCGCTGAGCACCGACCGGCGGCCGGGGAGGGTTTCCGAGAGCCGGGCCACGGACACACGACCCAGCAGCGATACCGGTCGACAGCTGGTATTGTGGGTATCACATCTGTTATCGGTATAGTGGAATCCGATCGCACGTGCGATAACACTGATTCGATAAATCATGAACTGAAAAATCCTCAGAACTGCAGTACGTCATAAAAATCAGCAGAATATCTCAGTGGTGGGGAATAGCGGCATGTTGACATGCTTGCATGCCATGTCGACGTTACGAAGTCCCATGATGACAACTGGTTCCAGTCCACAGCCTTGTCTAGTCACCGGCCATTCTGAGAACTGACGAGAGGCAGGCACGCGCCATAAAAATCCTACTGCACACAGACTAATCCGTCAGTGGGATTCGGGCAATCAGCCGGCTTAGGCGGCTCGGCGAACATCTAATTGGCCACCAGCAGACAATCAGCAGCTCGGAAAACTCAGACAAAGCCGGCAGGGATCAGAGGCAGGCAGGAATTTCAGTCGCTCTCCAGCCGCCCGGAGAAAAGCTGTCAAAACTAACTGCTTCGACAATGGGCATTAATTCCCTCCTATTTCATCCGAGAATGATAAAGAAAAAGCCGTCTCAGACATCGCAACTGAAAGAAGGCTGAGTGTTCGCTAAACCTATTATCTTCACATTTAAAGCCATGATGCTTCTTAAGATAACCATCACCTCTTGACAGCAAAAGGCTGCAGTCAGAATGCCGTGCTAAAATCCGCCCTCGTGCCCCGACGCCAATGGATCAGCCAGGAATGTATTGTTTCATTTGCTGTTCTCAAGACCAAGGAAGCTTTTAACAGCCCTAAGCTGTCTATTGCCGTCAATTGCTGTCTTCGCTCACTAAGAAGCTACTATGTAAAAAACGTCTTCCTCCAACGTTTTCCACAGCCAACTTACACTACACGCGTGCTAATTACGCACGTTTTGTACATTTTGCCGTTCAATCCCATCAAGCCAGTAGCCACACCCTCTCCCAAGTCCCAACACCTTTTAATTCACCACCATTCTCACCTGGCCCAGCGAGCGGATGTATTCCCGCTCCGTATCGACCAGCTCCTGGATGACGAAACTCCTCTTTTTGAGCGCCTTCTGCTGCCGCGAGGTTTCCTCGTCCTCGTCCTCTGAGGAGCCGCCCTGCGCGCCGTCCGGCGCCGGGTCGGGCGGCTCGGCCCGCCCCGGAGGACCGTCACCCTCCGTGTGACCCTCCTGGAGAGAGATGTCAGATACTCGTCAGATGCACATCAGATACACGCCAGATACTCGCCAGATACACAGGATAACTGAGGTAAGCGGGTGCATCATTACACACAACCTTACATAGAACACACGTGAGGCAAGCTGGCGTTTTGTACAAACAAGCTAACGGTAAGGCCGTTGAGGTAAGTACTAAAAATATCATACTTAGACACATGTCAGATGAGCTGCCTACGCAACGGCTTATAAACCGTTACACATGTCTGGAATTACATCGCTGTGAGACATTCAAGTGCACACTGAACATGATGTCATACAGGGAAAAGCGGGCAGCTACACTAGTACTATCGTAAACAAGCGGGCCAACATGCAAACACTCGCAATCAGCATCATCTAAACATCACACCGTGCTTTTTACTAACGAACCATCAGACATTCCAATCATAACCAAGGACAGATACACCGCCGCCACGGCAATGACACACTGCTGACACACTGGCATAGTCATACGAATATGGCAATACAGACTCCCAGCTGTCAGCGCACATCACATAAACCACGCATTAAACCCATAAGACCACATCAAAGTCTCGAAACGGCGGAACTGTGAACGGTCCTCAAACACAAGAGACTGACACTCCAGACGGATACATAACCAGTGCAGTGAAGACAACTTGATACACGGAGACAGAGCCGGAGACACTGACGGAAACGGACGGACGGAGACACCCAAACGGGCCAGTCAGTCGCTCGGTCGGTCGGCCGGCCACCTTGACACAGATCGGCCGCGGACAGACCAAACACCGGCACACACACAGACCCAGAGTCGTGTAAATCCCGGGACCGGCGACTCACACACATACCACCGGCGACGCTCGGGCCACGCTGCCCGTACACACACTGAGGGCCGACGCTCTCCAGGCGGTGGCATGTAGCTCTCAGCTGGACAGTGGACACCTCAGCCGACCAAGCTCGGTAGTAACGATAGCCAATACGGATTGTCGAACAGTGAGCCCGTTTCATCCATCCCAGTGAGGGACTAGTGCGTTGATATTTAGTGTTCAACCATGCACTGCCAGACTTCCATTGCAATGCTTACCCTCTCCTATCTACCAACAAGGAGTGTATATCGGCATCCAGCATCCGGTGGAGTTTCACAACACGTTTGGTCAACAACGTCGACGGAGCAATAGCAAACCGTCCGTGCGGCACTACGCCGTCGAACGGACTCCAAAAGGCGTCCTCAGACGCCACAGCAGCACCAGGGCCCGTTCATACTCCGCCGCAGTCCACGGGTGTGTCCCGCTGTGTCCAGTAGCCAGCGACAAGCACTCGATGACGGCACGGGTCGTCTCCTCAGGTCGTTATACAGGCGTCCACAGGCCTCAGCCGCCGGCCCTGGCCGCTGAAGTCACCGCCAGTGACATCATCCGGCACTGACCCGCCGGATACAGCCTCCTCTGCCCACACTCCTCTCCTCTTTCCATGACTGGGAGCTGCAGTGATTGTTTATCTACATACGAGGCATCCGGTGAGTTTTGCAATAAACTTAGCCAACCATCCGATCACTCCAGTCACTTGGGGTTTGGTTTCTCATTCAAAGCGTCACCCTTTAGAAGCTACAGCCGTTATCTCTTCCCCTATTTTCAGCCAAAGTGAGCAAACCCCATCCTAGAACTGAGGTCACCCCTAGGTCACGTGCGGTGTCTCCAGGCAGGCGCACGTCCGTGGTCCACGGCCTCTCCATCAGGGCCAGGCGGCGCGCGGCCCGACCGGCTGACAGCGCCGTCGCCGTCAGCACCAAAGGAGTCGCGATCGATACAGACCCCGAGCCCGGCGAGCGAGGAACGGCGAGCGTCTGCAGTCGCTCGCCGACGAGGGCCGTACGTCGGCCCGACCATACCGTGGGCGGCCAACGACCATCACAGGCCGACCCCATTGAAATGGACGGCCCGCTGGGCGAAATAAAAGATTGGAGATCGAAATGCGCGGCAGATTGAATACGTACGAGGTTGAGACAGAAGTCTAATTTAGCGGACGGTTTGGAATAGCAAAATGGCATGCAACGGCTCCGGATTTTCCTCAGTCATCGAAATTCGTCTGAAATTTGTTTACTTAACCGAATATTTCGATGGTGACCCAGACGCCTCATGGGGACCACCTTCGAGGCGCATATCTCCAGATCCGTTATTTTGCAGCTGATTTTCTCCAGAGGTGGTCCAGGAGCTCTGAAGTCATCGCACAGCCCTTCTCACTATGTTGACCTCAGTGCCCTAGCGGATATCCAGTATCCACCCCTGGGAGTTGAACCTCCATTGCAGCCAACTAAATATCCCAGTAAGCTAGTATGCCAGTAAAAACCCTCTCACATTTCTTTCTATGTTCTTCCCAGCGATTACTGAGGTGTCCGGGGAGCCACCCCAGTGAACTGGACACCCTCCAACAGTTCCCCCCCCCCCCCCCCAGCCTCCGGCCCCCGTCCAACACGTCAACTCGCGCCTCTCGGACCTCGATAAAGCAGTCGTCCGAGAATGAAGGCGGTCCGACGCCAACTCTGCCGCCGCCGACACTTTATTATAATTACATTCTGTCGAGGGATTAGCAGCTCTCGCGCTAAGTGAAGGCACATGAAGAAAGACCGACGAACTTGGCCATGGGCCAGTCGGGTCGGGTGGCATGAGGGCGATGGTGTCAAACCGTGACAGTCGAGATAGGGGCCGAATACCGGGAAAATGAGCGAGGAATCGAACATCGGATCTGTCGATTCTACATAACGACTACGCAAGCATTTATGAAATTTTAGTCAAAATTAACAGCATCGAACGTTACGCTTCGGTAAGCAGTAACAGCCCAATAACTTCGCAGGAGGCAGGGGACATCGCGATCGGCATGTATCCCGACTGTTACATGCAGCGACACCCTTCATACTCGTGACGTGCCGGACACGACTAGCATCACTGTCCTGACCACGCCCAGTCCAACGCCAGACCACGCCCCGTGCACCGCCAGACCACGCCCGCTCCGGCCGGACAGCGACATGAACAAATGACACCACTCACCTCCGAGACATACAAGGTAACGAACGGGGCCGCAGAGGCTCCGGCGCACCGGTCTGCATTCGAATTTGTCCGCCGAGATGCAAATCACGTCCTCATTAAAACCGCCGGCCTTAACTGACACACAGGGGTTCGCCTTGCACGCCTGTGAGCCGCTGTCAGCGTGTAAATTCTCCATTTCACGCCGTTGCACCACCGCGTGTTTACTGATTGGTCCACAGTGCGGCGACCTCAGGCCCACTGTGCGGCGGCCTCTGGCCCAGTGTGCGGTCTCTGCGCAGCGTTGACGTCAGCGGCCTGTCGTCGCCACGGTTTGTGCGCTCTCCGACGACAGGACGGCACTGTCCGTCCCACCGCGCCTCTACATACACACAGACCGAGGATGGAGGATGGGGTAGGTGTCCGTGCACACTGACGACGCTCGGCCGGCCTTTGAGATGCCACGGCTGCCATTACGGTACTCGAACATCATCTTCACAATGAACATGCACCCCAGATAAATATGTACATCTGTTTGCGTACCTGTAGATACTTAAATAGACACCTTCATAATATAGGAATAGAAAAAAAAACACAAGCGCAGAATTCGCGCCTGGACACTCACACAGACGTCACAACTCAGACACCATAGAGCACCTCACATCATCCAGACAACGGCCATACAAATATACAGACAGTGGACTGTCATATCTCGAACCACAACAGAAGCTGGAGAGTTCGAGACACGACACCGATCCACGGAGAGCTCGTTGATTACAATGCACGGCCCGTGCGGCAGAGCCACCCGCCGCCGTCCTCCCCGGCCCTCCGCGCCGCCGGCGCTGCGTGTAATCCGGCGTGACTTGCAGTCGCCTGCCGACCTTCGGCACACAATACGATGTGCCGAGGAAAGTGAGCGAGCCAGCGCCGCGCGGACGGCGCAGAGGTCCCCGGGTCGGGTCGACACAGCGCCGGCGCCGAGACCGGTCAAAGTGGCCGGTATTTATTTTCGTTTCTAAGGCAGAGTGGCAGAGAGGTTTCGTTTCTGAACGCAGGGCGCCGCGCCGCCCTGGCAACCAGAGAGTGATTTATTATCACACCTAAGACCTGCGTGTAGCTTTGAGCGCCAGCTCGCTTTAACCAGCTCTGACTGAAGCCACAGGCGCACCATCTCGCCTCCACAAAACCGCAGCCGACCTCACGCTCTCGAGCCGCACAAAGCAGCAGAACGAGACCGACCCCGTGACACACATCCTCATAGACACGTACGTACGTGCACGTAAACACGCGCGAGCTGTGTTATTCGGGGCTCAAACACTGCGTCACACCATGCAAAGCTCACTCATCCAACACTACAGCATTAAACACAGGTGAGAGGCACACGCAGAGCGAGCGACACACTGCTAACAACCATGCAGTGGCCGTCAGAAAAATGACCACCAGCTGAAAAAGGGCACGTCTGTCGGAGCGGGCGAGCAGTTGACCGCGGGGAGTGCAGTCTGGAGCCGGCGTGTCGCGGGATTCCGGACATTTCCGGGGCTCAGCCATGCAGCTGTGTGGGATCTATCATGCCGCGGCTCTCACTACAGCACACTGACAGTGAGGGGGGAGGGGGCACACGGGGAGGGGGTGGTTACCAGGCGCTGTTTGACCAGCTGCTCCAGCTCTGTGGCGGCGTGCTCGGCAGAGCTGCCGGCGGCCAGCTCCGGCTGAAAACCCGCCACGTCATACAGGTTAACGTCAAAAACCGACCACACAACGGTGAGCCCGGTACCCAGGGGTCCAGCGGTCAGCCTCCCACCAGAACTGCACAGCCAGCCAGTCAGCTAGTCCAGTCGGTGGTCAAGCCGCTGCCCGGATTGTCGAAGTCTAGCATTATAACAGACAGCATAACTCTCACACAGCTAGACAGGAGCCACAGCACGACCGTAAAACGCAACCCTACCGCCCCAATCGCCTCGCAGATCCGGCAAAGCCCGTCCCTCAACCCAGCGGCATACCACTACATCCTTCCCTTTATCACCACCTCGCCTCGACTCACCCCGTGTGCGGCGCCGTCTGTGACGGTGGCAGCCGGTCCGGCCACGGCCGCCGGGTCCTCCAGCACGCGCATCGGCGGCGGCAGCTCGGGCTCGTCCTGGTCGTCAGCAGCGGCGGCGGCGGCGGCGGCTCCCGGCTCGTCTGAGCTGGTGGCGCTGCCGCCCGACACCCGGTTACCCATCGAGCCGTCCACTCCCGCCTGAGGGCACACAACAAATGGGGCGACGGCTCAGTCACATACACAAATACAGGTGTGCCAGTCAGAAGGGGGTTTCTCCCGCCAGTCAGCACAAAAATGGAGAAACGGGTCAGTCACATACACCAATACAAGTGTGCCAGAGTTGGTCGGGGGTTCGGGCGTCACCGGCCAACGCAAGTCAGGGGGCAGGGTTAGACCAGACACGGGATTTAACACAACGACAATGATCATAGTTAAATGGATAAAACCCGTAAATTGAACTGCAATCGCAATGAGAGCCTAAAAGGTATCAGCTTTCGAAAAAGATACAGTCACAACTGTTTACCATACAATTGACCTAACAGTGAAAAACCCGCCGGAGTCAGGCGCGCCCGATGCCTCCGTGATTGCATCTCCTCCTCCAAACCGGTCGCGGCTGGCGGACACGACCCTGCAGGTGCATCTCGCCGCCCTATACATCTGCATACACATCATCGCGCTCCATCATACATGTGTAATGGTATGCATGTTTGAGCGGCCGGGGCCGTGCGGCGGCGGTCAGGCGGTGAGGCTGTGACCTCAAGGGACGGGAGAGGACCGTGGAGCCCCTGCCGGCCCAGTGGACACAGACACTAATCAGACTGACACGGCGCGGGATGGACGACGATGACCGACCGTTCGGGGAGGAGGAGGTTCGGGAAGACGCTGTGCCGCAGCCCCTGAGGACAGTGGACGCTTCGCGGAACTCAGAGGGCCCCTCGTGGCATTCTCCACCAGGCCCTTGATAGGACAAGATCGATCGATCTGATATACCTATAGATCAGGGAAGTCAAACAGCCCGCCGTACAAACATCGCCAACAGGACATGCCAATCCCTGCCCGTAACCTTGGAGTTACCTCTCAACCTGTCACCTCTCAACATCTATCGATTGTCTCTTTGCTTTTCTCATTTTCCCATAAAATTACTTCTAACATCAGCTCACCAAAACCACCGCTGACAAACCCAAACAAAGCTACGACCGATCACGCTCCAGCCCGTATTGCACCGCCCGTTCGCTGCTCCGACCGGCCGTGTTACCGTCCCACGCCGAGCGCCCTGCAGCAGCCAGCCAGCGATCAACAGACGAGCGGCGGGCGAGGCATCGACCCAGCGGCGGCCGGCTGGCCGCGCTGCACTCAGCGACCAAACAGACGGCGCTCAACAGCGGCGCCGGCACGCGACGGTACGGCGGGCTCACAGCCGGGGTGGCGAGTTTAGATTGAATTCAGAGTTATGGCCAAACAGTAAACACGTCTGCGATATTGCAAAGGACGAAAATAAGGAGCAAATGATTTGACACGCCACTGAGACACGCAGCGTATCCACTATCCATAGCGAGACAATATCTGCAGCGCCCATCTTACAGCAACGAAATTGAGAAAACCGCGTGAACTTGTACTTTTTCAGCATGAATCGACTTCTTCCTCCATCAGATATCACCTTCTCAACTGATCCTGCATTTCCTACCCAGCTTCTTCTGACTTCACACTCGAATACCAAACACCCCACAAAAGCAACAACGGTGAAGGAGCTGAGAGGAGGCGTCTGTTTGTTCGCCACCTGTTGCCGGCTCGTGGTGACGGTTGCACCGCGGCTCGCTAGTTTGACCGTTCCCAGCCGAGCAGAGGTGTTTGTGCGAGCCTGACGCAGTATCCGTGTTGTGGTGACCGCAGTAACAGAGACCAGGCTGGCAGCCTGCAGCGGGGTTCCATCACTGGACGCTGTCACCGGGCTGCAGAGGGGCAGAGGCGGACGCAGCGGAGGCTGCAGGGATGGGAGCAGGGCAGAGTTCGTTGGTAGGCACAGATTAGAGTATCTACAGGAGGGAGATCAGAGCCTCACAGTGAAATCAGAGTCAGCAAAGAAGGGAAGTGCGAAAGGCAACTGTAACGCCTCCTCAAACCCACATCAAACTTCAAGGGTCCTGACTGACGGAAAACAGCAAATCTTCGCATATTCGGGAGGGAAGGCTGATCGACTGACTGATCGTTTTGCGTAGGTATGACGAACACACGCAAATTACGTAACCACACCGCAAAATGCAGCTCAAAAGCACATTGAGAGGCCATCACAATGATTAAACATATATCGAAATCCTAGGGTGCGTTCGGAGAGCGCGGAATATTCCCCGTCATCGTGAAAATTCCCCGTGTTGCGTTCGGAGAGGGACATTCCATACCGCCAATTTCAAGGATCGGCGCTACTGCGCCAAGTTGAGTTCGTGGGATTTTGTTTGGGTTACTTGGGTTGGCCCAGTGCAAGTAGTTGGATGGTGTGTGACAGCGTTGATTGATATTGATTTTCTACACCTACAACTAAGAAAAATCACAATTATTTTCAAAAAGTCCCATCTGTACTGTGCCCCCCAACCCCCCCCCCCCCCCACCCCAAACACACACAACACAACACTTCAAATTATCGTTTTCATTGCTTCAGAGGACAATCGCACAACTGAGGAAGCATTATCAATTGTTGGATTTGCAATAAAACTGATCAGGGTGGAAACAAACGCAAGAAATATCCATTTATATTCAATAATATACTCACTCGAGCATATTGATGGGCGCCGCCATCTTGACGGGAACGACGCGTGAGATGCTTTTTAGATTCCGCGCTTTCCGCGTCCGTTCCGCGGAACTTTCCCCCGGGAATCGCTCTCCGAACGGCACATTCGGCGGAAATTTCATGCCGGCGTGGAATATTCCCCGGGAATCTGCCTCTCCGAACGCACCCCTAGTCTTAGCCGACGTGACCACAGTCCAGCCGCAACAGCCAGGTCCGCAGCGAACGCCGCGGGTCGCTGGTCGCCCATCTCGGCAGAGGACGGGAGGAACGGCCGGCAGAGTGCCGGAGCGCCGCAAAAGGCCGTCTCTGGCTGGCAAGGTCGCTCGGCGTCTTCACACATTTACATATCAATTGGTGGCACGGCCGGCGCGATGCAGCGAGCAGGCAGGGACCGTCCGGGAATGGCAGAGACGGCGCACGCTCGCCAGTCGAGACCGTAAGTGGAGAGAACGGCGGACAGAGAAGGAGGAGGGAGAGGGGAAAGATGGAGAGGGGCTGAACGAGAAATGAAGAAAGGTGGAGATGAGAGCCGCTTACAAAAAAGGGGCGAGAGAGACAGACAGGAGGACACAAAATAGAAAAGGAGAGAGAGAGAGAGAGAGAGAGAGAGAGAGAGAGAGAGAGAGAGAGAGAGAGAGAGAGAGAGAGAGAGAGAGAGAGAGAGAGAGAGAGAGAGAGAGAGAGAGAGAGAGAGAGGAGAGAGGAGATAGGGAGAGAGGGGCAGAGTGACAGAGCGAGAGCGCGTCGCCCGGCGGCAGCTCATTAGGGACTATTATCGACAACTAGCGCTAGACACCTGCGTCCTGAGTCAGCGCCGGCACACGCCGAGAGAGCTGTCACAGCTGAGAGGGCCAGTCGCAGCCGTCGGCGGCCGCGCTGTCACAGCCCAGCTCATCACCGGCGCACCGCCAGCTGGGCTGTCGAAGCCCGCAGCTGCGGCGGCACACCGGTGACCGAGCCCGTCCGTCCTACCGGCTGGGGTCCGTATATACAGCTGGGTTAGCCGGCACCAGCGTCCAGCTACCGGCCGCGGTGGAACTGGTGGCTATCCAGTGAGTTACAAAGACCACCATTCCGGGCAACATTCGCAGTAAGATGGGATGGCCATCATGGCCATTTAGCGAGCTACCGAAAAGACCATCCTCGGCTCTGTCACGAATAGAGCCTCAATCGATACCGTGACACAAAACCAAGATAAGCCTGGTCTCGCACTGGAGACGCCGACTGGCCGAGGCCAGTGGCTGAGTCTGCTGAGGACCGGGCACACTCGGAGGCCGGTGGCTGACGGTGTGCCTAGGACCGGGCTCTCTCGGAGGCCAGCACAGGCCCCGGCCGCCCGCCGAGTCGACATCGCGAACCGGGGCTTTACTGGCGGCGACCCGCAGCGAGCCGGGAGGAGGTATAAGCTCGGCACCGAGAGACACCCGCGCCACGGGTCTGTGGCGAGACGAACTGGCAATGATCGGCGAAATGATGTTGCAGTGTTAGTGCAGTGTTAGTATAATACGCTAGAACAATGCAATGCCACTCGTTCAAACCGCAATTAATCGACAAATTAAGTCAAAAGCTGAACCTCTAGCCATTGCTCTAGCATTCGTCAACTGGCCATCGCGGCATTGTTTGCGAAGAGTCGCATTGTTCTACCCACAGTATTCACTTGAAGTCTGAAGAAGCGTTGGACCTGTCATTGATATCTCCAATTGCGCTACGCGGCAAAAATATTGAAAGTGCTGTCACGCAGACCCGCTACCTCAATACTGCGGCGCGCTCAAGGACACGAGTCCTTGGTACAAGTTCCAAGCATCTTACTGCTGAACGGAAACCGCCGCTTCCGGTGTTCCTCCTCCAATACATCCTCGCTCAGGCGTCCACAAACGCGACAGGAAGGCGAACGATAGCTCACCGTCCCAACATCCTGCCTGACCTCCGGTCTATACTATCTGGAAGCAGCTGAGCCCCAAAACCACGCTGCTAGTCGACCGGACGGCGGGCGGCACGGGTGTCGGGCACTCCGCAGCTCGTGGGGTCACGGAGCGGCGACCCCGGGTCACCGGCGTCTGCCACTTTCACTGGTCGTCACCGGCACCTCGGCGGCCGGCCGACTCTTCTTCGCCTCTCTCCGACAGAAATCGTGTCACTGCGCCGAGAATGTCGAACGCCAGTCCGTCTAGCTGACCGTAGTTACTCAGTAGTATGAACGACCGCTGCACTATTGTCAGAGACTCAGTGCAGCTGCTTCGTGCAAACACAGAGCGCCCTGCCGCCCAGACGAAAACGTCTCGACCTTGAGCATGGCATACCGCACTTGGCACCGGCGAACGCCCAGCCAGCATGCAGCGGCAAGGGAATACTCCAGCGGTTAGGGCAAGGCGATCCAAGTGCAACAACATTCTCATTGAGAACTGTCAGAATAAGAGGCAGTTTGATGCTTTATCATGCTCAAATATAAATATTTGCACTCAAACCACTCTTTTCAATCGCAGGAATCTTTCAGTCAATACTCGGTCCGTTGCGTAACAGTGCACAAGTGCCGCCGCAATAGGATAGAGAAAGCGACTGCAGCAGGGACACCGGGAGCAGAGGCGACAAGGGGTTCCATTGTGCTCAAAATTCACAACACCGGTCATCTGATCGGCGGTGCCTTATTCGATTCACCAACGTATCCAGAATTCAGAAGTCTATGCCACACTAAAACTCACTAAAAATTCGGAAACAACATCCATCACAGAATATCACAGTACCGTTTGCAGCCACGAGTTCACAGCACACGAGCTAGTCCCGCTGACCCCAGCAGCGGCCGCGGTAAACAGAAGGGGCCCACTCTTAGTACGAGTATATAGGCGGACCCCGAAAAGTTTCTAAGCGGTTCCCAAGTCCCTGAGACGCACCCAAGCGCCTCCCCGACTGAGCACCCTTCTAAAGAACGTCACCATCTCGGTGTCTCTCCATCCATCTCGTAGACTTGACTCGGGCGGTGTCGAAGCAGGTCCCGGCCGCGCCGCTCGCTCGCTCGGCCGGGACCGCACAGGCCGGCGCCCCGCCGAGACGCTCACATTAGCTCGACACCCAGCTGTCAGTCGAGCATTAACGGGACGTTGAATCGTGATTAGCGGGCCGAGGTGACACGACGCGACACCGAGCCAGTGGGGTCCAGGGAAGGGGCGTAGGGGGAGGGGAGGGGGGGGCGATAACGAGAAGGGTGGAGAAGAACAAACAGGCCGGCGCACTATGGTTGGAAACGGCCTCACGGATGGCCGTGGGCAATCTCGGAATATATGTATATTTGGGGTGTCATTCTGTTGGAAATTGATGAAATGTTTTGAATTGGGCAGAAAAAATTATTTAGTTGCGCATTTAGTCTCCATTATTGTACGTGGAATCGGGAGTTTCTGAGAGTGGCTTTTTTGGTGCGCCGTCAAAGGTTTAAACAACCGCGCTGGTGATAGCATGTGGAGTACCTCCATGACGTTGTAAAACTGGATTATTATATATCAAAATAATCCTTGTTATGTTGGCTATCGAGTGGAGTGACTCTTTTTCCCATGCGTGTTCAAAATCAGGAACGGCATTGCATTCTGTTTGCAGTGTCACCACAGCAATATTTGCAAAATTACGTTTATGTTTCATTGGACATACAAAAAGTTCTCCATCGACCTCCATTGAGCTTTTTGGCAGAATAAGTCTCTGTTCAATTCTGCGTAAGGGGAACGTAAAAGCAGACTGCGCACTTGTGCGCAAAATCGTCCGTGAAGCTTCATCTCCCGAGGCGTACCTACCCGTCGCTTCGTTAGCACCAGGTCGGCTCGTCAGTCTTGCAATCGCTTATCCTTATAAATGATGGTAAGAAGCAGGGTTGCGGAGTCGTGGTGGAGCCAAATCCGACTCCGACTACGACTCCGACTCCTGACTCGTTGCCATGACTCCGGCCGACTCTGTCTCCGACTCCGGACCCCTGCCAGTGTTTCGGAGTCGTGATGGAGCTGTTCCGATTCGGACCGACTCCGACTTCCACTGCGGGCTCCTGACCGACCCCGACTCCGACTCCGACTCCTGGCTCGTTGCCACGACTCTGGGCGACTCTGGCTCCGACTCCGACTCTGACTCCGACTCTGACTTCGACTCCGCACCCCTCGTAAGAAGTAACTGCTCGCCGCTGCACCTGGAGTATGGATATCGTGCAAACGTGTATGGATATCCTGGAGTATGGATATGGATATCCACCGACAGAGCAGACATACAGACATGCTGTAAACGCCATTACACTGCCAATACCATGGCAAATCAAATGGCTATCTATGGTTTTTGATCATCGTTCTACATTTCCCAAAATCTTGAACTGAATGTTGGCAATTTCTCGTGACTACTTCACGACCATGATGCATGCATTTCTGAAATTGATCTTTTTTCAACCAGCTACGTACTCGTATGATAAAATGAATGTCCCCATCGTGTTCTACGCCCAAAAGTACCCATAAAACATGTGTCATGCATGGGCTGCGAATAGGTACCAGTTTTAATTTTCGGGGTTATGTGCTTACCTGATTGACCTGACTTTGACCCTGGCCAGTGGCCTATGTTTGACTGACCCCTACATTGATCTGACACTCTTTTAGCACTTATATGAAGGGTTGTGACAGTTGTGACAGATTGTTTAGGACCAACTGATGACTGAATTTATTTAGGACCAACTGATGACGATATAATCGAAACGCGAAACGCGAGGCACCGATTGCGAGGTTCTAAAGTCCATGCTACTGAAAACCCGATTTCAAGTGTTTGACCTGACCTTGACCCGACCTGTGACCTCGAAATTCAACTTTAAAGTATTCATGTGAATCGTCTCGTCGCGTTCTTCTTTCGTTTGCCGCGCCTCGTGCGCTTCGCTGCGCCTATTTGTTCGCGAGTTATCGGCTGGGGGCGTTGAACGCCCCCCCCCCCCGGGCAAACGGCGGATGGGGAAATACCCCAGCAACTGGCGGGTTAATCTGACGCATGTTTTGTCATTTGATCGTCATTTTATTTCTTACTTTTTTGCCCAATCTAAAAAAAAATCATAAATACTCTTTCTCCAAATTTTTGACCGTTTATGACCAATAGTAAGACACTGTGCGTCACTACGTTGATATGTCTTGCCATAAAGCATAACAACAATATCCATTCAGTAATAGCAGTATTCAAAACATGTTCAAAATGCCTCGCGATATCGATAACATAACGAAAGACATAGGCGACTTATAACATACTTGCAATGATGACGTCACACACGCGTGACGTGACGTGACCTCGTCATTTCTGAGTTACTGTATGATGCACGAAAGACACTGGTATACCTATGCAAAGTTTCATCGCAGTCGGTCTACGCATTAACAAGTTATGGGCAAAACATTTTTTCGCGTTGACCCCCGGCCATCCGTGAGGCCGTTTCCAACCATAGTGCGGCGGCGGCCCCGCCGTGGCCGGCCGATAACACGCGCAGTGTGAGCCGAGCCGCGGTGCACAAGGGGTGCGCGGAGTGTTTCTCGCGCGGCGCGCGCGGCGAACGCGATATAAGTGTTCGGTTTGGTGTACGGAATAACGGGACTACATCCACGGAGCGACAGGAGACGGACGCAGGATGACAGGTGGGCGCAGCGATAGGCTGCGGGGAGGGGAAAAATCTAGGTAGAACGGCCACGAGGAGACGGGATAGGAGGGGGGGGGGGGGTGGGACCGTTCGACGGGCGCTATAGACGTGGGCGTGACGGAGAGGGGCGGGTATCTAGCTGACCACGACACCGTGTGCCTAGAGAGGCCAGCATCTGTGGTCCCCGTCGTGCCATGGCCACGGCCGACGGGTGTGACCTGATCCGTACATGCCGTGTGAACAGGATGACCTGGTAACTGTGGTCCCCGTCGTGTCATGGCCACGGCCGACGGGTGTGACCTGATCCGTACATGCCGTGTGAACAGGATGACCTGGTAACTGTGGTCCCCGTCGTGTCATGGCCACGGCCGACGGGTGTGACCTGATCCGTACATGCCGTGTGAACAGGATGACCTGGCAACTGTGGTCCTCGTCGTGTCATGGCCACGGCCGACGGGTGTGACCTGATCCGTACATGCCGTGTGAACAGGATGACCTGGCAACTGTGGTCCTCGTCGTGTCATGGCCACGGCCGACGGGTGTGACCTGATCCGTACATGCCGTGTGAACAGGATGACCTGGCAACTGTGGTCCCCGTCGTGCCATGGCCACGGCCGACGGGTGTGACCTGATCCGTACATGCCGTGGGCACAGGATGACCTGGCAATTGTGGTCCCCGTCGTGTCATGGCCACGGCCGACGGGTGTGACCTGATCCGTACATGCCGTGTGAACAGGATGACCTGGCAACTGTGGTCCCCGTCGTGCCATGGCCACGGCCGACGGGTGTGACCTGATCCGTACATGCCGTGGGCACAGGATGACCTGGCAACTGTGGTCCCCGTCGTGTCATGGCCACGGCCGACGGGTGTGACCTGATCCGTACATGCCGTGTGAACAGGATGACCTGGTAACTGTGGTCCCCGTCGTGTCATGGCCACGGCCGACGGGTGTGACCTGATCCGTATATGCCGTATGCACAGGATGACCTGGCAACTGGTCCCCGTCGTGTCATGGCCACGGCCGACGGGTGTGACCTGATCCGTACATGCCGTGTGAACAGGATGACCTGGCAACTGTGGTCCCCGTCGTGCCATGGCCACGGCCGACGGGTGTGACCTGATCCGTACATGCCGTGGGCACAGGATGACCTGGCAACTGTGGTCCCCGTCGTGTCATGGCCACGGCCGACGGGTGTGACCTGATCCGTACATGCCGTGTGAACAGGATGACCTGGTAACTGTGGTCCCCGTCGTGTCATGGCCACGGCCGACGGGTGTGACCTGATCCGTATATGCCGTATGCACAGGATGACCTGGCAACTGTGGTCCCCGTCGTGTCATGGCCACGGCCGACGGGTGTGACCTGATCTGTACATACATGCCGTGTGCACAGGAGGACCTGGCAACTGTGGTCCCCGTCGTGTCATGGCCACGGCCGACGGGTGTGACCTGATCCATATATGCCGTGGGCACAGGATGACCTGGCAACTGTGGTCCCCGTCGTGTCATGGTCACGGCCGACGGGTGTGACCTGATTCGTGACGTATGGTACTCTGTGGGCGCCCTCGGCCCCGGGTGGGAGATGGAGGAGAGCTCCCCACCTCCCTCTCTCTCTCTCTCTCTCTCTCTCTCTCTCTCTCTCTCTCTCTCTCTCTCTCTCACTTTCTTCCTATTTCCTTTCCTATTCCCCGTCCCCGCTCCCAACATATACGAGGCGTCGTCAGCGAGGTGTTGTCGCGGCTGAGCAAATATTGGAGCTTACGACCGGTCGGGACGACAGCGGAGAGTGGGAGAGCAGAGAGGGAGAGTTTGAGGGCACGCAGCTGCGCGCTAAGACAAACAGGTCGGCCGTGCCGAGGCCCAGGGAGGGGAGATGGGGCGTTGGGAGCGGTCTCCAGCGGCGGCTGGGTGCTGGGGAGGGGCCGGTCATAACGGAGGGTGGGGGTGGGGGGGGGGGGGGGGGGGAGGGAGATACACTCAGACGACCATTGGGGCGGGAGCACAGTCGCACGATGGACGGCGCGTGCTACAGTTTTCCGTTCGGCGAACCACATCCGTGCGCAGGTGACGCCCAGCTGGTTAGCGTCACTCGGTCGCTATTGCACAATAGTCTGGCACCGGCGTCACATCGAGCATACGGCGCGGGACAACGGTGCTACTTGACGTTTTGCCGGCGATACGCACTGCGCGCTGTCCCGGCGTCGGCCACGACGCTCACTTTCTTCATTGGACACATGCGGCGGACCGGCCTGAGAGGAGGCACTGCAAGACAATATCTAGCGGCTGTACGGCGTCTCCACCTTCAGTGCGGACACCCGCTTCCGGCGGGGACACCACTGCACCGTATCTCCAGGCAGCGCTACGAGGATATGAAATGCGCGGCGGGGAGCCGATCGAGAGGCGACGGCAAGCGATCACTGTACCGCTGCTTCGCCAATTGAAAAATCGGCTTGGGGCTCTACTCCCGTCCGCGTGGGATCAGCGCTGTGTGTGGGCGGCGTGCTCCTTAGCCTTCTACGGCGGACTCCGGAGTGGTGAGTTCCTCTACACCGGCCCGGGTCGAGGAGTACGGTTATCCGATGTGACGTTCACGGAGGTGGGGCTGCGCCTCCGTATCCGGATTCAAAAAAATCGACAGCGGGGACCGGCAGTACACATAGACTTGCCAGCGACGGGGACATCCACATGTCCAGTGAGAGCGGCACACGCCTTCTGGCAAGCTCGAAACGAGGGAACGGGAGCCGACTCTCCGCTGTTCGTCACGGAGGCCGGTGTTCTCACACGGCGGCGCTTAAACCGGATCCTAAGAGAGGCACTTGGACCAAGTTTTTCTTCCCATTCGCTTCGGATTGGACTGGCTACCGCTGCTGCCGCCGCTGGGGTGTCAGACAGCGTGCTACAGAGTCTGGGACGGTGGAGAAGCGAGGCGTATCAGGGCTACATTCGAGGTCATCGGCGGACTGCGTTGGAGGCTCTGGTGGCAATCGCTCGGTCACGGTGACCTTGCACACAGCGCAGGGATCGGCACAACACACCGGCGAGCGACGATCGCACAATCCATCGGTAAACATTTTTGGGCACATTTACGCTAAACTTAAACAACCAAAGGTAGAGACAGGGGATGACACTTTTTTTTATTCGGGACGGATAGGATACTTGGCAGTAGCCGATGGGCTAGAGAATATGGTCACTTTTGCTACATTAACACGTCAAGTGTTGGAAACGTGTCAGCGTTTGTAATGGAGTGTCAGCGTGCCCACCAAATTTCAGCGGGCTCATTGATATTGGAAACGGAGGATGGGGAATCGGTTAAATCGTAATTCATACATTCATATATAGGTGTCTGACCGGGCGTCTTGTGTGCATATGCGCAGGTGTCCGGCCACTCAGCGCGGCGAGCGCCGAACAGCAGCTCATCGACGCGCAGCTGCGAGCCGAACTCGACGGCGTCGGGAGATCTCGGCGCACCGACGAGCAGAACTCGGCCCCTGGCCCCGGCTACGCTGACGGCGGCAGCGGCGGCGGGACTTGGTGCGGGCACACGGCACCGACCTGGCCTTATCACCAGCCAGATGGACGGCAGAGGTTCGACGCCCCCCAAGCGGGCCCTGGGAGCGGCAGACCGGCACCGTACAACGAGCACAGTGGGTCGGCGCCTGTGGGAAACGCCCCCTGGCCGGGACCTATGGACGGCCCCAATCGGCCCCCGGCGCCGGGCAGGCTATACGGGAGAGAGCCGGTTTATGGTCCGGGCCCGAGCGCTGCGCCGGCTTGGCCCAGCGCCGGCTGGGCGCAGGGCCGGCCGCGGCCGAGTGAGGTACCGAGCGGCGGCGGGCACCCGCGCGAGTTCGGCGGCCGGGAGAGTGGCCGGGCGTGGGGCCCGGTGCCGGCGCCCCAGACGAACGACGGGGCACGCGGGAATCGACAGGAACCGGAGTGGGGCCCGGCGCCCATGCCACCCGGGGGCGGTGAGCATCAAGCGAACCACACGGTAGAGACCGGACTGGGGCCACCTGCGGCCGTCGGAACCCGCGGCAGCCTACACCGGGGCCGGCGTCGTCGGAGGAGCGTCGATAGCGGGAGCCCGCCGCGGCGGCGCCGACGAACAGCGGCGTCTTCCTACACGGCCTCGTCGTCATCAGAAGACGACATGGAAGATCGGCGGCAGTCATACCGACGGGCGCCAGTCCGGTCGACTGCCGCGGCCGCTCCCGCTGATCTGCGTCTACCTGCGGTTCAAGCGCGGGCGGAGCGGCGGCTCCGCAATCGGCGGCGGTTCGTGTCAGTCGCCGACGCAGCCGACGCCGCTGAGACTCGGCCAGCGAGCAGCGTGGAGTACACGTGTCGGGTCGCGGAGATAATGACTCACACCGTGTATCACTTCCCGGAGTGCGGTCTGCAAGCGATCTGCTACCTAGCCTGGCTGCTGTGGCAAGCGGTCCGCCATCCGCTGCGGGCAGTCGCGGCGGCCGACAGCCGGGCTCGACAAACCATGGCACTAAGACCGCGTGATTACCTAACCGCGGCTGACCTTGACCGGTTCATGGTTCCGGTGACCGGCGCCGGCGACGGCCGCACGACGGAAGGAAGGCGGGGAGAGGCTCGGAGAGGGCAAACGTGCTTTCTCTACGAACAACACAACGCCTGCAGCAACCCCTGCCGGGCGGGGCGCATTCACCCACGGTGCGGAGCCTGTGGGTCACGTGACCACCCCTCCGCCTTCCACGGCCCGGCCGGCGCCGGGCACCGCGGCGGATTCGGAGGTTTGGCTACCTTTGGTCGCGGAGGGGCGGGGCGCGGAGCACTGTTCCGCGGCGGAGCGTTCCGCTAATGAGAAAAAGGACGAACAGCGGCAAGTGAAGCCGGCCGACACCGTCATCAACATCGAGCAGCTGGACGCGGTGCTGCGGGCCTGCCCCCTTATTAGCCAAGATGACAGAGAAACTGTCGTTGGGCGGTTCCGGCACGGGGCCGACATTGGTTACCGCGGTGCGGCGCGGAGCCGTTTCGTAAAAAACAATCAGTCCGCCGAACGGCGCCGTGCCGGGGTGACGGCAGCCATTCGGCGAGAGGTCGCGGACGGCACGACACGGGGACCGTTCCGTGTTCCACCTCTGCCGAACATGATAGTGAATCCATTGAGTGCGCGCGATAAACCTAATGGCGAAGTGCGGCTTATTTTAGATCTATCACAGCCGAGAGATGTCGGGGTCAACGCCGGCATAGACCCAGACGAGTTTCGTGTGACGTACACATCATTCGATGAGGCCGTGCGGTTGATTTTCCTAGCTGGAGGCGCCGGGACCTTGTTGTTCAAGGCCGATGTTAAAAATGCATTCAAACTTATACCCGTCCGGCCCGGCCAGTGGTCGCTACTGGGGTTCTGTTGGGACGGTCTACTATACTACCAGGTTTGTCTGCCATTTGGGGCTAGAAGCAGTCCACGGATTTTTAATGATTTTGCCACATGCTTGCGCCTAGTGTTTCAGGATCAGACATCGGACGTGTATATACGCAATTATTTAGATGACTTCTTCGGGGTAGGGCGCGGAGGATCGGACAGTGCCGACGTAGCGTATGCAAGACTGCGAGACATTTGTGCGGAAGTGGGCGTGCCGCTGGCCGAGCGGAAATGCGCCCCACCATCAACACGGATGGAGCTTCTCGGTGTTGTGATCGACACAGAAACAATGACCCTAGCGTTGCCAGACGCCAAGCTAGTGGGCATCCAGGAGTTACTAAAGACACTGCTCGGGCGACAGAAATGCACACAGCGGGAACTTCTGTCGGTGGTGGGACGTCTAGTACACGCCAGCAAGTGCGTCCCGCCGGGGAGGGCGTTCACTAGACGCCTGCTAGATGCGGCGCACTCTGTTAGCGGACCGAACCGCCGGGTGCGGATCACGGCCGATGTACGGGCGGATTTACGGTGGTGGGCCACTTTTTTGCCAATGTGGAACGGCATCTTTCCCCTGCTCCCGCCACCGGGCGAGTACGATCACTGTATTGTGATGAACACGGACAGCTCACGTCGGGGGATGGGGGCGTGGCACGGAGACGAATGGTGGATGATGGAGTGGCCCCGCGAGCTGCAGTGTGACGCCGCGCCATCCATGACGTGGCTGGAGCTCATCCCCGTCATGGTGGCATGTTTGGTGTGGGGAGAGAGATGGGGCGGGCGCCGCGTGCTGATCCGGTCCGATAACATGGGGGTGGTGGGGGTCTGGGGGAGGGGATGGTCGGGGTCGCCACTGATTATGGCGCTGCTGCGTCAGCTCCTGTTCTGGACGGCGTTACATGGGTTCGCTGTATCCGTCGAGTACGTGGCAACAAAAGAGAACGGCGCGGCCGACGCGCTCAGTCGGCACGACTTGGCGCGGTTCCGGCGGCTGCGGCCACAGGCGGCCCAGTGTCCGGTCCGGCCACCATCGTGTGTGGCGGAGTACCTGCAGGACCCGAGCCGTGGAGCCCACGTGCTGACTGGGTACCGCCTGTGAACGGGACACGCGCGCATAATCATGAATACACATACCCTTGGTTCCTTTGGGGTGTTTGGCGGTGGCTCGCACAGAGCTGGAGGCGAAGATAAACCCGGGTGTTGACGGCCTTTCACAGCCAAACGGGGAGGGGAGTTGATCGGAGGACACGCTAATCGAGCATTAACGGGACGTTGAATCGTGATTAGCGGGCCGAGGTGACACGACGCGACACCGAGCCAGTGGGGTCCAGGGAAGGGGCGTAGGGGGAGGGGAGGGGGGGGGGGCGATAACGAGAAGGGTGGAGAAGAACAAACAGGCCGGCGGCGGCCCCGCCGTGGCCGGCCGATAACACGCGCAGTGTGAGCCGAGCCGCGGTGCACAAGGGGTGCGCGGAGTGTTTGCGCTCCAGGCCGGCGGCGGCGAGCCACGGGCCTGCCTGGCGCGGTGTGAAACCCGCTCCGCTGCGCCCGCTGTCGGAGGGAGGGTTTGGGAGGAGGGAGGGCTTCGAGTCTCCACCCTCTGACGATCAGGGGACCGTCTGAGACACTGCTGCACTCACTGCAGCCACAAAACTGACTTCACGAGCAGACGACAAGGGGACCCGCCCTCTGCTACTGTATGCACCCAATGCAGTAGCTCAGTGGCCGGACAGAAACCCGAGTCTGCGTAGGTCGGCGACAGATCAGCAAGAATGATGGGGACGACGCGGGGATCCTGAAGGTTGGGCGGGGCGTGGGACGAGCCCGTTTAGGATACCAAATTTGTAGGCGAGGCGTCGTTAAGAGCCGTTTAATTTGCGACCTACAGATACTGCGAGATAAGAGCAGCCTCGACGAAAATCAATGGTGAAGAAAACGCGAGCTCTTAGGGGTTTGGATTCAAAGCTTGCAATTCCGTGAAACAGCCGATTCGCAAATAGACAATAGCATATTGCACCGAATCCAATCTAAACCCTCAACAGAACAGTCACAACACAGCTTTCTGAACCACCGACCAAATCACCCCTCCGCCTACCCGCCCCTCCCCGGCTGTCTGGGCGGCACCAGCTGCCGCGCCAGCCGGCTCGGCGACTTCAGCAAAACGACCGGCGGCCGCAAAAAGGCTGTGTCGGCCCGTGGCGCGCGCGGGCGGGCCACCGCCGCCAGCCGGGTCGGCGGCCACTTGGCAGGCGGCGCACGTTCGGCGGCACGGCGCGGCCGGCCGCGTATGGCTCGCCGCCGATATGGGAGGGTACGGCCGCCGCCATGGACCGGGGTCGGAGACGGCGCCGGCACACACAACAGTCCGACGGCGGAGCAGAGTTGTTCAGACGCAGAAGGCAAGCGGGACTGACCCTGGAGCTTTATCCACAGAGGGACTGACCAGGGGAGAATACACGTCATGCAAACAAAACGCTCTACTGCGAAGTTCGCAGGGGTCAGCGAAAGACGATCCATCACAGCCCAGTGTGACTACTCGGGCATTCATGGTGAGTAAGCACTGTGCGTCTAAAGCTGGAAAACCCCAACCGACGTGCATGGTAAACACAAATCCCCATCCTACAGCTTATCGAACAAATCAGCGGAAACGATTAAACTCCACCTTAAAAGCCTATCAAACACGTGAGCGGAAACGACCTAACCCGAAGTCCATGAAGCAACCTCAGTTGACAGTGGGTCGGCGTTCTCGCGAACCGGCAAGGCGTGCGTCAGGCGCGAGCTTTAGGCTGCGCGACGGCGGCCTTCCCAGTTCCGTGGCGTCGGAAATCACGGGAACACCTTGTCACCGTCCCGGAAAGTCAAACAGGTGCTGCGCTATCATCCCGGCTGGCGGGCGGTGTGGGATGCCTGACGCGCCCGGCGCGGTGGCGTTCAACAGTAAACGATTACTCACATGGATCGGCGCGATAAGCGTGCCGGGGCGGCGGTATCCAATATGGGGAGGCCCACGCGCGCGGCCGACACGCCCGTCCATCTCCATACACGTCGGCGCGGCCACGTCTGCCGATAATACGGCACGCCCCGGGCCAATCCCCGAGCGGCGCTCGGCCGATCTCGGCGGGCGCACAGAGCGGCCGCCGGCGGCCACAGAGTGTCCTCCGGCGATCGGTCCATAGGTCAGCCATCAGCACATCGGCGTCGGTCAGCCGTCAGCACAGGAGTCCGTCGGTCAGCCGTCGGCACAGAAGTCCTCCATCGGTCAGCCGTCAGCACACAGCGGAGACCTCGGTCAACCGCCGCGGTACCCACCGTATGGAGACAAACTGCTTCTGAATCTAGGTCCGTCCTCCCAGAGCTATTCAACCATCGACAGTGTGTCAATGGCTCCACACAGCAGTCAGCAGTTACAACCCCTTCACCAGCCGAGCGGCTCCAAAGCTGTCCTCACAGGCGCCGCTGTGCAGGTTGACTAAACGTCCCGCTGTCAGCGCGTCCGTGACAGGCCCACCGGACAAACTGGGCGACCAAAATGGTCTGACTGACTGGTCACCCTGTCGTGCTGGCCCCAAAACATCGCATTCGTCCTCGACACGTCCATATACCGCGCCTGCCGACATGCACTTACAACTAACCCCTCTTGGCTACAGAATGCCGAATGCAGATGCGACGACTCCCAACAGTGGTGCACTGTAAGGGAACCATGTCATCAGTCAGCCCGTCTGGCCCGAGCGCCCGCCCGACCGAGCGACCGTTTATCCGTCTGACCTTCTGTTATTCATTAGCTCCAGACCGAGCGACGGGTTTCGGTCCGAAACCAGCGACTGCCAGCGCAGCGAACCGTTCCCGTGCGCTCCTCCTCAAGAGTTACACAGACAGCCGGGGACGGCTGATCCACCGGTTCTGCCCCGACCAGCTATACCGCTCCTGGCCTGGGTGAACACCGGACGTGTCTACGTAAAACAAGAGGCCCAGCCGCGGGCCGCCCATCTCATCCTATTCCAGACCGTTTGGCAGCTAATGAAGCGAATGCTTGATTTATTCACATGAGACGCAAGGCTGAAGCGTAAAATATCACGTAATTCAAGACAGATGCATAGCTGGAATTGAGATGTTACCTAACAACAGGATGTCGGATTATGCGTCATCAGAAGATACGAGCACGCCGCGTTTAATCTTTATTGCGGCAATAATCTTTGCACAATATCTTACTCAAGCCCAAATCGTAAGTGACATCATATAGAAGCCGCTGGAAATCAGACAAACTCCGTGCAAAACCATACAGTTCTGCACAAAAAGGCTGGAATAGGCACGTAGCTCATCAGCACGGCCATGCTCGCTGCCTAGCTGCGCGACCGAAGGAGCCATCCTACCATCCGCCCCCGAGAGCCGTCTGACCTGACCCAGGGCAGCGCCTCTGAGACTGATGAGGGTAATAAGAAGAGGCCGATGGGGACCAGGATGTGTGGGCGAGGACGTGCCCTGACGACACACGCAGAGCCGAGAGCCAGCAGGCGGCGGCGGGCGACGGGTGGCAACTTCGAGCAGCAGTTGGTAGGTTCGGACCAGGCCGTGGGTCAGTCGAGACGCACAGAAACTGTCGGGTCCGGTCGTGGTGCGGTCCGTTTAGTTCACCGGGTACGAGTCGTACACAAAGTAAGAACGAAACACGGGATACCGTGCGGTCGTACACGGATCCGCACTCGCCCGATTGGAAGAGAGGGACTTCGGGAGAGAGGGAACACACACGCTGTGGCGGCCGTCGCTGTCGGGGTGGCAGCAGCGTTCCTTGAACCGACGTCGCTCGCAGGTGTCTAAACCTGAACGAGAATGCACCCGCCAGCGCCCGTCGGGTTCGTCCCACATGACCGCCCGCTCGGCGGCCGTCGACGCTCTCCGTTGACCCTCAGACCGCCTGCGGCACCCAGCTAACGACCTGCGCGCGCCCACCGGCCGAAACCCGAGCCGCCGCCGGCCCGCCCAGACCGCCAGCATACGGCGCAGAAATGCGGCCATTAGGTAACTCCATACACAGCGCACGCGTCCGTTCTGTGCTGCCGCAGATGGCAACAGAAGGCTCGGGAGATATGGGCGTCACTATCACCCTCTACGACCCCCATTCTGTCCAGAGAACGACGCCGAGCGCGTCGGGCCGCGATATCGGCGGCACCCGAGGCCGCGGTATCGGGACCGCAGGCCCGGGGCGAGGCAGCCCAGCCTCCTGAGAGACTCTGAGCAGAGCCGGCCGTCAGAGAACTCCGGGAAAACAGTCTGAGAACTGCGACTGGAACAAGAAAATGTACAGCGCCAGCATTGATCGGTGGACGGCGGACGGCCCACGGGACAGGTCACGACCGGCCAGACCGTGCCAACCGCCGCGGCCCGCCCCACGACCGGCGCGGCATCCACAATCGGTCGGAGCTGACAGAGGAGTCACGACACCTGCCCGCCTGTCGGACAGGCCCGCCCGCCCGTGTGGAGCCCCAGGGAGGAGCCGGTCCCAACCACGCGTGACAGACCGGCTGAGCACTCACACAGGCACAACTGCACACTGCGGTGTAACGACGAAGATAGACGCTGAATGGAATGCTACGTAGAATGATGTAATAACATTCAGCGAGCGCAGTCGGTGAACGCAGCTCCGCAATAATACAACGGGGAACATTAGCGGCAACTAATTAGCGCAGCTGCGGAGTACAATGGACAGTTGAAAGCAAACAGCAGTTCAGGTTCCATCCCCGCCTGCTCTATCCAATGGCAAAAGCGGCCGGCTCTCAGCGGCAGTACCGGCGGGCCGCGCGGCACCGGCTCAGCGCTCGCCGCGAGTGTGAGTGAACGGCGCGCCTGGTGGCTCCCAGCGGCCATAGGTCACAGGTCGACAGCGTCACGGCCGGTCAGCCGGACCGGTACGGACACCGGCTGCCCACCGCGCTACGGCGGTCAGCGGAGAGACACCCGCTGCTGGCAGGAGTGGTTCTAGTGACCTCACACCTTAGAGAGGCAGGGCCCGAGCGGAGAGACCGAGCGCTAGTAATGCTGGTGACCTCACACCTTCGAGGACCGAAGAGATACCCCGCTGCTGGCAGCCCTGGTGACCTCACACCTCGGAACAGCAGCAGTCCGAGTGGATAGACACCCGCCGCTGGCTGTGGTGATGACCTCACACCTTAGGTCAGCAGCGGTACGGTGGTACTGCCGCCAGCTGCTCAGTTGGCACTGGCGGCCACCGCAGGCTCCGTGCTGCGGTCAGATTTGGCCGAGTGGCTCGGTGTGAGCTCGGTTTCACGGGCGAGAGGGGAGGGCCAGGTGAGGCCCTGGTGGTAGTTGTTGTTAATTGGGGCTTGATCTGAGCGATCGGAACTGCCGCCTTTGAGGCAGTCTCCGGACCACATCACAGGGTTTAAAGGCCACTGGCAAGGTGGGCCGCCAAAAACGAGCTAGGTCGGCCAACATACAGCGCCTGTGACCACCCCACAGGCGGCTGGCACGATCAGGGTAACCCCACCCACAAGCAGCCACCGCAGAATGGCGACCAGCGACCGCGGGGCGCCGCAACTAGAACGTGACCAGTGCACACTGGGGCCGGTGCCAGAACCAGCACTTGGTTACCGGTAACGAGCCGCGCGCGGATGTTATCGCACCGCGCCGCCACGGCCCGCCGCGCGCCGCACTCGTGTCGCGGTCGACACGCCGTTTTCACGGTCGCTCCGCGGCTGTCAATTCGTCCTTCGGCGAGGAATGTCTGGCGTTCATGCCGGTGCTCACGGACAGGCGAACCGACAGAGAGGGGGTGTGAGTAATCTGCCACATTCACGGAAATGCTGGAGGGCCTGCTATCGGACACGCCAACCCGTGGAACCCACCAAGCCGACTGCTGTCAGTGTCTTCCCCCGACCATCGACATCGCTCGACATTTACCAGCTTCAACAGCGACACATCCGCTCCGGGCACACGGAGCGAAACATGAAAACAAGAATGGAGGACAGAGAAGACAAGCAAATTTTACATATTTAACATTTAAGCAATTCATGGTCTTTCCAAAGGCACTTTGGCACATAGATAGGTGCTCCTGATTTAATTTCGACATTTTGGTATCAGATCGCTAACGGACACAGCCAGCACAAACTAGCACCGACTACGGAACCATCCACCCATTACACACCGGTCACAGCGAGCCCATCTCTCCCCAGTCCTCTCTCCGTACCCGTCTTACATCAGCCTCGACAGCCGGCAGCAGGATGTGCAGCAGCGCCTGGTTCAGTTCCCGGCAGATGAACTCTCCCCGCGGAGAGCTGCGCGGAGTCGACTGACCCGGCGACGCCGTCGGCGGCGGCGAGCGGAACGGCGAACTGCAGCGACGCAAGCCCGACATGTCCACGCGCTCACCCACTTTGTGCATAAACTCCGTGAGGGACTTGCGTGGCCGCTCCATGGACAGTGCGCGCCGCTGCGAGCCTCACCGGCACACCACACCGCCGCTCGACTCTCACTGCCGGCCCGCAAGGCGGCGGCGGCGGCGGCGGCGGCGGCGGCGGCGGCGGCGGTGCGGCTGCTGGCTCCGACCGACAGGTGGCAGGTTCGGCGGCCGGCGCCGGTCGTCGTGTCGCTCCCGACGGAGCTTCACAGCCGCTGCCATGCGCCGGGTACCGGTCAGCACGGGCGGGCTCACTGAGAGTCTGGCACTGACGCCGTTGTGTTTGGCAGTGCCGAGTCAGGCGTGAGCGGCAGGCGGACTGGGTACCTAAACTGAGGCCAGTGCCCGATCAACAGGTCAAACTTGCAGGGATTCATTGAGCTGACGTGACCAGCAGCACAGGTGGTCTTCGACAATCAGAGGCAGTTGTCGACTACCTCAATCCCTCGATCGTCTGTATACCCCACAGCCCGAGCACGCGAGCAGCTACTCAGAACCTCCCCCAGTGGTATTGCCTACCGAAACGCGTGGGCCGAAAACTACGAATGTGCACGGGACGAGGTCACAAGCATTGCGCGGCTCGTTAGAGAACCAGCAACACTCTGCATTCAACAACATCCAAGCCAGGATCTGGACATAAACAGAGCTGGTGACGTCCTTCTCGCAAACTAAGCCAATATTCTATTGCGGGAAATGTTTTGTACGTGTAAGCATCCCTCCTTCGTGGAACGACAACGCAGCGGCCTGCGCGAGGTCTCAAAGCAGCTGCGACACGCACACTCTCCAGCCCAGCGTCCGGCTGAGCTGTCGGAAAACAGCGGCGCCGACACTGATTGCATGTCGCTCACAGAGCTATGTCCAGACGGCGGCACATCAACCACAAACTGCGCAGCTCGGCGCGGCGCTCCGGCGGCGGCCATTGGGCGCTCCGGGACAGGGGCGGCGCGCCGCCGGCCTATCTCTGTCGCCAGCCAGCCAGCGGACGCCGTATATCTAGACTTATTGCAGCCGTAGTCGATCGAGCGACAGCGGCCGCCCCGATCTGCCTGAGGCGCCCCCAAGCGGCAGTTCGCCCGGTCACCGCCAGGCGGCAGGCCGATCGACGACCATGTGCGACGCGAACAACAAAGAACCTAACTCTGTTGTTCCTGAGACGGTGTTTATGTAACAAAGCCGGAATGCCTAGTGCCTACCGTTACTAAACAAAGCGAATTGATAAGCACGACAGTCACCATACGTCGTGGAATGCTGAAAGCCTTGTGCAATGAAGATTGCCTCATAACACATTACTGGATTTGGAAAACAATGCATTTTCATGGTGTAATCACCCAATAATTTTTTTTCCCGCGACACCCTCATCGGAGACCAGCTTCGCCAACAGCTAAAGGTTCGATAGCATGAGCTGAGCCAGCGAACCCTACCGCCGACAAAGGTTTGGAGAGTGGCCATACAGTGACCGCACTGAGCACTGTGCAGTGCGCGCTAATTCATCGGATCCCATGCGCCACGGTGATATGATAGCCGCTAATGGTACATATGTATTATCTCGCCTCCCACGAGCGTCGATAAATTAATCGGACAGCGGACATCACTTTGTTCAACAGAGGACGTTAGTGGACAGCCACTCCTGTTTGACATTTCACTCTAAAAATAACCGCTGTATTATATATTTTCATACGAATACCTATAATTGGTAAATGCCTGACAGCAAAGGAATTCGCCGATTCGGCCAAGCCAGTACCATGCAGGTCATCATTCCTCAGAACCAATTCAGGCTCCAGTCTCATTACAGGACCAAATCGGGACCACCAGACCGCGGACCAGTTTGCTGCGCGCTCTGGATCGCTGTCTCCCCGGGGGGCCTCATCAGCGTGTTGCGCGCGGCGCGAGCGGCGCCGCAGGACGCTACTAACCCGGCTGACACGGCGGGGAGCCGATCCCGTCCGTCACGACTCCACCTACCACAGGCAGGCACTGCGGAGGGAAGGCGCGTCGGCGCCGCTTCTCCATGCTACCGCTTGGCGCCGGCTCAGGAGTAAGGACATACACTGTCTGATGCGTAAATAAGATGAAATAAATGCAACAACCAAATTATTGCCATCGTTGGACAAGTGAAGATATCTTACCAAATACAGGCTCATAAGCATGCCGCAAAATTAACTGATATCTATTATACCTATTATAAAACATACGATTATAGAGCCTAAGTTCAGCATTTCTATACCGGTGCCTCTTGCTTCAGCAAACAGAACTGACACCCTAACGAGACAGCTCAGAGGAGGGACGGGCCCTGGTCCACTCGAACGCCCGCCGGGCCACAGGTCAGGAGGCCGGTATCCAGTCCATTTGGTGGCCAGCGGCCGACTCCCGCGGGCCGGACTGACATTTCGGATAGGTCACAGCGGCGGACCAGCGCGCTGGACGGTAGCGCAGAGCAGACGGAATGTAGCGGGGATATGGATCTGGCAGCACCGCGGGGCGAGGCTGAGGAGACTCGTCTGGTGCGCGGACAATGCTGGCGGTGAGGGTGGAGGGTGTTACGTCGACTCGTGATGGGCGGGGTGCCGTCGAGGTCTCTCTGAATCTCAGTCCATCCAGTCCGGTCACGAGTAGCGACAGCGGCCAGTACGGCACGCCCTGCCCCGCCCTGGCCAGTGTCCGCTCTCCACAGGCGGCCAACGCCGGGCCTTGGAACGCCAACCTTCAGCGAGTGGCTACCGGTGTTGCGCCGACCGAATCCGGCTCACAAAAATGAACCAATGAAACAGAAACATTTCAGCACACACAGTGAAACAAAGCAACAGAAGCGGTGCTTTAGAAGAATCCGATGATGCCGTGAGAAAAACAGACATAAAACCACATCCTTGCGCCGTTTTCTTCACGCCCGGCGGCCACAAAGACTTCCAGGCGCTCCGAATCGGAGCCAGACGGTTTTTACTCGGTCCATCGATGCGTCAGACCACCGACGCTGGCTGTCTCGGCACTGGATAAGGCTCTCCGCCCGGCGGACGCCAGCCGCCCAGCCCCGCTGTGTGAATGACGTCACTGACATGTCGTGGAAGGCCGGGCTTACAATACCAGCGGCGTTAACTGCTCGGCCCTCCGACCCCATCGGTACGCGGAACCGACCCGGCCCGGCCGCCAGAGCTTCTGACTCACCCGTCAACCCCGGCCAGGGGGGCGCCCATTCAATGCGACCCCACCACGACCTCAAAAGCGCCACTTGAGGCAGCTCCCTGCGCTTCCGACCCAAGTGCTGTTCGGCCGATCGCCGGCAGGTCGTAGGTAAACACGGTATCAGTTTAAGAGCCATTATCGGCCGGGTGCCTTTGTCGCGCAGTGCCGCGCAGTCGGGCGGCCCTGACCGCGCCTGTCGACGCCGTGATTGTACTCTCCGAGAAACGGGCAGGCGAGCCATCAACGCGGCACACCATCCATTGTGTGCGGCAGGGAGACGAGTCGCTGCCTGGGTCGAATGGCTTCTCTCGCCACCGTATGGGATATAACACCAACCGCGACAATTCAACTACAGCCACCCAGCCGCCACAGACACACAGACTCGAACCTTCCTCTCTTCATCCACCCGTTTCAACATCTCCTTCCTAGCCCTCCAGCTTCAGCCCCAGTCTCAGCCGGCGCCACTGCTGGTCCGGATGGCGTGTTCGACCCCGGTTCTCGGCGAGGCACCCCTGCCCGCGGCAGCTCTATCTCGAGAAATCGCCTTCTGCGCCGACAGCAAACGGTCGTCGGGACGGACACAGCCACTCGGGCCGAGAGACCGATCTGGCGACGGGCCGACCACGGGCCGTTGTGTCGGGGGATAGGGGCGGGGTCTCCCTGAGCACTGCTCCTCTGTTGGATAAGTGATTTCGAGAGTTGCCCCGACATAACTGAGAACATTAGGATTTATCGGTAGCTCGGCGCTTTTTAATGTGATTTGATTGCCGCCGATACCTGCCCATCAGCCTCCACACATCAATTTCTCTTCCACCACCATTTCAAGACCGCTCTGTCTTCGAGCACTCAATGCGACTACAGCATCCTCTACATTTCCCCGAAGGCTGGCCGGTCGGCGGTGACCGCCGCCGGCAGCGGCTGACCAGTCCGGCGACCGGGGGCGCTCCGGCGCTCGCCCGGAGAGCAGAGCCGGCACTCGCCCGACGACCGGGAGAGGAGAGCAGCAGCGCCGCCGCCGCCGCCGGCGTCGTCGATCGATGACGGCGGCGGCAGCGGCGTCATGAGCGGCTGCCCGCCATCGCCGGTCGGTAATGGTCACCCAGACCGGCTGGCCGGCGGTGATTAGCGAGGAACGCCGCCGCTGCCGGCCGCCGAACGGAGAGACGACGGGTGGCATCGGGAATAGGGCTCGGCGCCGCGCATAATGGTACGGTAAACAACACAGGCAGTCTTACTGGTTAGCACAAGCAATGATTATGCTCTGCATAACAACCGAGGTCTTTTCTATGGTCAGCTTGCTGCACACACAAGTGGCGAGCACAAGAGCCAATAACTTACACACCGAAGATGCTGCAACAAAGATATAGGTAGTGACAAAGTAGCACCTCATGTCTTGACGTGATGATGATTATCTATGCCACAATAGATTACTGCCGCAGCAACGCTTAACTCCACCTACGCTACCTATCACACCTCTCCCGGCTCTCTAACCTTCACCCCGTCAGATCAACGCCCACCCGAGGTCGCGCCCCCTGCAGGAGCCCACACAGCCTTGAGCCGCCGCCGAGCCGAGCCCGTGTGAATCACCGCCCCTCCCTCCACCTGCGTATCGTCGCCATCGACGAGCGTCAGCCGCCGCCGTAAACGGAGCGCGTCGGCCTCGACGGCGGTCCAAACACCGGCCGCCGACGATCCGGATTCCGGCGGCACCTCTCCAAAATTCGACGCCAGCTTCCGTCATAGGCGCGGCGCGCGGCCGCCGGGTTCGGACCAGATTCCACGACGGCGTCCCAGCCGGACGCTATTTCCGTCGACGCCACTTCGCATACGCCCGGCGGACCCCATTCTGGAGCGTCGTTTTCGGAAGCGGTGCTGACGTGACCGGCCCGAGAGCCTTGGCTTCGGCTCTGCCCATCGTCACCTGCCCCGGAGCCGCGCCGCTGGGGTTCCGGCGCCCCGCGTGACGCACCCGAGCTGCGTGGCATGGACTACCACGCGCCAGACGGCATACCGTACATGTATGCGTGACACGTGTACGCACACAAGCAGCGACACGCACAGACACGTGCTGACAGACAAACTGACACGGCCGCTGCTCGAGTCGTCTGTCAGAGTACGTGAATGTGCATTCCACGCGTGGTTCGGGCAGCTGCTAGGAATGACATCGCTTCTATCCTGAAGACAAGAGTGCAACATACGGGCGCCTACGACGTACGGCATGATGATGCAAGGTGACACGGCAGATGCATACCAAAGGGCAATTTTAAACGAGTAAAAAATAATCTAAATAAACTGTTTCATGCATACCAATACACTATGCCACATGAATTTGTTTCATGCATGCGTATTTCTTGCAATGAGATGCTTTTGGTAAGTTACTGTTGAATGCTTGCTGAATTTCGATGAAAGTCCTACACCCGAACTTGAAGGTCGCTGCGTTTCCGACCTTTTGATCCGCGTCAGCCATTTTCGGTCACGGGTCTCCAGTGACCGCTTGGTGAGCAAAGTGAGCGAAGCGCGCAGCTCACCAATGAGCAGCTCAATCGGACCAGACCCAGCTACACAGCACACAATAGGGCCGGCATTGATGGAGCGGCTCCACCCGGCCATTCAGCGACAGCCGCCTCACCAATAATAAACAGCGCGGAGCGACGCAGTGCGGCGAGCATCGTTCAGCCGATCAACAATGCCGACCACTTCCCCAAATAGCGGCACAGATACAGCCGGCCCAACAGCCCATCAGTCATTGTAGTCGGTCGGCAGTCAACTGGATGGCTTGCTCTTGAATGAGCGCTGTTAGTGGCGGGAGCAGGGCCTCGCAAAATTTGGGCACACTGTGTCACACACAGCTCACTGCTCAGGTATGATTATCTATTCTAGAAGGTGAAGAACAGGCCACCCGTCTCTTCATCTTTTTTTACACTTGCGCTCAGATCCATCAAACCGGCAATCAGATTGCAATCAGTCTTATTGTAATCCACGAAAATACTTCAAATCCAAGAAAGCAACTCCCGGGTAAAACATCAAAACTTGCCGAGCATACAATTCCTCCGTCAACTACGAGAAAGGAAGCTCATCAACCCACTGACCACTCTTTTCCCTTCCTCCGTTCAGCCCTGGGGCACTCACCTGGACCTTTCTCTCCGAGTTGGTCTTCTTAAGCGGCGGCTTGGGCGGCAGCGGCCGACCGGCCACGGGCGGTAGCTCGCCGGCACTCAGGGAGGGCGTCGCCGTCAGCTTGTTGTGCGACAGCTTCCGCAGCGGCGTCGGCAGCCATTTACGCCTGCCGGAGGAGCCGCGCACGGCGCCGTCAGTGCACGGGGCGCCGGTCGCGCCGGCCCGCGACATGACGGGGTCAGACCAGCAGTGTTCACTAAGAGCTACGAATACAGTGTGGGATGTCCTCACTCGCACTCACGATGGTTGAGTCCAACAGCGCACACACACGGACCCACACTTCACTGTCAGCACCGCTCGTCTCTGTGTCTCCACCACAGTGAGCCACCGACCCTGTATGACCGGCCTCGAGCCGATAGTCCCCCCCCCCCCGCGGCCGATACGCGGCCTATCGCACCAATGTTCGCTGTCGACACTGCGCCCAATAGGCCAGCGGCACGCGGCACCGTATCAGACCGGCGCGCCCCGGTCTCGTGACAGGCTGACAATCAGACACCGCCGACACGACACGGTACACCTGTCACATGACAGGTGACAGACAACGCAGTTAAACGGAACAGGTAACGCAGTTAAACGGCAGTCACCACGCTTTGTGGTTATTGGAACAGTATACCTACACATCATAAAACCACTCAAACCAGCACTCCTCAACGCATCACAAAATCACGTCCAGTTACAAAAAAAAGAAGCAATAGACAAAGCCCCGCCGCAACAAAGGAATTAGGAACAGACAAAATCCCGTCACAATCAAGTCACACACAATAACCTCACATTGATAAGCTTCCCATCACACCACCATATTAGACCACATCCAACCACAAAACATAACCTCTGGGCCCGACACGCCCTACATTCCCCTCCATTCCACTCCCACTCCCATCACACTCTCTCGTCCCATATCAATCCCCTCTAGTCCCCTCTTCATCCCCTCCTGTCCCCTGTCGGCCCCTCCCGTCTCCATCCCCGCACTTATCCGTCGCTTCGCCATCCAACGCCCACCTGTGGCCATCCCCGTCCCTCAGTCTCAGCCGGTCTCGTCATCGATTTTACGCGTCGGCCCTGCAGCCATCCACCTTGCCACTGACCGCGAATTGAGCACCGTCGGCCGCAACAGGTCGTCGGCGGCGACGACAATCGATATGCGCCCAGTGATTTGCCCGTCGGCACACTGGTCCAGATTCACGAAGAAGTCGATCAAAAATAATTTTTGAGTGAACTGAGTTCAAATCCACATGAAAAGGATCTATAAGCATGAACATGACCGAATTTCTACATTTTACCTCAGAAACCGAAAATAACGAGTGATTTTAGTTGGCCAGCTTTAACAAACACACTGATTTGTAACAAAACTGTTTATATGTCACATCATAACACACACTGAAAGTTGGCAACTTTATGGCTCCCCTCCCCATCATAACACACACTGAAAGTTCATCCCCGCGACCAGCAAGACAACCACCACCACCCAGGCTCTACAGCTTCACCGATGGAGCCCGAAGGAGGGCCAGGACCTCTGAAGGAAACTGGTCCGTGGCCGTGGTCGTCGGAGTCTTCAGCTTCCGCATCCGGAGGGGGCTGATCAAGGGGTCGGAGGTCTCAAGAAGCCGGTGGACCAGGTCGGTGTTGGACTGAACCCGGGACATCTGGCGCGAATGGTGATCCCGGATTGCCTTGAAGTCATTGTTCCTGGCTTCTTGGGCTTCCTCTGACATCGCCCCCAGGGGAAGGAGCGTGCCGGCAGAGACAGTGGGAGCATGGATCAGGAGCTTGTGGACCGACTGGGGCATCCTGAACCACCCATACTGACTGACCAACATCCTGGCTGTCTCAACCGCGTACACGCCGAACCGCTCTTCGTCGAGGTGGAAGTTGGATGACGCAGCGCGGAGGAGGTAGCTTAAGCGGCGGATCAGGGTGGAATCAAGGCCCAGGATGTCCGCAGACGTTTCGTGCTCCAAGAAGAAGCGGCGGGCCGAGTTGCCGTCGTTGGTCGTTCCAGCTCCGCCAGGAAGGGGCTGGTCGATCAGGAGCCCCAAACGCTGACGAAACTCGGTCTGGATCCGCTGCTTCTGTTCCTTGACGATCCGCTGCTTCTCCTCTTCACGGGCCTGCCACTCGCAGAACGGGAGTCGGTACGCGATGTGAAGGAACATCTCCATCGACCGGATCCAGCAGTGGAGGGTGGAGATTCCGTGCTGAGTCCGGTCTCCTGCAATGGGCCGGGCCAGGACTCCGTCGATGTCGTTCATCTCCGTACGCTTGGCCCGGCAGATGCTGCAGACCTGTTGCGACCGGATGCCCTGGATGGCGTTGTGGACCTTGCCGTCAATCATGGTCAACGTCATCTCATGGCGGACGGAGATGGTGACGTCGTTAGTGAGTTGGACGACTGACGGTGTGAGTGACTCCATCTCCTGCTGGAGTTGGACGTAGGTGGCGGTGGTCAACTCCTTCGACTCCTTCTCGAAGATGAAGCTGATCGGACGACAGAAGAAAGTGGAGTTTGGCTTCGGGTTCGCCCAGATCACTCGGCCATCCTCGGTCCGGAGCCGCAGAGGGACCATACTCGCCAGGAACATGGTAGAGTCATCGACGTCCGTTGATTGTCGATGGCGGTAGACTTGTTGACCGGTAGCGCCGTCAAACCCGTACTTGGAGGTCAGGATCAAGGAGCCTTGAGCTGCCGACGATTGGATGACCGACGCCTGGAGCGTGCACAACCTTGACGCCGTGTGGTCAAGCAATTGCTGCACGGGGACAGAAGCGCCCCGGTCGTCGACAACAACTCCAGCCGGATGGCATCGCTTCTTGGCATCCAATACGAGGTTGTACGGCGGGAAGATGTCGGCGACGTGGTCCTTTGATGTCTCACGGACCTCTTGGTACGCAGCTCGTGTCATGGTGGTGTTGAAGAGCAACACGAGAGCTTCGTCGGCCGACAGCGTTTTCGGAAGCGATGGAGGGGGTCCGCGGTACGATGCCTGCACCACAGTAGGGTCCGGGCCGTCTGCCGCAATCACTTTCTTGATGATGTCGGCTTCGGTTTTCCTCCCCTCCTTCCTCAGAGTCATCTGAGCCGCGTGCGCCAGCTGCTCGCCGGTGAATCCTTGGTCGAGCAGCTGGGACACGTTGCGGCGCCTGGTGGGGGAGGAGACGAGGGTGAAGGCAGCCGGCATCTGCGACGGTCGTCCGCGGCCATCCATCGGGTCGTCTTGCCCAGGAGCTGGAGGTGCCAGGATCGCCACTGGAACAGATTCGAGAAGCCAGACTGCATGTTTGTCGAGCATCTTCGCGAAGATCCGTCGAACTCCTGGAGCATCCCAGCGTCGATGCATCCTCTTCCGATGATCAAGAACGACGTCCCGGATGACAGATCGGTCAGGCACACGTCCAGGAGGAACCGAAAGACACAAGAACTCGACACCAGCTTGCAATGCCTCGTCCGACATCAGGGGACCGGCTCCCAGCATCGCCTCCAGAAGCTCCCGACGGGTGGGGGATGTCATCTCATTGAGTGTATCTGAAACGGGAAAATCTAATTTACTGCTAAAGTAGCAAAAAGTAGCAAAACCTTTTCCTACCAAGTGAAGAGTGATGTTGTAGGTATCACATGATATGGGTTTGATGTTGTACTTTGCTGTCCTTCTGTACGATCTCATCCGATGAACAAACAACAAGCGACCGCACGACCACATGTGATTCCAACCAAAGGGAATTCTCCCAGTATTGGCTCAAAGGAGGAAACGACCACTTGGTTGGGAAGTTGCCATCCTTGGGTGACTGGAGGTACCACAAAAACTTGGAGACACGAACGTTCACTGGTGAGCACACGAGCACAACTCGTCACTTGCTGAGAAGCGGCACAAAGAGGGGGAAAAACCCTCACTTTTAAACGCGCACTGCTCCTGATCAGAGGGCTCGGGAACCAAACTAAAAGCATATCTCGGTTCCCCAGGAATATAACAAAAGAAAAATAACCCTGGAATAAGTAAATTCGAAAACAGCAAATATTATTTTTGATCGGGTCTTACGTGAATCTGGACCAGCGTGGTCGGCGATAAAGAGCGATCGACGCGCACGCCAGGTGTGGGCGGAGCGTGAGTGACGTTAGCGGAATAGCAGCTACTGGTCGTCGGAAGATCCAACAAACGCAGCGCGTAGCTTGCAGATTTGTTCAGATGAAGGAGAGCACAACTCGATGTTAATCTACCACTCTAGCAGCGATACATATTAGGGACATCTGATACTTCTGATAGGACAGAATTATCAGACTCAGTCTGACAAAGCAGCAGGCATAATAAGGCATTATCAACACCATCCAAGGGCCTGTAAAGGGACATTTAAAAGAATTTTTCTCCTTGGAAGTCGATACAATATACATGGGACATATATGAAATAATATTTTCGGAGTTTCTTGAGTGATATATATTGAAAAATTGATAGCAAATATTTCGATACTCGTAGTGGTACCTTTTTCAATGCGAGTGAAAAAGGTATCCGAAAATATTATTTCATATTCATTATAACTTGAGGAAAAGGTAACATGACTCTTAAGTCATACAATACATGGGACAGTTGGCCAGACCGTCACATTACAGAATTATGAGGCAGTTCCTCCACTGAGGCTCACACTCTCACACCGGCGCCAGGAGGCAATCAAGGCCCGCGAACGTGACTCCACGCAATCGTCCTCATTACTCGCACCCCGTGGGGCCAATCAGCACAACATTAGACTGAGATGAGCTCCTGACCTGGAGCAAAACGACGCCAGTGAGAGCGGCGCAACTTTCAAGGACGTGCCTAAAAATGATCAGCAAGGCGGTTACAACATTAATTAACCGTGTCGATGCGTAGGATAGTGGCACTAACAGACCTACCTAACAGGCAAGCAAGAGTTTCACTGCAAACTGCCATCGTCAAGCGACAAGGGATTTCATTCGCATAGAGCCAAAACACTGGGTAAAACATGCCTAAACTATGGATGGTGGAGCCTCTTGCTATAAAGACGATCACCTAAATTTCTTCTAATCCCCACGAACCATACCAGTTACCAACCCACTATAAGCCACACACTAATCTTGCACACACCTGACAGCGTCCCACTTACTCTGGTCCTAAATCCGAACGAATTCATTCAAACGTTTGGTGTCCCCCGATTCTGCCACAGACCCTCGATATCCTCCGCTTAGAGCCCGAGTCGGACTGGTCACCAGCTCATCAGAATCACAGATGAACCGGCCCAGGCACCGAGGACAACACCGAAAGGCGCTCTGTGGCCGTCACGACCTGACAACAGGACCGTCACGACTGACAACAGGACAGTCACGAAACTGACTACATTGCTTCACTCTTGATTTCACATACACGCGACTTCGACGCTTTCAGCTCATGTCGCCTATCTAAACACATCAGCTCATCTGTGCCAATATCGCCTATCTAAAATCACTCCGTTTTGACCGCACGTGGCAACAGTCCGTCCGCGGTATCTCCGGGGCCCGTCCCCTTATCGGTCTGACCCGTCCCGACGGCGGGGTGCCAAAAAGGTCACCGCCCCTGACCCAAGACCGGTGGCCATGGACGGGTAACAATACATGGGCTGAGAGGATCCACGCCCGCATCAGTAGGGCGGTCACGACTTCACAGAACATGAGTCATAGTCACAGCGTTTTAGCGTGCTCGTACGCAGCTTGAAACATTTACCTACAATGTAATACTGAGTCGAACCCGAATTACGATCATACGCTACAACGTTTCCCCTCACGCACATATACGCATTCACGCAGGTTACAATCGACGCGTAAGTGTGTTTCCCTAATCCATACCCTATACTAACCAGCTCTCGACCACATTCGTCTCCAAACATGGACACCCACGCACCACTCCGTACACATTCCCACACAATTCGAGACACCCTGCAGTCCTGCACCCTTGCACCAAATTCCCAGACACCTCTACACTTCCTACATCCCCTACCCACCGCTCCACCGAGCCAGACTACACCTCCCCACACCAGACGACACCCTCCTACAGCGGCTTAGTCGAGCGGCCGTCACGAAACCGGCAGCAGGGTAGCGGCGACAGGGACGGGCCGCCCTGCCGCCGCCGAGGTCCCAGCCAAATACGGTAGCGCACAGCCGGCCGCAGCCCGCCGGCCGTGGCTCCGGCGCGGAGGCAGGTTATGGTCAGGTACTGGCTACGGCGCAGGACGGTGATGCGGCAGCTCGACTAGGCTGGAACGGTGGAGGACCAGCCAGTTTTTTTGTGTTTGGTGTGGTGACGCACATGGCTGGCCCACCAAAGAGACGTGATACTGACCGGGACTCCCCGTATCTCGCGACGAGATAGGAGAGAAACTGGGCTGACTAATGCTGGCACAGCATCAAGTGGTCAAGAGAGGAACGAATAAATACACAGAGGCATCAGCATACATGGGTACATGACGTATGACAAACATCTCAGGCAGAACATATCTACAAATAAATCTACCATATCAAACAGACAAATCTCAGACTGGCTGAGCAGTACACACCCAACTCTGGTACCAGACAGCCCGACGTCAAGACAGCCTCTCAGATAATCAACAGACAGCTCGTCTCCTAGAGAGCCCGCTCGCTAAGACAGCCGCCAGGGCCCAGTCTGGCCGCTAAGACAGGCCTCAAACACAGGCCGAGGTACGGGCAGCCGCCGAGGCACGATCTGGCCGCTAAGACAGGTCTCAAACAGTGGCCGAGGTACGGGCAAACACACGGACAGGTGGTCGGTAGTGGCGGCGGCGCGTCGTGTTTGCCAACGAGCCGGGGGCGTGCCGCCGACGCCGGCGGCGCGCTCACGGCTGGTCGATCGGCCGCCGGCTAGACCCGCCTCCAGACCCGCCCCCTGTGCACCCTGAGAAGACACCTACACCGAGCATTACCCCAATCTCGGTCATTACTTACACCTCAGTCGGTCCATGACAAAACGCCCACTGGGCAGCACCCTTAGTTCAGACCATGCCCCCTAACACCTTTCCCAACAGTGAGCAGATCACCACGGCACAACGTCTCACAGCGTGACAACAACGTCCCTTTAGGCATTGCTAACTGAAGCACCCGACCACCGTCTCATCGTCACACGTTTAATCGCACACCCAAAGATACGTCACATTTAACCCCGGACGACATGACGCGTCACCGTCTGGCGTGCGCGACCACGTCCCGTAACCGACAACCACTGGCGAAATGAAAACACAAGAACACCACAACAGTTGATCAAACAACAAACAACATATTTTCTACATTATCATGCCTTTTCCCTTTGTCTGCGAGCACCCAGATGCGACCGCAGGCCGTTCGGGGGGGGGGGCGGCCCCCCAAGGCTCCGGTGTCCCCTGTGACCCAGCCCAGCGCCTGGCTGCCCCGAGGGGCGCGGCTGAGGAAGTCAGCCAGCCGCTCCGTCACTCACCCCGATAGGCCCTTCCGCTTGTTGACTGGCGACGAGGCTTGACTGTCACCGGCAGTATCTGTCAACACAAGGAGAGGGAAGGTCAGCTGGAGTTCAGCGGTCACCGTTAGCGGGGACGAGGGGACACTCACAGGTACCGATAATGATATGACAGTTCAGTAAACACTTAGACAAACAGTACACAGCTGTATTCGCCTTATCCACCACCGGCGATGTTTTACCGTCAGTGACTCGGGGAAGGTGTGGGGATGTAGCGAGGCCTGACACGATTCATCACGACCTGTCACGGTTTGGCCACGGTCCGCTCCGGTCCGACACGGCCTGTCAAAACCTGTCACACCACCGGAGACGGACGGCCGGAGGACCGCCGTCACATCCGCTCAAACTCGCGGCCGAAGGTGGCCTCCAGCCCGCCCACTATCCTTGTCACATTTCCACCAAGGAGTGATCTCAGAAAAGCGTCAGAAGATCGCCCGGTCACAAGATTTTATCCCATGCCACCAGGTGACCTCAAAGGACCTCCTAACTCCACCCCATCCCCGGGTTAGTCCGGAGGACAGGCTACTTCCGGCGCGCCTGTTCGGGGTCACGGCCAACAGAGCAGTGAGAGGGTTCGACCGACCACCACAGCCACACCGGCAGCTGAGAGCCAGCCAACACCAACAGGCTAATAGGGCGCCTGTCGCAGCCGTAACGGCTTCAGACAGCCCGCAACAGCGCCAGACAACGGCAACAGGCTCAGCCAGCTGGGCGAGAGGCACGCGCACGACAGCCGCGGAACAGCTTCGAGGAATAATGGGGAGGGGTCATAGATCCTCATTCAATCGGAAAACAGCTCGGTAGCATCGTGGGTGAATCAGAAACTCGGCGCGTCCCAACGTTTGGTCTGCAAGACGCACGCTAAAACGCGTGCCTGTGCGGCTAGGAGTCACCCGTAAAATCGCACCAGACAGCGCTGAGGTGGACGGTTAGAACTCAGACAAACTGAGTCAGAGATTGTGGAAAGCTGGAACGATCACCGTGAAGGTCGTGCCGTCGACGAAAACGAACACCAAAGAAATCCAGTTCACCCGCCTTGGAATGCGAACCACGCAGTAGTTCAACTCAAATATCATAAAAAAGAAAACATAATAAGACACAATAGGAAAACATGGAACAAAGTAGCGATGAAACGCGTTCAGAGTCATCTAGTTATATCAGAAGTTGAAACCAAGCATAGGTATACGATGCAGTCATTACATATAGGTGCTACCAAATCCTCAAAGAGTACCGCTCAAGGTCGATAGTAGGGGCTGTCGGAAACCGCCTCCTCCCCACACTGGGTGGTGGCCCCTGTCCAAAGATGCACGAGGCGTGAATCGACGCCGGCGGCCGCCTGGTGAGCGTCCAATACGGGTGGCGCAGAGGCCAAGCCGTGCCGCTCAGACGCGGGTGTCAGAGAACAGAAACTGTCAGTCGCGGTCGGTCGTGCAGTCGAGTCCGGGCCCGACGGGAGCATAGTCCGGAAAGTGTTATGTAAACATGCAAGATCCCTTTCGGTGTGCGTGCTCTTTTGGAATGCATGCTTGTCACTTATCTACTTGCGCAGCGGCAAACGTGAAACATTTGTTTCCTCAAAGACCATTGCAACATGAACTATCTCCACATTGCTGTATCATTTCAAGTATGACATAACCGATGTCACACACCTTTGCTACATCAAAGACGGCGGCGCCTGCGGGCGGACATCCCCTTGCTCTCCCTCCTATCTCTCATCTACCTTATGACACCTGCACCTGGCTGGCAGCCTCCGGAGACACGGGGAGACCCACCCGGTCCCGGGCGCGACTCACAGAGTCGGGGAGACCCAAAACGGAGACGTCAGAAGGTTTGACACAGAGATCTCGATACGCCGCCTGTACTCACACAGAAACAGGTCCTATCTGAGACGACAGTCACGCAGGACGGGCGTGAGGAGCCGCGTGGAGGCTGGTGGTTCCCGAGAGGAAGCGAGGGTCGGAGACGGACATCCCCGTCAGTTTCGGCGGCACCTGGTTGTGCAATGTGCATGAGGTGTGCGCGTCGTGTGCTTTGCCTCAGTGTGTGGTCCGTCACTCGTCAGAGCCCCAGAAAAGCGTCGATTAGCCGTGAGCACTAGCAGGGTGTACTGAACGCCATAAAAAACCTACAAAAGCAGCCACGCCCCACACACGTCAACTGAATAGACGACGGCTCACCACCTCTGGTGAAACACACCAAAACGGCGCCTGATCGAGGCCTCCCCTACCGAAGCCTCACACCGCCTCAGAGCGAGAGAGCGCCCTCAAGAGCGGCACAAGAACTATTCAGAGCACCTCTATCAGAGACGCCATGGTAAACAGCTCGGGGCCGGCAAAAACGGCGCCGCGTCTGGCCCGGCCGGCGGTCCTGTGTCGTGTGCCCGTCTGTCCGTGTCAGCTCGGGTCAGATGCGATTACACGGGGTTAGACGAGGTCAGTGGTTATCCGGTCTTATCGGACGGTCAGCTCGGTCGGATAGAGAGCGGCCGTCCGTCCGTGTCTTAGCTGAGCCTCGATTAATCTCACTCACCGGAGAGACGAGAGAACGCCCGTGACCTATTGAAGGTAGGAGCGGGGACGATCGGGAGGGGAAGAGAAAGGGGTGGAAGGAAAGAAATAAAGAAAAGAGACAAATGTAGAGGAGAGAAGAAAGCGAGAAACAGCAATGGACTCACTTCAGACAGACTTCAAAACCACCGACGAGTGCAAACAGCTGCGTGAGCCCCGCCCGACCACCCTCAACCGGTCCATGATCCGCAATCAGAGTAAGATGCCGACCGCACCGCCTCCCATTGCCGGCCGAGACGGCTGGGCCAGATAGATCACTGCCCCGTGGAGAGGGTAGTCGGCGAGAGTGATCACCCAACTGTGCGAGAGAGAGAGAGAGAGAGAGAGAGAGAGAGAGAGAGAGAGAGAGAGAGAGAGAGAGAGAGGGGGGGGGGGAGGGATGGAGAGGTCTGCCGGCCGGCCTGGAGACAGGAGATGTGGGGTACCCCGACCCGATCCAGCGGGGTAAGGCCGGAGGAGAGGGCCCCGCGGCGGTACAGTCGCTATGGGCTGGTGGACGGATGGAGAGTGGCAGAAAACAGATACCGGAGGACACATCACTGCATTACTGGGTCAGCGTCGACGCATAATGGAGCGTTCGAGTAGGTTCAATAGGCCAGAGCGGAGTATACCAACCAAACCGCTAATACCGGCTGAGGAGAAGCTGTGTTGCTATGTAACGACGAATCACAAACTCTTCTCGGACTACGGCAGATCGACCGGGATTCTGGACGAGCCGGGGCTCCCGTCGCGTCCACACACCTGTTGGCTAGTCACTGATCACTGCATTGATCACTGTCCGAAAGTCACTGATCACTGGCTTGTCACTGGCAGACCGTCATTCACTATTCCATATTCCTTCGTCACAACCCATCACCCTGCATTTTTTCGCTGCAGGACGGTCAGTCACTCAGCACCAGTAGCCTGGACATCGCCATGGCAGTTACCACGCACCAATAACGCACTCGCTGCCTTCTTCGAGCCCCTGATGGGCGTCATACACCACCAACAACAACACCACAAGTAACACCAGTGCTACCACCACAGCAGTGCTACGGCGATGGCGACCACCGGCACCAGCACCATTCTCCGTCTCCAGAGCGCCGTCTGCGGTGGTATTACTAACGAGGTCACCCGGGACCCCCCTCCCCCCCGTCGACTGACGACAGATGCCATCGACGGCACAGGCCGACGACCGTAAACAAGGGGCAGACGACGGGCGGACGGCGCCGACCGCGCCCCTCAGCCGGCCCGGTCGGGAGCAGCGGCTCCAGAAACGCCATGGACGGGTCTATTCGCGGATATTGTTTCCGCTGGAGATCAAACTATTGCCACAGGGTCGAGGCAGTTTCGACCCAGATTCGCCTGTCAATTGCTGCGCTTTAACCCTCGCCCGTAAACGGCGATCTGCCACCTTCGCCCATGCAGGGGGGGGGTTGGTGCGACCCCCCCCTTGGCGTTTGAAAACGGAGCGTCGTAGAGCTTAGCGGAAAAAACCAACGGATTGCTCTCGCCGAGATCTCGCGATTGGTGGTATATTTTTTGGTCCTAGGTCAACATTTGACCTACTTTTGACCGGTCAAAGGTCAAATTTTCGGAAAAATAGACTTTTTTCAACTTTCCGCGTCGATTGCGGCAAAACGGTGGGAGATATCGACTTGAAACCTTCACTATTGTGTTCCTTGATCAATTCTCTATCGTTTGGTATGTATTTCGTTTCCCTAGCTCTAAAAATGGCGCGTTGGGAGCGCCGGAAGTCGGCAAGGTCACAGTCGGCGGCAGAAATTCGAAAAATCAAAATTTAAATTTTTGAAATCTGATTGTATTTTTGGATTTGGAAGGTCCATTTGCTCCCTATAGAAGCTAATATTGCTGCATATTCCCATTGAGGTGACAAGAATTAGCAAAATAGTGGTTCGGGCGCTTTTCAAAAATAGTACCGGACGCTGTTCCTCTTGTGACGTCATAGCTCCGTGACCTGACCTGACCCGGTCAAGTTTCTTATACCATATGATAGCCAATACTTGCCCCAACATGCATGGGAAGTTTCATCACGATCCATCAACCGATGTCCGTACCACCGGCAGGAAACCTCGGGCGTTGGCACTCAGTTTGTGAAAATCCGGCCGGAGGCTGTTCCCTTTGTGACGTCATAACTCCGTGACCTGACATGACCCGGTCAATTTTTTTTTATCAAAAGATGCGCAAGGTTTGCCCCATAAGGTACCCAAAATTTGGCGGCGCTGCGCGCCGCCGTTTTTGCACTATTTCCGAAAAACCTCAGGGGGGGGGTTGCACCAACCCCCCCCCTACATGGGCGAGGGTTAAGTTTGGCCCTTTCTTACACTAATTGTAGGTACGTTCATATGAAATAAGCACGCAAAGGAGCAAAAGCATGGGTCAAAAGATCGATTGATTGATGGGCGAGAGGATTTACCTGAACACCCTCCCATGTTGCAGACTTCAGTGACAGGTAGGTATGTCTCTTCTAGCTAATCTTGATTATCTGCTACGGTTACAAAATATGTGTCCTGTAATTTCATCGTTTTCTCTTACGTCACCGCACACTGTACATTTACTCGATGCCTTTGACAATTTAACTTCTCTGACCGAATTTAACAACCCACTTCGTTTGTCTCTCGTGAGTTATGGCCCCTCGAAACGCTCTGCAGCTTCATAACGCGCTATTTATAACTGAGAGCGGCAGCATCCAGCCATTTCAGCTCAATGCGCACCAGTGTCGTCTTGGGGAAACAAAAATAGCGCAGGAGATTTAACTTCCCCAACTTCTGCAAGCGGCCGTCACCGAAACGCCTTGATCACATGGAGCGGGTTCGTCCCTTTGAGACCAGCAGAGGGCAAAACGGACTACTGATATCAATCGGCATACGCCAATCAAGGCCCAGACTCCCAGAGACCCGGATCACTGATTGAGACTCCGTTTGGCTGCTGCGCATAGGCCATGTTTCAAGAAAAGCTGACCACTAGTCCCAAGCTGAACATCCTGCCCATCAGGTCTCGAGTGCCGTCCCATCAGGTCACCAGTGAGTGCCCTCACCAGACTGATCTGAAGCTGATTGAGCGTCCCAAAGGTCCTGCTGTAGTCCAGTCTGAAAGGATTCAGTGACAATAGTCATCTCTGAATATCCTGTGATGCGCAAGTGAGACAGTCCAGTTTGAGAACACCGAGATCTGAGATCTGAGGGTCATGCACTGCCGCAGTCGGCGGTCGCAGACCATCGATCTGACTGCGGCGAGACGCTGACCCGACCAGTGACCCCAGAGGGGCGACAGGCGACTGTCCTCTGACCTTTCTGTGTGGGGTAAGACAGTGTCAAGACCTGGGGTTTATCCACGATTATTCCATGCTTGGACTAAGTGTGGGATAAAAAGCGTACCAAATGCCACTGATGCTATCGTAAAAAGAATAACAAGCACATATTATTAATAAGTGGACTATGCTATGAAAGCACGCCGGTAATGTGACCACCGCCTCGAAGATTCCGCGCTCGTATGTACTTACAGATACTTTGCATCGTTAAGCCCCATCACCTGCCATGCAGCCTCAATCAGAAGCCACTCAACAGTTATATCCCCCCCCCCCCCCGTTCAGGTCAGCAGATCACTCTGTCATCTGCACAGTTCAAACCAGTCGCCCGTTGACGAACTCCACAAAGTGTCCAATTCCATCAAAGGTCATCTAGAAACGCACGGGCCCGCCGTGGCGGGAAGCGGCGTTCACCACGCGACATTCACTATACGAGACCACACTGGTGATCGCGCACAATATCAGCAATGCTGACGTTAAGGAACGTCGCGTGCTACACCTCGAGAAGATATCTGCGTGACGCGCGATATACGTCGTAATTAGATATCGATTGTAACTTGTCGTAGCGGTAGAGGTAAACGTGAGCGACAGCCACGCCACGCCAGTCGGTAGGTCGGCGCGCGCGGCACGCAAGTTGGGCGCCGCCGATCGTCCGAGCACGCCGCAGCGCCGTAGGAACGCCCGCTACGGCTCAGCACGCCGCGTTACCACCGTTACCTGCTGTGCCAGCAAAACACGGACGGCCTTGAATGCTGGAATGTCACAGCTCCAAGCAAAATAAGACGCGAATAAAATCGGACCGGTTCGCGACTCGGTTCGATTGGGTACGGTGCCGTTCATGGCTCAATGCGACTGGATTGACCTGACCCTTGATTGGCTGTAGCCGCGGCTTTATAGCTGGTCAGGCGCTAACTGAGCAACACCGCTCCGTTTAACGGGGCAATTAATGATCAATTCGGCTGGCGTGGGTGTCCTGTGACCTGAGGGAGCTACCGAGGCCGGCTCGAGCCTCGAATCAGAAGTACGCCACTTCAATAATGATGAATAGATTCAAAACCATTTGGAAACGGTGAACACTTGAATGGTGAACGGCGTAAAATATGAAAAAATGCAAAAACAAAAGAATGTATCGCCAATGGCGGAACTTAGCTTCCCTAGCCACTAGCGCAAGTTCCCTAGTCAAGCAGTCGAAAAACACACCCAAACGACGCTCCGACAATTCAAAGGCGTCGGTTCTCTCAGCCGGCCGGTCCAGCCCATCGGCCGCCCACGTGTTGACCTCCCCCGCTCCCGCCCCGCCCCGCCAGGTGAGGGCTGGGTCACACGCCGGTCACCCCAGGGTGGGGTGACCGGGGGTCACTCACTCACCCACCAGTCGCAGACGGCGGGCGCGTGCCCTCAGCTGGGGTGACCCGGCGGCGGCAGGGGAGCCCGACGGTCTCCGACCAGCGGCAGAGGAGAGGAGCCGTCCCGGCGATCTCCGCCGCGCCGCACCCACTGCCGCGCTGCCGCCGCCGGCCGGCCCAGCTCTGATCAATACAGCCGCCGCCGCTGCCGGCATGGGACCGCCGTACTGGCCGGACGAGCTCCGCCGTAGCGCCGCCCGGCCGCGACACCCGTGACCTGACATGACCTGACCCAACGCGCCTACAGGTGATGCAGGTAAGGCGGTGTTTAGTTTAACTTTATCTAAAACAGTGGGCTCGGTCTTGTCTAGCGAACTTTGCTTCAGCCGAACAATCTGGCGGATCACGTGCTTTCAAATAAATCTGAGGCACCGAACTCCGAAGCACCCCTCACTTCACACAATAAAATCATACGAAAATAATTCCGCCAGCCAGTCTGGCATTCCATAGTTTAGCAGCCTTGGAACCTATCGGAGCAGTTAACAGCTCGGAAGCAAAACAAGGACTCGTTTGCGGTATCGGTAACCATTAGCCGATACGTTATCGTTTCCTTTTCACGGCGGTGAACAAAAGTGCCGCATTCCGATGGTTTTGTCTATAAACACGGACCGCAGCCGCAATCCTAGGCACTTACTCAGCGCTGCTCTGGTCAGTACCGCAAACAGGCTGGTATTCCGCACCGGCGCACCAAAAATTTTCCCTTTCATATTGACCAGCTATACACCATAGCTTAGGCCAATATTGAGCAAACCTTTGAACAACTCGCATTGTGGAGCGACCCTGAGAAACAAAAAATTAACCATAAAGCGATACGAAGCAGAGCACTATGTTGAGCAGTTTCGTAAGGCACTTCAGATAGGAAAGAATGGATACTGAACTGGTGCTGAACGGTGCCGGACTAGATGGGACAGAGATATCGTTCTGCGTCCCATGTGTAGCGTTTGTTGAGCGCTACACACGATGTTTGTTTGCTTACACCAAATGCACCAAAAGATCCTAATCGCCAACATAACAGCAATAGGTCGCGGCCTTTGTCTGAATCCCCGGGTCAGAGCAGCCACCACCACCACCACCATGTCGTCCAAGGAGTCCCGCACGCGCACACCTGTGAATATTCATCCCCCGTATAGGAGCGTCTCCCGCCCGTATCGTGTCAGCGGAGACGCGGGTCGACATGAAGAAATCGAAGGTCGGGTGTCATTCGTCGGCTCAGTCATCGCCATCATCGGCAAAAGTCAGCACACACATTCATCATAAACTGATAAATGGGTGTGCTAATAATGAGCGCATTACGATTCAAGCACACACAGAATTGGAGCTACTTAGTTGCAGCATGAAGGAACCCGATAAAAATAACCCGGTGAGCCTAGATCGAAGATAAGTACCTCTTTCAATTTGCATAGCCATCGATTCCAATCAGGCCCAGCGGGATAAAATGGACGAACCTGAGCTACGAATATATTTTTTTCTTAAAGAATAGAGCTGCTCCGATTTTTTTCTACTCATTTTTACGGACGACTTTCAGTTCACGGCACTAATGATGAATTGAATCCAGACAGGGATCGTCGACCCAGCCTACGAAAACTATGGAATCACCATTTTATCGTAAGAATAACATGATCCACCACCGTACAGCAATGGAATAGAACTCGGCGGCGCCAGCACAGACTACATTGGAACGGTCATTACACAAACTACAGGATAATCGAGCAAAGTTGGTGAGAAAGTGCCCACAGAGCCGCGCATAATCAAACGCGGCAGTTCTTTTTAAGAATCGAGAATAAAATACTTCCACTGTAACGAAAAAGGCTAAATATTGGGATACACTATCGGCTATTGCTAAACATGTAACCATCTAAAGTTAGTGAAAATAAGCACTTAACATAGATATCTACCGAATCGAGACTATGATGGCTTTTACCACGTATAGTTATAAACCAACCGTCATTTGGCTAACAAGAAAACCAGCGGAAATTCGACACAATTCAAACTAAACGAATTAACAATTCAGACAATTTGATTTACAACGTCACTCGTATAAAATACAGCCTCAATAAAAACGGGTACCATCTGATTGTCCATAAAATGTCCACCAGGGGCCAACCATGAGCCATGAACCACTGATTGTTTACTGAGTGGCTGCAACAACAGAAAGCCAGTAGAGAGTCAGTTGGGACAAGGGAATTATACCTACCTAATAGCTACCAGCTATCAGTACCAAACTCCTCTAACGAAAGAGGAATCCGTATCAGTCCTTCAGCCAGCGATGTAAAACGCCTTCAAACATTTTACGGTGACACAGCATGACACCAAGGCACAACGAGTCCACTGGCGGGGAAAATTTCAAGGAAGCGACCACAACAGTTCCAAGAAGTTCATGCCGTTTTGGGGTGGCGGCGGCTCTAAGCGGCGTCACTCGTCCTGCGACCATTCCTCAGCTTTGAGACAGTTGTGCGAAACAGCGCGGCCGTGAAACACATCACCAGATTTGTTCCACGCCATTGGAGTGGCGAGCACGGAGAGCTGCTCTTGTAACTGCGCCCAAACGAGGCTTTATACAGAACGACACACCGATCCCGCACCGATAGCTTACTCCGGTATTGGCCAGTCCTGCCATGACATGCACTGCCTGTCACGCAAGGCTACAGCGGCCCTGGTGTCCAGCACCGCACCCAGAGCACGCCTAATACCCGAAATCCCCGAAAAACAGATCGCGAAAAGAGAGGTGGACTGACCCTCGCGACAATGTCAGCGGGGGGTGGCACGCGGCCCGGGGGGTCGACCCAGGCACTCTGCGTGCTCACCACCCATTGCGCCGATACTGGCAGCGGTCGATACCACACGGCCGAGTCGCACGCGCGAGGTCGTCCTCAGGCCGTCGACTTGGTGGCGAGAGCAACAGGCGGCCGGTCGAGACGGCTGGAGATAAGCGCGACGGCAGCGCCACCTACACGAAATTACCTAGGATCTCCAGCGCCGCCTAGCGACCATACCGAACCAACTGAGCACCGAGCTGAGGGTAACCGGACAAAAGATCGTAAAGCAGAAGATCGTATGGCAGAAGATCGTAGGCAGTTGATCGTATGCAAAATATCGTAATGGATAAAGATCGTGCGACATAATGCTCGTATGGACAAAAGATCGTATTCGCTAAAGATCGTCAAGGAAAATGATCGTATGCCAAAAAGTCGTAATGGATAAAGATCGTACGACATAATGATCGTATGGACAAAAGATGGTATTCGCTAAAGATCGTCAAGGAAAATGATCGTATGCCAAAAAGTCGTAATGGATAAAGATCGTACGACATAATGCTCGTATGGACAAAAGATCGTATTCGCTAAAGATCGTCAATGAAAATGATCGTACGCCAAATGATCGTATGAGATAAAGATCGTACAGTCAAAATATGGTATTCACATGGTGCAGCCCAACTCCAGCGCATACAAAGCTTATCAATTTCTGTGTTCGCGTAGTAAGTGGCCGTCGTAAGCTCGACCATACATTGATGTTATTTCAAAGCTTAGATGGCTCAATGACACCTAAAAGCAACGCGTTGTATATGTGCCGAATAAATGAATGTATTTACTGCCGTTTTCATGTACCTATTTGAAGTGAATACAACTAAACCCATGTTCCCCCCCCCCCCCACCCCCACCCCCCACCGCCTGGAAGGTTGAAATGTTGCTTAAGCGGCTGAAGTAAACGGCGTTAAAAATACTTTTTCCTTCGCACTGGTACATTTTCATATTGAATCGTCATCGCTTTACGAGTCATCAACAGATGTTATTGCGTTATCACTATCGAAGTCGCAATTCTCCTAGTTATAGGATCCTAGTTTCAATCCAATCCTAGTTATAGGAGTCATTGTTATCGAAGGCCGGTTAGAGATGTCAATTGTCCATCATTGGTTCGAAATCGCCCCAGTAATTACCGAGTTACTGAAATGGGAACAAATTTGGCACCTCTTCTTTTTGTATTTTGCACGTGCATTGGGGGTCACTCACATAGATCAAGGGTATCCGACCTTTGGTAGAAGGGATGCAGCTACCCTATAAAAATTACCGCAAGACAATCGCTCAAGCCGCTGCTGAGATATGGGCCTCTCAAAATCATTACTTTTGCAAAACTGCTTGAACACCCTTGACTTATCACGTGGCACGTGCCACGACGGCCACTGAGATGTATCAAAAGTAGTCAATTACGGGGAAGAAGGGAGATGGGGCTACCCAGCAAAAAAGACCGCAGGCCAATCGGTTCAGCGGTTGCTGAGATATAAGCCTCTCAAAAGCGTTACAGGCCGGGCCGGGCCGGGCCGCTCATGCTGAGATTTTCCCGTTATATTCACCAGTAAAACGCCCTTTGGGCGAAGAACGAGCGAGGGAGATAGTGAGCCCTGCACGTGCGGAAGGGCGAGAGGGTACTTCCAACGGGCTTGTGCAAAGCACCCTTCTAACCGGTCGCTAGCGGTGTGGCAAATTTGAACGCAATCGGCCCAGCCGTTCCTGAGATCTGGAAGCGGCATTCTGCACGTGCGCACGTGCAAACGGGGTCCAAAATGACTTTTGCACGGCACCCTACCAGGGTTGTGCTTGACTCATGAGTCGAGTCAGAAATTTGACTCAACTCTGACTCAAATGAGTCAGATTTGAGTCGAGTCGGATAAAATGTTGAACTGTTGAGTTGAGTCGGAGTTGAGTCGGACAAAAACATTAAGGCGTTGAGTTGAGTCAGAGTTGAGTCGTAAAATAATTTTGACATCGAGTTGAGTCAAACAATGAGTCAGCTGACTCAACTTTCTAGAAACAAGCTTTTCATCCCCACACCCCGCTTAACAACTTTGCCCTGGCCCTGCTGCCGGATTTTTTTTTCACCCCCGCCCCGCTCAACAACTTTTTTATCTGAGTCAATTTTGAGTCAACTTACTTGACTCAACAAAAAATTTGAGTCAAGTTTGAGTCGACTCATATTTGAATTGAGCCGCTTGAGTCATGAGTCGAGTCAAGGGAAAAAATCAGCTCCTTGTTTGAGTCAGAGTTGAGTCAGGGCTTTCTGAAGTTGAATGATGAGTCGAGTCGGCAAATTTTTTTGAGTCGAGCACAACCCTGCACCCTACTAACTGGTCCCCAACCGTGTACCAAATTTGAGCGCAATCGGCCCAGCCGTTCTCGAGATCTGGAAACGCCCCCTGCACGTGCGCACGTGCAGTAGCACCCTAACCGCAACACATGGGAATGCATTGCCTGGTGGGTCCCTACCTGTATGCCAAGTTTCAGCGAAATCGCCCCAGTAATTACCGAGTTACTGAAATGGGAACAAATTTGGCACCTCATATTGTTGTATTTTGCACGTGCAATGGGGGTGACCCACATACATCGAGAGTATCCTATTTTGGGTAGAAGGGATGCTGCTACCCTACAAAAATTACCGCAAGTCAATCGCCCAAGCGGCTGCTGAGATATGAGCCTCTCAAAATCACTACTTTTGCAAAACAGCTGGAACACCCTTGACTTTTCACGTGGCACGTGCCACGACAGTCACTGAGATGTATCAAAAGTAGTCAGTTACGGGGTAGAAGGAATGGGGCTACCTAACAAAAAAGACCGCAGGCCAATCGGTCCAGCGGTTGTTGAGATATAAGCCTCTCAAAAGCGTTACAGGCCGGGCCGGGCCGGGCCGGGCCGGGCCGGGCCGGGCCGCTCATACTGAGATTTTTCCGTTATATTGAAAAGACTCACTTCGCTCGCTGCGCTCGCTCGCTCGTAAAAAGACTTCGCTTCGCTCGCTGCGCTCGCTCGCTCGTAACAACACTATTCTATACGATTATTTACTTTACGAACGTAACGTTACGATCTTTTGTCGAACGATCTTTTACAACATACGATCTTTATCTTACGATCATTTTCCTACGATCTTCTTTGTACGATCCATTGCTTTACGATCTTTTGCTTACGATCCTTGGTCGTACGATCTTTTGCGACATACGATATTTATCTTACGATCATTTTCCTACGATCTTTTTCATACGATCAATTGCTTTACGATCTTTTGCTTACGATCTTTTTGTCGTACGATCTTTTACAACATACGATCTTTATCTTACGATCATTTTCGTACGATCTTTTGCATACGATCAATTGCTTTACGATCTTTTGCTTACGATCTTTTTACCGTACGATCTTTTACAACATACGATCTTTATCTTACGATCATTTTCGTACGATCTTTTGCATACGATCAATTGCTTTACGATCTTTTGCTTACGATCTTTTTACCGTACGATCTTTTACAACATACGATCTTTATCTTACGATCATTTCGTACGATCTTTTCCATACGATCTTTTGTCTTACGATCTTTTGTCACGTAATCCGAGCTGAGACAGCCACATTACCAGCAAGGCAAACACCGAATGCAGATTCGCTTGCTTGCAGTGCGCCCAGCTTATCAGCAGTTTGCTCACAATGCGCAGCGCCTTATTAGCAGCCAGAAATAGGGCGAAAAACATGCGTAGCATGTGGTGAACACAAATGACGATGATTGGGAAATAATTAGCATTGTTTAATGTTTAGGTAACGAATGTAGAGCTTTCTCGCATTCAGCGTCGCAGTAAAAGAGAAAACACAAACGCTAGTATTTCCATCAATACACCCGAGGCAATTATGAATGAAGTTAGCTCTTGAGCACACCAATAAGCGTCTTAAAAACAGTAAAAACAGGACTATCAAGTATCAACTCATGTTTTGGTTGTTAGTAGTCTTGTTATACCTGCCTCAAGGTAAAGATATTGTGGTGATCTAGCTAAAGGTCACGTTTCGTCATTACTTTGAAATATGGACTCCGTAACGGATGCAGATTTTTGTCTTAGAGTATCATTTAGCTAATATCCCAAGCAACCTTTCTAGAAATGAACGCAAAAGCCGGATTCTGAAGCCGATCAGATCGATCAGAGTGGATTGGCATTTGTTTGCGGTGGGCTGACTGCTGGATTTTGTAAATGCTTGGGTCAATCGACGTGACCGGCTGTCAGTCAATCTGCATACTACTCGACTATCTGACTCCCCCCCCCCCCGTGTATCATCATCACCGTTATCTTCCTATCCCAGTAGGCACCTTTGCCTAGCCAGAACCCCGTTGAGCTGACGCTCTGACAAGTCACTTGCGGCACGAAATACTCTGAGAGGAACTCAGGAAGGCCAGAGTTCGCTGTCCTCATTTCGTAACTGCTAAGTGCCTAAAAGAATGCACATGCTTCTGGAAAGACGACACTCGAGCATGCATGCCGCCTATTGTGAATGTTTACGTTAGGAAAACAGGCACGATTGTCAGGGCCATACACGATATACAACTCTGTAAAACGTAGCTGTCCTTCGCTTCACAGTCCCTCCAGGCTGGACCGGTACTACCCCAGTTCGCAGAACCGACATTTACATTTATTTACATTTACATAAGACTTTGCTCTCGCTCCCTTCCTCTTCCCCCCCCCCTCTCTCTCTCTCTCTCTCTCTCTCTCTCTCTCTCTCTCTCTCTCTCTCTCTCTCTCTCTCTCTCTCTCTCTCCGCCCTCCGTTCTCTCGATAAATCAGCGCTGAGCTGACCGCTGCAAAACCGCGACAGCCCGGCGTATATCAGACCACCCGAGCGACACAAGGCGACACCCAAGCCGTCCATTACAATCAACCAGCTCGGCCCGCCGCGCCGCCAATCGCTACCACACAATGGTCGGCCCATCAGACACCAGGAAAGGCGGGTTGCGGCCGCCGCGGACGGCAGCAGCGCCGGGTCGGTAAGCAATGACGCGCACCGTCAGTTATGCAAAACAAATATGGTCAGCGCCGGGTGTGACGTAACCAGGCGCCGCGGCGGCGGCCGGTCATTAGGGGTACTGAGGTCGGTCGTGTGTCAGGCGGTCATAGGCAGCGGGTATCTCACGGAGGAGACAGGGGCACGGAGTGGTCGGATCACGAGCGGCTCGGGCTCACGGAGAGGGCAGTCACGAATGAGTCCAGTCACGGAGGACGACGTCACGAGGCGGGTCATGGATATCTCACCCGTCACGTTTTTGGCCGGGTGACATGAAATGCAGTCAAGCTCGCAACCCTCGCAACCGGCAACCACGCGTTCACATTGCTCTTCGTTCCGCTTTTGAAAAGCCGAGCAGGCCGCTAATTGGTGACTATGACAGACTTTGAGTAGCGGAGTTAACCAGCCGCATTCCCCTTTGTGACCGATTTTACCATCCACTTCATACGAGTTCACCCTCCCGGTTCGACCCCTAGCTGTGTTTACCGTCGCAGTTTGACCTCATGAGCTCGGTAGACGGTAAACCATCCCGGTCCGACCAGATAGGCCAACCGAGAAACAAGGAACGTCCAGCGGATGTCCGCGTTCTCGACAGTCACCTACAGGAGCCAGCGACGACGGTACATGTATTTCCTCGTACGGCCGCATGTACTCCGTCAAGAGACAAGCTCCAGCCGGGCCCACATGTTCGCTTACGAGCGGAAGATTTGGTCCAACTTCCTGACATACAGGGACACTTAGTCTGGAGGGCATTATACCAGATTGGAGGCCAGTAGGCCTCACGCCATTCCGCCAGCCACCAGCACATCAAACACAGTCCAAAATGTGTCTGCCGCTCTCTCGACTGTCTCCTTGCCGTCCCTGGCAGCCGGTGCCATCCGCCGCTGGCTGGTGTGGCCCAGCTGCTGTTCGTCACTGTCACTGCCACCGCCGGCGGCAGCACGGCGCGCAGACACAACAAATCCTCCACCCCGCCCCCGGCGCTACCCTAACAGCCACTCGCGCACTCGCCAACAGTTTGTGCTTAGACTGCCGCGGGCTCTGTGCTTTCCGAGCTGCTGTGTTCCTGGGCTCCCCGTGTTCCCCAAGAGCTCCCGCTGTTCCCCAGACCCGTTCACAGCTGTTGAATAGGACGGCCCGCTGTGTCTGCAGCCGCTCACCATACAGAGGTCGCGTGGGTCAGAACGGGGGGCTAGCAGAGCCGCTGGAGGTCGACAGGAACGGCACCGATCGGCCAGAGGTGTCGATCGGCTCTCACATGGAAATGAGCTACGATTGTTTAGCATAGTTTGTATTTGACTTGCCAATGAATGACCATGACGAAGCAACAATTCGCCTGGCTGCCCGTCGCTTGATTTACACACAGCATAGCTGAGATACCTTCATCGATCAAGTTCCCTCGCGTTCGCGCTTATCCCGCTTCCTCGAACGTTCCCAAAGCCCGCTCACATGACCGGGCAGCACCAGACAAGAGTCGTCGGCTCTGATGTAAGCAGGTGTCGAGGCGATGTCTTGTTGCCATAGCCAGGCAGCCGGACTGTGGACACCACTGGTCACACCTGTGGACTGCCCTGTCACCGTGCTTATGCAAGTGTCCGGCTGTTCGCGTTACCTCTGTCGCTCAGCGCTTGGCCGGCCAGCCGGCCGCCGCCCGTCTCCAAGCGAGAGCAGCCGGCAGTCTCTACGGTGGAGCTCGGCAGTCCATCATCTCCGATGGTCCGTCGCATCAGTTGGCTGCCCGTATGGCCACCTCACCGTCCTAGCTCGCCAACCCGTCATACATGACGGGTGTGCGGCGCAGTTTAGTCACCGGGACGGGGCATTATTCGTGGCTGACACCGCGCTCCCTCCCAGAGCTCTCTACCTGTGCAGAGTGCTCTGACCACGGCCCGGCGGACGAGGCAGCCAGCCACCTCACAGCTCAGAAATACCCGGTGGCCGGAGCGCGGCTATATCGGGGCAGCCGGGGAGTTTAGCCGCGGCAGCCGGGGATGGCCGGGCCGTAACTCAGTCCGTGGTATGGATTGTCCCTCCCCGGGCTGCCTGCCGCGCCGGCCGCACAGCCTGCCCGTACCCAGGTAAATAAATACACACCGCGATGGCAACGAAGCACAAACAAAATACGGGTCAACAGTGTCGTAATGAAAGCAATACCCGACGATAGAAGTCTTCAATCAACAGTCAGTAAATAAACTATCTCAGCGCGTACAGCACCGAACCTCCAGATAAGGTTACCAGTGAATTCAGTACATCTAACGGATCTTTCAGAGAACTTAGAAATTAAATACGCAACATGCTATCAACAAGAAGATTGAAGATTGGAAGCAACATCATTTCCAGGCCGATTAGCACCAACATCGGCCAGTGGCCGTATTCACGTCGATATAGGCCGTATTCCGGGGATATCATTTTCGTAAGAACTTTCTTACTTCTTAAGACTTTTTAATCACGTGAACTACGTCGATAAAAACTTAAGAAGTGTCGACGTAAATACCAAATTATACATATGAAAGAAAATCGAATTACGAAGTCGACGTGAATACGGCCCCTGGTGTCGAATCAGCTCTTTCATACTACGCAAGGTCGAACCGACCCCCCCCCCCCACGAGCTCACGTGGCCCACTGACAGCGCGCGCCTCTGACGAGCCGTCGCGTCGCCGCCGACTCCGCCGGGCCGTCGTTTTTGGCGTCGGAGCGCGCGGCGTGGCGCCGCCGCGTCCCGTCACCGTGCCATGGCCGCTGGCACGGCGCGGGCCGCATGACCGTCAGAGCTGCCGCCTCAGTCGTCGGCGGAGGCGGCGGCTTTCTGCCTCGAGTTCCTCGCCAGTTCGCAGGGACATCAGAGGTCATTTCCAGTGATCTCGGCGACGTGGTAGGGCGGACACGTCGTGGCGACATGTTCCTAGCCACTGAAGAACCGCAAATGACAACCCCAGGCTGACACGCTCCTGACGCACGCAGTCGGGTAGATCGCCGCATTGCGCGCACGTCGGCTGCGGAGAACCCTTTTTGCGTGCGTTTGTGTCACGGCGCAAAGCCACTCGGCCGCGTCGGAGGCTCGCGTCGCCCGGGGAACGAAGGTAATCAGAGTTGAAGTGTGCTGCGAACGCAGGGATGACGCAGTTGGCAGCGGTGGCAAAGCCGCTGCTCTCAGTCGCTCCCCCTCCAGTGCCCTGTAGGCCACGTCTAATGTCCCGTGCGCGATTCTGTGTGGAGCTGTCAGCTACGGGCGCTCTAACGTCCGGCAGCGCGTCGTCATCACGTCATCGGCCGTCATTTGAGCGTCGCCAGCGTCATTAGCTCGTGACCTACCGCGACGCCGGGGCAGGCATTCGACCGTGCGCCGGTAGTTGGCCGCATCCGGCTCCCGCTGCGTCACAATAGTCGACATCACACGGCGCCTGACGCCGACTAAAAGCGCCGCCCACGCCGTCGGGTCGAGTATGCAGAAGCGGCTGCGTCGCAGTCGCGCTGCGTGGTCGTCGCCCGTCGCCCGTCGGCAGCGGCGGACAGGCGGGCTCGGCAGCGGCGGCAGACGGGCCCGTCGTCCGGAAGGTGTCAGCACCGCCGTTCAGCGCCGTCAGCTCCGGTGGCGTCTCGCCGCCCCGACGGCGGCCAACAACAATGTTAGCAGATGGGCCAACTATGTCGGCCGGTCGCCGTCTGCCGCCGGGCCCGTGAAGACGGCCCGGCGCGTCACGCGATCGGTGCCCAAACTGGCGGCCGTTCGATCGGTTGGTGCTGAAATTGGCGGCCGGTTCGATCGGCTGGCGTTGCGAGTTAGTGAGGCGGCGGACAGGTGTCCTCGCCCGTTCCGTACCTGTAGAGTGCACCCCCGCTACAGGGCAGTGTCAGACGGCCCCCGAGACCGGAGACAGCCCCATACGGCGTGGGAGTGGCGGACGCTGTCCAGTGGCCCCTGACGGGCAGGACCGCGGGATGCGATTACACCCGACCAAACACGCGACGCGCCGGCCGAGAGGCGTGCAAAATTGATGACGCGACACACCCCGCTTAGCAAACAAGATCTTACTAAAATGGTGCGGCCAATAATTCACCTGGCCGCGCTGCGCAATGGCACAGAGCCGGACGGACGGTGGACAGCGGCCACTCCGACACGACACAGTCCATAGCGCCGTCCGGCCGAGCCATATTTCACAGCGGACGGCCCCTTTTATTGCGACTGCCTTCATCTGTTTCAGGCCACGCCCGTTAGTTGCAGAGCCGTTGTTTTTCGTTCTCCGGTTAGGTAGCAGTGGAGCCTGAACAGAATCGAGTCGATCGGACTGGCCCGGCGCTCGTCATAAACTTGGCCACATTCTCCTCTCGCTTCCGCCGCGGGCAGCCGGGGCAGGTGCCGACACGAATACAAACTACCACCAAACTTCTCCACACAGGAGTCTAACTCACGAAAAATGGCCCGAGAGGCTAGCGCTCCATTTAAAGAAATGAAGAGAAATAGCGAGGTGGTTCGTTTATACTGTTTGCCGGACACAAGCGATAGCGCGCTCTCCCTCTGGTCTGTGGTCCGTCCGCTTGTTTACATCCATTTCGAGTTAGATACGATGCCGTGTTGATCGTCCATCACCCGTGCACCCGTCCTTCTCCCCGTTCACCCTTCCGTTCACCTCGTCTCACCCGAGTTCACCTCACACGGCGCCTTGCAGCGGAGCGTCACCGAGCGACCAGCGTGGCGCCCGGCGCTGGCAGGGGTCCAGAGCTCCCCGTCTCCACACCGGCACCGACCCCAGTCATGTACTCCAAATTAGCCCTGGTCAGGGCTGTAACCCAAACACAGACCGTCGACGCGTCTGGTCCGTCTGCCCCGTCAAACTCCGACTACTCACAGCTGGGTAGTGGCTGGGTCGTGCCAGTTCAGAGCTGACGCATACGTGGCGGCATTGCAGCCCTCCGCCCCCTGCTACCCACGCACTGTGAGCCGGGAGCGGGGTCGGGGGAGAGCTCACCCAAGCAGCCGCTTAGTCACTTCAGCCGACGCGACGGAAAATACAGGAAACAGCCGGCTCAGAGCCGGTCACAGGTAAGTCATTGATAGAGGCAGAGGGGCGTCGGCGCTACCTGGGATAGATGACGGAGCCGCCGAACAGCGCAGAGATAAGTGAGTGATGAGAGACCAGGGCAGGGCGTTTAGGAAGATCGCATAAGTCAGGAGCAGGTGGAGTTCACAGAGTCCCACAGGGCAGAAATGGAATAGAGAAAGATGATATAGATGTGAACTCAGGGACACCATGAGCGTCAGTGAGCGACAGTGCAGTTAAATTGTCGCCACAGCTGGCAAAGCGTCGCCGCAACAGCCACCTGTTGCTGTTGCCACCTGCAATATCACCAGCCGCCATCAGTCATCGATCGTCACCACGTCAGTCACCCCACAGCATCACCACGTCAGTCACGTCCCCAGTCACCACCGTTCTCCTCCTCTCTTATCCGCCGGTCGTCGCCATCAGCCCGGTTATTGGACCTGTCGCGCAGAAAACGGGCGGTGACAGCGACCGAGACGGAACAATGGCCGCAGCCGCGCGACCGATGCAGCCCATAGCCGACCGTCGGCAGCACGGCCGGCCGGCGTCCACCGAGACCGCCCGAGCCGTGCTCCGAACGGCCGGCCAGACGGCTCCAAACGAGCGCTCGTTGGCGAAACAGACCGCCGCCCGAGCGGGCAAAGTCCCACGGGGAGCTGCTGGAAGGCAGTTGCGGAGAAACGGCAGCGCCAGGAACAGAGGCATGAATAACAGTAAAGTGCCGCCATGGAAACGAATAAGACACCAAACATGCATTACCTTGAACAAAATGCATCCGTGAGCCAACGGTTCAATTGGTACGCCTTTCCAAAAACGTCCGTCCGGCACCCCGAGGAACACTATCGTCGCCTGTTCGAACACTTCTGCTTATCCAGCACTCCCAGTTGACACCTCCGCAACCCGGACAACATTCTAATCCCACTTATACAATACACATCTCACACCCCGGATACAGCCCTCTATGGACCCCACCCCACTCCCATGTAAGCTCGTTCCTCCACAGCAGGTCGTGCCTCGGCGGCCTGGTCACACACGTCTGACATCACTAGTGCCGCTCCCCCGCTCCCAATAAGGGCCGCGGACATTGCGCCGGCGCCCTCCCGACACCGGCCCCTTCCACGAACCGTCAAACTGCTTGAGCGTGCCCGCGTGGCCTTAGCTGCACGCCGCAGTCACGGGGGCGGCCCGCAGCGCACACCAACCCGTCGACTGAGCTACTGGTCGCACCGACACGACTTTGGCAGTGTGGCGAGGGAATACCAGGAACAGGTATGCACCGCGCTCCTGGAAGCCGGGAGGGTGAACAAAACTCGGCTTTACTTGCGTAATCTACCAGCAGATATTAGGTAGTTATATAAGGAGCAGATTTGGTCTATGAGTGAAGCCAGAAAGCCCATCACACGATTATGCAAGGAAAATCAGAGCAGCGCAAATCATCTCCCAACACTCCATCGTTGCCAAAGCAATCAGGCCAGGTCAGGCCGGGTCAGGGCAGTACATGACTCGAGCGGCAGTTCGCACTGACCCGGCCGCATGCTTCACTGCCTAATGATACACTGCCCATGTGTAACGTGTCATTTTCGCTCAGTCATCTCCCCCTGCCCGCTCCCAACTGGCCGAGCCGAGCTCCTAACTACACCATTTTCGATGCATTTTAAGACAAATGAAGTCCAATTTAAAACAGTTGATTTCTGAATTAAAACAATTGACAGGCGGGTTAAAACACGTGACATTCAGCTTAAAACAACTGACATGCTATTTAAAATAAATGACAAGCAAATTAATATAAATGACATGCAATTTAATAATAATATTATAGTTACTTCAAGCTACGCTGAATAATTACGTTTCATTGCAAATAAAATAAACAATGTGTTCGACTACATATTTGCAATTGTGACAGTTCGTAGAACTTTAACATAGCAATGCTTCATTGGATTAAAAATTCAAAGTGACTGGCGTTAGAGCTTCCATACGATGACATTGAATCCTACACTACACTGTCATTCTCCTTCTTAACCCGCATCCCGCTGGGGGTCCTGGATTTCCACGCCCTGCTGGGGGGGGGGCGGGGTTTGAACACCCTTCCCCTTCTAACTCGGCTCCTGGGCCACGCAGCGATACGCGGCAGGCAGTGTGCGAAAGAGTGACAAACAAAATGACGGAAATACTTCAGTCACTTTTTTTGCTCAGGTCAAGGTCAGGTCACCAGAGGTCATTGAAGGCCAAATGTTGCAGATTTTCAGGCCAAATGTCAACAATTTTTAGAAGCCGACACATAACTCGGGAACCAAGAGAGCTACAGCGCCGAGGAAAAGCGCATTTGATAGCCCACTTAACGCTCTCTTTGAATATTTCTCCCTGCATATTTGATCTAACGTCAACGTTCTAGCCTGCAGGTGGCAAAAACTGCCAAAATGGACGATTTTTGCGGACAGTTTTTTTTGCACTAACTTTTGACTCAAGCCTTGCAC